>NC_135801.1:87730947-88420759 GCF_964213995.1 Mustelus asterias
GGGGGGGCGGGCGAGATGGGGTCAGGCGAGACGGGGGGCGGGCGAGACGGGTAGCGGGCGAGACGGGGAGCGGGCGAGACGGGGGGGGCGGACGGGACGGGGGGGGCGGACGGGACGGGGGGGTGGGCGAGTCAGGGGGGCATGCAAGATGGGGGGCGGGTGAGACAGGGGGCAGGCGAGACGGGGGGGTGGGCGAGAAGTGGGAGGCGAGTGAGACGGGGGGGAGGGCGGGCGGGACGGGGGGGGTGGGCGGGTCAGGGGGACGGGCAAGATGGGGGGCGGGCGAGACGGGGGGGCGGGCGAGACGGAGGGGCGGGCGAGACGGGGGGGCGGGCGAGACGGGGGGCGGGCCAGACGGGGGGCCGGCGAGAAGGGGGGCGGGCGAGACGGGGGGCGGGCGAGAAGGGAGGGCGGGCAAGATGGGGGGTGGGCAAGATGGGGGGTGGGCAAGACGGGGGTCAAGACGGGGGAGCGGGCGGGACGGGGGGTGGGTGGGACGGGGGGCGGGCGAGACGGGGGGGCGGGCGAGGGGCGGGCGAGACGGGGGGCGGGCGAGACGGGGGGCGGGCGAGACGGGGCGGGCGAGACGGGGGGGCGGGCGAGACGGGGGGCGGGCGAGACGGGGGGGCGGGCGAGACGGGGGCGGGCGAGACGGGGGGGCGGGCGAGACGGGGGGGCGGGCGAGACGGGGGGGCGGGCGAGACGGGGGGGCGGGCGAGACGGGGGGGCGGGCGAGACGGGGGGCGGGCGAGACGGGGGGGCGGGCGAGACGGGGGGGCGGGCGAGACGGGGGGGCGGGCGAGACGGGGGGGCGGGCGAGACGGGGGGGCGGGCGAGACGGGGGGGCGGGCGAGACGGGGGGGCGGGCGAGACGGGGGGCGGGCGAGACGGGGGGCGGGCGAGACGGGGGGCGGGCGAGACGGGGGGGGCGGGCGAGACGGGGGGGCGGGCGAGACGGGGGGGCGGGCGAGACGGGGGGGCGGGCGAGATGGGGGCGGGCGAGACGGGGGCGGGCGAGACGGGTGGCAAGACGGGGGCGAGCGAGTTGGGGGGGCAAGCGAGACGGGGGGGCGGGCGAGACGGGGGGGCGGGCGAGATGGGGGGGCGGGCGAGAAGGGAGGGCGGGCAAAATGGGGGGTGGGCAAGACGGGGGTCAAGACGGGGGAGCGGGCGGGACGGGGGGTGGGCGGGACGGGGGGCGGGCGAGACGGGGGGGCGGGCGAGATGGCGGCAGGCGAGACGGGGGGAGGGCGAGACGGGGGGGCGGGCGAGACGGGGGGCGGGCGAGACGGGGAGGCGGGCGAGACGGGGGGGCGGGCGAGACGGGGGGGCTGGCGAGACGGGGGGGCTGGCGAGACGGGGGGGGGCGGGCGCGACGGGGGGGGCGGGCGCGACGGGGGGCGGGCGAGATGGGGGGCGGGCGAGACGAGGGGCGGGCGAGACGAGGGGCGGGCGAGACGGGGGGGCGGGCGAGACGGGGGGTCGGGCGAGACGGGGGGTCGGGCGAGACGGGGGGGCGGGCGAGACGGGGGGGCGGGCGAGACGGGGGGGCGGGCGAGACGGGGGGCGGGCGAGACAGGGGGCGGGCGAGACGGGGGGGCGGGCGAGACGGGCGGGTGGGCGAGACGGGGGCGGGCGCGACAGGGAGGGCGGGCGTGACGGGGGGGCAGGCGAGAGGGGGAAGGGCCAGACGGGGAAGGGCCAGACGGGGGGGCGGACGAGACGGGGGGCAAGACGGGGGGCGGGCGAGACAGGGGGAGCGGGCAAGATGGGGGCGGGCGAGACGGGGGGTGGGCGAGACGCGGGGGGCGGGCGAGAAGGGGGGGGTGGGCGAGAAGGGGGGGGTGGCGAGATGGGGGGGGCAGGCGAGACGGGGGCGGGCGAGACGGGGGGGTGGGCGGGTCAGAGGGGCGGGCAAGATGGGGGCGGGTGAGACGGGAGGCGAGACGGGGGGCGGGCGAGACGGGAGGGGCGTGCGAGACGGGGGCGGGCGTGACGGGGGGGCGGGCGAGACGGGGGGTCCGGCGAGACGGGGGGCGGGCGAGACGGGGGGCGGGCGAGACGGGGAGCGGGCGTGCGAGACGGGGGGCGGGCGAGACGTGGGGCGGGCGCGCCGGGGGGCGGGCAAGACGGGGGGTGGGCAAGACGGGGGGTGGGCGAGATGGGGGGCAAGAAGGGGGGCGGAACAGCCGGGGGGCGGGCAAGACGGGGGGGGGCGGGCGAGACGGGGGGACTGGCGAGACGGGGAGGCGGGCGCGACGGGGGGGCAGGCGAGACGGGGGGCGGGCGAGACGGGGGTCGGGCGAGACGGGGGTCGGGCGAGACGGGGGTCGGGCGAGACGGGGGGGCGGGCGAGACAGGGGGGCGGGCGAGACAGGGGGGCGGGCGAGACGGGCAGGTGGGCGCGACAGGGGGGGCGGGCGTGACAGCGGGGGCGGGCGAGACGGGGGGGCAGGCGAGAGGGGGAAGGGCGAGACGGGGAAGGGCCAGACGGGGGGGCGGACGAGACGGGGGGCAAGACGGGGGGCGGGCGAGACGGGGGGAGCGGGCAAGATGGGGCGGGCGAGACGGGGGGCGGGCGAGACGGGGGGGCGGGCGAGAAGGGGGGGGTGGGCGAGAAGGGGGGGGTGGGCGAGATGGGGGGGGCAGGCGAGACGGGGAGCGAGACGGGGGGGTGGGCGGGTCAGAGGGGCGGGCAAGATGGGGGCGGGTGAGACGGGAGGCGAGACGGGGGGGCGGGCGAGACGGGAGGGGCGTGCGAGACGGGGGCGGGCGCGACGGGGCGGCGAGACGGGGGGTCCGGCGAGACGGGGGGCGGGCGAGACGGGGGGCGGGCGTGCGAGACGGGGGCGGGCGCGACGTGGGGCGGGCGCGCCGGGGGGCGGGCAAGACGGGGGGTGGGCGAGATGGGGGGCAAGAAGGGGGGCGGAACAGCCGGGGGGCTGGCAAGACGGGGGGGGCGGGCGAGACGGGGGCGGGCGAGACGGGGGGGGGCGGGCGAGACGGGGGGGCTGGCGAGACGGGGGGAGCGGGCGAGATGGGGACGGGCGAGACGGGGGGCGGGCGAGACGGGGGGGGCGGGCGAGAAGGGGGGGTGGGCGAGACGGGGTGGGCAGGCGAGACGGGGGGGCAGGCGGGTCAGAGGGGCGGGCAAGATGGGGGCGGGTGAGACGGGAGGCGAGACGGGGGGGCGGGCGAGACCGGGGGGGCGGGCGAGGCGGGGGGAGCGGGCAAGGCGGGGGGGGGGCGGGCGAGAAGGGAGGTGGCGGGCGAGACGGGGGGCGGGCAAGACGTGGGGGGGGGCGGGCGAGACGGGGGGCGGGCGAGATGGGGGGCGGGCGAGATGGGGGGCGGGCGATGCGGGGGGAGCGGGCGAGGCGGGGAGGGACGGGCGAGAATGGGGTGGCGGGCAATACGGGGTGCGGGCGAGAGAGACGGGGCGGGCGAGACGGGGGGCGGGCGAGACAGGGGCGGGCGAGACGGGGAGTGGGCGAGACGGGGGGGCGGGCGAGACGGGGGGCGGGCGAGACGGGGGGCGGGCGAGACGGGGGCGGGCGAGACGGGGGGGGGCGGGTGAGAGGGGGGGCGGGTGGCAAAACGGGGGGGGGGTCGGGCGAGGCGGGGGACGAGATGGAGACAGAGACGGAGACGGGGCGGAGACGGAGGCAGAGACGGAGGCGGAGACGGAGACGGAGACGGAGGCGGAGGCGGAGGCGGAGGCGGAGGCGGAGGCGGAGGCGGGGCGGAGGCGGAGACGGAGGCGGAGGCGGGTCGGAGGCGGAGGGAGATGGAGACGGAGACGGAGGCGGAGGCGGGGCGGAGACGGAGACGGAGGCGGGGCGGAGGCGGAGACGGAGGCGGAGGCGGAGGCGGGGTGGAGGCGGAGGGAGACGGAGACGGAGGCGGAGGCGGAGGCGGAGACGGAGACAGACAGGGAGACAGACAGGGAGACAGACAGGGAGACAGACAGGGAGACAGACAGGGAGACAGACAGGGAGACAGACAGGGAGACAGACAGGGAGACAGACAGGGAGACAGACAGGGAGAGAGTGAGACAGAGGGAGAGAGTGAGACAGAGGGAGAGAGTGAGACAGAGAGAGAAAGACAGAGAAAGACAGAGAGTGACACACAGAGTGACACACAGAGTGACACACAGAGTGACACACAGAGTGACACACAGAGTGACACACAGAGTGACACACAGAGAGAGTGACAGAGAGAGAGAGAGAGAGACACAGAGAGAGAGACACAGAGAGAGAGACACAGAGAGAGAGACAGAGAGAGAGAGAGACAGAGACAGAGACCTGTCTTCTGGCAGCCCCAAACAGCAACCACGCACGCACACAGAGACACACACGCCGCAGAGAGACACACACGCACGCAGAGAGAGAGACACACACGCACGCAGAGAGTGACACTCAGAGAGAGTGACACACAGAGAGAGACACAACTTCTGGCAGCCCCAAACAGCAAAAACACACACACACACGCAGAGAGAGACACACAGAAACAGACGCAGACACGCGCAGAGACACACACGCGCGCAGAGACACACACGCGCGTAGAGACACACACGCGCGCAGAGACACACACGCGCAGAGACACACACGCGCAGAGACACACACGCGCAGAGACACACACACACATACAGAGACACACACACAGACCTCTTGCTTCTTTCAGAACCAGGAAGAAATTGACTGTTTGAAGCACTGTGCCTCTTGCAGGCTTAGCTCCGCCCATTAACACATGACTCTCTGTCAATCAACCTTATCAAAACCCTATGCTGAAACCCCAAGGGAAGCCCAAGTAAACATAAATGCATTAACTCTGTTTAGACAAACACACCATTATCTAAAATCAGTCATTATCCTGCATTCTCGATATTTGAGCAGCCTGTTGCCCAGACAAGTGGGCACCATGTAAAATAGAATTGTCTTTTAAACATGACTAAAATAGATTTCTTAAAGGCACAGTATCATCACAAGGTACATAGCACAGTTCATCACAGCAGGTGGATTTTATTATGGAGATATAGATGAACATATTTATAGTAGGCAATAATAAGCATTTGCGTAACATGAACGGCAAGGTGGCACAGTGGTTAACACTGCTTATCTCTGATGGTAGTCATGATGTGGAGATGCCGGCGTTGGGCTGGGGTAAACACAGTAAGTCGTCTAACAACACCAGGTTAAAGTCCAACAGGTTTATTTGGTAGCAAATGCCACTAGCTTTCGGAGCGTGCTCTGAGCGGAGCATCTCTGATGGAACAGACATGTTGAGTCATAAAACTTTACTGATTCTGGATTTCACATACTTAAAGGCATAATACTCAGTGCAATGGTCTTAAAATAAGTTGTATGTTAACATTATCCACTATACAAAAAATAATTCTGCTATCTAAATTAATGAATTACTTACTTTTATTTCCAACTAATGCAACTACAGGTTGTTGTTCGGACTCTTCATTTACTTTCTTCACTACAGCATACCAGTCTTCAAGGTTTTCAAAACTCTGGTAGTTTGTGATGTCATATACCAATAAGATACCCTGTGGGAGGGTGGAAACAATAAACAGCACTTCAGTTACTTCAAAAGTCCCATCAGCATTAGCTTTGGGCGCAAGAAAACATAAAACATAATGACCTATAAGGTGGCACAAGTTGGCACAAGCAGTAAACCCAAGATGTTTTTAATCAGGTTAAGTATTTGATAAACTGCTCAATTCTGCAGGGCAGCACAGTGGCACAATGGTTAGCACTGTTGCCTCACAGCACCAGAGACTTGGGTTCGATTCCCGGCTTGTGTCACTGTCTGTGTGGAGTCTGCACGTTCTCCCCATGTCTGTGTGGGTTTCCTCCGGGTTTCCTTTCACAGGTCTGAAAGGCGCACTGGTCAGGTGCATTGGCCATGCTAAATTCTCCCTCAGTGTAGCCGAACAGGCGCCGGACTGTGGTGACTCGGGATTTTCACAGTAACTTCATTGCAGTGTTAATGTAAGCCTACTTGTGACTAATAAATAAACTTTTAACTTTTAGAATTATCAGGGCCATCACTTGTTTCAAAGCACAGATCCTTCACTGTAAAATTGACTGTCAGTATACTAACAAAGACTTATAAATAAAATCTTGTCATTAGATTACAACACTGATCGCTGTCTTAGCAGTTTATTGTAGTGCAAAATATGGACATTGCTGATCAACAAACAGAAAAGTTATGTGACAGCTATCTCTCCAATAAGTCTGTCTCAATTTTCACCAGTAAATTTCTAGATTCTTGATGGGTCATGAATTAATAAACACAGATTTATTTTCTAATTTGAGGAAAAAACTAACATTCCCAATAGTTTACTTAATACAAGAAGTCCAGAGATGCATACAGATCATTTCTATAATGTACACATGCATGCGAAAAATCCTTAATGTCGACTGTATCTTAGTAACAAAATACATACAATGATTGTAATAAACCATTCATAGCACATGAATGAAAAATTGGATTTTAGCATTAACTTCATATTTCAGTCAGACTTTAAACAACTTTGTAATGCATAATGTAATGGAAGTGACATGCTACTTTAAACATGCATTTTAGCATTCAATAGTTTTCAGTGGAATTGATTAGTCATGAACAAAAAGGCAGCCAAACCATTTCAAGACTCAATCTCATCATGCTTGGTGTGATAAAACACAGGAACAGGAGTAGGCCATTTGGCCCTCCAAGCCTGCTCTGCCATTCAATAAGATCATGGCTGCTCTGTCTATGGTCTCAACTCCACCGTCCTGTCTGCCATCTTCTCCCCCATTACGCCCACCAATGCATAAGGAGGACCCCCTCCCTCTTCCCACAAGCATCGGGGCTCTCTCCTCCTCCCACCCCAAAGATACCTCCACCCCACTACCACCACGGGGTATAGAACATAGAACATAGAACAGTACAGCACAGAACAGGCCCTTCGGCCCACGATGTTGTGCCGACCTTCATCTGAAACCAAGATCAAGCTATCCCACTCCCTACCATTCTGGTGTGCTCCATGTGCCTATCCAATAACCGCTTAAATGTTCCTAAAGTGTCTCACTCCACTATCACTGCAGGCAGTCCATTCCACACCCCAACCACTCTCTGCGTGAAGAACCTACCTCTGATATCCTTCCTATATCTCCCACCATGAACCCTATAGTTATGCCCCTTGTAATAGCTCCATCCACCCGAGGAAATAGTCTTTGAACGTTCACTCGATCTATCCCCTTCATCATTTTATAAACCTCTATTAAGTCTCCCCTCAACCTCCTCCGCTCCAGAGAGAACAGCCCCAGCTCCCTCAACCTTTCCTCATAAGACCGACACTCCAAACCAGGCAGCATCCTGGTAAATCTCCTCTGCACTCTCTCCAGCGCTTCCACATCCTTCTTATAGTGAGGTGACCAGAACTGCACGCAATATTCCAAATGCGGTCTCACCAAGGTCCTGTACAGTTGCAGCATAACCCCACGGCTCTTAAACTCCAACCCCCTGTTAATAAAAGCTAACACACTATAGGCCTTCTTCACAGCTCTATCCACTTGAGTGGCAACCTTTAGAGATCTGTGGATATGGACCCCAAGATCTCTCTGTTCCTCCACAGTCTTCAGAACCCTACCTTTGACCCTGTAATCCACATTTAAATTTGTCCTACCAAAATGAATCACCTCACAATTATCAGGGTTAAACTCCATTTGCCATTTTTCAGCCCAGCTTTGCATCCTATCTATGTCTCTTTGCAGCCTACAACACCCCTCCACCTCATCCACTACTCCACCAATCTTGGTGTCATCAGCAAATTTACTGATCCACCCTTCAGCCCCCTCCTCTAAGTCATTAATAAAAATCACAAAGAGCAGAGGACCAAGCACCGATCCCTGCGGCACTCCGCTAGCAACCTGCCTCCAGTCCGAAAATTTTCCATCCACCACCACCCTCTGTCTTCGATCAGATAGCCAGTTACCTATCCAATCGGCCAACTTTCCCTCTATCCCACACCTCCTTACTTTCATCATAAGCCGACCGGTCTTATTTCGGGCACTTTCCCCCTTCACTGGAAAGTCATCCCCTCCTCAACAGTATCAGCCCTTTCATCCCCCTCCTCAATGGTATCAGTACTTTCACCCCCCCCCCCCCCCCCCCCCCCTCCGCCCAAAGTAAGAGTTTTAACAACACCAGGTTAAAGACCTGGTGTTGTTAAAACTCTGACTGTGTTTACCCCAGTCCAACCCCGGCATCTCCACGATGTGGCTCCAAGTCAGGATGGTGTGAAATGTGGAGGCTGAATGGCCTAATTCTGCTCCTAGATCTTTTGGCCTTATATTACATATAATCCATTAATTTCACTCCTAGTATCATTGGTATCACCCAAATATAGTATTTTCTTCTTAGCCAAGATGCATATGCAAGGATTGTATAAAAAGATGCATCCGCTGATGGATTTTGTGTGAACCATCCAAAATTTCGTAAATATGATTACTTTTTTGTCCCCAGAAAGAAATATAATCCCAAAACAATTCAATGAATATGGAGAGTTTCAGAAACAATAATACAGCTTTTATATAAAGTATGAGAGCTCTTTAATACCTCAATGTAGTTCCCATTGCTAATAACAATATTTGATATGTTGCATGTTCACAGTTCTTATGGGTAGGGTGCTATTTGTTTGCCTAAAGTGACTTTTTCAAAATTATTCCAGTTGATTTAAAGGTTTATCTTCATATTAAAATAGGCCAATTTGCACCAATATAATGGCTTAGGGTGTCCAGAAGTGTTTGCAGGTTTTAGCAATGCAACTTTTACAAAATCAGCCAAAGGATTGAAGAACTTTTTAAGCTCAAGTTGAACATTAATCAAAGTTTTTGCAATCTGTCTTGTTGGTTTAAAAAATATTGCTTCCTTCCCAGCAGCACTGTGCATGTAGCTACTAAAATTGCTTGATGGCTCACCATCATCGTCACAAGGGGAATGAGGGATTGGTAATAAATGTTGGGTCTTGCTTGCGATGCTCGCAAAAGAAAATATTTTTTTAAATTGTGCTGGAAGCCAGCCCGTCCACAAAACTATCACGCCCCTTTATGAAAATAATGAGCATGGTGACTTTCCATCAAACCCATTTGAAAAGCCTCTTCAAAGCGAGTGATTTTTTCTGTGGCAAAGGTGCTAGCAGATGCATTTTTAAAGGTTATATTAAAAAATATTTCATTTACTAAGAAATGGACCAGTACATTACAATGAAACTAACAACAGGCTCAATACAGTTTATTTCTTAAATAATTTTCTGCAATTTAGAAATCAGGTTATTCACAGGTAGTGGACTGAACATTTTGTGGCAAACCTATTTTCTGCTGTTAAATAGAAATTCAACATGGACACCACATCCCACCCCACTCACACGCACCCACCACCCCAACACATAAACCTTTCCCCTTCCTCACACAACCCACCCACTGCCACAAATAACAGCCACACACACACACCCCATTTTAATAACCTCAATTCTATTTTTGTCATAATCATGTTGGAATGTTTAGTCTCCCACTACAAAAAAGTTACTACACTCTATCTTTCCAATTCCCATACGATGAAGGGTCTTTTGTGATACTGTTTGCCAGTGCAATTCAAAAACATCTAGTTGGTCCAAAACAAGATAAAAAAGAAGCAATACAGTACTATTTTTTTCTAGTGGACCAGTAAAAGGCTGGCAGTTAAACATTATAATTCATAAAAGGGCTGCAATGTTCAACTCCCCAAAGGATATTTTGTCCATTTATGCTTAATTAAGGATACACAGTAGTACAGAAAATTGTTTTGCCCTAAGGAATGGTAGTATTAACTGCCTCTTAGATAGACATTCACAGTATTTGACTGATTCCAAGTTTCTTCTACTCAGTGAATTCTCTATTTTATGTTTTTAAAAGGTGACTGAAAGCCTTGACTCACAATAAACCAATTTAATTAATGATGTATGTTGATTAAGTTTACATTTTCTCCAACTTAGTGTATTTCAATTATTCACTTTTTACACATAGAGAAAACATTTTTTCTGCATGGAAAATGCACTGTTAAATAGGACCATGAATATCATAGCCTATTCTTACATAATTTGTATTTTCAGATAAAAGTCAGATACAGGATGTAAACAATCACTTAAATCAGGGAACAGGGAAAATAAGAACGTTCAAAGATTGCACTGGAGTGCTGTTTTGGTCTCTATTAGAATGTTTAAGTTGGGGGTCACGTGATGGGAGTGCGGGAATAGCTGCGCTCCCATGAACTTCAGCTCTGGTGCCAGTCAGCAAAGAGTGAGATAAAAGAAAGGATTTACACAGCTCATAACTACTTAATCCGGGAGTGAGAACTCCATATTATATCCTTGGAAGATTTCTGGTTTAACGTTGGTGACAAAATGCTGGGAAATATTAAGAAGATCATTGACAAAAGAGAGCAGTCAGAAGTAACTGGGGTGGAGCCAACTCCTCAGCACAGCAATTTAATGAAGGAACAGGCTCTCCATCCAGCACCCTCAAGGGCATTACAACTCATGACTACTAATACGATTAAGGTCATTGCTCATACATTCGACTTCAACAACCCTATAAAGATGCTTGACAATCTGGCTAAAGCCATTGTTTTTGTGAACTCGATGTAGACTGCGTTTCACTGTAAAATCTGGACTCTATCTCTTGTCATATACAGGTTTATTTGGAATCGCAAGCTTTCGGAGCACTGCTTCTTCATCAGGTGACTCTACTCGGTATGGGGGAGAGCACCAGAGTATGGCGTTGAGACAGAATCAGCCATGATCATGTTAGATGGAGCTGGCTCAAAGGGCCAAATGATCTACTCCTGCTCCTATTAAACAAGAGATGAAATGACTGAATCTTAAAAAAAGCAAAATCGATAGCATGGAGGAGGAATTAAATCAGAGGAAAAAAAATCAGATTAAAGTTACAAGCAACGGAAAGACAAATAAGGGAAGAAAAATCAGAAAATGGCATAATTATATTCCAAGGTCTTTATACAGAAAGTGGAAAGCAACCAATGTAATAGTTATTTCCAGACCAATCCAGGTAATTATATGTTAGAATCATTGCATAGTTACAACAGAGGAGAAAATTCAGCCAGTCATGTCTGTGCTGGCTTTCTGGAAGAACTTCCAAATCCCACACCACTACCTTTTCCCAATAGCTATGCCAATTGTTTTGCTTCTGATAATGATCCAATTCTAAAGGCCTCAATTAAATCTTCCTCCACCATGTTCTCAGATACTGAATGAACGAAAACATTTTTCCTCCTGTCACTATTGCTTCTTTTGTCAATCACCTTAATTTCGTGTCCTCTTGTTTAACATTTCTGCCAATGTGAACAGTTTCTCCTGCCCAAATCTCCAATGATATTGAAAATCTCTCTCAAATCTTCACTTAACTTTAAAATAAGAACAGAAAATACTGGGGGAAAAGAACTCAGCAGGTTAGGCAGCATCAGTGTGGTGACAGAAACAAAGTTAACACGGTAAGTCAGTGATCTTTCATCAGAACTGGGGAAGTTAGAGATGCATTGGATTTTAAGCAACGTGCAGATGGGATAAGGACAAAAGGAAAGCCTGTGATAGACTGGGCGATAGGAGAGACGGAATGACAGAAAAGTTAGTCCTCCAGAGCCAAAGGGAATGGAGATGTGGCAAAAACAAACAAACAATGTGCCTACAATCAGGCATGCTGCTGACGGAAACAAGCAGAGAATAGGAAACGAAATGTAGGACAAAGTTTACAGTCTGAAATTGTGGAACCAGTCAACCACAGGTGTGGGGATGTTGGGGGGTTGGGGGGAAAATAGTTACAGCAGGGAAGAAAATTCAGCTGCTCATGTCCTTGGGCAGACATGGGTGGCATAGTGATTAGCATTGCTGTCTCACAGCGCCAGGGACCCAGGTTCAATTCCGGCTTCAGTTGACTGTGAGGAGTTTGTACGTTCTCCCAATGTCTGCGTCGGTTTCCTCCCACACTCCAAAGATGTGCGGATTAGGTGGATCGGCCAAGATAAATTGCCCCTTAGTATCAGGGGGATGAGCAGGGTAAATATATGAGGATAGGTCCTGGGTTGAATTATTGTCGGTTCAGGCTCGATGGGTCAAATGGCCTCCTTCTACACTGTAGGGATTCTATGGAATGACTCCTCAGAAAAACTACAATATTGCAGAAGCACTGTTGTGGAAGGTTGCAAGATAGAACAGATGTGACACCTGCACAGACTGTCGGGTATGAGTCAAGGTAGTTGTGGGTGTCAGTGGGCTTATAATAAATATTAGTTGATAGTCAATCACCAGAAGTGGAAACAGAGAAATCAAGGGAGGGGGAGAGAAGAAACTGAATGAAGGATAGAAATTGAAAGCAAAGTTCAGGAAGTTTTCCAATTCAGGCAAGAACAGAATATGATATACCAGAAAGAGTTGAGGGAGATGCTGCAAAGTTCATCACCATCCACCACACTTCCCAGTGTGGTGCCATCCACCAATTTTGAAATAGCACCCATTACACCAAAGTTTAAGTCATTAACATCATTCAAGAAAAGCAGTGGTCCTAACACTGACCCCTGTGAAAGCCTACTATGTGGAGATGCCGGCGTTGGACTGGGGTAAACACAGTAAGAAGTTTAACAACACCAGGTTAAAGTCCAACAGGTTTATTTGGTAGCAAAAGCCACACAAGCTTTCGGAGCTCTTAGCCCCTTCTTCAGGTGAGTGGGAATTCTGTTCACAAACAGAGCTTATAAAGACACAGACTCAATTTACATGAATAATGGTTGGAATGCGAATACTTACAACTAATCAAGTCTTTAAGAAACGAAACAATGTGAGTGGAGAGAGCATCAAGACAGGCTAAAAAGATGTGTATTGTCTCCAGACAAGACAGCCAGTGAAACTCTGCAGGTCCACGCAACTGTGGGAGTTACAAATAGTGTGACATGAACCCAATATCCCGGTTGAGGCCGTCCTCGTGTGTGCGGAACTTGGCTATCAGTTTCTGCTCAGCGACTCTGCGCTGTCGTGTGTCGCGAAGGCCGCCTTGGAGAACGCTTACCCGAATATCAGAGGCCAAATGCCCGTGACCGCTGAAGTGCTCCCCAACAGGAAGAGAACAGTCTTGCCTGGTGATTGTCGAGCGGTGTTCATTCATCCATTCACCCACCATCAGGCTCACCATAGACTACTCTCCGGAATCGGTTGCATTCTTGGACACACGCATCTCCATTAAGGACGGTCACCTCAGCACCTCACTGTACCGCAAGCCCACGGATAACCTCACGATGCTCCACTTCTCCAGCTTCCACCCTAAACACGTTAAAGAAGCCATCCCCTACGGACAAGCCCTCCGTATACACAGGATCTGCTCGGATGAGGAGGATCGCAACAGACACCTCCAGACGCTGAAAGATGCCCTCATAAGAACAGGATATGGCGCTAGACTCATTGATCAACAGTTCCAACGCGCCACAGCGAAAAACCGCACCGACCTCCTCAGAAGACAAACACGGGACACAGTGGACAGAGTACCCTTCGTTGTCCAGTACTTCCCCGGAGCGGAGAAGCTACGGCATCTCCTCCGGAGCCTTCAACATGTCATTGATGAAGACGAACATCTCGCCAAGGCCATCCCCACACCCCCACTTCTTGCCTTCAAACAACCGCACAACCTCAAACAGACCATTGTCCGCAGCAAACTACCCAGCCTTCAGGAGAACAGTGACCATGACACCACACAACCCTGCCACAGCAACCTCTGCAAGACGTGCCGGATCATCGACACAGATGCCATCATCTCACGTGAGAACACCATCCACCAGGTACACGGTACATACTCTTGCAATTCGGCCAACGTTGTCTACCTGATACGCTGCAAGAAAGGATGTCCCGAGGCATGGTACATTGGGGAAACTATGCAGACGCTGCGACAACGGATGAATGAACACCACTCGACAATCACCAGGCAAGACTGTTCTCTTCCTGTTGGGGAGCACTTCAGCGGTCACGGGCATTTGGCCTCTGATATTCGGGTAAGCGTTCTCCAAGGCGGCCTTCGCGACACACGACAGCGCAGAGTCGCTGAGCAGAAACTGATAGCCAAGTTCCGCACACACGAGGACGGCCTCAACCGGGATATTGGGTTCATGTCACACTATTTGTAACTCCCACAGTTGCGTGGACCTGCAGAGTTTCACTGGCTGTCTTGTCTGGAGACAATACACATCTTTTTAGCCTGTCTTGATGCTCTCTCCACTCACATTGTTTCGTTTCTTAAAGACTTGATTAGTTGTAAATATTCGCATTCCAACCATTATTCATGTAAATTGAGTCTGTGTCTTTATAAGCTCTGTTTGTGAACAGAATTCCCACTCACCTGAAGAAGGGGCTAAGAGCTCCGAAAGCTTGTGTGGCTTTTGCTACCAAATAAACCTGTTGGACTTTAACCTGGTGTTGTTAAACTTCTTACAAAGCCTACTATATACAGGAATGCAGTCCACAAAAATAACTCTCCTACTTAGTTTCCTGTCGCCTCATCAACTTTGTATCATGCAGCCACTGTCCCTTTTAAACTTTACTGACAAGTCTGTTATCAGGCACTTTTATCAAATGTCTTTTGGAAGTTCATGTGGACCATATCAACTGCATTACCCTCATCAACCCTGTTACCTCATCAAAAAACTTAAGCAAGTTAATTAAACACAATTTGCCTTTAATATACAAAATAGGAGCAGACGTAGTCCACTCAGCTCCTCGAACTTGATCTGATTTCAATAAGATACTTTTGTGTTTCATGTTCAGCATTTCAATTAGCCCCGATAACCTTCGATTCTCTTGTCTAACATGAATTTACCTACCTCCATCTTAAAAATATTCAATGACCCAACCTGCATTGCCTTCTGAGGCAAAGTGTTCCAAAATCTCTCAGCCTGCGGAAAAAAATTCTCCTCACCTCTGTCCTAAAAGGGCACATCCCAATTTAATTTCCCCTAGTTCTGGACTCACCTACTAGAGAAAACATCCTTTCCATGTCCACCTTGTGAAGACCATTCAGGATCTTATATACTTCAATCATGTCACCCCTCACTCTTCTAAACTCGAAAGGAAGCAAGCCCAGTCTGTCCACCTTTCCTCATAAGACAACCTGCTCATTCCAGGTATCAATCGAGTAAACCTTCTCCGAACTATTTCCAATGCATTTACATCCTTCCTTATTTAAGGAAGACCAAAACTGCTCGTAATATTCAAGATGTAGCATCACCAATGCCCTGTATAACATCCTTGGTTTATGTTCAATTCTTCACAGAAAAAAGGATAGCATTTCGTTAGCCTTCTTAATTACATACAAACTTTTTGTGACTTATGCGCTTTTTAGTGAAGACAGAAGTAAAATATTTGTTCATTGCATCCAGTATTTCTTTCTCCTGATTAACCTTTTAGTCATTCTCTGCCATCCTTATATTCTAACCAATCATCTGACCTGACACTCATCTTTGTGCAGTTGGGCTAGGGTAGCTTTATTCTTAAGTTTGATGCTTTCCTCAACCTCTTTAGTTAACCATAGATGGTGGGTCCTCCCCTTAGAATTTTTCTCTATAGTAGGAATACACCTTATCTGAATATTCTGACATATCCACTTAAACGTCTGTCACAGCTTCACTATTGATGAATCCTCTTGGCTCGTGTCCCAGTTTTCATGCCCACACAGTTGCCTTATTTAATTTTAAAATACTAGTATTAGACCCATTCCTCTCCCTTTCAAATTGGATGTAAATTTAATCATAATGTCACTGCAACCTAGAGGTGCTTTCAGTCTGAGGTCACTAATTAATCCTGTCATATTACACAATATCAAGTCTATTATAACCTGCTCTCTGGTTGGTCCCAGAATGTGCTGCTCTAAGAAACTACCTCAAAAGCATTCTATGAACTTCTGATTCAGACTACCACTGCCAAATAATTTTCACAGTTTATATGTAGATTAAAATTACCCATGATTATTGCTGTCCCTTTATCATAAGCACCCAATATGTCTTCTTGCATACTTTATCCAATTGTGGAAACTGTTAGGGAGCATGTAGGCCACTTCCGCTAGTGATTTCTTTCCCCTACTATTCCTCATCTTCACCCAAACTGATTCTACATCCTGATCTCCTAAAACACAGTCATCTTCAACTATTGCACCAATGCCATCCTTGATTAACACTGATATTTGTCATTTATATTAATGATTTGGATGAGAATTTAGGAGGCATGGTTAGTAAATTTGCAGATGACACCAAGATCGGTGGCATAGTGGACAGTGAAGAAAGTTATCTAGGATTGCAGCAGGATCTTGACCAATTGGGCCAGTGAGCTGATGAATGGCAGATGGAGTTTAATTTTGACAAATGCAAGGTGATGCATTTTGGTAGACTGAACCAGGGCAGGACTTACTCAGTTAATGGTAGGGTGTTGGGGAGAGTTATAAAACAAAGAGATCTTGGGGTCCAGGTTCATAGCTTCTTGAAAGTGGAGTCACAAGTGGACAGAGTGGTGAAGAAGGCATTCGGCATGCTTGGTTTCATTGGCCAGAACATTGAATACAGGAGTTGGGACGTCTTGTTGAAGTTGTACAAGACATTGGTAAGGCCACACTTGGAATACTGTGTACAGTTCTGGTCATCCTATTATAGAAAGGATATTATTAAACCAGAAATGAGTGCAGAAAAGATTTACTGGGATGATGCCAGGACTTGATGATTTGAGTTACAAGGAGAGGCTGGATATACTGGGACTTTTTTCCTCTCAAGCGGAGGCGGTTTAGGGGTGATTTTAGAGGTCTATAAAATAATGAGAGGCATAAAGTAGATAGTCAATATCTTTTCCCAAAGGTAGGGGAAGTCTAAAACTAGAGGGCATAGGTTTAAGGTGAGAAGGGAGAGATACAAAAGGGTCCAGAGGGGCAGTTTTTTCACGCAGAAGGTGGTGAACGTTTGGAATGAGCTGCCAGAGGTAGTAGTAGAGGCAGGTACAATTTTGCCTTTTAAAAAGCATTTGGACAGTTACATGGGTAAGATGGGTATCGAGGGATATGGGCCAAATGCAGGCAATTGGGACTAGCTTAATGGTAAAAACTGGGTGGCATGAACAAGTTGAGCCAAAGGGCCTGTTTCCATGCTGTAAACATCTATGACTCTATAACAGTGCTACCCCTCCACCTTTACCTCGCTTCCTATTCTTCTTGAATGTCACATACCGCTCAATATTCTGGGCTCAATTCTTGTCACCCTGCAGCCATATCTCTGTAACGCCTTATCAGATCATATTTCTTTACTTCAATATGCACTATCTATTCATTTATTTTTTGAATGCTGTGCACATTCAGATATAGAGCCTTTTTTGTCATCCTTGTAACATCTTGACTTCACTATTGGTGTATTCATACATTTCATCTCTCTGTGCATTCCTGCTATTCTATGACCATCATTTCCCATATTATTATTCTGGTCTCCTGCTTTGAGTCTACCCCATGATTTGCTACATCTACTCAAGCTTGAATCCCTCATCCCCCTTATTTAGTTTAAAGCACTCTCTACTTCCCTAGTTACGTGATTCACAAAAACACTCATTCCCATACAGTTCAGGTCCCAACAGTGCAGTCCCCACTTTCCCTCGTACTAGTGGCAGTGCCTCATGAACCAGAACCCACTTCACACACACTAATGTGAGCGGCATGGTGCCACAGTGGTTAGCACTGCTGTCTCACAGCTCCAGGGACCAGGGTCACTAGCTGCATGTTCTCCCCATGTCTGCATGGGTTTCCTCCGGGTGCTCTGGTTTTCTCCCACAGTCCAAAAGATGTGCTGTTAGGTGCATTGGCCATGCTAAATTCTCCTTCAGTGTACCCAAACAGGCAACGGAGCGTGGCAACTAGGGAATTTTCACAGTAACTTCATTGCAGTGTTACTATAAGCCTACTTGTGACTAATAAATAAACTTTAAAAACTTCTATCTTTGAGCCATGCATTCATCTCTCTAATCTTATTTGCTCTATGCCAATTGACATGTGGCTCAGGTATTAATCCATAGATTATCTTTGAGGTTCTGCACCTTAATTTGATACCTCATCCTGACTATACAGAAGCTTTTTCCTTGTCCTGCCTATGCCATTGGTACCTACATGGCCCATGAGGGCTGGATCCTACCCCTCCTATTTCAAGTTCCTTTCCAGCCCTGAACAGATGTACCAAACCTGGCACCGGGCAGGCAACACAACCTTCTGGACTCTGGATCTTTGCTGCAGAGAACAGTATCTATCCCCCCTCATTATACCATCTCCCTACTACCACTACATTCCTATTCACACTCCACAGCTTCCTACACCATGGTGCCATAGCCAGCCTGCTCATCCACTTTGTAGACCTTACATCCATCAAAGGTAACAAGATAAGCAAGCACAAAGAGAGCAGTTCCACACTGAGTGCAGTTAATCAGATTGTGAACTTGGTAATTTGGTGAGTGTGGGAATTCAGTGTAGAAAGAGAGAAGAGGGAAACTGGAAAGTGACAGGTAAAAATCCATCTAACTCAGCATTAAAAATATTCAATGACCCTGCCTCCATTGCTATCTGGGAAAAGAGAATTCCACAGGCTAGTGACCCACAGAAAAGAAATTTCACCTCATCTCTGTCTTAAATGAGATACTTTTTTTAAAAACTGCATACCTCATTCTAGTCTCTCTCATAAGGGGAAACATCCTCTCAGCATCTAACTTCTCAAGTTCTTAGGATCTTATAGGTTTCAATACGATTCTTTTAAACTCCAATGGATACAGGCCCAACCTGTTCCTCATAGGATAATCCTTTCATTCCAAGAGTCAAGTTGAGTAAACTTTTTCTGAACTGCTTGGTGGGGCACTGCATGCAGTTTTAGGTTTCACGTTGTAGGAAGAATGCTCAAGAGTACAACACAGATTGACTAAGAGTTTGCTAGATATAAGGAAATACAAATACCAAAAATGACTTGAAAAATAGGGGCTTTGTTGTTACAACAGAAAAGATCGAGGTGATATGATAGAGGATTGGGCAAAGAGATTTAGGAGAGAGCATAAGAAACATTTATTTAAAAACAGAGGGTTTTGAGGTTGTAGAATGGACTGTTAAAGATAGTAATTGAAGCAAAGATCATAATCAACTTTTAAAAATAGATCAGAAATGAGATGGGAAAAAAAGGACATAAGAACTAAGTAATTAGGACTATAGTTAATGGAGGACAACGGTTAATGTGAACTATTGGCCAAATAACTGGTTTCACATTGAATTTCTCTTCATGCTCTCCCTTTATGCCAGAATCCCATTTATTTTAATACCACTCAAAATTCTGTCAGTCTTGGTGAACAGAGGAAATGTGAGCCTGAAAATAGGCATGTGTATTTCAATGCGAGATGGCATGGTAATATCATATGTTCAATTTTCCATCATTACAATTCAGTTCATGCTCAGCAGTAATCATACAAAGAACAGCACAGGAACAGGCCCTTCGGCCCTCCGAATCCATGCCAAAAATCATGATGCCTTAACTAAACTGAAGAAAAAACCTTTAGCCCTTTCTCGATGTCCCTCTATTCCCTCCCTATTCATGTACCCATCCAGATGACTCTTAAATGTTGCGAATATGCCTGCTTCCACCACCTCCTTTGGCAGCACATTCCTGGTACCCACCACTGTGTGAAAAACTTCCTCCCGCACATCTCCCTTAAAAACCTTCCCCCACTCACCATGAACCTGTGCCCTCTTGTAATTGACACTTCCACCCTTGAAAAAAACCTCTGACTATCCAACCTGTCTATTCCTCTCATAATTGTGGAGACCTCTATCAGATCTCCCCTTAGCCTCCGTCTTTCCGGTGAAAACAATCCTAGTTTATTCAACCTCTCCTCATAGTCAACACCCTCGAGGTCAGGCAACATCCTGGTGAACTTCCTTGCACTCTCTCCAAAGCTTCCACATTCTTCTGGTAGTGTGATGACCAGAACTGCACATAATACTCCAAATACAGCCTAACCAAGGTTTTACTTAGCTGCAACATGATTTCTCAATTCTTGTACTCAATGCCCTGGCTGAAGAAGGCGAGCATGACATATGTTTTCTTAATCACCTTGATCATCTATGTCGCCACTTTTTAGGGAACTGTGGACCTGCACACCCAGATTCCTTTGTGTGTTAATGTTCCTAAAGGTTTTGCCCTTTACAGTATAATTCGCACCTAATTTTGATCCTCCAAAATGCAGCATCTCGCATTTGTCCGGATTAAACTCCATTTGCTATTTCTATGCTGAAGTCTCCAATCTATCCACATCCTCTGGCAATCCCCAGCACCATCAGCAACTCCATCAACCTAGTGCCTTCGGCAAACTTACTAATCAGACAGCCCACATTTTCCTCAGATCATTTATATATACTACAAACTACAGGGGTCCCAGCGCTGATCCCTGCAGATCTCCATTCTGAAAAACACCCTTCCACCGTTACTCTCTGACTCCTATAACCAAGCCAGTTCTGTATCTATCTAGCCAGCCCATCCCAAATCCCATGTGATTTTAGTTTTTGTACCAGTCTATGGGACCTTGTTAAACACCTTACTAAAGTCCACATAAACTACATCTACAGCCCTTCCCCATCAATTATCTTTGTCACCTCTTCAAAAAATTCAATCAAGTTGGTGAGACATGACCTTCCCTATACAAAACTATGCTGCCTGTCACTAACTAGTCCATTTTCTTCCAAATGTGCATATATCCTATTCCTCAGTATCTTCTCCAAAACCTCCCCATCACTGATATCAGGCTCACTGACCTATAATTTCCTGGATTATCCCTGCTTCCTTTCTTAAACAAGGGAACAACATTGGCTAATCTCCAGTTCTCTGGAACCTTGCCTGTGCTCAAAGAGGATGTGAAGATCTTTGTTAGGGCCCCAGCTATTGCTTCCCTTGCCTCCCGCAATAACCTGGGATAGAGCCCATCCGGCCTTGGGGGCCCGGCTACCTTAATGTAATTTAGGATACTCAACACTTCCTCCTTCGATATATTGACATTCCCTAGAGTGTTCACACACCTATCCCTGACCTCAACATCGCCATGTCCTTCTGCCTTGGTTCAGGATCTCACTTCCTGTGGCTCCACGCATAAGTTTCCTCCATAGTCCTTGAGTGGGCCTACTCTTTCTCTTGCTCCTAATATATGCATTAAAAGCCTTAGGATTCTCCTTGACCCTGTTTGCTGAAGACATTTCATGGCCCCTATTAGCCCTTGCAATTCCATGTTTAAGTTCCTTGCTACTTTCACTATACTCCTCATGGGCTTTGTCAGTTTTTAGATGCCTAGACATACTGTATGCTTCCCTTATAAAAAATAGATATCGAGCAATGCTCAGCCCTACGGAAAGCTCCAGCATGTATCTCACAAGGAAAATTTATTTCTTACTCCACCCCCAGGGATTTTATTATTTGGAATTTACACCACGGACATAATAAATAGGATTTTTGTGCACCTCCTTATGCTAAGTTATTTGGGCTCGCATATTTGAATCATTTTCACAAGCAACTTCTAACTCCCCAAACCTTTTAGTGTGTCAACACTTGCTTAGAGATCTGGACAAGCTTTGAGTAAGAATCCTGGGTAAATGAACAGAAAGCCCTGTTTGATCATTTCAACTACTTGACTATTTTAATCCTCTAAAAGAATATCTCACTTGACACTCTTCAATACTAATACAGTATCACATCAGGCCTTCTTTAGCAGATTAAAATTTGAAGTAAACGTATTAAACAAACAACTAATCAGCAAATAATTCAATATAATAGTCATAAATTTACAATGGGAAATATTTGAATCAAGTTGATTAAAAAAATATAAATAGAGCTTTTAAAAACAAAATTCTTGAATCTTTCTTTGTTCTTCAAGAATATTAAACTGATCTGAGTCTCTGTTACAAAAAAAAAACAAATGGCCTGTAAATGAATGTGCAAAGCATTATTTCATTCTAAATTTTAATAATAATAGAGCCATTATTGAAATGTGATTTTAGTTCCCAACAGCTTCCAAACCTAATCTTTTCTGGAGGGAGACGGCCATTTTTAAAAATTCATTTGTGTTCATTCATTCATGGGCGTTTCTGGCTGGCCAGCATTTATTGGCCATCTCTAGTCACCCTTGAACTGAGTGGCTTGCTCAGCCATTTCAGAGGACAGTTAAAAGTCAACCACATTGCTGTGGCTCTGGAGTTACATGTAGGCCAGATCAGGTAAGAACAGTAGATTTCCTTCCTTAAAGGACATTAGTGAACCAGATGGGTTTTCCGACAATCAACAATGGTTTCATGGTCATCAGTATATTCTTAATTCCAGATGTTTTTGATTGAATTCAAATTCCACCTCTGACATGGCGGGATTCAAACCCGGGTCCCCAGAACATTAGCTGAGTTTCTGGATTAATAGTCTAGCAATAATACCACTAGGCCATCCCCTCCCCTGATGAGAGTATATTCTGTATATGGATGTTCAAAGGTCTTTTGATAAAGTACCAAGTAATAGATCTGTTGGCAAAATTGAAACCCCTAGTATTAAATGGAAAGTGGTAGTGTGGATATGAAATTGGTTAAGAAACTGCGAGGAGCGATGAACAGTTGTTTTACAGACTGGACAGAAGTATACAATAGTGTTTCCACCAATCAGCATTAGGACCAGTATTCCCTCTATTTTTTCTTTGGATTGTATAGACAATTTGTTCAAGTGTGTGACCCCTTTAAACTTTTTCCTGTGGTCAAGCATACGCAGGAATTAGAAGAGACTGACATGCGCATGGCTTGTGCAGGGATATTCTGGTTTCTGGGTGACCACACAGCTTAAAATAAATATTGAATAGAATCACCTCTTTTGATACTTGTTAATTACCTTAACTTAGATATACAGGACATAATTTCAAAGTACTGTAGGCAGCTAGCACAAAACTTAAAGGAGGAGGCTGCAGATGTACCAGTGAATGGACAGACACATGGCAGATTAATGCAGAGAAGTGTGATATTATACATTTTGCTTGCAAGAATGGAGGAGAGGTAATATAAATTTTAATTTAGAAGTGGTGCAGGAAAAGAGCGCCTCCAGAATACTAAAACACAAATCTTTGAAGGTGGCAGGACAACTTGAGAATACTGCAGACAAATATGAGTTCATTAGCTTTATTAATAACAAACAGCACGAATGCAAAGAAATTATGTCTAATCTTTATGAGACACTAATTAGACCTCGGCTGGATGTGGGTGGCATGGTGGCACAGTGGTTAGCACTGCTGCCTCACAGCGTCAGGGACCTGGGTTCGATTCCTGGCTTGGGTCACTGTCTGTGTGGAGTTTGCACGTTCTCCCCGTGTTTCCTCCGGGTGCTCCAGTTTCCTCCCACAGTCTGAAAGACGTGCTGGTTAGGTGGATTGACCCGAACAGGCATCGGAGTGTAGCAACGAGGGGAATTTCATAGTAACTTCATTGCAGTATTAATGTAAGCCTTACTTGTGACTAATAAATAATACACTTTATGTTCAACTCTGGGCACCAAATTTTAGGCATGATGTCACGACCTTAAAGAGAGAGTGCAGAAGAGATTTACGAGAAAGTTACTAAAGATGTGGGATTTCAATTGTGGAGAGAGACTGGAGAAGTTGGAACTGTTGACTCAAAGCAGAAAAAAAGTAGAGGTCGGATAGAGGTTTTGACCACAGCATCAGAATGCAAGGATGTTCTGGGAGATCACACAAGGACAGAATCTACATGGGCAAAGATTTAAAATTGAAAAACAAATTGTATGATTAACCAGTATACATTATTCCATTGCTTCATGGCCTGTGGAGTGAAAATTAATACAATATGCAAAATAAAATGAGATAAAAGAACAAGCAGAAAAATAAAACATAAGAACAGAAATTTAAAAATTGCAAATGTAATGTCAAGATACTCAAGTACATAGACATTTTTTTTGAACAATGGAGCTTACATCAAGTGTGTTCACCAGTTTAGCCTGACTTCTATGGTGATTTCTTTAGTCATTTACATGCATCATTCTATACTACATATCGACCAGCTAACAGTGAGAGAAGTAGACTACATCAGAGGTGTGGAATTCCGAGATATTTTAAAATCACACATTATTTCTCAATATAGGGAGTTCATATTCTGTAACAATACTTTCTGGCATAAATATGGGGTGACTTAAAAATTATTTATTGCAAGAAATAATTTTTTTTTAAAAGGGTGTATACAGCTTTTGCATTCTAAAGTTTACGCTATAAAATATGTAAATTTATTTAATAAATAAATGTATTCATACATTAACACTGCAATGAAGTTACTGTGAAAATTCCCTAGTTGCCACACTCTGGCACCTGTTCAGGTACACCAAGGGCGAATTTAGTATGACCAATGCATCTAACCTGCACGCCTTTCCGACTGTGGGAGGAAATCAGAGCACCCGGAGGAAAACCACACAGACACAGGGAGACAGTGCAGACTCTGCACAGACAGTGACCCATGCCAGGAATCGAACCCGGGTCCCTGGCGCTGTGAGCAGCAGTGCTAACCACTGTGCCACCATGCCACCCAAATCCATCTCCTAAATGAGAGAAATACAAAACCATGCTGGAAAAACTCAGCAGGTCTGGCAGCATCTGTGGAGAGAGAAACAGAGTCCAATATCACTCTTCTCCAGAGCTTCTAAATGAAAGGGTGCGTGCACCTTTTTATTTTGCACTATTCTGATGAAAACAGAGCAAATCAGCAGTGACATATTTTTGTGACTTTCAAACCTACCACTGTCAGCTGTAAGTAATGGAGTCAAAATTACATTTACCAAAATCTTTTACATATGAACACAGCCTATTGGAATCCTGGGGTAGCATGGTGGCTAACACTGCTGCCTCACAGCACCAGGAACCCGGGTTCAATTCCGGCCTCAGGTGACAGTCTCTGAGGAGTTTGCATGTTCTCCCCGTGTCTGCATGGGTTTTCTCCAGGTGCTCCAGTTTCCTCCCACAGTCCATCAATGTGCGGGTTAGGTTGATTGGCCATGATAAATTGCCCCTTAGCGTCAAGGGGATTAGGACTGTAAATATGTGGGGTTACGGGGATGGGATCTGGGTGCGGTTGTTTTTAGTGCAGGCTCAATGGGCCAAATGGCCTCCCTCTGCACTGTAGATTCTATGATTATTATGCAAAAGTGCAAGAAATTCAGCACCGAATATTACTTATCAAGCTTACCTTGTGTTTTCAATTCAAGAAGATAAAGTCAGTCTTATGATGAGATAATTAGAACAAAACTAAAAGTTAAAATCTGTTAAATATTAATTTAATGCACTCATTCTTAAAGCAGCATTTACATTACTTTTAGTTTTATATTTTAAATGTACCATTTTAAATTTTAGATTTTGCACCGAATACAACGGTATTTTGCTGTGATGGAACAGAGTAATTTTTGTATTGAACTTTTGTACATCATTTAATCATATACCCGAAAATACTGTTGTACTCGGTGCAAAATCTAATTCAAAATGGTACATTTAAAATATAAAACTAAAAGTAATGTAAATGCTGCTTTAAGAATGAGTACATTGAATTAACAGTTAACAGCAGATTTTAACTTTTAGTTTTGTTCTAATTATCTCATCATAAGACTGACTTTATCTTCTTGAATTGAAAACACAAGATAAGCTTGTTAAGTAATACTCGGTGCTGAGTTTCTTGCACTTTATTTAAGTACATATCATCTGTTTAAGTACAAAGAGTACGAAAAATATGCAGAAGGCAGCTGCATCATACATGGACCTCTATATACAACCTAACATTCTTTACAGACTATACTCATGAACAATGTCTAATTTAAAAGCACGTTCACAAAATTCGCCTATCTTGCTTTTACTATACTTTTGCTTTATTTGTGCAATACTCTGGCCTAACACAATCCCTATCAAATTCAAACTATTTCAAGAATATTTCTTCCAATGAAGGGCATAGTGCATATCCCAGATCGTTTATATCAAACACTATTATTTTAATGCTTTACATCCAGATATCATAACCTTATTTTAGTATTAAGGAAGATTTTTTAAAAAACTTTAAGTTCTCACCTGAGCTCCATAGATGTATTTGTCCAACATCTTTCCTCCTATTGTTTGTCCACCAATATCCCAGACTTGCAATGTAACATTTAAATTTCCTGCACAAGAGATGAATACACTTCTAAGTCGTACATGAGCTGGCACAATTGATTTTACAAATACAAAAGGAAGCGAATGATTTCCGTTAATGTTCCTGTGGTGTCGCAGTGTTAAAGTAGCATCAACATTTTAGACAGAGTTGCTTCGTTGTGAATGCTTGATTGGTATATTCAATACAAGAGCTACACATAAAACATGAAATCTAACTACTAAATGTATATGAATGAATACCCACACAAGGAAGATACCTGTTTACTTTGCCTCATCCCCTGAAAGAATTACATCTTAAAACCATGCAAGTAGCTTAGACAATATCCATCTAAGGAGTTAGAAAAGAACCTGGACCTGAAGTCTACACTTACATTAATTAGAAAATGAATGTGATAATATTTGTAACTAGTTTAATTTCTGAAATACGAACTGACCAAGATCATTATTTAAAAGTTGGTATCACATTTTTCCGTAGTTTTCATGTGGCTGCTACAGTCAACAAATTAGAGAGCAGGCATTCATCTAATACATTCTCGAGATCTTTCTGAGGCAGTTTCAAGGACTGTCTCTCTTCTCCATCACCGTATGTTACAGAAAGAAAGTGACAAATAGTAGCAATGGAGGAAATAAACAAAAATCAACAAATTTTACATTGCATTAAAAAAAAACTAGGCCAACACACTGACCAGTTCATACTGGGCAGAATTTAAAACCACCACTGGGATTTAGCAATAACCTTGTAAAATATTTTTGGCATAACTCTTAACACTATTTTAAGTGTCAAAAGCCAAGGAGGGAACTCAAACATTATTTTGGCTATTTTTCATTAACAAGTCTGAAATAATCCATTCAGCAACATAGACCTATTTACTGGATGCCTCCCAACTAACTATTAAAACATATCTTACAGTAGATCCTTTAAGAAAGAGTTTATTCAATAATAATCAGAACTCTATGAACACATGCAATGATGGGACAATCAGACACTTCTTTCAGGCTAGTATTCAGGATCCTCAATTTTGAATACTTCATTGCTAAAGGGCCTTTATATGGAATTTAAAATGTTCACACACAACTTTTGTCAACTATTAATCCAACCAAATTTATTAATCTTAGTATTTCCACCAAAGTTGATTTGGGCCTTCCACGATGTCAATCACTGAAGAGAAAGTAGGGCACTTCTTTTACAACTCAAATTTGAGCCAAACAAATTCCTAATATATTATGAACATTTCAAGGCCATTTTTGGGGGGAAATAAATCATTCTCCCAAGCTATTTGATTTGCTTCAAAAAAAAAAGTGAATTGTCCAAAACCTATGTTTTCAAAGGTTTGTATTTGAATATTTTTATTAAAATAAATAAATTTAGTACCATAGTAACATAGTGTGCAGCAGCACCAAGAAACAAAATATTCACAGCTCTGTCAAAGTCACTTTTATTGCTAGTTGTCAACCACATCTCTTTCTTGGGAGGCAAATCAAAAGGAGTGCTTTGGTGACAAAGGCCATACTGTCACAATAGTGGTTTAGATGGCACAGGCAAAGAAGGGGATAACCAAGTAAGATGAGGTTAGGACTTCAGTGGAGGGTTAGGTATCTCCATCCATGAACCAAGTTTCCTTTTAAAGCCATAATCATAGAATCGTATGGCACAGAAGGAGACATTTCACCCCACCATGTCTGTGCTAGCTCTTTTAAAGTGCTGTCCAATTTGGTCCCACACCACAGCTTTTTCATAATAACACTTCAAATTAGTCTTCTTAGATTACCTGTCCAATTGCCTTTTGAAAGTTCTTCTGGAATTTCATTTCCCCCCCCCCCCACCCGCCCCCCTTTCTGTCCAAAGAAATTCCTGCTTGTTTCCCCTAGAGTTCTTTTGCTAATTACTTTAAATCTATGACCTCTGATAACGGACCGACTTGACTGTGGAAATAGTGTCTCCCAGCTTGCTCTATCAAAGCCACTCATCAATGTCTCTTGGGTCTACTTTTAACCTTCTCTCCTTTAAGGAAAACAAACCCAGCTGCTCCAATCTTTCTGTGTAACTGAAATTCCTTAGTCACAGTATCACCTTATGAAACCTCCTCTGCAACATCTCCAAAGCCCAGAGGTCCTTCTAAAGTAGGAGAATTGTGGACAATACTCCAGCTGAGACTTTACGAGATATTTGTAAAGGCTTACTGCAAGTTGGAGAATAATACTGTTTTATACTCTCTGCAATGGGAGGTTCGCAAGTAATGGAGGAAATAATATTGTGGAAGTACTAAGGAGGAAGATAAAGAATGGTGCTAAGAAAAGCACTACTCTGCAGGCCAGGAACTTAACAGTGGAATGCTTGATGGCAGATCAGCAATAGGACCAGGGAAAGGAAATGTGCTAAGGATAGTGGCAGCAGAAGCACAGAGAAGTTACGTTTGGACCAGACAGTCAGGAGTTACAAGCAGTGGTAGAAGGGAGTGGCAATAGAAGAATGCTCAGATCAGGCGAAATAAAGATCAGAGGATGGAGGTTTGCCTTCATCAATTCCTTCCCCTCCTAGAAGTTTCACTTTTTTTTAATGAATTAAAACAGAGTTATTTAAAATGCATACTTTGGTTATATTGTAATTGTCAAATATAAATTGGTATTTACAGTACATGGGCTCACTGTTCAGGGAAACCCTTTAGGCAATTCTTCCCTCCACAGCAAAGAAATCCCAAGCGTTGGGTTCACGAGAGCCAAAGTTCATTTGTTTAAGCATTTACTATGATTTCACTATCACATGGGGTGGTGGCATCAAAAAGTGGGATAAGAAAGTAGTATCCTGGAATATATGTGCATTAGTCATGGATGGTGGTAGCAGGGGTTGAGGAAGCAGTAAGTAAAGCATAAAGTATCTTAGGCTTTAATAATAGAGTGCAAAAACAAGGAGGTTATGTAAAACTTTCATTGCACACTAGTTAGAACTCGGACTATTGCATGCAGTTCTGGGCATCGCATTTTAGTAAGGATGTGAAGGCATTGGAGAGAATACAGAAGATTCATGAGAATGCTTCTTGGAATGAGGAACTTCAGTTATGAATATTGGAGTAGTATTGGTGAAGAGAGGGCTGAAGGAAGATTTAATAGGATATTCAAAACCATGAGTAATCTGGACAGAATAGATAGGGAGAAACCATTCCTGTTCATGAAAGGATCAAGAGCAAGAGAGCACAGATTTAAAGAAGCAAAAGTAACATGAGGAAAAAACTTTTTAGTGTAGGGGGTGGATGAGGTCTGGAATGCACTACCTGAGAGAATGCGCTGGAGACAGATTCAATTGAGGCATTCAGAAGGGAATTAGACTAATTTCTGAAAAGTAAGAATGTACAGGGTTATGTGGAGAAGATGGGTGAAATGCTCAGAGAGATGGTGTAGACACAACTGGCCTAATAGTCTCCTTCTGCCCTGTATCAAATTCTGTATTGTGAAACAAGCCCCATATTAGAAGCCTCACTGAAGACAACAAACACCATCTGCCTTGGAGACCATGCAACAAGAAATACATTACAGAACGACTATCTATTGTGGATAAATATGACGCATCCATTTATTTTAGATTTGATACACATGGCAGAAAGTAACAACTTTCTGGCAAGTTTGCACTATCTACAAAACCTAATATTTTACTAGCTCAGCCATGACACTGCTCATAGTGATTTGCACCTAGGAGTGCTTGTCATACAACTTATCAGTGTCATTGATTAATGACAGCTAAGTAAGACAAGTTTCATTTTTAGTGCGGTGTTCTAGGATTTTGGAAATTTGGGGTATGACAGTGATTAGCACTGCTGCCTCAGCGCTAGGAACCCTGGTTCAATTCTAGCCTTGGGTGATTCTCCCCGTGTCTACGTGGGTTTCCTCCCACATTCTAAAGATGTGCAGAGTAGGTGGATTGGCCATGCTAAACTGTCCCATGGTGCCCAAAGATGTTCAAGTTAGGGGGATCAACATGTTAAATGTGTGGAGTTACAAGGCTGGGCAAGATGTGCGCTGTTGGAGAATCGGTGCAGACCCGATGGGCTGAATGGCCGCCTTCTGCACTGCAGGGATTCTATGATTCTATGAATTTTTCAACACTGACTGTTTTCACATACATGAGTAGCTTTGATTATGTGTTTCTTTATCTAGGTTTCTTAATATACAGGAAGGTGATAGGCAGCATGCTGGAAATTAGATATGATGTATGAGGCACTGATTGTGAGATTTTGGACCACTCAACTTCAGTTGTGTTGAGCAGTGGTTCTGGAACGTCAGTATTGTGGAGGGTGAAGTTGTGATTTGGTAGCACATTCCAGCTATAATGCTGAAGGCCTGTGCTCCGGTTCAAGTCAAGCTATTTCAATTTCAGCTGCAACACTGACAAAGGTGAGAAATTGCCCAGATATGTCCTGTCCACAAAAAAGCAGGAAAAATCCTATCCAGGCAATTAGCAGCCTCATCCCAATTATCAAAGTAATGGAAGGGGTCACGATAGTGCTTGCCAGCAGCAGTTATTAACCAATAACCTGCTCACTGATGCTCAACTTGCATTCCACCAGAACCACTTGGCTCCAGATTTATTATGTGGAGATGCCGGCGTTGGACTGGGGTAAACACAGTAAGAAGTCTAACAACACCAGGTTAAAGTCCAACGGGTTTATTTGGTAGCAAAAGTGGCTTTTGCTACCAAATAAACCTGTTGGACTTTAACCTGGTGTTGTTAGACTTCTTACTGCGTCCAGATTTATTGACAGCCTTAGTCCAAACATAGACAGAAGAACTCAATTCCTTGACATCATGGCAGCATTTGACACACCATCATCAAGGAGTACTAGAAATATTGAAGTCAACGGGTAATCAGCAAAAAACTCTCTATTGGAGTCATACCTAGCACAAAATGAAGATGGTTGTGGTTGTTAAAGACCAATCATCTAAATTCCAGGACATTGCTGCAGGAGCTCCTTAGGGTAGTGTCCTTGGCCTGACTATCTTCAGTTGCTTCATCAATGACCTTCCTTCTATCATAAGGTCAGAAATGGGAATGGTCCCTGATGATTGCGCAGTGTTCAGTACTACTCACAACTCCTCTAACAAAACAGTCTATATGCTTGCATACAGCAAACCGCAACAACATTTGGCAGATGAGCGGCAAGTAACAGTCATGCTACACAAATGCCAAGCAATGACCATCTCCAATAGAATGAATCTAACCACCAACATTCACTGACATTACCATCTTTAAATCACCCTACATCAAAATACAGGGTCACCACTGATTAGACACTTAACTGTAGCAGCCACATAAATGCCAATGGTACAAAAGCAGTTAAGGGTAATCTGCAATGAATCACAACTCCTGACTCCCCAAAGCCTTTCCTCCACCTACAATGGCCCAAGGTAGGAGTATGATGGAAGAAAATCCACTTGCCTGGATGACTGCAGCTCAAACACTCCAGAAGGTTTACATCATTCAGGACAAAAAGCAGCCTGCTTGACTTGCTGCCTATCCATCTCTTACAATGTTAAGGATGTTGTATAAATGCAAGCTGTTGCTGCTTTAAAAAAAACAATCTGCAGTCTCACCTTAAAAGAACTATAGAGTTGTGCCGCTGGATCACTTTATTTCTAAACTATGTTGAGAATGTTTGCAATTAAGAAAAAAAAAAGTATATCCTAAAATGTACTATTATATTTTTCTATACTGAATTGTACCTCACACTTACCTACCCGCTATGCCAACTACTCGTCCTTTACTCCTTTTACAGTTTGGTATCATAGGCAAATTTTAGCATTCAACAGCATTTTTCTTGTGCTTATTTCCAAATCAATCAAATAAAATGGAAAATATCACACTCCAATATGAATATCAATTTGCAACCATTCTTTGCATGGGATGAGTGATAGCTGGAGAGTAGAACACAGTCCAATTTTCTTCCATACCAGTGGTTTAAGTTTCATAATGTATTACATTTCATTGAAACTCCCCTGAAAATCCACCAATAACATCCATCACAGTACCTTTATCCTTGCATCCTGATCTCCTCAGAATATTTGATGAAATTAGTCAGGCATAAACTGCCCTTTCTAAATGGAACCAACAATGTGATGATTTGAATTATAATTTTATATCTCACCTTCTCTCTCCTGTGCCCCCTCCCCACCCCACTCCAAAACCAAAATCCTTCCAGTTTCTTGAACAAGGGCATACCATTTGTCACTCTCCATCATTGGACACAATTTTCTTTTCCAAATATTTTCAAGCCTTTACTATCCTTCATTACTTTGGGATTTGTGCTATGATACTTTTTGTATTTTAAGGGCCATTGACTTTCTTAATAGATAGCTTCAATAGTATCGCTTTCACAATCATCCTCTGCTAGATCAACAGGAAATTATTAGACTATACTAGAGGGACAGAGAAGAATATTTAATGGATAGTTTCTTCCACTGACGAAACACTCGGGTAAAATTAATCGATGATTTGATGAAGAAAGATGAAGAAATGTCAAAAAATAAAATAAAGCTGGACACAATACACCAAGTTCTAATGAGACCAAGGTCAGGTTCATATCTGCTTAAAACCAGCACACACAGAATCTACCCCAACAGGATTCTAGACAGGTTCTTTTTTTTAAAACCACATAAGTTAACAGGTAATTTATAAGCTTTGTTTTCAGAGAGGAATTGAGAATCTTGAAGCATTAAAGTATTATAATTCTAGTTAGGTAAATAATAACTGCAATGTTTATTTACATGGAACGATAATACAGAGGCTTGCAGCCTCATGGCTGCCAGTCAGCTCTCAGGATCGAGCTGATACCGAAGCTTACATTTGCTAAAGTAATCCACCCACCCTGGTCCCTGATTGGTTACCCAAGTCACATCACAGCACTCGGCCAAACGCCCCATAAAGGAGTCAAACACCACATTCCTTCCCCTCTAAGTTCTTTTTACATTAATAATAAAGTTATTCAGTCCCCAATAATTAGAACAGTAAGCACATGCATTCAGTCCCTCATAAATTGAGTCTCTCAGATGGTTTCCAATTTCTAGTGGAGTGGCATAACTACTCTGTTGGGGGTGCTTTCTGCAAAAACCACTATACCAAGTATCTCCTCAGATACGAGTAACTTAGCTTCATCCATTTCCATGGGGATTACAGACTCACCTACAACAGGCTGACTTGGTACTTCACTGCTTGGATAGCCAACAATGTTTTCCACTGGCAAAATGGTGGCAGTACTGGGTGCTGCTCACATCCTTGTAAAACAAAAGAACAAAGAACAAAGAACAGTACAGCAGAGGAAACAGGCCCTTCGGCCCTCCAAGCCTGTGCCGCTCCTTGGTCCAACTAGACCAATCGTTTGTATCCCTCCATTCCCAGGCTGCTCATGTGACTATCCAGGTAAGTCTTAAACGATGTCAGCGTGCCTGCCTCCACCACCTTACTTGGCAGCGCATTCCAGGCCCCCACCACCCTCTGTGTAAAAAACGTCCCTCTGATGTCTGAGTTATACTTCGCCCCTCTCAGCTTGAGCCCGTGACCCCTCGTGATCGTCACCTCCGACCTGGGAAAAAGCTTCCCACTGTTCACCCTATCTATACCCTTCATAATCTTGTATACCTCTATTAGATCTCCCCTCATTCTCCGTCTTTCCAAGGAGAACAACCCCAGTCTACCCAATCTCTCCTCATAGCTAAGACCCTCCATACCAGGCAACATCCTGGTAAACCTTCTCTGCACTCTCTCCAATGCCTCCACGTCCTTCTGGTAGTGCGGCGACCAGAACTGGACGCAGTACTCCAAATGTGGCCTAACCAGCGTTCTATACAGTTGCATCATCAGACTCCAGCTTTTATACTCTATACCCCGTCCTATAAAGGCAAGCATACCATATGCCTTCTTCACCACCTTCTCCACCTGTGTTGCCACCTTCAAGGATTTGTGGACTTGCACACCTAGGTCCCTCTGTGTTTCTATAGTCCTGATGACTCTGCCATTTATTGTATAACTCCTCCCTACATTATTTCTTCCAAAATGCATCACTTCGCATTTATCCGGATTAAACTCCATCTGCCACCTCTCCGCCCAATTTTCCAGCCTATCTATATCCTGCTGTATTGCCCAACAATGCTCTTCGCTATCTGCAATTCCAGCCATCTTCGTGTCATCCGCAAACTTGCTGATTACACCAGTTACACCTTCTTCCAAATCATTTATAGGTCTACATGCTTCTGGACGATTCCTTGTACATCCACTTCATAAGACAAAAGGTCCTATTTTTGATACAGCAACTCCTGGGACTCAAACTTTCTGACATACATGGCATCCTCCATTGAAAACCTTATTGATTTGCCTGAATCTTTATTTTTCTACTGACTGGCCTCTACACTTCCCAGGAAATTCGGAAATATCAGGTTTAGTCTGGTCCTAAGATGCCGACCCATCAACAACTCTGCTAGCAGCTCTCCCGTTGTAGAGTGCAGAATGGTTCGATAGCCCAGAAGGAATCGTGAGGTTCTGGTCCCAAAGGTCACCTCTGACTGTTTCTTAAGGCCTGCCTTGATGGTTTGGACTGCTTGTTCAGCCAGTCTGTTGGATGCTGATTGGTAAGGTGCAGTCCTGATGTGCTCAATACGATTTAAGAAGATGAAATTTAGAAATTCAGCACTCAGAGACTGTTCCATTATCCAACACTATGACTTCAGGTATTCCGTGGATTGAAAAACACTGATACAATTTCTCAATTATAGCGTGCAATGTCATAGGCTTTATTTCAAACACTTCTATCCACTTTGAATAGGCAACAAGGAGCAAAAACATTGTGCCCAAGAATAGTCCCACATAATCAATATGAACTCATACCCATGGCCAGCCCAGCAATTCCCAAGGTGCAGTGGGGCTGTAGCAGGCAACCTTTGTTGCAATTGGCACACAGTGTTTCACTCGGCTCTCAATGTCAGCATCGATGCCAAGCCACCACACATGATTCCGAGCGAGCATCTTCATCTTAGATATACCCAGATGGGCACTGTGCAATTCGGCTAGGAACAACTCCCTTCCTGGTACAGGGATGACTACTCTGGCTACCCGAAATATGATGTCACCTTTGCAACTTATCTCTTCAGAAACTGGCTCACTGGCCCAACCTATTAGTATCCTGTGTCTCACTTTGGACAACAGCAGATCCCTGCTGGTCCAGCACTTGATTTGCTGAACTGAAGCTAGCAACGTATCCAAGAAATTAAAAGCCATAATAATTTCCTGCAGTACAAGGGGAAATGCTACACGCCTGGTAGAGGCAAGCAATTAAAGCACATCTGCAATAGGTGTTCTAGTAAGAAGTCTCAACACCAGGTTAAAGTCCAACAGATTTATTTGGTAGCACAAGCCACAAGCTTTTGGAGAGCTGCCCCTTCCTCAGGTGAGTGGGAGTTCTGTCACAAACAGGGCATATAAAGACACAAACTCAATTTACAAAATAATGGTTGGAATGCGAGTCTTTACAGGTAAAGACGCTTTACAGGTAAAGACCATGCAGACGCTACGACAACGGATGAATGAACACCGCTCGACAATCACCAGGCAACAGTGTTCTCTTCCTGTTGAGGAACACTTCAGCGGTCACAGGCATTCGGCCTCTGATCTTCGGGTAAGTGTTCTCCAAGGCGGCCTTCACGACACACGACAACGCAGAGTCGCTGAGCAGAGACTGATAGCCAAGTTCCACGCATATGAAGACGGCCTCAACTGGGATCTTGGGTTCATGTCACACTATCTGTAACCCCCACGACTTGCCTGGGCTTGCAAAATCTCGCAAACTGTCCTGGCTGGAGACAATACACATCTCTTTAACCTGTGCTTAACCCTCTCTCCACTCACATTGTCTGTACCTTTAAGACTTGATTACCTGTAAAGACTCGCATTCCAATCATTATTTTGTAAATTGAGTTTCTGTCTTCATATGCCCTGTTGGTGAACACAACTCCCACTCACCTGATGAAGGGGCAGCGCTCCGAAAGCTTGTGGCTTGTGCTACCAAATAAACCTGTTGGACTTTGACCTGGGTGTTGTGAATCTGCTTACTGTGTTTACCCCAGTCCAACGCCAGCATCCCCACATCATAGGTGTTTTAGGCCAGTGCTTGAATCTATATTCATTGGCAGACATAATTAACCTCCAACACTGAATTCTTGCCAATGCAATTGAATAGCCTTGTCTTCACCCAGGAGTGGTTTGTGGTCTGTAGCAATGGGAAAATGCCACCCATATGCATACTGATGGAACTCCTTTATCCCATATACTATTGACAAGCCTTCTTTTTCAATATTTTCAGCCTCAGAGGTTCTTTCAGATCCATTGTCCATTTTATGAAACAATACTCTACCGACACCATATGGAGAGACATCGCAGGTTAACACCAATTCCTTAGATGGGTTGAAATGCACCAATAAACTCGATGAATGTAGCAATTGCTTCACTCTGTTAAAAGCTTTTCTCTTTAGCAGCTTATGCAAGGCCAATAATGTTGACAACTTTGGTAGAAAACACCCATCGTAGTTCAACATTCCTAAGAAAGTCTTGAGCTCAGATGTATTTCTCTGGTGCCTCCTTTATTGCTCAGACCTTTCATGGGGTGTAATCCTTGTGCATCTACACGACACCCCAGATAGGCTACCTCGGTGACTTGAAAAGTACATTTCTCTTTCTTGAGGCGAACGCCAGCCTCTTGAAATTTCTTTAGCACCTGCTGCAAGCAAGGTGCTCAGCTTCCGTCAATCCAGATATCAAAACATCATCCAGGTATACAACAACTCAGGGCAGTCCTTGCAATAGACTTTCCATTATTCTCTAGAAAATAGCACATGCCTACCCTTTGGTGTGTCATTGACACGTACACTAAAACAAACCTTTGTGTTAGTTTATCGTAACATAACCTCAGGAAACATAGTCTAACTCAAGTTGCTGATTTGCGTGGCTCATATCCAGCTTTGTGTAATACTGACCTCTGGCCAGCTTTGCATACAAGTCTTCAATCTTCGGGACTGAATAATTACTTATCTATCTTGGCAGCCTGATTAACTGTTAATTTGTGGTCTCCACAGATGCGGACGATTTTGTCAGGCTTTATCACGGGAACTTTGGGTGCTGCCCACTCTGTGAATTGAACTGGCTGGATAATACCCAGTTCTTGCAATCTCTTCAATTCCGTGTCCAACTTTTCTCACAAAGGCATATGGTTCTGGTCTTGCTCTAAAAAAAAACAAGGGTCAACTCTGGATCTGCAGAGATTTTCACCTGGAGGCCCTTTATTTTTTAGTCACAAAAACATACTTTTTCATTAACTCAGGTAGTCCCCCTTCCCATACTTAGAAGGTTTCCATCCAGTTTAACTTGATTATCTTGAGCCAATCACGGCCCAAAAGACCTGGCCTTTAGCCTCACATTATTACTGGGAGCTGAGCGGACTGCTGCTGATAGCTTACAGGTACCATGGTAGTACCCTTTAATCTTGAAGGCTTCTCCTGTGTAAGTTGTTAGTTTTGCTGCGATACCCCTCAAACTCAATGGTTGGAGTGGAGTCCTTCTTGTAAATATTGAAATGTGTGTTCTCCTGCACGAAAGGATGTCCCGAGGCATGGTACATTGGGGAGACCATGCAGACGCTACGACAACGGATGAATGAACACCGCTCGACAATCACCAGGCAAGAATGTTCTCTTCCTGTTGGGGAACACTTCAGCGGTCACGGGCATTCGGCCTCTGATCTTCGGATAAGCATTCTCCAAGGCGGCCTTCACGACACACAACAACGCAGAGTCGCTGAGCAGAGACTGAAAGTCAAGTTCCGCACACATGAGGACGGCCTCAACCGGGATCTTGGGTTCATGTCACACTATCTGTAACCCCCACGACTTGCCTGGGCTTGCAAAATCTCGCTAACTGTCCTGTCTGGAGACAATACACATCTCTTTAACCTGTGCTTAACCCTCTCTCCACTCACATTGTCTGTACCTGTAAAGACTTGATTACCTGAAAAGACTCACATTCCAACAATTATTTTGTAAATTGAGTTTGTGTCTTTATATGCCCTGTTTGTGAACAGAACTCCCACTCACCTGATGAAGGAGCAGCGCTCCGAAAGCTAGTGGCTTGTGCTATCAAATAAACCTGTTGGACTTTAACCTGGTGTTGTGAGACTTCTTACTGTGTTTACCCCAGTTCAACGCCAGCATCTCCACATCATGTTCTCCTATCACCATAGAGACTCCTGTATCAACTTCCATCTTTAAGGGCCTACCGTTTATCAAAAGCATCATAAAACCTTATCCACTTTCACACTGAACAATGAGTGAACATTTAAATCCTTAGGATTGGACTCTTCCTTATTATGCACTTGCGATGCATTACTAACTCTGTTATCAAGTAGATTTGACTTACTTCAACATTAGTGCCTTAAGTGTCCTTTCCTGTGGCAGAAAAAACATTCAGCCTCTTTATACCTGTAGACTTCAGGGATGTGATTACCCTGCACTGGTAACACTCTACTTCAAACCTTGGCGATTGATTGGCTCTTTTAATTCTTCTCACTCTAGTCATAGCTGCGTTTCTTTCTGTTTTAAAATTACACATTTATTTTTGGCACCACTGCTGACTGCAGCTTCCCGCCCTAACTGGTAAACCACACCATTTTGTACACTCTGAAGCTCCTGTGCACCCATCTCAGTGCCCTCCACCAGCAGCACTATCTCCAGCGCCTTCTTAAAATTTGTATCTGCTTCTACTAATAGCCTCCTTTGGATGGTCTCATTATTTACCCTGCAGACTAAACGGTCCCGCAGCATAACGTTGAGTGGCTCCGACGTTGCAGTGCTCTGAGATCTGTCTTAACTTGGTAATATAAATTGCAATAGTTTCCCAGGGGCTCTCCTGGTTGAGTTAAACTTAAGTCACTGCAATATTACAAATGGCTGTGTGTGGTAGTGTGTTTTCACTAATTCAACTATCGTAGTTAATGACTTGCAGTAGAGCACGTTTGAGGATATGAGGCTCATATTAAACTGTAGGCCTAGGTCCCATACACGCTCAGAAGGATTGCCTTTCTCTTCCTCTCCTCCTCTATTCCATTGGCCAGAAAATAGTAGCCCCAAAGTTCAATGTATTGTGTGCAATCCTCCACAGAGCATCAAAAGGATCTATCTAACTGAATGGGGACATATCTGCAAACACTTCTGTTTCGCAACTTGAATTGAACTTCACTGTGACATTATACTCATGATCTTGGGACTGCTTTTTTTTTCTCTTTTATCCTTTTGCCAATGTAATAGCTCATGTCCACCAGTTAGGTAAATAACAACTGCCAACTGCAATGTTTATTTACACACAACTGTAATACAGTGGCTTGCAGCCTCATAGCAGCCAGTCAGCCCCCCGGGATCAATCTACTACAAAATCTTGCGCTTATCAGGGTAATTACCCCACCTTGGACCCTGAGACCTGAGTTCGCTGGGTCATGTAATCCTCTCGACAGAGCACCCCATAAATAGGACAATTGCCACAGATACCATTAAAAGCTATAATGAAGCAAATGCTTCATTCCCACCAGGACATTCCAATTTCTTGACACAAATCTTAGCATCATAAGAATTATAGATCCCTACAGCGCAGGAGACCATATGGCCCATCAAGCCTGTACCAACAACAATCCCACCCAGGCCCTATCCCCGTGATCCCACATATTTACCCTGCTCTTACCCCTGACCAATCAACCGAACCCGCACATCTTTGGACTGCGGGAGGAAACCGGAGCAGCCGGAGGAAACTCATGTCGACACAGGGAGAATATGCAAACTCCACACATACAGTCCTGGAAGAATTTGCCCAACCTCTCAAGAAAAGAATGAGACATACTAGACACAAGGTACTTAAAAGGAAAAAAGATAAAATTAATCCCTTAAAAATGACGAGGTTAAAAACAAGTCTCTAGTTCTTACTTTGAAGACAGAGCAATGATGGAAATCATAAATACATTTTCTTGAATCCAGATTACTTTTCTAGGTCCAGGTTCTTTTTTGTTATCTTAGGTTTCTCAATTCTAAACTTTATTTGAAAGCTTGCTCAGTTTGATCATGAAAACAAAGAAAAACAACAATCTGAAGGAGAATAAGTTCCTCATTACCATATCGGAGTCTGGGACCATGCGCAGTACAGAATTCAAAAAAATATTTGTCATTTGTTTGGGCCAACAGGTTTTGACCAGAAATAAAAAATGGAAGTAGCTCTATTAAAATTACACAGCAAAACCTAGCCAACTCTTGTGTTTCCAGCAGGTAGAAAGATAGAGGTAAAAAGAGAAGCCTCACAAATAGATATCGAGAGATCATACGATGTGCACAAAGTTCCAATATGTGCTTTCATTGGACAAGGTTCCAGAATGCAGTCAAAATTATACGTCCAATTATTTTACAATACAATTCCCTTCAATTTCCAGGCACAGTGTTAACCTTAAAGCAGATTCAGATCACTGCCAATTAAGTAGAGTGTACGCAACGTCCCCAATTAAAACTTAGTTATAGTCATCTCTATGAGTAGAAAAAAAACATATTTCATGGGCAAAGGAGCACCAAATATTTTCCAGGGAGAGAACAGTGTTATAGTTGAGTCTGGATGACCTTCATGCTCTGACATTTCCAGACTCAAAACATTAATCCTGTTCTCTCTCCACAGATGCTGTCTGACCTGCTGAAATTTTCCAGCATTTTCTGTTTTTGTTTCAGACCCAACATCCACAGTTATTTACTTTTACCAAACATTTTCCACTCATCACAGCAATAGTATTCCAGTGTCGGAAACTGAAAAGATAAAGTAAAAGGGCAATGAAAACAAAAGGAAAAAAAGAGGGGAAGGACAGCAAGAGCAAAAAAATGTAAAAAGGCTTGCAATTCTATAGCACCTTTTGTGACCACTGGACTGTCTCAAAGCAATGAAATACTTTCAAATTGTAGTCATTGTTGTATTCTCGGAAACACAGCAGTCAATTGGTCCACAGCAAGCTCACAAAAACAGCAGTTCTATATCTTGGTTTCAGATGAAGGTCGGCACAACATCGTGGGCCGAAGGGCCTGTTCTGTGCTGTAATGTTCTATGTTCTAATGAGCGAAGGACCAGCTAATGTTAAACAGAGGACATGTATACCCTCTTGGATGGATGTAAAAGTTCCCATGACAATTTTGAAGAAGAGCAATGATGTTCTCCCTCGATTCTTGACCAATTTTCTTCCTGAAACATTTTTTTTTTAAATGTTATGCAGTCACTATCTCCTTGCTATTCGTGGGAGCTTGCTGTGGCACAGCTCTCATCAGGTCACTATCTGAAACATTAACTCTGGGCTGGATTTAACACTTTCTCACCATTTGAACATTAAATCCCACAACAGACCTTGGGTAGCCCACCCACCAATGGACCAATTAAGGTCTGAAAATAGGCAATGTCCACTTAAGCACCTCATCCCACCATCACTGGGATTAAATCGATGGTGACAAGCAGTCAGCCCAGCAGGTTTTCCTCCCCCAGGATCTCTCAAATCCCAAACCCAGGAAACGCAAATGCGCAGTTGTGCCATCACTATGAGTAAGACACGATGACAATGTGACAATTTACATGAACATTTTTCCACTATTAATACGGACATAAAAATTTGTAATGGGATAGGAAGATCGCACAGATGCAAAATTGATATCAATAATGTACCTATTCCAATGTACACTTCTTACACTTTGTAGATGGTGCACCTTTGCTGAATGTTATTACCTGGTAGTGATATCCTTTTCAGAAAAAAGTCCAACCCGATCGTTTGCTTGTACTGTTTCCCGAAAGCTTCCTGGGCGAAACGCATTGCCAAACAAGTCTGTAAGAGAAACCACGAGTTAACACAGCATCAATCTTCACTGTTAGCAGGAGTGAGCGATCCCACCAGGACAAGTCTGGGAGGAGTGAGCGATCCCACCAGGACAAGCCTGGGAGGAGTGAGCGATCCCACCAGGACAATCCTGGGAGGAGTGAGCGATCCCACCAGGACAAGTCTGGGAGGAGTGAGCGATCCCACCAGGACAAGCCTGGGAGGAGTGAGCGATCCCACCAGGACAAGCCTGGGAGGAGTGAGCGATCCCACCAGGACAAGCCTGGGAGGAGTGAGCGATCCCACCAGGACAAGCCTGGGAGGAGTGAGCGATCCCACCAGGACAAGCCTGGGAGGAGTGAGCGATCCCACCAGGAGAAGTCTGGGTGTCCAGCTTTTGATTCTCGGAACCCCGATCGCCGCCCTCTCACCTTTCCCGAGGCGCCGTCCCCTAAAATGACGATCTTCAGCTGCCGGTCGTGAATTTCATCCTCGGAGTCGGACATGGTGCTGCCCCGCTCTTCCCGGCTCTGGGAGCCCTGACACCGCTCACCGCCGACTCGGTGTCCCCAGGCCCGCTCTCCCTCTCTGCCTACCCCCTGCCCTGTACACCCCACTCTCGCTATCTATTCCGTCTCTCTCTCTCTATATATATATATATACCCCACTCTAACTTTATCCTCTATCTCTCCTCTATTTATCCACCACTCCTCCTATCTCTCTCCCTTTATCTATTTATATATCTATACCAATCCCTCTCCCTGTGTGTCTCTAATCTTCTATCTATCCCTCTCTCTCTTTCTCTATTCCTCAAGATCTATCTATCTCTCTATCTCTCTCAATCTTTCCCTTTCTGTCTATCTCAATCTCTCTCTCCGCTCCGCCTGGCCGTTGCCAGGAGCCATTTTCACACCGGGATTAGCGCAATGTTCATGGGGAGGGGAATTTGCCACAATCACATTTTCTTCTTCCTCTACAGTGAGAGGGAGGGGGGGCGGATGGTAAAAATAGCAGTGAAGGAAAGGTTAGATCCTATGGTGAAGCCATCGTCTGCAGTGTTTTGTTGTTTTTTTAACGGTAGATTCCTTTATTCACCTCTCCCTCTCCCCCCCGTATTAGTGATGGCATCTCCCAATCCTGACGCAGTTTGGTAGTTAAGGAAAAGGTTAAAGTTCACTCAGAGCCTAAGAGCAAAGTGTAAATACCTGCAGCGAACCCAGTGAAACAGGGCAAAGTGTGAATACTTCCCAATGAAACAGGACAAAGTGTAAATACTTCCCAATGAAACAGGACAAAGTGTAAATACTTCCCAGTGAAACAGGACAAAGTGTAAATACTTCCCAGTGAGACAGGGCAAAGTTTGAATACCTACCAGTGAAACTGCAAAGTAAAAATACCTCCCTGTGAGACAGGGCAAAGTGTAAATACTACCCAGTGAAACCGGGCAAAGTGTGAATACCTCCCAGTGAAACAGGGCGAAGTGTGAACACCCAGTGAAACAGGGCGAAGTGTGAACACCCAGTGAAACTGGGCAAAGTGTGAACACCCAGTGAAACAGGGCGAAGTGTGAACTCCCAGTGAAACAGGGCAAAGTGTAAATACTTCACAGTGAAACCGGGCAAAGTGTGAATACCTCCCAGTGAAACAGGGCAAAGTGTGAATACCTCCCAGTGAACCAGGGCAAAGTGTGAATACCTCCCAGTGAACCAGGGCAAAGTGTGAACATCCAGTGAAACAGGGCAAAGTGTGAACACCCAGTGAACCAGGGCAAAGTGTGAACATCCAGTGAAACAGGACAAAGTGTAAATACCTCCCAGTGAGACAGGGCAAAGTGTGAATACCTCCCAGTGAACCAGGGCAAAGCGTGTACATCCAGTGAAACAGGGCAAAGTGTGAACACCCAGTGAAACAGGGCAAAGTGTGAACACCCAGTGAAACAAGGCAAAGTGTGTACATCCAGTGAAACAGGGCAAAGTGTGAACACCCAGTGAAACAGGGCAAAGTGTGAATACCTCCCAGTGAAACAGGGCAAAGTGTGAACATCCAGTGAAACAGGGCAAAGTGTGAACACCCAGTGAAACAGGGCAAAGTGTGAATACCTCCCAGTGAACCAGGGCAAAGTGTGAACATCCAGTGAAACAGGGCAAAGTGTAAATACCTCCCAGTGAAACAGGGCAAAGTTAAAATACCTCCCAGTGAAACAGGGCAAAGTGTGAATACCTCTCAGTGAAACAGGGCAAAGTAAAAATACCTCTCAATGAAACAGGGCAAAGTGTGAACACCCAGTGAAACAAGGCAAAGTGTGAATACCTCCCTGTGAAACAGGGCAAAGTGTGAACACCCAGTGAAACAGGGCAAAGTGTGAACACCCAGTGAAACAGGGCAAAGTGTGAACACCTCCAGTGAAACTATATCATTGAAACAGTGATATCGTTCCAAGTCAAGATGATGTGTGACTTGGAGGAGAATTTTCAGGAGGTAGTGTTCCCATACATCTGTTGCTCTTGTTCTTCTATGTGGCAGAGATTGTGCATTTGGAAGATACTACTGAAAGAGCCTTAGTAAGTCATCACTGTGCCTTGTGTTTTTTAAACAAACTGGTTTTATAGTACAGGTAATTGGAAAATCCTATGGAATTAATATATCTAAGTTTAATTTTGATTGCTTTATTTATAGCAATGAGATGAGCAAAAACAAATTGCAGTCAGTCACTATAATTAAATGAAACTTAACTATGTTATATTTATGATGGTAACATCATAGTATTGCAGAAGTGTATGCCAAACCAGTAACCATGGATACCCCATATACATAAATATAGTCTGTTGTTTCTATGGCTGTAACACAAGAAGGAAAATGTAATGACATAACTAATCCAGCCTCATACAATGAATCTAGTGCTTTATTGAACAGTTCCTTGAATGTTTTTACATTTGTAACTGACTCTACTCATAAGAAAAGAGGCAGTTGAGTAAGGCATTCAATCTAAGCCTAATATTAACACACAGCTAAGTGCGAGCTAAAAAACTTTTGATGATGATGAAAATTAGTTTAGAACTGATGTGTCTCATTTTATCTCATGAACAATTTGGTTGTGCATTCATACAGGCACAATTTTATTCTTATTTCTTCAAGTGATGTCAGCATTACTAACAAGCCCAGTATTTATTGGCCATCCTTAATTGCCCTTGAGAAGGTGATGATACCTTCTTGAACTGCTGCAGTCTGTGTCATGTAGGTACACCCACAGAGCTGTTAGGGAGGTTATTCCAAGAATTTGACCCAGTGACAGTGAAGGAACAGTGATATATTTCCAAGTCAGGGTGATATATGACATGGGGGCATCTTGCAGGGTATGAGCCTTCTGTCCTTCGAAGCAGTCGAGGTCATAGATTTGGATGGTGCGGTCAAAGAGGCCTTAGTGAATTGCTGAAGTGCATCTTGTAAACCAGTAATTGGCAACCTACCAAGTGAATGGGTGGCATGCATGACCCTCCTTCATCTCAGTGGACCACAAGATTGTATTCCGACATGTTCATTATGATCCTTGAATAAAATTGAATACATTTAATACATGCTGAATATTTCACAACTATAAATAGAAAATAGAAAATGCTTAATCATTTATATATTAATAGAATTGTCATCAACTTCAAGTGGTAAAAACAAAATAAGTATTTACCCTTGATTGGACGTAGACAGACTGCTCAGCTCTCATAGTCAATGTTGTGTACTATCAGCATGCACTTCATTTCATGTGCCCTTGCTTTATATGTGTATCACTTCAGTCATACAGTTAGGAAAAAAGCTACACGGATGGAAACCAGCGGAATGTGGCATTTCTGCATGTGGGCATTTGGTCAACAAAATGTCTCGTGGGTCAGACTCAGAACCCTGATGGGCCACATGTAGCCCCTGGACCGCAAGTTGTCCACCACTGTTGTGATACATCCATATAATCTTTCCCAGGTACCATATTGGTTACCTTGTCAAAAAGTTTATATAACTCAGAGAGATTTACTGGTCTTGGCTTTTGTCTGGAAAATATCTGGTGGCCATTCAAATTGTATACTTAATATCGAAGACTATTTTTTGCAGGGACTTCTGCCTCTTTATCTATAAAAGAATAATTGACTTAATGATTTTATAATAAAAGTTTGAACAATCCAAGAAATAATATCACTACTGATCTTTTAAATCATCTACAAATTGTCATTGTGCCCATTTTAAGCTGCTAGACTTAGTGGAGAATACAAGTGTGGTCTGACAAACACTATTTTTTATAAAGAATACGGGCATGAACATTAGCATCATGTATGAAATATAGCTTTAGCTTGGAGTATGAGATTTATGGAAAAATTAGCACTGTCAATGATGCTGAAATGATGAAACAGCGACCACATCTGCAGTAAGTGTTGGCTGCTTGAAAAACTCCGGCTCAGAGTTGATGAGCTGGAGTCTGAGCTTCAAACACTGAGGCACATCCGGGAGGGGGAGACTTACCTGGACACTGTGTTTCAGGAGGCAGTCACACCTGTCAGAGTAAATAGTTTAAATCCTGCCAGTGGCCAGGGACAGCAGGGTGTGACTGCAAGTCAGGCAGGTAAAGGGAACCAGCAGTCAGGAACTCAGGAGCCTCAGCCCTTGACCCTGTCCAACAGGTACGAGGCACTTGCTCCCTGTGTGGATGGCAAACAGGGCTGCAGGAAGGATGAGTCAGCTGACCAAGGCACCATGGTTCAGCAGGCCATTCAAGGGGAGGAAGTAAATAGGCAAGTTGTAGTTGTAGGGGATTCTATTATCAGGGGGATAGATAGGATCCTTTGTGAGCAGGATAGAGTGTCCCGCATGGTATGTTGCCTGCCCGGTGCTAGGGTGCGGGACATCTCTGACCGGCTTGAAAGGATACTGGAGAGGGAGGGGGAGGATCCAGTTGTTGTGGTCCATGTTGGTACCAACAACATAGGCAAGTCTAGGAAAGAGGACCTGTTTAGAGATTATAAAGAGCTAGGATTCAAATTAAAAAACAGGTCCTCAAGGGTCATAATCTCCGGATTACTGCCCGAGCCACGTGCAAATTGGCATAGGGAGGCAAGAATAAGGGAAGTTAACACGTGGCTGAAAGAGTGGTGTGGGAAAGAAGGGTTCTTTTTCATGGGACACTGGCATCAGTTTTGGGGCAGGGGGGACCTATACCGTTGGGATGGTCTCCACCTGGACCGAGCTGGGATCAGTGTTCTGGCGAAGAGAGTAAATGGGGTGGTCAATAGGACTTTAAACTAGAGATTGGGGGGGAAGGGAAAGTCAGGGAACCAAGAGGTGAAGGAATCAGTGGGAAGCGTAGCTGCTTAGGATTACAAAAAATCACGAAAAGACAGCACTCAGGAGAGGTTACGATAGTCCCCATCTCACAAAATATGACACAGTGTCTGGAAAGGCTCAGTAGACCAAGGTCCACCACACTACGAAAACAAAAAGGGACGGTCAATAGGGAATTAAAGGTGCTATATTTAAATGCCCGCAGTGTCCGGAACAAGATAGATGAGCTTGTGGCCCAGATTGTGACTGGCAGGTATGATGTGGTAGGCATCACAGAGACGTGGTTGCAGGGGGTTCAGGACTGGCAGTTAAACATCCAGGGATTCACAACCTATCGAAAAGACAGAGGGGTGGGTAGAGGGGGCGGGGTTGCCTTGTTAATTAGAAATGAAATTAAATCAATAGCACTAAACGACATAGGGTCAGACGATGTGGAGTCTGTGTGGGTAGAGTTGAGGAACCACAAAGGCAAAAAAACCATAATGGGAGTTATGTACAGGCCTCCTGACAGTGGTCAGGACCAGGGGCACAAAATGCACCACGAAATAGAAAGGGCATGTCAGAAAGGCAAGGTCACAGTGATCATGGGGGATTTCAATATGCAGGTGGACTGGGTAAATAATGTTGCCAGTGGACCCAAAGAAAGGGAATTCATTGAATGTTTACAGGATGGCTTTTTGGAACAGCTTGTGATGGAGCCCACGAGGGAACAGGCTATTCTGGACTTAGTGTTATGTAATGAGCCAGACGTGATAAAAGATCTTAAAGTAAGGGAACACTTAGGAAGCAGTGATCATAATATGGTAGAATTCAGTCTGCAATTTGAAAGAAGGAAGGCAGAATCAGATGTGAAGGTTCTACAGTTAAATAAAGGTAATTACAGGCGCATGAGGGAGGAACTGACAAAAATCGACTGGAAGCAGAGCCTAATGGGAAAGACAGTAGAACAGCAATGGCAGGAGTTTCTGGGAGTAATTGAGGACACAGTGCAGAGGTTCATCCCAAACAAAAGAAAGGTTATCAGAGGGGGGATTAGGCAGCCATGGCTGACAAAGGAAGTCAGGGAATGCATCAAGGCAAAAGAGAGAGCCTATAATGTGGCAAAGAGTAGTGGGAAGTCAGAAGATTGGGAAGGCTATAAAAACAAACAGAGGATAACAAAGAGAGAAATAAGGAAGGAGAGGATCAAATATGAAGGTAGGCTAGCCAGTAACATTAGGAATGATAGTAAAAGTTTCTTTAAATACATTAAAAACAAACGGGAGGCAAAAGTAGACATTGGGCCGCTCCAAAATGACGCTGGTAATCTAGTGATGGGAGACAAGGAAATAGCTGAGGAACTTAATAAGTACTTTGCGTCAGTCTTCACAGTAGAAGACATGAGTAATATCCCAACAATTCAGGAAAGTCAGGGGGCAGAGTTGAATATGGTTGCCATCACAAAGGAGAAAGTGCTAGAGAAACTAAAAGGTCTGAAAATTGATAAATCTCCGGGCCCAGATGGGCTACATCCTAGAGTTCTAAAGGAGATAGCTGAAGAAATAGTGGAGGCGTTAGTTATGATCTTTCAAAAGTCACTGGAGTCAGGGAAAGTCCCAGAGGATTGGAAAATCGCTGTTGTAACCCCACTGTTCAAGAAGGGAACAAGAAAAAAGATGGAAAATTATAGGCCAATTAGCCTAACCTCAGTTGTTGGCAAAATTCTAGAATCCATCGTTAAGGATGAGATTTCTAAATTCTTGGAAGTGCAGGGTCGGATTAAGACAAGTCAGCATGGATTTAGTAAGGGGAGGTCGTGCCTGACAAACCTGTTAGAGTTCTTTGAAGAGATAACAAATAGGTTAGACCAAGGAGAGCCAATGGATGTTATCTATCTTGACTTCCAAAAGGCCTTTGACAAGGTGCCTCACGGGAGACTGCTGAGTAAAATAAGGGCCCATGGTATTCGAGGCAAGGTACTAACATGGATTGACGATTGGCTGTCAGACAGAAGGCAGAGAGTTGGGATAAAAGGTTCTTTCTCAGAATGGCAACCGGTGACAAGTGGTGTCCCGCAGGGTTCAGTGTTGGGGCCACAGCTGTTCTCTTTATATATTAACGATCTAGATGACGGGACTGGGAGCATTCTGGCCAAGTTTGCCGATGATACAAAGATAGGTGGAGGGGCAGGTAGTATTGAGGAGGTGGGGAGGCTGCAGAAAGATTTAGACAGTTTAGGAGAGTGGTCCAAGAAGTGGCTGATGAAATTCAACGTGGGCAAGTGCGAGGTCGTACACTTTGGAAAAAAGAATAGAGGCATGGACTATTTTCTAAACGGTGACAAAATTCATAATGCTAAAGTGCAAAGGGACTTGGGAGTCCTAGTCCAGGATTCTCTAAAGGTAAACTTGCAGGTTGAGTCCGTAATTAAGAAAGCAAATGTAATGTTGTCATTTATCTCAAGAGGCTTGGAATACAAAAGCAGGGATGTACTTCTGAGGCTTTATAAAGCACTGGTTAGGCCCCATTTGGAGTACTGTGAGCAATTTTGGGCCCCACACCTCAGGAAGGACATACTGGCACTGGAGCGGGTCCAGCGGAGATTCACACGGATGATCCCAGGAATGGTAGGCCTGACATACGATGAACGTCTGAGGATCGTGGGATTATATTCATTGGAGTTTAGGAGGTTGAGGGGAGATCTGATAGAAACTTACAAGATAATGAACGGCTTAGATAGGATGGACGTAGGGAAGTTGTTTCCATTAACAGGGGAGACTAGGACGCGGGGGCACAGCCTTAGAATAAAAGGGAGTCACTTTAGAACAGAGATGAGGAGAAATTTCTTCAGCCAGAGAGTGGTGGGTCTGTGGAATTCATTGCCACAGAGGGCTGTGGAGGCCGAGACGTTGAGCGTCTTCAAGACAGAAATTGATAAATTCTTGATTTCTCGAGGAATTAAGGGCTATGGGGAGAGAGCGGGTAAATGGAGTTGAAATCAACCATGATTGAATGGTGGAGTGGACTCGATGGGCCGAATGGCCTTACTTCCGCTCCTATGTCTTATGGTCTTATGGTCTTATGTAAATTTCAACAGTGTTGCAAGAGTAAAAATACTGATGTATATAAATTATGAAGATCAGAAATGTAAAATTGAAAATAAAGGTTTAAGGACACAGAGTGGTGCAGAGAAGGTGAATATTGGGTCTATTTTCCTGACATCAGAATCCAATTTGATGCATAACAGCCAACTCCTTACCAGTTGAACAGGTCTTGCATTAAAGTCATTTGTAAAATCCAATTCCTTTTCTCCATAGCACAAAACCTATCAATGGAGGCAGAAAGAGAATGAGTGACCACTAGGCAGTCAAAGAGAACTTAGGAAGGTAGTGCAGGACTCCCCTGGGGTCCCGATCAGAAATTGGTTTTCCATTTTGGAAGCAGATTCCACAGGAGTGTGCAGTCAGAGCCAAGTTTGTGGCACCATGAACAGCTCGGCTGTACAGGAGTTGAGGAAGAAGAAAGGAAGAGCAATAATGATAGGAATAGACAAGCATTTCTGTAGATGTGACTCCAGGATGGTATATTGCCTCCCTGCCAACAGAGTCAAGGATGTTACAGAGCAGCTGCAGGACATTCTTCTCGGGGAGAGTGAAAAGCCAGAGGTCGTAGTCCACATTGATACCAATGACATAGATAGGAATAGGGATGGTCCTACAATCAGAAAGTAGGGAGCTAGATAGAAAATTAGCAAGCAGGACCACAAATGTGGTAATCTCCAGATTACTTCCAGTGCCATGTGCAAGTGAGTCCAGAAATAGGAGGATAAGACAGATGAATGTGTGGCTGAAAAGATGGTGCAGGAGGGAGGGCTTTAGATTCCTAGGATACTGGGACTGGCTCTGGGCAGTTGTAAAACTGCCAATTGCACCTGAACAGAGCTGGGATTGAGTTTCTTGTGGGACATTTTGCTAATACTCTTGGGAGGGCTTTAAACTAATTTGGCAGGGGTGTAGAAACCAAGAAGAAATATTAGGGAGGGATACCAGGGTGCAGAAAATACTGGGAAGGACAGAATGCATTGATATAAAGAATAAGTCAATTGATGAAGTTAAAGTAAGGGAGGAAGTAATGATGTCTAAATCAGGGTTACTGTGCATATATGTGAATGCACGGAATATAGTAAATAAGATTGGGGAGTTACAGGTGCAGATTGTGGAAATATGATATGGCATTAACAGAGGGAGGGCATTGGTGGATGGATTGCAGCTGCAGGGTCACACAGTATGTTTCCATTGATACGGTTGCGAACACAGATTGAGCTGGCAGGAAATCAAGTTCTTATGGAAGGAAGCCACCATGGGATGGAAAGAATCCTGGGTATGATCTGTGAGGGGTCATGCATTCCTGTTGGTTAACTGCTCTATGGCAGCATTCTGCTGAATCTCCTCTGCACCCCCTCCAGTGCAATCACATCCTTCCTATAATGTGGCGACAAGAATTGCACACAGTACTCTAGCTGTGGCCTCACCAAAGTTCTATCCAACTCCAACATGACTTCCTTGCTTTTGTAATCTATGCCTCAATTGATAAAGGCAAGTGTCCCTTATGCTTTTTTCAGCATCCTACTAACATGCCCTTCCGCCTTCAGAGATCTGTGGACAAACACACCAAGGTCTCTTTGTTCCACAGAACTTCCTCATGTCTTACCATTCATTGAGTACTTTCTTGTCAAATTACTCCTTCCAAAGTGTATCACCTCACACTTTACACGGTTAAATTCCATCTGCCACTTATCTGCCCATTTGACCATTCTGTCTGTATCTTCTTGGAGCCCAAGACGCTCACTGTTAACCATTCGGCCAACCTTTGTGTCATCTGCAAATTTACTACCCACATAGTCATCTATGTCATTGATATAAATGACGAATAATAGGGGGCCCAACACAGATCCCTGTGATACGCCACTAGACACTGGCTTCCAGTCACTAAAGCAGCCTTTTGTCACCACCCTCTGGCTCCTACAACTGAACCAATTTTGAATCCACTTTATTGAATTACCCTGTATCCCATGTGCATTTACCTTCTGTACTAGTCTCCCATGTGGGACCTTGTCAAAGGCTTTGCTGAAATTCATATAAGCTACATTAACTGCATGACCCTCATCTACAACCTGGTCATCTCAAAAAGATCAATCAAATTTGTTAGGTGTGACCTCCCTCTGACGAAGCTATGCTGACTATCCCTGATCAAGCCTTGCCTCTCCAAGTGGAGATAGATGCTCTCTTTCAGATGTTTCTCCAATAGTTACAGACTCACTGGTCTGTAGTTCCCTGGTTTATCTCTACAACCCTTAAATAGTGGAACCACATTAGCTGTTCTCCAGTCCTTCTGGTACCTCCCCTGTGGCCAGAGAGGAATTGAAAATTTGGGTCAGAGCCCCTGCAATCTCCTCCCTTGCCTCCCATAGAAGCCTAGGGCACAATTCATCCAGACCTGCAGATTTATCCACTTTTAAGGCTGCCAACACCTCCAATACCTTGTCTTTCGCTATGTCAATTTGTTCAAGAACCTCAGTCTCTCTCCCTGACTTCCATACCATCATCCTCATTCTTTTGGGCGAAGTATTCATTCAATGCTCTACCAATGTCCTCTGGCTCCACCCACAGATTACCCCCTTGGTCCCTAATGGGCCCTATTCTTTCCCTGGTTATCCTCTTCTCATTGATATAAGTATAGAATATCTTGGGATTTTCTCTACTTTTACCAGGCTGAGTTTTCTCATATTGCCCTTTGCTTTCCTTATTGCTTTCTTAAGCTCCACCCTGCAGTTTCTATACCTCACTAATGCCTCCACTGATTTGCCTTTCTTATATTTTTTATAAGCCTTTATTTTCCTTCTCATTGTATCCTGAATATCACTGATCATCCAGGTTCTTTGGGCTTGTTACTCCTACCTATCACCTTAGAGGGAACATGCAGGGCTTGCATTCTCCCCATTTCCTTTTTGAATGCCCTCCTGCCCCCCTCCCCACCCCCCCAACCCCCCCCCTCCCCCAACACCCCCCCCCCCCCACCCCGCCACGCCCCCGCTCTTCTGTAGGTTTTCCCGTTAGTAGCTGTTCCCAGTCTACCTTGGCCAGATCCTGTCACATTTTACTGAAATCCACACTCCCCCAATCCAAACTTTTTTTTGCAGCTTGTCTATTTCTTTGTCCATAACAAGCTTAAATTGTATCATGTGGTGATCGTTATCACTAAAATGCTCCCCCATATTGATCTAAAACGTTCTCCTGTACACATTTCAAGAAATCTACTCCATTCAAGTTCTTAACATTATGTATATCACAGTTAATGTTGGGAAAGTTGAAATCACCTAATAAAGTAATCCTATTGTTGTTTTTACACAACTCCACAGATTGAGCACATGTTTGCTCCTCAATATCCCCCTGACTATCTGCGGGTCTATAACAAACTCTTAACAATGTGGCTACTCCTTTCTTATTCCTAAGCTCTACCCACAAAGCTTCATTTGATGCCCCTTCCAAGATATCATCTCTCCTTACTGCAGTAACTGACTCCTTAACTAATAAAGCAATGCTTCCTCTTTTACCTTTTTTGTAAACCTTCTCATCTTTGCCTGCCTTCTTTACTTTGTAGATTCACAATGGGTGTTATACACCTAATCTTTATGCAACCATGAGCAGTAGTAGAGAGGATTCACCAAAGAAGTGCTGTGGCTGAACAAGAGCACAGGCAACATGACCATCAAACAGAACAAACAGAGGGGCAGGGAGGTTGGGAGAAAGGCAACCAGGACCGTCATCATCAGATAGCAAGGCTTTCCTAGGAGGCGATCACTGATTTCCGCTCGCTCCTGCAACAAGACTTGCAGTCCCATGGATTTAGAGGGAACCTGAAGCCAGTTATCCTAAGGTGACTACAAAGCTGAATTTCCATGCCAGGGGATCATTTTAGGGCGCTACTGGGGACATGTGTGGCCAGTCTGCATCGTCAGTGAGATGACCAATGCCCTGTTCAGAAGGGCCAATTAACTCATTCAGTTCACAACTTGATGTTGATAGCCGGGCCACAAGAGCAGTGGACTTCAGGGTCATTGCTTGGTTCCAACAAGTGCAGAGGGTAATTGACTGCATTCATGCGATTATTAGAGCTCCCTGAGAACAACCAGCTGGATATGTGAATTGGAAGGGATTTTATTCCCTTAACATTCAGGTATTTGTGACCACAGAAAACAAATTATGCACATGTGTGTGTGTTTCTCAGGGAGCCCTCATGATTCCTATATTTGACACAACTCTCAGCTACCAGAGTTATCTGAGGCCCCTGCCCAAGTGTAATGTTGAATCCTGGGTGGACAAGGGCTAAGCCCTCAGGACGTGGCACATACTACCAGCGCACCATTCCAACAGCCCCACAGAGGAAGCTGAAAATGCATTTCCGCTGCCTTCACCAGTCCGGCTATGGATTGCAGATGTTATCCAGGATTTTCGTAGTCTGTTATGCATTGCACAACATGGCACTACAATGTGCAGACAAGGAGGAGCTGCTTCCCTCCTTCGACAAAAATGACAGAGAAGAATATGAGAAGGTGGCCAGATATTACGCACCTTTCCAAGATGCCGGACCCTGTAGAGTCACACCAGGGTTGTCAGAGACAACTTCATCTTTAATCAGTTTGCATAGGAATGGTGAACTATCTGACCAAATCATCTGAAAACCATTGCCTGCTCTGAATGTGCACCCACCTCTGCCAGTTTACCACAGCTACCTCATTACCCATGTAATCTAACCCAAGGGGAACGGACCTTTATTACATAAAATCAAAAGATGCTACTGCTCCCCAGGATACAGGTTTCACATTTGAAAGTGAAGCAATTAGTGAATTTTCTGCAGCTTGGCCACAGTGACAGGAACATGAGCGCAAACAGCACGTCACTTCTGGAATTTGTAAACTTGGGCAATTGTTACAAACACGTAAATTCATCTTTCATATGTTTTAGGAACATAACTTTAGTTTGGAGATTGAAATGTTAAAATGTCAGAATGATAACACCTAGTTAAAATGATAACACCTAGTCTGAGGAAGCTCTAAAGTAATTGCAAATCAAAAGGTTTGATTTATTTGATCGTTGTGGGAAGTATTGGAAAACTAACATTGGGCTACTTCTCTGAGCTTCTTGGTGGAGACGGGACGTCTACAGCTGTCCCAATAAGGATTTAAACATTCATATGGCTTTTCAGAACAAAGGGAAGGTTTGAGAATAGGGGATAATTAGTTTAAATCCCAGGATTGTCAGATTGCCATGGGGATAGTCTGCAGGGAAGTTTCTTTTGATTTTGGGTTGTATCTTTGGGATTTCTGAGTGTAACAGGCAGTCAGCCTGGGGGCAGCTTCGAGACAAGCAAAGAGAAAAACTGCCAGAGCTGTAAAACAGCTTTGGAACCATTAGCAGAGGATATCTGAAACCAGGAGTATTTCTGATGTGGAGTTACTAAGCAAGGATGCAGTAATGCCCATGTTTGAGCTGGGGAGTCCACTATTGTGATGTTTTGAAGAAGAGTTGGAGCATTTACTTAGCTAGTGCTAGTGGAAAGACCCCAAGAAATCTCATACTTTGGAGAAAATGAATGAACACCAACGAGAGTCAAAATGAATTTCTTTGAGTTGTGACACACATTGATTTGGTCCGAGGCGAAGTGAAGGGACTCTCAAAACCCTATAAAGTACACAGGGACTCGGGTAGAAATAAAAGTATGGGAAAGGTTCTGTTGAGATTTTCAGGTTTAAAGTATTAGTATTTATGAAAGATAGTGTTAAATTAAGAGTACTTGCTATGTTTAAATCTTCACCAGCATAAGCCCTGATTCTATATGTAAACTCTTCAAGACCTGTATGAATGTAACTGCACTGGTTGGGGATGAAAGAGCGGCAAATTACAGTGTACCATCTGGGTGTTCTTGTTCTTCATTATTAGAGGTGGAGTTGTCACTTTCTTCTATGAGCTTGGGCCTTCACACCATATGGTGACAACCTGCAGTGAAGAACAAAAAGAAAGACACTGGGGAGGCGGTTTTACCAAAAAGATTCTAAGTCCAGGACGAGCATGAAAACGGGAGAGTTTCCGATCCACTATTTCGGCGAGGCCACCAGTCGAATCTCATGTTCTGTGCAATAAAAAATACCTCAATCTGTTTTCTGACAGTGGGGGGAGGGAGGCTAAATCACCCGAAAGCCGGCTGATAGAAGCAGAGGGTGCCATTGCGCATGTGCATGTGCAGGTTTCTGAGCTCTGAGAGCACAGAGACCTGTTGTCACTGCCTCTGCAGCTACCAGCCAGCCCGAGTGGCAGAGCACCCCTCCACCACCCACTACCACAAGGCCCCATGGTCGTTCGAAACCCCCCTGCCCAGAATGATCCCGAGGAGCATCAATCGCCTCCGGTTCTACTGGCAAGGACATCATGTCTGGTCCCCATTGATGAGGGACCATATGTAATACTTGCTGGAGAGAACATGCCCCGGTGTGACCACAAATGCAAGTGAACCTGGACGATTCTATTTAAATTCTATTTAAATCTGGATTTAACTATATTTAAATAATATAATCAGCCTCGTGCCAGATATCTAGTGCCAGTAAGATTTCAAGAGGTGAGAAATCGGGCGTGAACCTGATTTTTCGGCTCTCACGACCTTACCGGCTCATCCTGCCCATCGGCCGGCGGGGCGCATTGGTAAGATCGCCCCTATTAAGTTTATCAGGAAGCAACAGCTTCATGAATGTCTCTGGTGTTCCCATGTCTCAGCACTGGGTTGGAAACATTCTCACTCTGCTGTCTGCCTAATCCAGCTTTGCTGTCTGCAATGCAATGCCTCCCCTTGCCCTCCCACAATTTCCATCACTTGCTTCTCACAAGGCATTCCAACCTTCAATTTGGAAACAAATAATGCTGCTATCAAAGTGCTCGTAAATGACATGATTAGAAACAGTCTGTTTCGACGTTATTAAATTTGGTTATAATATACTACCCTTGCCAAGTACATAACAAAGTTTAAAGTGTCCATTGAGCAATCAGACACAGCAGCACATTTGGGCAGCTAGGACAAGAATTAAAAACGTACAAACCTGGTGGGACATAAGTACAAACATTAAGATTCATCCTTGGTTGAGAATCATATTTCAAGTCCTGGTGATTGTGCAATTGTTCATTGTTAGCGACCTCCCAACAGAATCAGTTAATCAATATAGAAAAAGAATGATACAAATGTTTGCTTAGTATGGTGGATAAGGCCAAAATGAAACAAATGTTAAGTGTTGTGTGTGTGTTGAGCTGAGGGTTGTGTGTAAGGAATATAAGTCCATTTTCTTTACACAATTTTCAAGCTGGATAGTCAACAGTGTGAATGGAGAAAAAGCTCATTTTAATATCGAAAACTGACAGTTTGAAAATCAGCAAAACCAGATGCTGTTTTCGAGATGCAACAAAGGACCTGGGCCCAAATCTTCAAGTCTCCGGTTTATTGGAGATCGGATATAAGTTGGGAGATGCACATCAGGATCCCATGAAAGTCCTGATGCACAGACATGCGCTGTAATTGCTTGTGAAGTTTTAACTCCTGATGGGCTGATTTCCACTGCCCGTGGCCCTTTGCGAATTTCTCCGACACTGAGTTCAGGATGGAAACTTGGGCCAGATATGTGAGACTTTTTTTACACTGTTTAATCCTGGTCTAACTCAGTGATCAGCCACATAACTCAACTGAGCACCACAACCAACCCCTCCAAACACCCCTGCAATCCAACCTAAACCAACTACAATCAACTGCCTCACCATATCATGACCCATTTCAACTCCTTCCCCGATTACCTGACTACCCCCACCCAACTACCCCCAACCCCTCATCAACTACTTTGAGGGCAGCATAATGGAACAGTGGTTAGCAGTTCTGCCTCACAGCGCCAGGGACCCAGATTTGATTCCTGGCTTGGATCACTGTCTGTGTGGAGTCTACACGTTCTCCCCGTATCTGCGTGGGTTTCCTCCGGTGCTCCGGTTTCCTCCAACAGTCCGAAAGATATGCAGGTTAGGTGCATTGACCATACTAAATCCTCCCTCAGTGTACCCGAACAGGTGCCAGAGTGTGGTGACTAGGGGATTTTCACAATAACTTCATTGCAGTGTTAATGTAAGCCTACTTGTAACACTAATGAATAAACTTTAATTAAGATATTACAGTGTGCTTTCATTATTTCTCATAATTCTTAAATCCAAACCATATGGTAATCTATCAAAAGCAGAAGGTTACATCCTAAGCAACACTGTCACAGTAGTTTAAATTGACAATGGATAGGATCATTGAAAAACTGCACAATATGTAGGATTTTTTTCTCATTTAAAGGGAAATTGTTGACATTCATTCCTACTCTCTGTTGCCTATTCGTTTTAAATTATTCATAGATTGTGAGAGTGACACTTTTTCCTCTTTGTGGTTACAGAAGTATTTGCACTTAGAGTTGAACTGTACTATGTAATGTGAGAAAGATTAGTATGAAATCAGTATCTGCTTTCAAGAAAAAAGTACATTGGACAAGCAAACACTATCCAGAACATCAATCGTCTCTGTAAAATGTAACAACTGACAATTATCTTGGTAAGTATATATGTACCATGAAGGTCCTAAGTGAGTTCAACCTTTGTTGAATTGGTTGATCTCAGCCAGGGTGGTTTCAGTCATCCTACAATTGTCCTCAACACCTCTAGATAAGAGAGAGGAAAATTCCTTATTGTTCCCACTCCTGATGCTGATCAATTCTCAGAAAACCTGGCATGAAGTGCACCATTTATGGATTAAGTGAGGACTCAGCTGTGGTGCCATTGAAGTCAATAACCTGTTGACTGTCAGCATCAGGACTCGCACAATAAAGATACTGATGGATAGTTGGGCAAGGGATCTGGTGCTCATAGAATTGTATCCCAGAAAAGACTTGGTGACTTCAGGAGAGAAAAAGAGGTGAGAAACTTGGCAGTTATTTATTTTAAATAAATAAAAATTGTTCATGAAGTTCTGGAGAGGAAACCAGACTAATGGGTGACAGCCAAAAACACTGAAGGATACAGTAATGCTGTGAAAGTAGCTCGTGAGAATGTAATTGCTATGGGGGAAGTTTCGTCTGCAAGCTTTCTTGTAGCTGACAAGAGAAGCATTGAGGTACAGTATCTAAGGATTCCTCTGGATCAAGCTACTAAAGATGAAATCGAGCAAAACTTTTCTTCTTGACTATTATTGGACAATTGATTCTTCATGGCAATGCTCATAGACAATTTTTTTTAATTGAAGCACCTTTCTCTTCTTGTAATTAACTCTTCCTTTCCATAATTCTTTCAGTTTGAACCTCCCTTTGTCAACATTCTGTTTGTTTTTCCCTCTTTCTCTATCCATCTCTCTCTGTCTCTGTCTGTCTTCCTTTCACCCTATCTCATTCTGTCTCATACTGCATCTCACTATATTTTGCCCAGATTTTGTGAAAGAGGCTACATCAATCATGTTATGGTTGAGTAAATCTGACTGCAACTTCTGTTGTTTGCACATACACACTTAAACATGAAAATCTGGATCAGTAGTTTTCAACCGATGTTGCCGTGAGAACCGTGCAAGTGTGCTGCGGCCAGCTCAGGTGTCAGTCAAGGGGAATGGCCTGTCAATCATGCCATGCCTATCTTTTCTCTGAGGGAGTAACTGCTTGATCAGTGGAATGGTGTGAAAGTTGAGTGGGGAGAGAGATGGCAAGGGAGTGTGCAGGAAGCACATGATTAACAACACATCTGTCTGGTGTTCAAAAAAAACTAAAACAAAGCCTTTTGTCAGCCATTAATGGATTTTTCAGTGCTTTCCATTTTACTTGTAATGGATTGTAAAACTCAGTATTTCTTAAAATAAAATAAAAACTTGATCGATGTTGTCTTGATGTGGTAGTGCAGACCACAGATTTCATGGTGCTTGTTGGCTTTCCATAATTTCTTTGCATGGCACTGAGATAGTTTGGTTGAAAGTGCATAAATGCACTTCAAAAACATGCATATTATGTCAGATTATCATTGGGAAATTGATTTATAAGCGTGGGTGAAAATTTTTTTATATCACTTGGACGAAATGGCGCTGATGGGGGCCCTACATCAGGTGGAGTTTTTGAAAAGGACCCTGACCTGATACTGGTGTTTTTATCTGGGAGGCAATGGCCGAGTGGTATTATCGCTAGATTGTTAATCCAGAAACTCAGCTAATGTTCTGGTGACCGGGGTTCGAATCCCACCACGGCAAATGGAATTAAGAATCTATGATAACCATGAAACCATTATCAATTGTCGGAAAAATCCATCTAGTTCACTAATGTCCTTTAGGGAAGGAAATCTACTGTCCTTACCTAGTCTGGTCTACATGTGACTCCAGAGCCACAGCAATGTGGTTGACTGTCAACTGCCCCCTAAAATAGCCTAGTAAGCCACTCACGACCACCACCACAAGGGCAACTAGGGATGGGCAGTAAATACGGGCCAACCAACGACGTGCAAGTCCCACGAATGAATAATAAAAAAAAATATGGTCTGTAGGTTTTCTCTGTGTTGAATTACTTTTAGTCATAACCTTTTAAAGAAGGGTCGAAAATTGGGGGTGGGGGGGCGGAGGGAGCTTGTCTTCTTCTATTGGTGTCGGATGCAGGGGAGGAAGTTGGAAGAGAGTGAGAGATGATTCCAGAATCATCATGTCCGCTTGGGATGGCACTTCATTAGTTAATCGAGTGATCTAATTTTTGACCAACACCCAACGCAGGCTGCCAGCAACCTCCCTCTGTCACCTGCCACCAACTCCCCCACACACCCCTGCCGCCCCCAACAACATCAGTCAGTCTTCCAGTTAGGTGATTGATTTTTTTTGTCACCTTTCTGAAAATCCACTGAAGTTCTGTGGCAGCACGCACATAATCTTTTTACTGCCCTACGAATTCTTGGACCTCCAGCATAATAGATATTGACACATCCTGACACTAAAAAGATGATGCTGTGTGACCTGGACTGGGTTATTACTTTCCTGCACTTTCCTGGAATCTATGCAGATTCTTTTTAACTTCGGGATGTGTCAATGTTTGTACCCGAATTTCACGCATTTGTGCTTTGCAGAAGAAGCAATGTGTGGGTATCAGAACCAGAAACTATAGTTTTCTTTCTCAGTCCAGCAGTGGGAAAAGGAAAAGGAGTTCACACGGTGATGGTAAATGGCAGGAACAAGACACATGAATTCCAAATGTGTCCTTCCAAATTTATTAGTGGAGCCTGGTGGAGGCAAATGGCACAGTAAGAAGTCTCACAACACCAGGTTAAAGTCCAACAGGTTTATTTGGTAGCAAATACCATAAACTTTCGGAGCACTGCTCCTTCATCAGATGGAGTGAATATCTGTTCTCCAACAGTGCACAGAGACACAGAAATCAAGTTACAGAATACTAATTAGAATGCAAATCTCTACAGCCAGCCAGGTCTTAAAAGGTACAGATAATGTGGGTGGAGGGAACATTAAACACAGGTTAAAGAGATGTGTATTGTCTCCAGACAGAACAGCTAGTGAGATTATGCAAGATCAGGGGGAAAGCTGTGGGGGTTACTGATAATGTGACATAAATCCAACATCCCGGTTTAGGCCATCCTCATGTGTGCGGAACTTGGCTATCAGTTTCTGCTCAGCGACTCTGCGCTGTCATGTGTCGTGAAGGCCGCCTTGGAGAACGCTTACCTGAAGATCCAAGGCTGAATGCCCGTGACTGCTGAAGTGCTCCCCCACAGGAAGAGAACAGTCTTGCCTGGTGATTGTCGAGCGGTGTTCATTCATCCGTTGTCGTAGCGTCTGCATGGTTTCCCCAATGTACCATACCTCGGGACATCCTTTCCTGCAGCATATCAGGTAGACAACGTTGGCCGAGTTGCAAGAGTATGTACCGTGTACCTGGTAGATGGTGTTCTCACGTGAGATGATGGCATCCGTGTCGTCTTGCAGAGGTTGCTGTGGCAGGGTTGTGTGGTGTCATGGTCACTGTTCTCCTGAAGGCTGGGTAGTTTGCTGCGGACAATGGTCTGTTTGAGGTTGTGCGGTTGTTTGAAGGCAAGAAGTGGGTGTGTGGGGATGGCCTTGGCGAGATGTTCGTCTTCATCAATGACATGTTGAAGGCTCCGGTGGAGATGTCGTAGCTTCTCCGCTCCGGGGAAGTACTGGACGACGAAGGGTACTCTGTCCACCGTGTCCCGTGTGTGATCTGAGGCAAATGGCCCAGACCACCGATTGCAAGTGTTTGTCAGATAATCTGGAGCTGCCCAAACATGGGCTTCCTGAGCTCCATATACCTTATTCTATTTTTAAATGCAATGAGAAACAACAACGGGTGTTTTGATTAGTTACGGTATTTCCTGCCCATTGGTGTTGCACTAAATGGTGCCTAGATGTGCTTTTATGAGGTTTTAGTGAGAAAAAACTTTTGCTTGAGGACCGCTCCGTTGGAGAATAACAGAGGTATGCCTCAAGATTTTAATAGAATGAAGATGTGCCGTGACAGATAAAACATTGGGAACCACTGAAATAGATGTTGCTTTCAGGAATATCCTGTGATTACATAGTGTGTGCCATAAGAGTTCCCCTTGTTAGACTGCACTGAAATCACTGTTATGGCATGAACTTAGGGTACTTAGCCAGTATCTCTCCACTAAAAATGCCACACAAAACTTAGGGTTAGAGCATTCAGGAGTAAGTGAATTTTTAACAGCATGATAAGTGACAATTATTCCCATACAACCTCTCTGGCACTGAAAGTTTACTGTTACAACGGTGCAGTCTGATTTCCTGCAATGTTGGATATATAAAAAGAAACAAAGATGCTTTTAAAATTGAAAAGCAGAATACTGGGAATTCTGGGAATCTGAAAATGTTGTCTTTATCTTACCCATCCCTTGCTTAAATCTTTTTACATTTGTAACTTTTCAAGTTTTGATATAGGTAATGAATCAGAAATATTGGGCAGAATTCTGTCACACTGATCTTGAACTATGCTGCCTAGACCTGAGCTCCTGAATCTCTTTCATTTGCTTAACATTGAGACTGAAGCCAACATGAAATCTACAATCCTCAACCCCAACCTTTGGCAGCAATGAATTCCTCTATAACCCTTCTGAAGGTGTTTCAACAATTTTGAAGAAACGTACAGTGATTTCCAGCCAGAAACAAGAAAGTGGAGTGATTGAACGTGTCTTCCAAGGAATTCCAATGATCCTTCGAAATATCATTGGAATTGGCAGTTTAAGGCCCAAATTATCCATGACTAATGGGCAGGTCCAGCACTCAGCGAGCATCATGCTGTACTGTAGCAAATATAAGAGTGTTGAAGAATTCCAATCTAAATGCTTCATTGAGGCTCCCACCTGTTTCTGGAGGGAGTACCTATTACCTAAATCAAACTTTGCTTGCAGCAGAAGGTCCTCAAGCAAGAAATTTTAGGTTGGATGAGCAGAAGCATCTTGCAGTTAAATTGTAAAGCAATCTATTGTGTTCAACTTCTGGCATAAACTTGGTACCCTCAACAAATCCAACCCCTTCCCGAGCCACTATTTCAAGCACTTGCAACTTTGATTTTTTGTTTGAATCTGAACTGTTTGTTCCGTTTCAGTTGAAATTGCAAAATCTCTCGTCAGTTGAAAGATCATATTTTCAACAATAAAGGGACATAGCTTTATGACACTCCTGACATCTAATTCTATGTTTTTCTGTAATTCAGTGAAGTGTTTTGGGATGTTTTGTTAGAAGTGCTTTATAAATTCAAGTCGTTTTTTCAGAAAAAAAGCATTGTTGAAATTCCAATTCTCTTCACGCACCTAGTAGTGCACTAAGGCAGACTTTCATCTGTTTCCATAGCTAGTAATTCCCAGAACCAGTTAGTAGCCTGATGCCAAGGGGTTATAGCTTGAGGGGCGCCACTCCACATACAGTGTTGCTGACCAGGAGTCTCTCCCCCTCTTACCGCCAGCCTTTGGTGTGGTTGGAAGGATTTGAAGGTTGACGCCCTCAACCTGTTTGACAGCGTTATGAATGCACTTCCTTGGCCATCAAGTCCTAGGGGTGTGACTCAAACCTCGAGCTTCCAGCTCAGAGGCAGGGACGCTACCCACTGTGCCACAAGATCTCTGCTTTGCTGAAAAGAGTAAGAGTTTTAACAACACCAGGTTAAAATCCAACAGGTTTATTTGGTAGCAAATGCCATTAGCTTTCGGAGCGCTGCTCCTTCGTCAGATGGAGTGGATATCTGCTCTCAAACAGGGCATACAGAGACACAAAATCAAGTTACAGAATACTGATTAGAATGCGAATCTCTACAGCTAACCAGGTCTTAAAGATACAGACAATGTGAGTGGAGGGAGCATTAAGCACAGGTTAAAGAGATGTGTATTGTCTCCAGACAGGACAGCCTGTCTCCAGACGTGTATTGTCTCCAGACAGTCTCCTGTCTGGAGACAATACACATCTCTTTAACCTGTGCTTAATGCTCCCTCCACTCACATTGTCTGTATCTTTAAGACCTGGTTGGCTGTAGAGATATCCACTCCATCTGACGAAGGAGCAGCGCTCCGATAGTTAATGGCATTTGCTACCAAATAAACCTGTTGGGCTTTAACCTGGTGTTGTTAAAACTCTTACTGTGTTTACCCCAGTCCAACGCCAGCATCTCCACATCATTGCTGAAAAGAGCACAGGAAATGTATTGCTCATCACAAGTCAATACTGTAGAGCCGGTAAATTATATAGAAGTTTTGTTTTCAAACTTTAATATTGTCATGGTGAATCACCTACTGATATGAACAAAGAGATCACAGTAAGAAAATAAAAAGGAACACAATAGTTTTTACCATATAGAAGACAGACATTATCAAAGGGGCATCATGTCTTCTGTCTACGCAACATACCTTCAATTTATTAAATTTGGTAAATTACTACCATTGCTCCAGTGTTTGTCACAAGAATATCACAGGCAAATTTATGAGAGCATTTCTAAAATCCTTCAAGGTCAGTTGGGTGAAGTAGTAAAATTGACAGCTTTAATTACAGATGATCGGACATCTTGTGCTTACATGTCTAAGTTGAAGGAGTTAAGATGTTGAGGGAGTTAAGACAATTTTAGCAGATACTAATGTGCAGGCACAGTTTGCATCATGACTATAGTTATCTCTTTGTGCCAGCCAACTTCCATTTGTGGAATAATCAGCCAACCATTTAAAACCGGTTTTCTCCATCATTTCCATAATATGATATGAATTGTACATAACAAGAAAGTTTTGTGGTATTTTCTTTGTATTTACTAATGAGGACTCTTGGGACTAGATTTTTCACCCATTGACTAAATGATCTTAGTAATTAAATTAAAAATTATAACAACCAAGAATAAAAGAGGTAAAAATGGCTATTTGTCACTGGTTATCCTGAATGCAGCCAACTATGTTGAGGGTGGCTCAATTGCAGAAAGAAGGCTTCGAATTGCCATTAAGCCCTATTTGCAAAGGACTAATTTCTACTTCCAACATGGGCCTTGGTTTCTGTACTGGAGCCTTTAACAATGTAGCAGGCAGGGGACTTCTGCCACAGGATGGGTGCGCTGCTTTCCATATTGGTCAATTAGCATCCATTCTACACCTAATAATTAGGCAAGTTGCTAACTAATTTCTTGGCCATGGTGCCTCAAACCCCTCCTCCACAGCCCCCCAAAGGTTTGTATGCAGTTGCCATTCATAAACTGATGTGAAACCATAGCTAAAACACTGATCATTAGCTTTGTTTTTCTTTTTTGGCTTTCTAAAGTCCAGGGTATATTGAAGGACATCATGTTTGCTCCTTCAAAAAATACCGTTAGCCATTTTTCAGTTTGTTTAGCTGTGAACATGGGTTATTCACTTCATGTAACTATTTTTGATTTACAGAATCCTGGCAGGAGACTTCCTTTGGTCAAGGTTTGGTCTATTTTTTAAATTGGCCTTAATAGAACTCTAAACACCCAGCGTCATTAAATTGATACACATCTCTCAAAAATGTTTCATCAGTTTTTCAATGTTTTTAAATAATTTACCTATTACCACAGAATATTTCTCTGTTTTATATTTACAGACACACACACACATACACATAAACATGCAATTTTGTTGTCACTGAAGTTTATATATTTTTTTAGTGCCACAAACAGTAATGTGGAAAACCCTGTGGTAGATAAAGCTTACAACATAAATAAAGATTTTCTATTTACAAATTCAAATAACGTTTAAATATTTGCATTCTATTTTTCCGTTAAATTAGGCCTGGATTCTGAATAATTTCCAAAACCACCTCTATCCACACTCTCCTGGCTAGGGAATTTTTAAAGTGTTGCTCACTTTTCCAGTAAAAATTCCATGGACAGCCATCCAAACCTTATGTTGTGTTCCTGAGTTTGGGCCTTATTACTGTTCTGAGTTCTTCATGAAAAATGTTTTTTTGTAGGTGTCATTTGATCTTGATTTAGGATTAGGAGCCAAGTTTGTTTAAAGCAGGATTCAGGATCTTTTAAGGTAAAGCAAGAAGGGCATTTAATGAAAAGCACCTAACTACTGTATTAAATTCCACCATCACCCACTTCATTAAATTTGACAAGCTTACTTACAAAGAGTTCAATTTTCCATAGCTATATGGCTAAACTTTTTCCTGCCCGTCCCCAAACGCAAAAATTCTCTTGAGTTCAAGTATAGACGTCTAGCCTGTTTAATAAGAAAACGTTTCAGTTCCAGTTAAACTGGCTCTGACTTTGTAAACATCTTTACATCAAGCATATTACTCATTCTAGCATCTTATTCTGTGTCTCCAGAATCTGGGCCTTTTAATGATTCTATTTTGTGTAGAAGCAAAGTAAATATCCAAGACATTGAACATATTGTTGCTTTCTTCAGTTTTTCTTCAAATACTCATTCAAATGTGGTCTTTATAAATATCTGTAATGATATTTATAATAAATGACTTTAGTATGTAATCTCACTATACTATCAGCAAGGGCATTGTTTTCTCTTTGCATTCAGGAGAAGAGTACATCAGAACTTCAGTTTCCCAATTGCCAGGCAAGAATGATTGACACATGTTGCTCATTGACTGGCCAATGTTAACTATCAATGTAAAACAGTTGGCAGTCATGGCCAATTGTAACAATTTTATCTTGTTGAAAGTGATCAGAACGACCTCCTGGACCATTGTCTTCCTTGTCTTTGACTCCTTTATTTCTCATTGGTTAATTTTGAACAGCAAACAGCATGTCTCAATTCTCTCATGTCATTCACAATGATGTGCAGAGTGTCATCTATCAAACTGGCCGTTTAACATCTTACCACCTCTGTCAGAATTCCAATGAGTGCACTTCCTCTACGGATTAATGCAGCTTTCATATTTTTACATACTTATTAAGGAGTTTATGGATTAATAAGTAGCATTATAGCATGTTTTTTCCAGTTGACTGCTGTGTGTCTGTTCCAGTACATCTGAGTTTCAAGAAAGCACATTGTACAAACCTGTATATTTATGCAAGCTACAAAAAGGCAAGAAAAATAAACTTTCACATAACATACTAAGTGAAAATTAGCTAACTTGAAATCCTAATTTAAAGCTGGAAAACCCCTAAAGAATCCAACAAGTCAAAACAGGCTTCAATATATTCCTCTGGACAGCTACATGGGTCAAATCTTCCCCTCAGCATCAGGAAACGGAATTTGTGTCTTTTCCCGACTTTGCGATCCTGACCCCATCAAATCCCTCCACTTCCATGTATTTTATCTCTGTGAGAGGTGGCGGGCGAGGTTTAGGTCTGCCACTTACCGAGATAGTTCTGGGACAACAACAGAGTCACCTAGCTGGTTAGAAGGCCCGCCTCAGTTCTCTGGGACAGCGACTGAGTCCTCTACATAGTTGCTAGGTCCCCCCACCCCTCACTTCTGTCCCCTTACCCCTACCCACTCCCATATCCCATTAATGCCTCCCTCCATGCTCACATCTCTGTATACCGCTATGCCCTCACCACCCTACATGCCCCTTCTGCACCCCATCCACTACCCCCACAGCTGCATGCATTTTCCATATCCACTCTTCCCAGTGTCTACTATGTACAGAACCAGTGAGCCATTGGCAAATCTATGACATGGTCCTGAAACTGACACAATCAGCAGGACGTTTTTAAAATATCTGTTGAAATAAACTGCTAATCCTTCAACCTGATAAAAGCTTATCTACCACAGTCATCATAGTGTCAATGACAAAAGCATTAACCCACTTTACACCTCAATTTTAGCTGGGAAAAGGTGAAAAGGCACCATGAAATGTTTGGCCTGCTGGTCTCATGCTTGGGGCAAACAGGCACCATCATCCACATTGAGGCACCAAGGTTTAGCACATGCAAGCCCCATGGTCAGAGATGAGCGGTGGTGCACTGAGGTAGATGAATGGCTGCTTGCTGCTGCACATTTGTTGCATAATTATAGTGCCTCAGAGTGAGCAGCATATCTGGGCAATGAGGTAGGGGTGACACTGTATGTGCTTGGAGGAGGAGCATGTTCAAAATGCTAGGGAGTGTCAATGGACAGGAGGTGGAGTGCCATTCATCACTGTAATGATGCCATGCCAATGGAAGAAGAAACAATGAAGATTGGATGAGTCATGGGAGGGTCTGAGGGTGATGTGATGTAGAATCCATGGTGAATGAGTAGAGTAATAGTTGTATCCATTATTCCTTTGACCATTTGTGACCTGTGGCAACTGTCTTTAAAGTTATTGGAAACTTCAGATCAAGAGGTAGCACCAGGCGTTGGTTGAAGGAACCACTGTCTCACTTCATCATGACTCTCCAACAGGTCCAGTAGTGGATGAGAGAGATGAGAGCTGCTGGTATGCTGGATACTTCAGGGGAGCCACCACCAACTGAGGAAATAGAATCACTTCAGTCCAAACGTGCCCTTCACCAGCACAGAACCTCTTCTGTTGGTGGGCATAGTCATGTTTATAGAAGTGTGTGGCATCTGCTGGTGAGCTCCACATAAATGCAAGGGAGGAGGTAAGGAAGGCAGTGACAATGGCAGCCACTTTGCCTCAGGGGAGTGAGGAGAATTCCAGTGATTTTCAGCCTCAAGCTGATGGCGAGCCTCAAGTACCATCACTAAAGCAGTGGATGCTGAAGCACAAGTGCGAAATGTGTGAACATCTGTCAGGATTTCCAGAGGCTGAATACTCCCATATGTATCCGATGGCGGGGTCCATGAGTGTTGCTGTGTCTCTGACATGAGAGTGCATGGCATTCTCAGCTGAGAGTGGTGACGCTCATGGAGAGGCATATGGAACATGGCATCAAGTGAATGTTGGGATTGCACACAGACCTGCAAAGGATGGCCTTTTCCATGAAAGATGTGGAAAGATGGGTGAGCGAGAATTTCCAACTATGCATGTCCTTTTGCCAGCAGCTGAACCACTCCAGGTGGTTCAGTGCCAAACAACATGATGGAGGTCATCCTCAATGTGAAGACAGGACTTCAGGTAGGAGCGATTACTCCTACCTATACTGTCATGGACAGATGCATCTGCAGAGAATAGATTGGTGAGGAGGAGGTCAAGTATGTTGGCTCCCTCATCACCTGCCACAGACCCAGTCAAGCAGCTATGTCCTTTAAGGCTAGCTGAGTCTGTCCTGGTGCTACCAAGCCACTCTTTGTGATGGACATTGAAATCCCCACCCAGAGTACATTTTGCACCCTTGCCACTCTCAGTGCTTCCTCCAAATGGTGTTCAACATAGAGGTGGATTGATTCATCAGCTGAGGGGCAAAGGTAATGAGGTAAGGAGGAGGTGGTGGACTAGTAATCCAGAGATCCAGGGTAATACTCTGGGGATCCAGGTTCAAATCCCACCACGGCAGATGATGGAATTTGAATTTAATAAAAATCTGGAATTGTTGATTATCCTTAGCTGGCCTGGTCTACATATGACTCCAAATCCACAGTAATGTGGTTGACTCTTAACTGCCCTCTGAAGGTCAGTTCAATTAGGGATGGGCAACAAATGCCCACATCCCATGAAAGAATAAAGAAAAAATAACGTCCTCAATAACATCTCCAAAGGAAGAATGAAAATCTGAAATAAAAGTGGTAAACTGGAAATACTCCGGAGATCAAGCTGCATCTGTGGATAGAAACGAAGTTAATGGGTGGAATTTAATTGCGGCAATGGAGAACCACTGGGAACCCAATGTCATAGGAGGCCCAGTGATACTTCAATGCAATTAGGCATTTAACTGGACAAGTGTCAGGCCTCCCACTGAATTAAGGCCCCAGTAGGTCAGAAATCCTGACCCCGAGAATTCTTAGCCAATCAGAGACCAGCAGCTCTGTAGTACGAAAAGTACCACTGGAAGTGGAGACCACAGCCAGTATTGCACCAGGGTCCAGGCAGAGGATTGGTAACAGCTTCTTCATAATCAGGTGAGCCAGGCATGTTGGAGTTCCCAAGGAATGGTCAATGGCTAGGAGGTAAGGGCAGGGGGTCAGTTTCCTGAAGGGTTCCGCCTTCCTGATAACAGGTCCATCCATCAGGCCAGAGAATGCCTGTAGACAAGGGACCCCACCCCTTAAAAGGTTGCAGAGAAACTCAAGAGGACTTAGTCAGAGGGAGGCGGGAAGACAGCAGGAAATCCACCCCCACATCCTCCCTCCTACGCCCCATCTCACAACCGGCCTCCAATTCCGAACTTGCCTTCAAAGCGGGGCATTAATTTCCACCCAAAGTTTCAGGTTGATGACCCTTCATCAGTGGTCTGTTTTATATAATCATGATTATTGCTGAAAAGAGAGACATGTTGCCTATCATGACTCAGGAAGCCTGACTGGAAAGGAACATAGTTTATCACAAATGCAAAGTAAAACAACTACCATGGTGTACAAACACTAGGCCCTTCCCAGGGACTACTGTTCAGCAGGCCCAGTCCTGGGCCTGCCTTATAAAAGGCTCAGGTAATGAATTCCAGCTGGGCAGGCCACTGCCTGTCACCAGGGGAACTCATACTTCAAGGAGCCCTACAGGGCGATCAATCAGTGATTCCCCATGGACCTCATGGGGGTTATCACATTGCAGAAGCTTTTCATCTTGCACTCATCAGGACAAACACAAGAATGCCAAATTTCAAACAAACACAATAATGTATACTAGAAAAGCGAAGAGTGCTGACTGGTTGACAAAAGTTGACTGATTGACCAAGGAGAAAGCAACCGAGAAGTAAAGGAATATAGAAACATAGAAACATAGAAAAAATACAGCACAAACAGGCCCTTCGGCCCACACGTTGCACCAGTCATGTCCCTACCTACCTAGGCTTATATATAGGCTTACCTATAACCCTCAATCCTATTAAGTCCCATGTACTCATCCAGACGTCTCTTAAAAGCCCCTATCGACTTTGCCTCCACCACCACTGACGGCAGCCGATTCCACTCACCCACCACCCTCTGAGTGAAAAACTTACCCCTGACATCTCCTCTGTACCTACTCCCCAGCACCTTAAACCTGTGTCCTCTCGTAGCAGCCATTTCAGCCCTGGGAAAAAGCCTCCGAGAATCCACCCGATCTATACCTCTCAACATCTTGTACACCTCTATCAGGTCACCTCTCATCCTTCGTCTCTCCAAGAGAAAAGACCAAGCTCCCTCAACCTGTCCTCATAAGGCCTGCCAACCAATCCAGGCAACATCCTTGTAAATCTTCTCTGCACCCTTTCAATCATTTCCACGTCCCTCCTGTAATGAGGTGACCAGAACTGAGCACAGTACTCCAAGTGGGGCCTGACGAGGGTCTTATAAAGCTGCATCATTATCTCCCGACTCCTAAACTCAATCTCTCGATTGATGAAGGCCAGCACACCATACGCCTTCTTAACCACCTCCTCTACCTGTGAGGCCGATTTAAGAGTCCTATGGACCTGGACCCCAAGGTCCTTCTGATCCTCTACACTGCTAAGAGTCTTACCCTTGATATTATACTCCTTCATCCCATTTGACCTGCCAAAATGGACCACTACACATTTATCCGGGTTGAAGTCCATCTGCCACTTCTCCCCCCCAGTCTTTCATCCTATCTATGTCACGCTGCAGCTTCTGACATCCCTCCAACCTATCCACAACACCACCAACCTTCGTGTCGTCAGCAAACTTACCAACCCATCCCTCCACTTCCTCATCCAGGTCATTTATGAAAATGACAAACAGCAAGGGTCCCACAACAGATCCCTGGGGCACTCCACTGGTGACTGACCTCCATTCAGAAAAATACCCATTTACAACCACTCTCTGCCTTCTGCAGGCAAACCAGTTCTGAATCCACAAGGCAACAGCCCCTTGGATCCCATGCCCTCTCACTTTCTCGAGAAGTCTTGCATGGGGGACCTTATCGAATGCCTTGCTAAAGTCCATGTAAACCACATCTACCGCTTTTCCTTCGTCAATGTGTTTAGTCACGTTTTCAAAGAACTCCACCAGGCTCGTAAGGCACGATTTGCCTTTGACAAAGCCGTGCTGACTACTTTTGAGCATACTAAACTTCTCTAAATGTTCATAAATCCTGTCCCTCAGGATCTTCTCTATCAACTTACCAACCACTGAGGTTAGACTCACCGGTCGGTAATTTCCTGGGCTATCCCTATTCCCTTTCTTGAATATGGGAACCACATCTGCAATCCTCCAATCCTCCGGAACCTCTCCCGTCTCCATCGACGATGCAATGATCATTGCCAGAGGCTCTGCAATCCCTTCCCTCGCCTCCCACAGTAACCTGGGGTACATCCCATCCGGTCCCGGCGACTTATCTATCTTGATGCTATTCAAAATTTCCAACACATCCTCTTTCTTAATATCCACATACTCAATCTTTTCAGTCCGCCTCAATCCTGTAGTACAACCACGCAGGTCTTTTTCCACCGTGAATACCGAGGTAAAATATTCATTAAGCACCTCTGCTATTTCTTCCGGTTCTGTACAGACTTTCTCACCTTCACCTTTTATAGGTCCTATTCCTTCACATCTCATCCTTTTACTCTTCACATATTTATAGAACGCCTTAGGGTTCTCCTTAATCTTACCTGCCAAGGCCTTCTCGTGACCCCTTCTGGCTCTCCTAATTTCTTTCTTAAGTCCCTTCTTACAAACCGTATACTCATCTAGATCCCTATCATATGTTCAAGCTTTGTATCTATTTTGAATTCCCTGGATGCTTGGGGAGCTGATATTGGTCATTTATCATATTTCTTTTTGTTGTATCTTATAGTGAGCAAAACTGGCTCCTGTTTGCCTAAGCACACTTTAAAAATAATTAATTGGCAGTGAAGCACTTCTGGGGATCCTGAGCACTTGAAAGGCACTACATGAATGCAAATCTTTCTTTAAATCCAGCACCCTTATTCCTGCAGCAGAGTTATCTGATTTTTTTGTAAATCTGAGATTCTGCAGCTGGAAAAAGAGTCAGATTTAGCAGTGTAAACAGGGTAAGCTGACTCACTTGAGGAGCTGACTCATGGGCATAAGTTTCCCGGAATTTGAGCCAAATAAACAGCAGTATAAAAGTACTTTTGAAGACACTCAACAGATTCGGTGCTGCTAGTCATCTCCTTTGGGCAGCAAGAATCTCAGTGCATAACTTCTCCACTGCTACCTTCCCAAACCGAGGATTTTAAGCATAATTTCTTGACAGTGTTGAATCATTTTGGGAAACACTGCTGTGATTTTTAAAATATAACTGACAGTAATATTCAACAGTTCAGGAATGTTTTTCAGGCAATTCTGTATTGAGCACAGATTTCATGGGTTCATGGTAATCCCAAAGAGAGATCTACCTCCTGTGCTCTTCTTTAATGTCAAGTGTTATCTTCTGCTTAGTAATTCTTGGCCCCTAACTCAGTTGATAATGGAATTTTGCACGTTTTTATAACTTGTATTATTTATGGGGTCAAGGGCCTATTTTGATAAATTAAGCTGCATAAAACAATTACTCAAAATATGTTTTCATCTCGTGGCTTGATTTACAAAAGATGGTAGACCTGAAATAATAAATCCATTAAATTAAATGTTCATCAGTTGAGTGCTTGATGTGTACAACTGCCACTTACTTTGCACTCGAAATTGCCAAAGAGAAAATTATTCTTCTTTATAAAAGTTGTTCACAAATGTTATTCATGTGACTTGTCCAATTCAGGTTTCAAGCTTATGCCTCTAGCTTTTCCTGTTTAGCCAAGAGAGCTTTGCTTTATGTAGAGTGCATGCACACACAGAAAAGTATGTCTACTCTCCCAGAGAAGTGATGGGTCAACCACAGAGATGCCATTCATTTCCTAAAAGATTGAAAAAAACTTTGAAGAATTCATTAATGCTATGATGGTCCAAGAATGAACCATTCATAATACATCCTCTTTTAGAAGAGAGGAATATATTCCAATATCCAAATTTGTTTTTTTTCTGATATGTGGTAAAACATTGGCCTGGGTGCAATTCATAGTGAAGGCCAAAAGCTGATTAATCTAAGGGCAGACACCTTTGCCCAGTAATACACATATTTGACCACAAATTGAATCTCACAACAAACACTCTTAATTGCCTAGGTCTGCATGTTAGTTATCCAAGTTGCAATTTAAAACTAGGAAGTCACTTTTAATTATTTTAAACTGGCATGAATGGGGCAGTAAGTTCCACAAAATGGGGTTAGTAGACTTATCATTTTGTTAATGCTGACACTTCAGCTACTGTCATTTTGAAAGGGACCTGCTCATGGACATTTGCATGTGTCTGTCTTACTCGACAAAATTGGGGCTCTAATAACATTCTTAGGTTTTTATAGGATATATTGGACAGAAACAGGCAAGTCCACCCAAAACAGTCCATGCCCTTGTTTGTGCTCCACTTGCCTTTATCCCTCTAATTCCTTCTCCCTCAATTGTATCTGCCCTTACATCTATCCATACTATTCACTTCAAGCAGTACCTGTGGTAAGCGAGTTCCACATTCTCTCAGCACTCTTTGGAGTTTTTGACGACTATCTTTATATTGATGGGCTCTAGTAATGTTCTTTCCTAAAAGAGGAAACACTGCCTCTTCATCCACCTCATCAAAATTTTTCAAAATTTAAATACCTCTAATAGGTCACCCCTCAGCCTTCATTTTTTAAGGGAACATTCCTTTCCTGATAATGTATACCCCATGCATTTCTGGTATCATCCTTCTCAATCTTCTTTGCACCCTCTCCACTGGACTCCAAATCCTTTTTTTATAATATGGCAGCTAGAACTGCACGCTATACTCTAAGTGTGGTCTAACCAATATGGACCCCAGTTGCAATATTAAGAGATGCATGAGCAAAATATGTGATGCGCACACTTAAGCCATGTGTAATGGCATTTTGCAGCCTAAGCAGCAGACCATAGTAGGCACAGAACAAAGCCACAAAAATGTCTTGTGTTTATATTCTTTGCCCGACTCCACATAAATAATGCTGACCGCTGCTGGTCTGAGCTCACCATCCTTGACCCCATCATTCCTCCCCCGCCCACCTGGATCTTCCTACAGTTGGACGTCCCAGCCAATCTGTGGCCCAAAATTAACAAGCTGCCTAAAGATGTCTGTTTGATGTCCAAGGTTCACTGGTTGAATTCAAATGAGATTGGGTCATTAAATTCTGTGCTGCTGGATTTGATGACCAATTGAGTTGGCCCAGAGCTTTAAATAAAAAAATGACCACCTGCCTGAAAGGAGCTCCATCATTGAAAACTCACAGACTGCCTGAGTGTGATGCTTATTCATCAGTGGAAAAGGACATTTTTTATAAATTAAAATAGGTAGACTTCTTTTCTAAGAAGATTTTAAACAGATTTTAAATTTGAAACACCCTTAGTTAAAGCCGCTCCCCCAAAGAAAATAATTTTGGCACTTCTCCTGATGTTTCTTTAAAACCATCTTTTAACATTAACATGTTATTTATACTCCTTTATATAAATAAGCCATTTTAAGCTGCTGGGCATCAATTCAATATAGTTTGTGATGGGAAGCATTCTTGTATTTGACCTCTATTACTGCTTACGCACTGCATGATAACCTCTTCAGAATATTGACCATAAATCACAATGTAAGAAATCCCTTCTTCTCTCAGCTCAGTTTTGACCAGTTTTATAAAGGGGCCCTCTTCCTGACCATGCAAGTTTGATGAAGATCCACACCAGATATATTAATCTCGCTTGGAGATGCTGACTGTCCAGAATATTATTTTTGTTGTTGTTTTTACTTCAATAAAGCTGTTTAATCCTGGTATATATGTCAAGTCAAGCATAGTTAATAAATCATAATAATATAAACACATAAATGTGGCAGCTACATCTCTTATTCACTGCATATATTTCTTCTCTTAACTTGGACACTCTCCAGAGAATAAACAAGCAACAGGACTTCTGGGCTTTACACCCATTGGACTCAACCAGCTTAAATGAATCTTTCCTTCTCGTCACTTTAATGCTCCAACAAAGCAACTCTAATAAAATCTCTCCAAATGGTGTATGAACTGTGTTCATACTTAACATTGGAAGCCATAACTCATTTATACATAGCTTTTAATTATTCCATCTGTTTGAAATATCCTTTAATCTTTCTTTCCTTCCCCTTTTACTATTCCCACATCTTTCCATTCCTTTGTTGTCCTCCCATTCTTTTGTTCTCATTATTGTTGATTTTTTTCCTCTCATAATAACACCTTCTTTCCTCTGTCAAATTTAACCCATGATTTAGCCATTAAAGCAATAATGGATGACATTTGTCAACATCAGTACCAACCTTCATACAGTAGTCTTCATTGATCCTTCATCATAAACACTGTTCTCATATTATTATTTACCACTAACACTCAGTCAGTGGCAACAAAATTAACGTTTTGCTCCTTGCTCCTTAGTGTAAGTAGGGTACCTTTTTTTGTGCACTGGCCATTAGTACTTCCATAATTGCCAGTAGGAGACACGTATTTAGAAGTGTAAAACTAGAAAATGTTAACAAGAAATATTCATCTACATTTATATATTGTGCTTTTTTCATGTTTTTTTTCAGTTGCTATATGATTTTCCATTAACTAAAACTTGACCCCAGTAGAAAGCTATGTTTCCAGTCTCAAACTGAAAAATAGATCTGCACTTCACAATAACCAGCACAATAATTCAAGTTTGAAAACTCAACCAAAATTACATCATCGAAAAAGTATTGACAACCAATGGTAAGTCGGTCATGAGAAGCTTTTGGCAACAAAAACACAGCAAAATTGATAGAATGTGCAGTAATAAAACAAATTGAACAGTACTTTAGAATTCACTACATAGGGAAACATTTGGAAAGAAAACATACTCTATACATTCCACTCCTTGTTACATGTTTTCCATATTTGTTTTGCTTATTCTTGCATGAGACGTGGGTGTCGCTGACCAAGCCAGCATTTTTTCTCTATCTCGAATTCATAGAATCATAAAATCCTACAGTGCAGAAGGGGTCCATTCAGCCCATCGAATCTGCACTGACCACAATCCCACCCAGGCCCTATCCCCATAACCCCATGCATTTACCCGAGCTAGTCCCACTGACACTAAGGGGCAATTTAGCATGACCAATCCACTTAACCGACACATCTTTGGACAGTGGGAGGAAACTGGAGCACCCAGAGGAAACCTATGCAGACGCGTGGAGAATGTGCAAACTCCACATAGACAGTGACCCAAGCCGGGAATCGAACCCGGGTCCCTGCACTGTGAGGCAGCAGTGCTAACTGCTGTGCCACCATGCTGCCCCAATTGGCCTTGAAAAAGTGGTGGTGAGCTGCCTTATTGAACAACTGTTGTCCAAGTGGTGTAGGCATACCTAGAGTGCTCTTACAAAGGGAGTTCCAAGATTTTGACCCAGTGACATTGAAGGAAAGGTGTTATTGTTCCAAATCAGGAAGGTCTGTAGGTTGGAGGGGAACTTGCAGGCAATGGTGTTCCCATGTGTCCTTCTAGATGGTAGTGGTCATGGATTTGGAAGGTGCTGTCCAAGGAGCCTTGGTGAGTTCCTACAGCGCATCCTGTAGATGATACATACTGCCTCCACTGTGCATTGGTGGTGGAGGGAGCGAATGTTTGTGGAAAGGGTAGCAATCAAGCAAGCTGCTTCATCCTGGGTAATGTAAAGCTTCTTAAGTGCTGTTGGACCTGCACATATCCAGGCAAGTGGAATATTTAATCACATTCCTGAATTGTGCCTTATAGAGGATAGCTTTGTGAAGTCAGGAACTGAGTTAGTCTTTGCAGAAGCCGCAGGCTCTGACCTCTCTTGGAGCACAGTAAGAGTTTTAACAACACCAGGTTAAAGTCCAACAGGTTTATTTGGTAGCAAATGCCATTAGCTTTCGGAGCGCTGCTCCTTCGTCAGATGGAGCGGATATCTGCTCTCAAACAGGGCACACAGAGACACAAAATCAAGTTACAAAATACTGATTAGAATGCGAATCTCTACAGCCAACCAGGTCTTAAAGGTACAGACAATGTGAGTGGAGGGAGTATTAAGCACAGGTTAAAGAGATGTGTATTGTCTCCAGACAGGACAGTCAGTGAGATTCTGCAAGTCCAGGAGGCAAGCTGTGGGGGTTACTGATAGTGTGACATAAACCCAAGGTCCCGGTTTAGGCCATCCTCATGTGTGCGGAACTTGGAACTTGTCCTGTCTGGAGACAATACACATCTCTTTAACCTGTGCTTAATGCTCCCTCCACTCACATTGTCTGTATCGTTAAGACCTGGTTGGCTGTAGAGATATCCACTCCATCTGACGAAGGAGCAGCGCTCCGAAAGCTAATGGCATTTGCTACCAAATAAACCTGTTGGACTTTAACCTGGTGTTGTTAAAACTCTTACTGTGTTTACCCCAGTCCAACGCCGGCATCTCCACATCATGACTCTCTTGAAGCTACAGTATTTCTGTAGCTGATCCATTTCAGTTTCTTGCCAATCATAATCCCCAGGAGGTTGATAGTGGAGGATTCAACAATGGTAATGCCATTCAATGTCAAGGAGAGCTGGTTGGATTTTCTCTTGTTAGAGATGGTCAATGCCTGGCACTTGTGTGGCACAAAAGATACTTGCCAATTATCAGCCCAAGCCTGGATATTGTCCAGGTTTTGCTGTGAATTGACAATGGACTGTTTCAGTACCTGAGGAGTCATGAATGATACCAAATATTGTGCAATCATCAGTGAACATCCCCATTCCTGACCTTATAATGGAGGGAAAATCATTGATGAAACAGCTAAAGATGGTTAAACATAGGACACTGCCCTGAGGAACTTCTGCAGTGATGTTTTGCGACTGAGATGATTGACCTCCGACAACCACAAACATTGTCCTTTGTGCTAGGACTGACTCCAGACTGATTCCCATTTACTCCAATTTTGGCAGGGCTCTGTGATGCTGTACCCAGTCAAATGCTGCCTTGATTTCAAGGACAGTCACTTCCAACTCACCTCACCTCTTGAGCTCAGCTCTTTTGTCCATGTTTGAATCAACTCTGAGGTCAGGATCTGAATAGCCCGTGCAAAACCCAAACTGAGCATCAGCTAGCAGGTTATTACAGAGAAAGTGCTGCATGATAGCACCGTCAATGATGTCTTCCATCTCTTTGCTAATGAGTGAGAGTAGAATGGGGCCGTAATTGGCCACTTAGGTTTGTCCTGCTTTCTCTGGACAGGGCTTACCTAAGCAATTTTGCACATTGCTGAGTAGATGCCAGTGTTGTAACTGTCCTGGAACAACTTGGCTAGGGCATGCAGCATCATGTGAATTGAATCAAATTGGCTGAATCAAATAAGCTCTGTAATGCCAGGGAACTCAGGAGAAGGCTGCGATGGATCATTGACTTGGCACTTTGATTTGATTTCATTTATTATTGTCACATGTATTAACATACAGTGAAAAATATTGTTTCTTGCACGCTGTACAGACAAAGCATACCGTTCGTAGAGAAGGAAATGAGAGAATGCAGAATGTAGGGTTACAGTTATAGCCAGGCTGTAGAGAAAGATCAACTTAATGCAAGGTAGGTCTATTCAAAAGTCTGATGGCAGCAGGGAAGAAGCTGTTCTTGAGTCGGTTGGTACGTGATCTCAGACTTTTGTATCTTTTTCCCAACAGAAAAAGGTGGAAGAGAATGTCTGGGGTGCATGGGGTCCTTAATTATGCTGGCTGCTTTGCTGAAGCAGCAGGAAGTGTAGACAGAGTCAGTGGATGGGAGGCTGGTTTGCGTGATGGATTGGGCTACATTCACGACCTTTTGTAGTTTCTTGCAGTCTTGGGCAGAGCAGGAGCCATACCAAGCTGTGATAAAACCAGAAAGAATGCTTTCTATGGTGCATTTGTAAAAGTTGGCGAGAGTCATAGCTGACATACCAAATTTCCTTAGTCTTCTGAGAAAGTAGAGGCATTGGTGGGCTTTCTTAACTATAGTGTTGGCATGGGGGGATCAGGACAGGTTATTGGTGATCTGGACACCTAAAAACTTGAAGCTCTTGACCCTTTCTACTTTGTCCCCATTAATGTAGACAGGGGCATGTTCTCCTCTACGCTTCCTGAAGTCGATGACAATCTCCTTTGTTGACATTGAGGGAGAGATTATTGTCATCACACCAGTTCACCAAATTCTCTATTTCATTCCTGTACTCTGTCTCGTCATTGTTTGAGTTCCAACCCACTACGGTGATGTCATCAGCAAACTTGAAAATTGAGTTGGAGGGGAATTTGGCTACACAGTCAAACTTGTACAAGGAGTATAGTTGGGGGCTGAATACACAGTTTTGTGGGGCACCGGTGTTGAGGATGATCATGTAGGAGGTGTTGTTGCCTATCCTTACTGATTGTGGTCTGTGAGTTAGGAAGTTCAGGATCCAGTCGCAGAGGGAGGAGCCGAGGCCCAGGCCACGGAGTTTGGAGATGTGTTTCATAGGAATAATGGTGTTGAAGGCTGAACTGTAGTCAATAAATAGGAGTCTGACATAGGTGTCTTTGTTATCAAGGTGTTCCAGGGTTGAGTGCAGGGCCAAGGAGATGGTGTCTGCTGTGGACCTGTTGTGGCGGTAGGTGAACTGTAATGGATCCAGGCAGTCCGGGAGGCTGGAATTGATTTGTGCCATGACTAGCCTTTCGAAGCACTTCATAATGATGGATGTCAGAGCCACTGGACCTTAATCATTAATAAGGGGTTATGGTGGGTGCGGCAAATGGGTGAAGGGGCAGGGTAGCTCAGCAGGTATGGCAGGTGAGGAAGTTGGAGTAAGGTAAGGCAGTAGGGTAGATAAGGCAGTAGTGGCAGCTGGGTTGGTTGGTGAGATTAGTGCATAAGGAGGAGGATGATTAAAGGGGTAAGGGGATACGTGGAGTAAGGAAAATGGAAAAGGGGTGGGATGGGTGAGAGGTTGGGTTGCAACTGGGTAGGGCGGTGAGATCAGGTTAGATTAAGGAAGTCGGGTGGGTCAGTTGGAAGTAAGGGTGAGGGGGTAATTGGGTAGGGGGGTCATGGAAAGTTGAGAGGTGGAGTCAGGTCTGGTTAGGTTTGAGGGTGTCAGGGATTGAGGGGAGAGATGTGGGGAGGGGGTTGTGATATTTCAACATTCCTTGGATCCTGGTAAAGTCCCAGTGGATTGGAAACATGCTAATGTGACGCCCCCAGTCAAAAAGGGAAAGAGGCAAAAAGTTGAGAACTATAGGCCAGTTAGCTTGACCTCTGTGGTGGGGAAGTTACTGGAATCAATTATTAAAGATGAGATGACTGAGTGTATGGAACAACAAAGCTCAATCCACCATTGTCAGCATGTTTTATGTAGGGAAAGCCATGCTTGACAAACTTGCTTGAGGACGTAACCAGCAAGGCAGATAGTGGGGAGCCTATGGATGTGGTATTTCTTGACTTCCAGAAGGCATTTGACATGATCCAGAAGGTGATATCGCAGGGGAGTGTGGGTGGAGTACTCGATTGGATTGAGGATTGGCTGACTGACAGAAAGCAGAGGGTCGGGATAAATGGGTTCTTCTCTGGCTGGCAAAATGTAACTAGTGGGGTGCTGCAGGGGTCAGTCCTCGGACCTCAATTGTTTACAATCTATATAAATTATCTGCAAGCAGAGACAGAGTGTAACGTAGCAAAATTTGTGGATGATGCTAAAATATGTGGGAAAGCAGGCAGTGAAGAGGATATAAAGATTTTACAGATGGATACAGATAGGCTAGGAGAATGGGCCAAAATTTGACAGATGGAGTTTAATGTGGATAAGTGTGAGGTTATCCATTTTGGCAGAAAAAATAGAAAGACAAATTATTATCTAAATGGAAAGCAGATTCAAAATGTGTCTGGGCAGAGGGATCTAGGTGGCTATGTTCATGAATTGCAGAAAGTCGATATGCAGGTGCAGTACATAATGAAAAAAGCAAATGGGATGTTGGCATTTATTGCAAAAGGACTGGAGTATAAAATTAGTGAAGTGTTGTTGCAATTGTATAGGATGCTGGTGAGACCACATCTGGAGTATTGTATCCAGTTTTGGTCTCCTTATTTGAGGAAGAATGTGGTGGCACTGAAGGCAATTCAGAGAAGGTTCATCAGATTGATTCCAGGGATGAAGGGGTTGGCATATGAGGAGAGATTAAACAGTTTGGGCTTATACTTGCTGGAGTTTAGAAGGATGAGAGGGGAACTGATCAAGGTAAATAAAATTTTAAAAGCGATTGATGAAGTAAATGTGGATGAAATGGTTCCTCTTATGGGGCAATCTCGAACTAAAGGTCACAGGTATAGGTTGAGAGGCAGTAGATTTAAAACTGAGATGAGGAGGAACTACTTCTCGCAGAGGGTGGTGAATTTGTGGAACTCGCTGCCCCATTGCGCGGTGGAGTCTGAATCATTGAATGGCTTCAAGAGGGAGATAGACACATTTCTAATAAAAAAAAGGAAAGAGGGATGTAGGGAAACAGGTGGGGATGTGGATTTGAGAAAGGGGAGAGATCAGCCATGATCTGATTGAATGGCAGAGCAGGCTCAAAGGGTTGAATATGCCTACTTCTGCTCCTAATTCCTATGATCTTATGTTCCTATGTCTGTTGTGTAGTTACCTATGAGTTGGACTAGAACTTTTCTGTCTAACATTTCTTGGGGAGTTATCCAGGTATGTAAGTCAGAACTGTCCAAAATCTCCAATTCTATTCAGAGTTGACTTTTTCAGAGGGTCCCTGGGAGTAGGCAAATTATTCAATAGATACTCAAACTTTCTCAGCAATTCCCACAGTCATTGTGTGGGATCCCATAGTGCATTTTCCAGGTTATGTCTGCTTTACGACTATCCGGAGACCAGAAGATCTGGGCCAATGTATCTAACAATTAAACTATTCTCAAAGTTCATTAGTAGTTCTTTCTTTTGCACTTCAAGAAAACTGCACAATCATGGAAAGACAATAGATGAGCCTGATGGCTTGTAGAAGTGACATTATAACAGCAGGCAAGGCTTTAGGGAATAGTTGGCCTGTTTCGATCTGTTTTTCTATGTGTATAACCTATTAGTGAACAGAAACTAAAAAAAATCAAAATTTATTGGTAGTGTTTATTTTTTAATTCTTTCATGGGATGTGGCTTTGCTGGCTACACCAGCATTTGTTGCCCATCCCTAATTGCTCTCAAAAAAGTAGTGGCAAGCCATCTTCTTGAACTGCATGTGGTTATAGTACACCCACAGTGCTGTTGTGGAAATGAGGGGAGGGGTGGGGTTCCAGGGATTTTGATCCAGCACCAGTGACAGCAAAGCTAGAATCTAACCTTGATGGCACAAGGAAAACTATTGAAAATGTGTTTTTAACAAAGTACCAGTAACATGTACCTGTGAGTGATCATACAATTCCTGAATGAAATTATGCGTCCAAATAGTAAGGTAGATTACATTTCAAGCATCATATCTGTGAGTAACAAAACTTATTTGTGCTAGCCTGTTTTGTGTTGCTGGTGTATATTTTTTATTGTGACAGGTTATACATTGCAGGTAATAATGTTTTCAGTGAATACAATTTTACATGTTCACATTCACATACTATAAAGCATGGTTTACACATGACAGCTCATAAAGTGAAAAGGGCTGAACCCTTGACATAGTTTTGGTGCAGACTGACTTTCATGGATCATTATCTGTTGTAACATCATCCAGGAATTAAGAGTATTTAGCTACAAAAGTTAATTAATTGAATGTTTTGTAAAATAGGTAATAAATGCAAATTAACTAATGTCATTAGTATGTCTATGATACCACAATGTATATCCCAAGAGGGGATGGCAAATGTCAGTTAAACACAACTAAATTATTCCAAATTTTAAAATTAAAGACACTACAAAAAATTGAGCATTTTGATTACCTTATTGGGTGTGAGTCCATCGCTCAAAACTACCATTCTGGTGTTGATTGAACAGTTTAACCCAGAATGATTAAAAGATGGTTGGTGTCAGAAGTAAAAATAGGAGTGAATTCCCTGGCATACAATAGCTGTTTTCTGAAAGCTGGGGTTAAAAGGGAATATAGCCATATATGTATTATTTTAAAAATATACTGTAAATCATTGTGATTTATTCATACACAACTTTCTGTCTGCTTTCCAAAACCACAGCTGAAAATGTCCAACCTACAACAATGTTATTTTGACATCTTAACAATTTCATTTTGTCTTGTGCTCGTCAGCTGACTTCGCTGCAGACAGGTTTTAAAGTAAGAATGGTTCCAGGTGGAGCATGTTATTCCAAGTGTTTCATCATTGTATTTTGCAACCCAATATTCTGGATAATGTATCCCACCTAGAATCATTTTTACTGAAAGCCATAAAAGAATAATAAAAAGTCTTCTTGTCTATTAAGTACTATCTTTGGAAGATTGTCCTCTAAAATGCTTTTGTTTAACACTTCATAAAAGCAAACTCTGCTATTTGTGAGAGAATATGTATCCAGGAAGCCAAATCTGCTTGTAATGAAATATTCAGTAACTGTCTTGGAAACAACAAAATATATGGTAGGTGTCATAATAAATGGGAATTAATTGTTGTCACATGGACTGTGCATTCCTCAGCACAAATTTTCTCTTAACGCCCATTTATAAAAGTTATTATGTAAATTTTATATGCATTAATTTAGCTTATCAAGCACTGTCAGGTCCTTTTAATTCAAGCCTTTTGGATTTTTATTTTTCTACTAGTTATAGTAATTTCTTTTAAAACTTGTAATATTTGCTAATTAATCACATCGCTTGAGCAGTTAAATTGGAATCTAAGATGCATCCCCAAAATAACAATATGATTGTGGTGTCCCAGTTAACATTAAGCGCTTGGAGGTTTTGTCGCCTCACTTGTTACCTGTGCGTTTGATCTATAACAGTTTTTGTTAGGAAAATTAGATTTGACTTTCTAAGACTGATTAATACCGCTTCCCAGCCACCCGCTATGGGTAGAGCAGAAGGAATACATACACAGTACACGCCTGAATATATGTCAATGTAACCCAGAGTGCCAGGTGGTATGGGGCATAAAGACAATATGATCTTTTGATTTTAAAATGTTTAAAATCATTGTATCCCTCCTCCGATGGACAAAGAACCTATCAAAACTAAATGAATGATGTTCAACATCAGTAAATATAACTACAATACAATGAAATAAAAAGTGAAAAACCTGGAAATACTCAGCGGGTCGGCAGCATCGACGAGAAATAAAGTGAAAGGTCGATTAACTTTAATTGGGACATATATCCCTAATTGTGCATACGGTACCCTATCCTTATGAGAAGTATCTCTGGACATAGTGAACGGATTCTGACAAGGCTTACATCATTACAGAAACATTAAAGCGACATTTGGGAAACATTTTGAGTTAATACATTTTCCTTTGGTCCTGGGTGTTTCCGTACTTCTGTTATGTTCAATAATAATCTATTGTGCCGCGGTGGCACAGTTTGTGGTTGCATGCGTTTTAGGAGTTTGAAAGTTGCAAGGAAGTTTGCCATTTAAGTATTCAGTGAGTAGAGCAGAAGGAGTACATACATAGTACACGCCTGAATATATGTCAAAGTAACCCGGAGTGCCACTGAGCAGGTTTTAGTCAGAATTGTGACTTTGAATGGTCTGTGTTCCAGCTGAAGAACTTCTTCCAGCTGCCTTCTCGCTGTGTTGTGAATAAACATTTTCATGGCGCTGCCTGTTTTCAGATCATTTCAATCTGTCGCGTAACTGAATTTCACTTTCATCACAAGTGAATTCATAAGTCACCCGATAAACCAAACAAAAGCCTGTGTGCAATGGGTGTGTTGAAATAAACTGGCAGAAATAGCTTTCGAAAGTAAAAGAAGTAAAATAATGTTTTAAGAAGGCACTGGCACGAGGGGCTGAATGGCCTCCTCCTGTGTTTTATATCTTTCCATGTTTAACAATTGCGATTTGCCTACTTAGCGGTCATGTTTAATTCGAAATTATATTTGTTTCTTCGACTTTTGGTTCATCTTTCAAGGTAAGTTTATATTAAATGTGTATTTAGGGTACTTTGTTTCCTATTTTACACAGTAAGGTCTTTTTCTAAAAGAAAAGGCTGACTAGTTCGGTCAGTTTTACGAAAAGCCGATACATTGCCATCTGTTGGCGTTACCTTGGAGCGGGAACCGTACTAAAATCGCAGTGTTATGGCCGTAAATGACCCTGTGCAGGTCAGACAGTTGGCCTTCTGTTGGGAAATGTTAGGTTGGACTTCAATGTTAAAACACAATCTTCTTTTTTTAGTTTACGGTGCAATCCAAAGAAACAGCCAAAATTAAATGTCATGTCAAATCCTGAGATGCTGTCAAAAGTTCAGTGTTAATTACAAAATGACTCCATCAAACTTATGGTTGAATAAGCGCGGGGAGAATTATTGAAATGTGACTTGCTGTGTTTCATTAATAGAGGCCGTTTTGAACCACTCAACATTTCAAATGCCTAGATGGTGTGATATGCATTAAAGTGCATAGTATCATTGGGTTTTAAGGACACGATGTGGAGATGCCGGCGTTGGACTGGGGTAAACACAGTAAGAAGCTTAACAACACCTATTCACACCTATGGTGTGGCTTTTGCTACCAAATAAACCTGTTGGACTTTAACCTGGTGTTGTTAAACTTCTTACTGTGTTTTAAGGACACGGCAGGGTTAACACTGAGGCCGTCCCTTGGGTTCCATGTTCAACGTGTTACATTACCTCGCCTATTTCATAACTTGATTTCCTTTTCTTTAAATTTTTGTAGCACAAGTCATGGTAATTAAATTCCTGGAAACGCCATTACTATTCTGAAGTAGGTTAAAAAACTACAATAGAGTTGCAGCCTTCCTATATGTAAACCCTTTCTACACAAAGAAATCTAAATTAACAATGTAATAGCTGTCATTCTAGCTAGCGTTCTAGATAGACAGACAGACAGACAGATAGATAGATAGATAGATAGATAGATAGATAGATAGATAGATAGATAGATAGATAGATAGATGCAAGTGTAAAATATCATTCTGAAAAACGACTATTTCAACTAAAATGTATTTAGTATGTTAAAATTGTCACATTTTTAATCAAAGAAGACTGTCAAATCTATACTTTCAATAGCTATGGGAGAAAATAGCGTTAATGGTCAAATTTATTTCCATTATCATTTGGTTCTTTCTGCTAAAGAAAATTACTACATGATGTTCTCTTGATACTGTTTCTTATAGTATCAACGACAATAGACTTTGTGTTATAAAGTATGGAAGTGAGCTAAATAGTCATAAACGAATCTCTATTGTTAGGTATGTTAACAGATACATTAATTTATGTCATTAGACCGTTTTGGCTAACTTACTAATCATCCTTTCACATCAATATTATTTTAAAAATCCCACCCTTTTCCACGAACTCTAAAACGCATTCGATTAGCAACATGCATTTCTATTGATATCAATTTATGTTGGGTTAATTCAAATGGATTTCTTGCGTCTCCCTGTGTAACCCTGTCGTGTTACTGAACAATTGGCGAGTTTCAGGTCTGGAGTTGGACAGAACATTGACAGCAACCGATGTGTTAGAAATAAGCACAGATTATAAGTACTCACTTATTTTAAAAACAGACAAATTATCTTCGTTTGATTGTTTTTACTGCCTGTTTTTAAAAAGCTGAACATTTTCTTCTGTTACATTTACCTTCTCGAATGTCAAGAAAATTGGGGGGGGGGGGGGGATCAAGTAGGCTGTGATATGAGGGAATGGAAGGGAAATTATCCCCGCCAACTACGTCGCCGATAAGTTATTTTAAAATTGGATGTTTTGGCGTAAAATATTTCTGGAAGAACTGGATAGATCAGTTTAATATGTTGTCAGAGTGGCATTTACAAAGCAATAAATGGGGAAGTCAAAATATAATGATTAATGGAATAAGAAACAGATAGGCATGGGCTAGATGTCAAAATGCTAGCGTTGGCGAGCTGGTAATTTGGGCTCATTAAGTGTGAAACTGGATATGGAACAACAAATGGAACATGTCTGTGCAATTGAGAATAATTTTAATGATTAAGTGCTATTATGGCTGTCAAGTACATTGGGGTTAGTTGTATTACATGCTAGCTTTGAACACTTTAAAACTTTCCCAGATCCTACAGGAATTTACAATACACAATAAAGCTATTAAAATTGTTGCTGTATTTTTATATATAAAAAGAACATTCTCACACAAACTGGTAAGGAAATGCCCGAATTATCACACGAATGCTCTAGATTGAAATGGCACTTTACCCCTTTCCAACAATTTTCTTGTCAATTTCACATGTTTCAAACAACCTATGGATAGCGAGACTCGGGAAGAAAACGTCTTTCTGTCATCTGATTTAATTAACTTTAAAAGGAGAAAGGTTACCGAGTCGAAATAATTATGAAACATAAGATGAACAATGTACTTTTGTGGTTTTATTTTTTTAAACAAATGTCGCTCTAAGCCTCTAGAAATAAAGGAATACTGTAACATTGGGTTTATGAATAGGCTCCATTTAAACCAAACAGTACGGCGGGTCATTGGACAAGTTCCACACAAATACAGATTTATAGAGGAGTTGGAAATCAATGTGCAACTGGTACAAGATAATCCATTTTAGGGGATGGGGAGGAGGGTGAATGGATGTGCTGGCAATCCATTTGATGCGTGAGGTGCTTGTTTGAACACGCGAGTAAATACAACGAAACACGAAAGTTTTCACTGTAGCTGGCTGGGAGACAATACAATTTTCGCCGTGAAGCAGTGCGGAGTGAAAGCATCTCTCTATGTCCGGATCTGGTCCATCGCATTAAATAAGGATTTGATACCACCTGTTGGCCTCGGCGCTGTCGGCTGGACAGTCTGTTGCTTTCAGACTTGTTGCTTCCTTGATTCCTCCCTTACCGCCCCCCCCCCCCCCCGCCCCCCACCATGATTGATGACGCCAACAGGGGCACTGACCGCGATTAATATTCTTTCATTTCAACAGGCACCAACCAGGAATAGCTCCATGCAGCCATTTGCTGAAAAAACAAGGCCAAGTATTAGCAATCCCATCTCGCCTTGAGTGGATTCATCTCAATGCAGCGAAAGGTGCAGATGAATTCGCTTTGGCGGCGTGCCATGTTAATGGAAACATACTTTTGACTGAGCGGCAAACTGCCACTTTTACAGTCTATCCACAGCCAGTTTCTTCCTGATAACCAAGCACCATTCAATGTCGGCTAGTCTCAGGAGGACATGTGGACAAGAGATGGCAATGAAACTTGTACTCGTGAAATCGTATATTTTATTTCTGAACCTATAATATGTTAAAATAACATTTACAAAAACTTTTCAAAATATTGCCTGATGAAGAAAATTGATCAGATACGCAGAGGGGGAAAAAGCTCCAAATTGCGACAATCCAAAGGAAAGAAATTGGAAATATGGAACTGCTCCATCAGCATATAAATAGATTAGAATAATTAACGTGTCGAGGCTTAGAAAATAAATTGCAAACGTTACATTTAAACCGTTTAGATGGTTTCTAATTATGCAATTTTCTAAGACCCCTTTGCGCTGCATATCAGAAACGTTATCCAACACACTTTTGTTTTCACGTTATAAGATGTGACAAATGAACTGCTTTGACGGCAGCTTCGGGGTGAATCTGTTTGAACAGCGACAACATCTACTATTGTAATCGGTATTGATAAATGATTGACTTAATATTCTCACTGATATATTGTGTACCTCAATACTGGAAACGTGCCTGTTTGCATTTTGAAGTTACATGCGTTTCATTGAATACATATTAATAATCATGTTATAATAGTCAGGCAAGTTTTTTCTGAAGAATGTAAAAATAAGTCGATTGTGGAAATAATTTATAAGAACCTGCGTTGCAATTGGTAAAAGTTGAATTGGATGTTACCTCAATAATCTGTTGCATCCCAAATTAAGTTAAAGTACAAAAGCGCATTATATCTCGTTAAACTTGAGTTTGTTGCTGTGTTTGTGAATGTTTTGCATTGCTATGCAGTATGCAAAGGGCTGCACGTTGCTACAAGCCGTTGCAAAATTACCATTGCCCTCATTTTTAAAGCCTTGTCTAATTCGCGTCAGACCGACAGTAAGAAAATGAAATGACTGATCAGTACAATGTATGCTTGCCTAAAAAGATTGTGTAAACATTAACAGATGTGTTATAGGAACTGACTGCAATTTTGAGCCTGTAGTTTCTTATACCATTTATTGTGCAGATATATCTGGAGCGCCGCTGCAATGTAATTGTTTGGAACTGTAGTCCACTGGAGTGCAAGGTATCAAATTGTGTATGCTCTCAAATTCTAAATAATACATAAAATAAATCGCGTTAAAGCACGTTTGTGGAACATGTTTATTTCGACATTTAACTTTTGAATTTCGATTGAATTTTTGACTTAGAAGTAAAATCGTGCTGATTCTCCCTCGCATTAAATTATTTTCAAATCCCACAGTTAAATTGACAAGCGATTCTTTTTCTCTCTCAAATTATATAGGAATCATCGTGGAAATGGGTATGCCTCGTGTATAGATTACTTTTCATATCATTCAAATCATATCTTCATCATTAAGTGCCATTTCTGATACGACGCCACAATGTATCAAGACTATATAATTTTGAGTTGATTGTGAACAAGCCACAATTTGAGTAAATTTTCCAAATGTTGTTAGCCCTCTAATATAGTTACTCATCTGCAGAAAGTTGCAGCGCAGCGTGGGTTTTTTAATGGTCTGACATGTGAAATAAAAGGTATTTAGTTTGTAAAGCTAAAAAAAATCTCTCCAAGTCCCCAAAGCCTAGCCTCCCATACCATACACAGGAGAATCGTTTCTAGTTTAGACAGGGCTGCTCTTTCACTGGTGAGCTGTGGACTCCCCTCCGGTCCCCCCTATGCATTACTGCATTGGATTATTTAAAAAAATACCGGCAACGGCGTAAATCGCAATGATGATTTTTCATTATTAAGAGTGCATTTCTGTAAATCACATGACTTGTCCTCGTCTTTTGGGGTGCAGATAATCATTCTTAAAAAGAAACGCTTGATTTCAGTTAACCCAAATAACCTAGTCAACTACAAAATTAAATGCACTGAAGCATGGCCCCAAGTGGAACGGCAGTTAATATTGCACGCTACTGCCATTATAAAATATTTTGATAGATATGCATTTATTGTCGATACATGTAATCGTACATTTTTCCGATTCATTTTCTGCAAGAGGATTTTTTTTCAATTGGATCACATCCAGGAACATATAAAGTTGCAGAACTGAAGTGTCTCATTTGGGGCGGCACTCGGAAAGCACAAATTAACACAAATATTCACTGCCAGGCATGCTCGCAGAATCATTTAGTAATTTAGAGTGGATGCTCTTATTTTCTCTCCAATCTGCGCATCTTTATAAGAAATGGGGATGTAGCCGATGTTAATTTACCTGAATGTTGTCCTGATTCTCCAGAGTGCCGTGAAACTACATACTGCAAAGCATTCGAATAAAAGATCGGTTTCATTTCTGCAAACATCAAATGGCTTTTACTGTAACTTTAATGGAATATGGCATAGCGATGCATGCAACTAATTTAACCGAGATATCTACCGGCTTAGTATAACTCGGAATTGTATTCGATTCTATTCTAATTAATTTCAAAGGCATTATGCTGTGTTTCAACACATGATTATTGGAACTTTATTGTTTGCACTGGTTTGGTTCAGCAAATCGCTGAATATCGAAAATTAAAAATTAAAAATGCCGTTCCAGATTGTAACTATACTTCAAGTAGGAACTGACTAACTTAAAAAGAAATGTTATGTAATCCCTGTGTATCTCTATTATGTTCCTTTGCCAACGATAGCATTTAAACATACTTTTCACTGTATACCAATACACGTGCCAATAATAAATCAAACCAAAATAAAGCAAACTCGGTATATCAGAGCTGAAGTCAAGGCTTTTTGGATTTTTTTTTCTATTCAATGCGAAGATTTCTTCATCTGTAAGAAGCAGCGATTTATAGGAATATAATTACATCTGTATAGCTTCTTTTCTCTAACAAATAGGCTAAATATCTGTGATTCTGCATGTGTTTTTAAGTGCCTGATAGAATCTTTGGGGCTATAAAATATTTCCAGAAACGCACAGCTGGACTTTTCCACATCTGCACTGCTCTGTCCATTTGTGGTCTTTTCAGTGATATCTCACTCATTTGGCGTTCCAATTCATAACCTCGTCAGGAGTCGAGCCTGTTGGCACAAAGCTCTCATCCCACTTCAGAAACATATGGGTAAAGGGCGATACTTTTTGTATATGTAAACATGTATGCATTAGTACTTTCGGTTTTGACTTTGCAGCATTGCAAGCGGCCCATGCGTCAAAACGCTGCAAAATCCACCTTCAGAGAGACAAGGAATGTATTTTCATAAAAGTGTTTGCAAAAGTTATTGTTTTATTACAGCACGCAATCGTGACATTGCAAGTTTTCTGTAAATGTTAATGGATAACTAAATCTACGGACCAAATTCATCTAAAGGGCAGGTTAAAAAAAACTGACAGCGAAACTGGGCAATTTGACTGTAAAAAGGAGAAGCCAGTTCCCTGCAGGCGGCGCTATATCTTCCCGAACAGCCCCGTTATTTTCCGGTGAAGTCCCAGAAAAACAGGGAAGGAATTTAGAGGCAGCCTCAGAAACTTCGCTTCCCATGCAGCCTAATGCCACTAAACTCATTCCCTGTTTTCGTGAAAATTTACTGAAAAAACCCCGACTTTTTCTATCTTGTAACTGCATTATATGAACAATTTTACATTATCATTATACAAAGTAAACTAACAGTGTTGTTTTAGCAGTGAAATACAAGTAGATGTATGTGCGTTGTTGTATTCTGTTTGGAAGCATAAGGATGCCACATTTCTTGCAGAAAAGAATCTGAGCGGGCTGAAGGAGTAAAGGGATCTGCGGATACAGATAGAAACATCATTAAAAGTAGCAAGGTAGTTTCATGGGGCCATTAAATAAAAATACTGATCAAGCACTATGTTCAGTTGGAATTTAGAAAAGCTATGTTAGACCTGTGTCCAGCCTCGGTTACACCGCATTTGAGTACGATGCACCATTCCGATCTCCTTATAAAAAGGGTGTAGAGGCGCTGGAGAAGATGGAATAAAAATCACGAGGCTGATATGGGAATTGAGAGGCTATATTTAAAGGAAAGGTTGAACAGGCCGGGTTTTAAAGAGACGGCTGAAGGGTGACCTGCTAAAAACTCTTCAAAGAAATGAAAGGTTTGAAAGGGTACGCGTGGAGAAAATTCTTCGGGAATCCAAAATTAGAGGTCCTAAATATCACTAATAATAATCATTAATAAACCCAAATGAGAACTCAAGAGAAACTATTTTACCCAAACTCTGGTTTCACACCACCATAAGGAGCTGCCTTTTAAGGGGTAGTTGAATAAACAAATTAAGAAATGAGTAGAGGGGAATGCTGATAGGATTAGTTGAAGTACGGCGAAAGAAGGAAGATGGAGAGCCCAAACACTCCAATGGAGTACTTCTGAATTCAAGTCCCTGTTGTTAATATAGGAGTTGCAGGGGTAAAAAATAAACACTGACTTTCTAGATCTATGTCTGGTTTTGTACAATGAGATTGTTTAAAATCTGTCGGCTAGTTGTTACGTGTATTTGAGACGATTCAGGCTGTGTGGCCAATCTTTGGGCTGTACACTCGACATGATTTTTTTTAAACCGGTGGCTTCAGTGGATGGTTTCTGAAGTAAGAACGCGTGTCTCGTTTTAGGTTCAACGCCATCAAACGCAGTTGCATTTTAACGCAATGGCAATTTAATTTTATATTGACTAAAGGCTCGTCTATTTTACCAAGAAAATGAACGTCCGGATATAGTGAGATCAGGATTTAGGTGCACTGGAAGAAATAGTAAATCTCGGCTGGACCAGCCCACTTAACCATTGATTCAGCGATAAACTGATCAGAAACAATCACAAACCCATATCTTACAACCAAAAAGTCACTAAAGTTGGGAAATTTGGACTTTGGCCGTGGGTTATGTTAGGTATGACGAAGCATAAACACCAAACGATTGAGGGCATTTCTTGGCCGGGTTAGGCTGGTGCAAATTACTCTGAATTTTATGTCTAGAAGATGAAATCTTTGTTATGTTAGAAACCAATACTTGGATCACGATCGGCCAGGGAATAAGGAAGGTGCTAATCTGTATTTTAAATCCGTAATACAATTCGCTATTTAGTGGCTGCATCCAAAGATTAGCAACCTGATCAAAGTTTTGCAAAAAGTTGATTGGCTTTAAATAGTAGTTTAATCAAACTGATTCTGGCGCGACACCGTTATCGGTTCTGTGCTAAACTCATAATAAATAACTTGCATTTATATAGCACCTCATTTATGACTTTATGATGTCTAAAAACACTTTACATCCAATAAAGTACATTTGAATTGAAATCGCTGTTGTACTATTGGAGCTGCGGGGGATAAAACAAGCATTTGCTTTCGAGATATATGTCATGTTTTGCACAATAGATTGTTTAAAATGTTTCGGCTAGTTGCTACGTGTATTTGAGGCTAATTGTCCAACTATTAATGATCAGATGGAAGGCGCACTCTTCTCCCCGGGTATAGATTTGATCAGTTAATTAACAGACTGGTGGCATTTAGATTTCCGGACAGCAGGGCAGTAGCCGCGCCATTGACTCAGGGCATCCCCAGATTCAGTCAGTGAAGCTCTCACTCTTCCACAATCCGCTGCTTGTCCACACACGTTCTCAAAACAAACGGAGAAGCCCATCAGGTTCGTTCTAGTTGACCGCAAGTTTTAAAAGGGATACCGAAAGAGAGACAAGCTTCGGAAAGAGAAGAAACAAGGACTTCAACAATGCTTCCTGTTTGTGTGTACCACAAACTGTTACAGATGTCATGCCTTCAAGATGAAGTTCCAAGCGCAATCGTGCAATTTGACAAAATAGAACGTGGTCGAGCAGGCACAGCTGTTAAGACCCAACGCAGGGTGGGACAATGGCAAAAAGAGCAAATGTACAATAAATCAGTGCAACTTGAACTGGATGAGTAATTCAGACAAAATTAGTACAGTGAAAAATAACCAAACAAACAAGACAGATGATATTGGAAAGGGCCGTACTGTTGAAGTATAACAGTCATATGTCATATCTCAGCATTTACAAGAACAATCAATTCACATGGAACTAAGCAAATAATTTTCAGTTTGCAATAAATTATGATATTGCTGCTGTGGGTATCTCCCAAAAGCCCCATTGTTAACTGATCCGTTTTATCAAGCGCCAGCCATATGATTAATAATCAGGTTCATGGTTAGTCTGTTACCATCCAAACGCCTTCTCAGTCATTTAACAATGGGGCAAAGTAGCATCAATTTAAGTGTTCCTAATAAGAGCAGGTTTTACTAAGAACAAGTTTGTGGTAGACCTCTACACAATTCACTCTGAGGAAAGTCCATACCTCCAGGACAAATTGGTCAGTAAACGAATATAAGAGTTACTTTGCTTTTTATCAGTTCTTATGAAAACATGATAACTGTCGCGACCAATCATCCAAGTGATGCTATCCTCCATTTCCGAGGAAATGTAACCGCGCTTGCAATAGCATTGCCGGTTGGATAATTGATATGACTTCGCTTGCAATTTGGTCGACTGAGCGTACTATTTACCCCTATTACCGCGTTGTGCTAAACATAAATTTACTCAGAGCTGAATTTGTAACTTTGACAAAAGTGCATTGCAAGAATTTTCTCACTTGAGATGAAGTCAGTATAACAACATTTACCAATTCCACACTATTTAAGGCAATTGTCTTTCTCCACCTTTCCCCACAAATGGGGCATAAATGGACACGCTGTTACCATCGTATCAATATATCCACATTGCCAGCATGACTAAACAATAGGTAAAGGAGGAATGCAGGTGCAAACCCAATGGAAAGCATTTGGACACGTTGGCGTTCGCAACTCTCCGAATCGTGTTAAGTTCCAAAGCGGGACAGCCAAAGGGTGCCGCCACGCCCTCACACTATGGCAGCTGAAACCCCGTTACTGTTTCAGTCGTGTCCAGTTCGCAAAATCACAGACGTTGCAGATTTGAAATTAACTTGAGTCAAAATAATGCGGTCATATTCGCTAAAATGCGCGCGTGCAGTTGAAGTCCCACATTTCTCACCTGCGGCGTTATGGATGAATGAAATATGTTGCTACTATTGATCATTCGAGTTTGATTATTTTTCTTCACCTATTTCTGTTCACTTTATAAAATGTAACGCTCGATTATAACACGGAGATTTTGAAATTGTTAACCGCTGCAAAATACTGGATATTTTCCTAATGTCCTGCATTGGAATATGATTAAAAGAGATCACGCATAATTGAGTAGCTAGATGAATTTCAATGCACCAATTAAGGGTCAGTTATTGATATCTTGTTATATAATATGTAACACAGTGTTTACTAATACTGTCTACATCTATACATTTCGCTGTAAAATTTAATTCAGAAATCCGGTCTTACTAATATTCAATAGACTCGGGTCACAGTGGTATCAATAATTACAGTTCAATAAATCGACGTTGCAAAATGTAACGTAGTATTCCTGTGGAGTAATTATGAACATGGAAGATTGTTTAAAAGGAATATATATACATAACAGTAAATTAAAGACGAAACCAGCGAGTTTACAATATTGCATTATACGGAAAGATCGTACCTAAACATATATCAAAAAGAAACAGAAGCCGCTGGAATTATTCAGCAGGTAAAGCAGCATGTTAGAAAACGGTACTGGATATAGGTACTGTTATACAGTATAACAACTGAGCCTTCCCTTCAAAGATGCTGCCTGGCCTACCGAGTGACTCTCTGGTTTGGTATCCGTAAACCAACTTCTGTAGCATTTGTTTGGGTGCAGAAATAAAAAGCTGTGACGCTGTTAACACGTGTAACTCTTCACCAATTGCTGGAGTTACATTATGCATTGAACAAAAGTAGCATAACTGTGCGTGTTTTAGCGACAATAAATGAATTTGCATCCACTGTGATGGTTTGCTAATGAGGAAAGGTGTATACAATATTTCACGTCGCTCATGGTATCACAACCCGCTCCTTATATGGAACCCAAGTCATGATTACCCACAACTCCCCCCCCCCCCCCCCCCATTGATTGTCCAGGAGAATCTATCTTTATTTTACTGGAAATAAATCTATATACATGATGGCATTGGGGATTTGTCGCTAACGTCGATAACGGATTAATGCATCATCATTTATCTTTTCTCAGTGTACCGATCGCAGCTTTTCCTTCACAGAAGATACTTGTTTCTCACCGCCCCCGTAACATTAATCAAGCAGGAACAACATCAGTGTTATCTCTTAAAACAATTCATTGGAGACAAGTTAACTTCATTCATTAATTTAGGGAGCATGTCAGCAAAAGGGTACAAGCTGTGTAAGTGCGGCCTGGTCTGTGTCCGGTTGCCTTCACCCACATGATGATCATGCCTATTCTTATTATTGTACACTTTACATTTCGTAAGCAATGGCTGTAGTAATTATTGGTTGCCCTTTTCCCCAGGGTAACACGCTGAGGTGGGTTCCTTCTAATTAATGAGGTTAACAGATGTAACTTTGTCCAAACATGCCGACAAAGTAGGATTCATATTTTTGCAAGGAATAGTCACATCTTTGCCTGTGGCTCTATGAAAGCATTACTTTGGAGATCCAAAGAATGAGAATGAGTGTTGGTTTAATGTGTACAATAATAAGGCGCCTTTATTCACTGTTAATGAACTTTGCTGCTCTCAGATTGCACATTGCCTGCGAAATATTCAGCAGTAAAAGGACCAGATTTATTATCGTTGTTGTCGCGTAGGTATCCTGCAGTGTACCGTCCAATAATCTGTCCCATCAGTATACACACTCTGGTGTGTCACAACATTGGACAAGAAGACTCATTTCGACACATGAAACTTATTTTTTAAATGCAGAAATACCAGAATGTCAAATTACATCTGCCACAGTTATCCTAAAAAGATTCCTGAGAAAATGTGCTGCGAATGAAAATACAATATTACTTAAATGATGCATCGCAGGTGGACTTTACTATCAGTAACTAAGACGCCAAGCTTTTATGTTCGCTATTACAGAGGATACCTTTCGGTTCCAGTTTTTTAAAAAATCAAATAGAAACGACAATCAAAAATCTGTCCTGTGACTTTGATAGTATTAAACGTCCAAACTCCCCACCAGCCTTTTGACATCCAAAATATAAAGGATAGGAGTCACCGAATTTGGACGTTTCCGAATTTTTTTGTCCTTCCGTCTACGCCGACGCCTATTCGGCTGGTTTGACGCCATTCACCAGTTAACCTTCACAATTATTATTAGTTTTAAACGGGAAACAGCGTCCTCCGAATAATAGCTTCTAAAGTGCGAGTTCTTCCAATCCAAGCGGAATCTAATCGGCCAATTATGTATGGAATTGACTGTTTGACCACGCTAAACTATCCCATCGAGCAATTAACATGGCATCATTGCAGTTCTCAGCATTTTTAAAGCAGGGTAATAATTGGTTGTCGTTGCATATCAAATATGTTTCTATCTCATAAATGTATTAACCGAGAAGTGAAATGCGTATATTGTAACTTTAAAACAGTTCCTTGACAGCAATGAATTTGATTGATGTAAATGTTTGGCTGATAAACCTACAGTCATGGGTCTGCCAGTCTGTCCATTGGTTTGCAGTTACCAGGAAAGTGCATTACGGAGAAATATCTTTATGACTGTTCAATGCACTGCACGATTTGTATTTTTGGCACCTAATCCGTAATGTTACCAAGTCGGATGCCATCGCAATTGAGCTGGTTCAATGAACGTTGCAGAATATGAATGTTATGACACAAATAAATTGTATTTGGAAAAGTAAATAAATACCCGGTCGATCCTTGTGAATTAAATTTCATGTTACCGCATCACCAAATGAACTTAATTATTTTTGCCGCGTCCCTGCCATATAGTTCCGTAAGCTTTAAGTATAATTCTTTTGTCAAAGGGGAAATGTCCGAACTATTAGACACTTTGCCTTACAGGCCTTTCTGACGCTGGCAAGCGCTGCAGACTCAAGAAGCTTTACTAATCTTTATCACTCTAACGCTCTGCACGAGGATCGGTTTGAACGTTTCGAATCGCAGTGCAAGTCAAAGGAAAAAAAAAGCCAAGTTTGTTTAAAACAAAACCCTAGATAACACTGGCTATCTTAGAATCCCCATATTCACCAAACACAAATCTTAAGATTGTTTACATGATAGGTTGATGATGTGTGCAGCGTGGAATTAAAATCTAGCGTTTAGCAAAATAACATGACCGCTGTTAATTAAGTTGGATATTTACAGAGAACAAAAGGCACGTTTTTTTCAGTCATAGTAAATTTTATTATTTTAAGACGGGAAATAATGCAGAGCGCACGCTTTCATAAGAGGGATACAACTCCAGATGCACTATCCTGAACCGAGCCATCCTTTGTCGCGGTAGTGTTGGTGCTGCGGGTGTTTAAACATTCATTCCTAATTTTTAAAAAAAATCCTGGATCCATTCAGGAGAAACTATTAACCAGTTATAATTTTAAACGCTGCTATTACAAAAAAAAGCCTGCAATAAGATCGCCCACACTAATCACTACTAAATATCAAAAAGAACGGAAAGTGCTAAATTCTTACCCCTCTACTGTTCGGATATAATCACATATCGAAATGTTTTGAGATTGGGGCAAATTTCTTCACAACATCACCCAAAGCAGTCTGCCAGAGAATGTTAAATGTTCTGCTCTTTCCTGGGCTGTTCTTAACCAGGAAGTACAATAAAACAATATATATCTCTATAGAGACAACCCACAGTTCCTCTATGGTTCATACATTCAACGCACATTGCTTCGCAAACAAGAAAGAAAATAATGTCCAACCGAGGCAAAACTTGGAGGTTCTCTTCGGTTGAAGTTGAGACATGAGTGTTGTCGGCACCGTCTCCTCTGCTTGTCCCTCTCCGGCAGTCTCTCATTATTTGAAACTGGATTCGAATTAAATATCAAAGACATGGATACCATGAAAACTCCATCTGCTGAACCCAGTCTGCAGCTTATACTTAAAACCAAAGGCAAATAAATACTGTAGTTCTAAGGGCGCGTGTTTGAAACTTTTGTTCTTTTTTTAAAAAAAATCTATTGAGTTCCTGTGCAAGCGGCGACTGCCCATGCAGGCAGGCAGTAAGTGAAGGGGTAGTACTGGTAAGACGGCTGGAGTGAAAGCAGTGACGGTCTGAGCAATTCTCCTGGGTTGTACTGTCTTTGATCGTCCCGGATTAACACTTTCACCGCCACTTTCTTTGCTGCTGGGGCCGAAGCCATCAGGTCAGCGGCGAGCTGTCGGCGTTTGGTTTTGTAGCGGCGGTTCTGGAACCAGATTTTAACCTGAGTTTCGGTGAGTTTGAGAGAGGCGGCCAGGTCCGCCCGCTCGGGACCAGACAGATATCTCTGGTGGTTGAAGCGGCGTTCGAGCTCAAATACCTGAGCATGAGAGAAGGCTGCCCGGGAGCGTTTCTTTCTCTGTTTGGGCTGATCCGGGCTCTGGTCAGATTTACAGTCTTCCTCAACGAGGCTCGGAGCTGCGGAGTGAAGAATAATATCTTAACTGAATAGTATTCATCTTTCTATCTAATCCATCCAGAGGCCATTTAATCTCTACATTGCAGCGGGTGACTTCTTAATTAAAACGTTTGCAAACAATCTGGAGTTTTAAACCAAAGCGTTAAATGTGAAATTCTCGGGTCACTAACTTAATTTATTTCGAGATTGCTTAGGGAATCAATGGTTAGAAAGCTTGTATGTGGATGCAAGAGTTATGGAGTTAAATCGCAGAGACTTATTAGCGAATAAATGGATATTGTATGCTACCTGATAAATGCTCTGACATTCCCCCGTTACACAGATAGTCCTGAGCATCACTCCTCTCGGTCTCCTCGCTCAGACTTCCTGCAGCTTCCTTCATTGGTTTCGACTGTAAGGGACATGCTGCCGCAATCTCCAGCTCCTTTTCCGAGGTGCAGATCGAATGATTTTTGCAGTCATTTTCATCACTGACGCCTGAATCGGAGTCACAGCAGAGCTGCTCACTCGGCACATCCCCCCCTGCCTCGGTTTTCCCAGAAGAAGCACTCATCTTCGGACAGGAATTCAAACCATTCAACATCTTCCAACAGGTAGCGGGCGAAAAGCAGGAGACGTCCAAACTTTTCGAGTGTCGATTCTCATCCTTTCTGGTTAAGATAGCTTGGATGGAGAACGGAGTCAAGGTGTTACCACGAACAGCCATTTTTAACATATGATATTCTCCTCTAACTTTGAGAAAAGTTGTTTTCTCTCCCCTTCCCTATGGAGTTACCGGTAGTATCCGTCCTTTCCCGGTGGGATGAGCCAGAAAGTCATCGCTTCTTCTTGGCGTTGTATCTGGGTGTTGGGGAAATTAACAGCAAAGCTCTCACTCGCCTCTTCCTCTCTTTCGTGTCATTGCTCCTTAAGATGATTGACAGCCGCACCACCAAAAGGCAGAATCCTATTGGGCCACCAGAAAGAGGCTTGTTGTTTCAGCGTGTCCCCATTGGTTGCTCGGTTTCATCCTTTGCAACAGGGATGTACAGAAAGGGGACTTTAAGGAGCTGCTGCACCTTGGGCTTGTAGTTTTGAAATGCTCTGGAAACCTGTATGTAGCAAAATACAGCAATTACGTTAAAAACAAACATTAATCTAGCCACACGCTGCTTTAGCTGCATTTTACCCGCTTCAAGGATCCTACACATATGCTTCATAGACTGCATATCACAACATACATTTGGAACATTTATAAGCATTTCCTAACAATCATTGATGTATATTTAACAAGTTTATGAAAATCCATTTCAGTTGTACTAATGCCTAGTCATGTGCGTTTAGGCACGATTGTTCCCCATGTCGGCTATATATGCACATATTAGATCAACATATTGGATGGATATATTACTGTCATATCAATAGTAGGTACACGGTGGATAGATATATACACATATTAGACATGTTATTCATATAGACCTATGTTGGCGAGATAAACATGTATCATAGGCATATATAGATTGACATAAGGTTTTAATGGACATTAGAGAGACACACATAAACAAGTGGATAAACAACACTTATATAACTATAATAACATAATTGGGAAATAGAAGGAGAACCCCACGTGGAAACAAAGTTTTCTGATGTTTCAAGGCTGAATTCCAAAAGTACTTCATAAACCATGTTGGTCGACAAAAATGCAATTGACTTAATCACATCATTCAATGTCGGTGTTTGCAAGCTAACATATAAACATGTCCATTTTCGTGACAACCATAAAGAACGGGGGGAGGGGAGGGGGCAAAAATACACAGAAAAAAAAACACCTGTAAGTATCCTTCATGAGCCGGGCTAGTCAAGGCATTAGGATTTGTGTTATTACAGGATAGGGGGTAAAAACAGAACAGCGTACACATTAAAAGGTAAGATAAACCGTTTTAGGCACAGCTTTGCTTCCTGAGTTTTGGCAGTCGAACTGGGTGGTCCCGTGTTCATTTCAACAGCTTAGCAAGCTCCGAATGCCTTCCTCTGACGCAGCTCCCAGCTCCTAACCAATAGGGAGTGGTCGGCCTGAGAAATGATATAAATTATAACGCGTTCGTTTGTTTGCACAGCAATGATGTTGCTAATTTATACCCAGCCCCACTCCGCAAAGCTGCCTCACTCAACCCTTCCCAGTATCTCTGAACCTTTTCACACCAATTTGTCTTAACACCAAGGCGTGCACTGGTTATATATATTTATATATATAAAGTGCTACCTAGAAGCATTTGATGCATCAGGCATTTTATCTTCTTCTCTGAATGTGGAATATTATTTCTTGATAACATTGAAATTGTAAAGAATTGGATTTAAAAAGAACAGCGTAAAGTGGGCAATTTATATCATGTTTAAATTGTGGTCGAACTCGCTGTTAATCCTTTATCAAATGGAACTTGAGTTTAGACAAAAAAAAACAGGCCGGGAAGGCTTTGTTAGGTCGGCTCTCATCACCTGTTACATTTGCAAACATCCAAATTGATTTGGCGTAAAAAGAAAGTGCGAGGATGAAACGAAAGACGGAAGCACACAGCTTGCTTAAGTGCTGAGCGCTCCACTTTCTGACATGCAGAAGTAAAAAGGCGTGACTGAGGGTCCTCCTTGAATGAGTAGATTGTGTGTCCGCTCCATGGTCAGAATCTCCCATTATTGCAAAGCAAAGGAAGCACGGGCCCTAGGTGATACAGTACAGGAGACATCACTCAATAACACAGAAACCTATCACCAATAAAACACTGCACAAAATGTCTCAATAATATTCGCATAAAGAGAAAACATGTAAAAATTGTACATACACTGTAACCATCACATACATCACAAATATCACACCATTGATGTGTTATTGTAACACCGAGCCCGCGCCAAGAACATCTAGGAACTGGAAAACTAACTTTCCTAGTGCGAACAGGGCCATATCCTTGAAGGTAGTTCTGATATTGCACTGCGGAATGAACGGGAAGATCACGAACGGGGAGATCATTGCAGCACATTTTGGCCAAACGTGTGTAAAGCGAAGCGGGTTGTGTTAAAGTCGCAACCTCGCCGTTTGTATTAAGCGGCATCTCCAAATTGGGCGAGGTTGGCAAGTCCCCCGTTTTTGTGGACACATCGCGGCAGACTGCTCTACAGACCGGCCTTCTTCTCACACAGCCCCTGGAAACTTACATGTGACATTGACAAAAGATCATGTGTCAGAGATAAGAAACATGGTCAATAAACTTGCTTTAGAAACACAACAGCCCAAGTCAACACTAACATTGTGATGCAACCAGAACTTGGTTGAACTTGGTCATCTATTTTCTGTATTTCTGAACGCGATGCAGCTTAATTCTCAACACCTACATCAGCGATGCACTTTTTTATTTTCAGGTGGCGCGGTATGGGTACATCAGCCACATGATCAGAGATAGACGGTGAGAATGGTTTGATCCTTGCCAATCTCCCAGCTCAGAAACTCCAATTACTTTGAGCTGCTTTCGCGCGCCATCTAGAGTCCCTAACCTTCATTATTTTTTCTAATCGGAAACGAACACTATTATTCATTATTTTGAAAGTAATTTTAACTTTACATTCGTGAAAATTAATAAAGTTCTGATTTCAATTTGATAACCCGTCTTCCAGCGCTTAAAAATCATAATTTAAGGCAGTCCACAAGAGTGTTTTAAAATATAAAATGACGCTAAAAAAGAGAAAGAGTTCCCGTCTGAAAGACAAAAACATTGCAGAACCTGACGCGGGGTTAGGCACTCCGCGGCACTGTCACAATCTTAAATATAATAAAATTATTATTTCAATACATACTCATTGCGGGTGCCTGTCAATTACTCTCAGTTACCCTCCGTTATGCTTGAGACGCAGTAATTATAGAGAATCTGGAAACAGGTACTCTATACAGAATTGTACCCTTATGTAAACGCGGTGAAGTTGCGAAGCAGTGACACCATAAACAGGAACAATGGGGCTTTCTGACTCTCCCATTCATGATAACACTGCCGCAGAATTTCACCATTGTCTATAAGGGAAGAATTCTGCACAGAATCTCTCCTCCCAGGCTTCTTCTAGGCTGCAGCTTTAAAGTAGGATAACAAAGGATGACTTAGAACATTCCAGGTAATGTTACGACAGGGTAAACGGCACTGTAAATAAACGCTGACATTTTATGTAGCGAATAATAAGTATATGATGTTCTCATAGTTTCATCTGGTTTTCATTGCAGAGGTGACATTTGATAAGAGATTCTTAGAAGACATAGGCCACAAAATTTGGTCATGTGGGGTGGCCATATTTTCGACCCGACAGGTGTCATTATGGGTCCAAATGTATCCATGATATCTGCGCGCCTGTGGTGCTGACGAAGCTGGATGGAATTTTAGTGAGGTCGTTAGTGTGGAAAGTGGCAGATGAGTTAAATAAATACTTTGCGTCAGTCTTCCCAGTGGAAGACACTAATAACATTCCAAAATACGAAATAATCAAGGGGTAAAAGGGGGGAGGGAAAAAGTATGATTATCACTAGAGAAAAAGTGCTAGGGAAACTAATGAGGTTAATGGGTTGCATCCCAGGATACTAAAGGAAGTAGCTACAGAGATAGTGGATGCAGTGGATGCCCAGTTCTGGTCGCCACACTACCAGAAGGACGTGGAGGCTTTTGAGAGAGTGCAGAGGAGGTTTACCAGGATGTTGCCTGGTATGGAGGGGCTTAGTTGTGAGGAGAGATTGGGTAAACTGAGGTTGTTCTCACTGGAAAGACGGAGGATGAGGGGTGACCTAATAGAGGTGTATAAAATTATGAAAGGCATAGATAGGGTGAACGCTGGGAAGCTTTTTCCCAGGTCGGTCGTGACGTTCACGAGGGGTCATAGGTTCAAGGTGAGGGGGGGGGAGGTTTAACATGGATATCAGAAGGACGTATTTTACGCAGAGGGTGGTCGGGGCCTGGAATGCGCTGCCGGGCAAGGTAGTGGAGGCGGACACACTGGGAACGTTTAAGACTTATCTAGATAGCCACATGAACGGAGTGGGAATGGAGGGATACAAAAGAATGGTCTAGTTTGGACCAGGGAGCAGCGCGGGCTTGGAGGGCCGAAGGGCCTGTTCCTGTGCTGTATTGTTCTTTGTTCTTTGTTCTAATCTTCCAAGAATTCTTAAATTCTGTAAAAGTCGCAGAGGATTGGAAAATTGCCAATATAACAACACCCTTATTCAAAAAGGGAGAGAGACAAAAACAGAGAGCTATAGGGCAGTTAGTCATTGGAAAAATATTTGAATCCATTATAAAGGATGTAAGAGCAGAGCATTTAAAAATGCATAATGTAATCAAGCAGAATTAGCATGCTTCATGAAGGGGAAATCATGCCTGACAAATTTCTTTGAGGTGGTAATAAGCAGGATAGATAAAGAGGAGCCAGTAGATGTAATATACTTGGAGTTCCAAAAAGTGTTTGATGAGGTATCACATGAAAGGCTACTAAATAAGATAAAAGCTCATGTTGTTGGGGGTAGTATATTAGCATGGATAGAGGACTAACTAATTGGTAGAAGACAGAGAATTATAGATTCCGCACAGTGCAGAAGGAGGCCATTCAACCCATCAAGCCTGCACTGACAACAATCCCACCCAGGCCCTATTCCCATTAGACTACATATTTATTCTGCTAATCCCCCTGATACTAAGGGGCAATTTAGCATGGCCAATCCACCTAACCTGCATATCTTTGGACTGTGGGAGGAAACCGGAGCACCTGCAGGAAACCCACGCAGACACGGGGAGAAGATGCAAACTCCACACACAGACAGTCACCTGAGGCCGGAATTGAACCCGGTCCCTGGCGCTGTGAGGCAGCAGTGCTAACCACTGTGCCACCGTGCCACCCAAGAGTTGGTATGAGGGGCATTTTCAGGATGGCAACCTATGACTAGTGGAGTGCCACAGGGATCAGTTCTAGGGCCACAATTATTTATGAGGGAAGTGATTGTACTATTGCCAAGTTTGTGGATGGCACAAAAATAGTTGGGAAGGCAAGTGGTGAGGATGACATAAAAAGTCTACAGAGGGATATAGGTTAAGTGAATGGGCAAAAACTTGGTAGATGGAATATAATGTAGGAAAGTGTGAAGTTATGCACTTTGGTAGGAAGAATGAAAGAGCTGAATATCATTTAAATGGAGAAAGACTACAGAAAATTGTGGCACAGAGGGATCTGGGGGGTCCTCGTGCATATGTCACAAAAAGCTAGCATGCAAGTTCAGCAGGTAATAGGGAAGGCAAATGGAATGTTGGCCTTTATTTCAAAGGGAATGGAGTATAAAAATAGGGAAGTCTTCCTAAAACTGTACAAAACACTGGTTAGACCATACCTGGAATACTGTGAACAGTATATAAGGAAATATATACTGATATTGGAGCCAAACAAGAGAATGTTCGCAAGGTTGATGCAGGTATGGAGGAATTTTCTTATGAGGAAAGGTTGAGTAGTTTGGGCCTGTACTCATTTATGTTTAGAAAAATGAGAGGCAACCTTATTGAAGCATATAAAATTCTCAGGGGGATTGACAGGGTAGATGCTTAGAAGTTGTTCCGCCCTGTGGGAGAGTCTAGGACCAAAGGATATAATCTCATAGTAAGGGGTTCCCCATTTAAAACAGGGATGAGGAGGAAATTTTCCTCTCTGAGATTAGTGAATCTATGGAATCCTTTACCACAGAAGGCTGTGGAGGCTGGGTTGTTAATTATCTTCAAGGTTGAAATAGATTTTTAATCAGTCAAGGAATCAAGGGTTATGGGGATCAGGTGGGAAAGTGGATTATCATATCAGATCACTGATGAATGGCACAGCAGACGCGATGAGCTGAGTGGCCTAATTCTGCTCCTACATCTTATGTCCATATGGAGAGTAGTGAAAATAGATTCAATTGAGACCTGCAAATGTGAGCTAGATAGTTATCTGATGACTAACAAGTTGCAAAGCCTTGGGAAAAGATGGGGCAGTGGGACCAGCTGAGTTCCTTCACTGAGCTAGCACAGACACAATGGGCTGAATATGCTCCTTCTGTGCTACAACCATTCTATGATTGTATGATTAAACATGTGATGGTGAGTTGGAACAACGAATGTCAAACATAAGTAATAACTAATGGAGATTGTTGGTAGGTGAGTGGTGCATTGTTTTGGTGCATTGAACAGAGTGTGAGTCTACTGGGACAGTTGGTGGAATGTGGTACTTTATGATGCATTCACTGACCTTGAGCAGTCATGCAATATCATTGAACTTGTTGCGGCACTACACCCAAGCCCATGGAGTTAGGTTACTAGTATTGACCACAATGCCTATCTGCTCCCTCTGCCTTTTGAGCATTTGTTTGGAGAGTCCCCTCCTCTAGTGGCATAGTTGCTCTTCTTGTATGTCAGACACATTTCCCCAGCAACTCCCAGCATCTGCTCCAATCGAAATTTAAGAGGTGAGGCTGGCTGGTTTGAACTTGTGCTAATCTCTCCTCATTTGTGCCCCTGCTCTGGCATGCAGTCACTCCAGGTTAAAGTCATCTCCACATCATGCAGTCACTCAACAGTGCACTTAGCACTGGCTGCATAATTTAAATGCGGAGACAGCACAAATGTTGCATATTGCCTGCATCATAACTATTGAGTACAAGAGTGATCATATATCATGATTCCTATGGTTGTTTCTGGGCCTTATTGAATATTGCAATTATAAAATCATCAGCTTTTATCAGATTGTTTAATTTATGATTGGCGGATAGAACTTGAAAGTGAGCACACAAAGTAATAAGTCTCTGAAGCAAGACTAGAGACTGGAAGAACTTTTCCCCTTTCACACTTCCAGATGGGTAGGCATGCAGAATAAACTTTCGACAAAAGCAATTAATACTAGCAATTATACCTTTGAAACATAATCAGATAAAAGATTGTATATCAATATGTGTAGAGCTAAAAGACCAAATTCTTTGTGGAACAAGTGAGTCTCTATGTACTGTGATCAATGAAATGTCAGCTGAGGAATGCAACAGTCAGAGTTGAATAATGCAGATTGTAATGTTAGATTGATAAACTGGAGTTTGGTTAGATTATGTTAGAAGGTAGACAGAGATATCATAGAGATTGATATTTTTACAAACCTGGCCTGGGGTTATTAGTCTCTTTCAATTGTTTGGATAGTTGTGGAGCACATAATTGCAAATTGTACAGAATGTCTGTTGACACCGCTGTCCCAGTCAATGAGTTGAAGTGGTGCAAAATTTAAAGCAGTACTCACAGCAAACAATGTACCCAGCAAAGAAACTATTTATTCAGCAGCATCTGTTTAAATAGCACACTATAGCAAACTGTCTACAGAGTCTATTTATGAAAGGCATGGGCATGATAAACCAAGTATGGTCTTTGTTCATTCCATATTTTCTTATATTTCTTTCTTGGTTCTCAGATAATGAAAATGAAATATATTTTAATTCAAACTTTTCAAGTTAGATAGTTGCTGCCATATCTTCAATTTATCACAAATAAAATATAAATATGATAAAAGGACTTACCAGAAGATAGTCAGGAGCAGCTGGGACAGACCTAGAAGAGAATGGTTAGAACTGTGGAGAGGATAAATTGGGCTCGGGACTTTGTATTTACTAGAGATTCAGGGGTAACTGGAGCTCACTGGAATTTGTGAAATAAATGGAAGAAATCAAACTGTGACATCACAAGAAAGTTGTGATTTGATTGGCTGGTGAGTATGACTGCTTAGGGTCAGAGTATAAACAACTGGGAGATGGCAACATCAAATTTTTTAAGTTCAGTTATAAATATCCAAATTTTAGAGTGTACATCCTGTGCTAAGTGGGAACTCCAAGGCACTTTCTTTGTGCAAGAAGTGTAATCAAACTCCAGGTTTCAAAACTTGAGCAGCATTTGGTACCACTACATGCCTCCTTGAACAAAGAACAAAGAACAATACAGCACAGGAACAGGCCCTTCGGCACTCCAAGCCCGTGCCACTCCCTGGTCCAAACTAGACCATTCTTTTGTATCCCTCCATTCCCACTCCGTTCATATGGCTATCTAGATAAGTCTTAAACGTTCCCAGTGTGTCCGCCTCCACCACCTTGCCTGGCAGTGCATTCCAGGCCCCCGCCACCCTCTGTGTAAAATATGTCCTTCTGATATCTGTGTTAAACTTCCCCCCCTTCACCTTGAACCTATGACCCCTCGTGAACGTCACCACTGACCTAGGGAAAAGCTTCCCAGCGTTCACCCTATCTATGCCTTTCATAATTTTATACACCCCTATTAAGTCTCCCCTCATCCCCCGTCTTTCCAGGGAGAACAACCCCAGTTTACCCAATCTCTCCTCATAACTAAGCCCCTCCATACCAGGCAACATCCTGGTAAACCTCCTCTGTACTCTCTCCAAAGCCTCCACGTCCTTCTGGTAGTGTGGCGACCAGAACTGGACGCAGTATTCCAAATGCGGCCGAACCAACGTTCTATACATCTGCAACATCAGACCCCAACTTTTATACTCTATGCCCCGTCATATAAAGGCAAGCATGCCATATGCCTTCTTCACCACCTTCTCCACCTGTGACGTCACCTTCAAGGATCTGTGGACTTGCACACCCAGGTCCCTCTGCGTATCTACACCCTTTATGGTTCTGCCATTTATCGTATAGCTCCTTCCTACATTATTTCTACCAAAATGCATCACTTCGCATTTATCAGGATTGAACTCCATCTGCCATTTCTTTGCCCAAATTTCCAGCCTATCTATATCCTTCTGTAGCTTCTGACAATGCTCCTCACTATCTGCAAGTCCTGCCAATTTTGCGTCGTCCGCAAACTTACTGATCGCCCCAGTTACACCTTCTTCCAGATCGTTTATATAAATCACAAACAGCAGAGGTCCCAATACAGAGCCCTGCGGAACACCACTCGTCACAGGCCTCCAGCCGGAAAAAGACCCTTCCACTACCACCCTCTGTCTTCTGTGACCAAGCCAGTTCTCCACCCATTTAGCCACCTCCCCCTTTATCCCATGAGATTCCAGCCTCCTTGAGGTTGAGAGTTTTGTGGAGAGCGTGCTTATAGATTTGGTTACCTCACAGCATAAGAATATACAGGGAAGGAATGGGTGACCACCAGACAGTCAAGAAGAAACAGGCAGGTAGTGCAGGAGTTCCCTGAGTATACCCCATTCACCAACCGGTTCTGAATACTGATGAGATTGATGGTTCATCTGGGAAGTGCAGCTCGAGCCAAGTCCATGGCACCTTGGGTGTTTCAGCTGCACGGGGGCCCACAAAAAAGACTGGAAGAGAATAGTGATAGGAGATTCGATAGTTAGGGGAATAGACAGGTGTCTTGAGACCACAGACATGAATGTAGGATGGTGTGTTGTCTCCCTGGTGCCTGAACCAAGGATGTCACTGAATGACTGGAGAACATTCTGAGGGGGTGGTGGTGGTGGGGGGGGGGGGGGGGGGGGGGGGGGGGGTGTAAAGGTGAAGAGTCAGGACTCATTGTCCACTTGGTACCAACAAGGTAGACAGAAAGAGGGATTAGGTCCTGCAATCAGAATTTAGGGAGCTAGGTAGGAAATTAGTAAGCAAGACCTCAAAAGTTATAATCTCTGGATTACTCCAAGTACCACATCCAAGTGAATATAGAAAGAGGTGGATAAAGCAGATGAATGTATGGCTGGAAAGATGGTGCAACAGGGAAAACTTTAGAATCCTGGGACAGTGGGACTGGCTCTGGGAGACAGAGTACCTGTAGAGGCCAGATGGACTACACCTAAATAGAGCCAGGACTGAGTTCCTTGTGGGGCAATTTGTTAATGTTATTGGAGAGAGTTCAAATTAACTTGGCAGGGGTGTAGAAATTCAAAGATAATATCACCGTCAGAGGTAGAATGCATAGGATTATTGGGAGCAGGTGAGGGAATGGCATTAGTTGAATTGCTCATTTGGAGAGTCAGTTCAGACACAACAGGCTAAATGGTCCCTTTCTGTATTGTAAAATGCTGTAACTCTGTGATATAGCAGCAGCATTTATAACCAAAAGGGATGATGCTAACCTGATGTCCTGTGAAAGCTCTGTTGCATTTTCAATAGTGCTGGACAAAATGCTCTATTCGCACAGTGGCATCTTCTCTAAACAATTAATTTGGTGATGCTTAATTTCTAACATCATTTCAAAATTACGAGTATTAGGCTATCAAAGCCTTGGATTCAGTGAAGATTTATCACAATTTTACCGAGGATGAGAGACTTCAGTTATGCAGGGAGATTGCATAACTTCTTCTTCTTAGAGCAGAGAAAGTTAAGTGAAGGTTTAATAGAAATGTTCAAAATGGTATGGGGTTTTGATAAAGTACTTAGGGGGAAACTGTTCCTATTGGCAGGAGGACCAGTAACCAGAGGACACAGATTTCAGTTAATTGGCAAAAGAACCAGTCATGAAAAATAAATTACTGCAAATAAACCACAGGAAATGGAGATGGTCCTCTCGCAGTCAACCAGAGCAATCCCAGCATCACCAGAGTCAGTGGGTCAGCTTAGATAAATGCCCCTGAGGTCAAACTGGCTTCAAATTGGAGATGTTCACTGATGATTGCACAATGTTAAGCACCATTCGTCAATTCTCAGATCCTGAAGCAGTCCATGTCCAAATGCAGCAAGAACTGGACAATATCCAGGCTTGGGCTGACAAGTGGCAATACGCTCCATTTGTCTGGATGAATGCAGTTCCAACAACACTGAGGAGCTCAACACCACACAAGACAAAACAGTCCGCTTGATTGTTACTCCTGCCACAAACAATCACTCCTTCCACCACCAATGAACAGTTGCAGCAGTGTGTACCATCTATGAAATGCACTGCAGGAACTCAACAAGGCACCTTAGGCAGCAACTTCCAAACCTATTGTGTCTGTGACAGCTCTTTGTATGATCTATCCAACCAGCCCTGCTCTTTCCCCATAGCTGTTCCCTTTCAAGTGCAATTTACATTCTTTTTGAAAGTTACTGTTGAATTTCCTTCCACCACCCTTTCTGACAATGCATTCCAGATTGTAACAACTTACTGTGTAAAGAAACCCCTGCACATTAGCCCACTGGTTCTTTTGCGAATTATCTGGCAGAAGGACAGAGGCAGCAGATACTGGGAACACCACTACCTGGAGGCTTCCCTCCGTGTCACTCACATTGACTTGGAAATATATTGCCATTCCTGCATTGTTGCTGGGTCAAAATCCTGGAACTCCCTCCCTCCTGTGTGTGTGTACCCCACCTCAGGGACTTCAGCAGATTAAAAAGGCGGCTCACCACTACCTTCTCCAGGGCAACTAGAGATAAGCAGGACCTTGAGTGGGAGTGATGCTGACCTTCATAATGGAGGGGGAATTACAACCTAGGCCTCAGAAATATATTAATACATAAAAATCAAAAGCATACAAAGAAGCTTGTAGAAAATTAATTTTAAAATCACTTACCTGTGAAGAAACAGTTAGCTTGTGAAAAATAAAAATTATGTTGGAGCTGGACAGAAAGTTTAATTTAGTAAATATATCCTTCAACGATATATTGGGGGAGAAGGTGCAAAACATTAAAAATGTTTGAACAAATATTCTAAAGGAACATTTTGAGAATAATAACAGGTCATGTATCTTTATAGACAACACATGCTATCTGTGTCTAATGTATGTGTGAATCTGTGACAGGCAAGATATGACAATCTTAACTTTTAAGACTATTAGATTATTAACTATTATTATTAACTTTAAAGACTATCAGATTCTATCTCAGCATGACTTATGGGCATAACTTCTACAGCAAATGCATTAATGGGTTGCCCTTACTGACAAGTTCCATTAAAGTTTTCAATGGAATCTGCCCAACATATTGAAATTATTACATTATATATGTTTCATATTTTCCTAGGTATCTTTTCAGAGTACCGACTGACTCAAGAACAGCTTCTTTCCTGCTGCCATCAGACTTTTGACTGGCCCTACCTCACATTAAGTTGGTCTTTCTCTACAACCTAGCTATGACTTTAACACTACGTTCTGCACCCTCTCCTTTCCTTCTCTGTGTACAGTATGCTTTGTCCGTACAGCTCACAAGGAACAATACTTTTCACTGTATACCAATACATGTGACAATAATAAATCAGATCAAATCAAAACTTACACAATGAGTGGAACTCTTTTACTAGTCTCTCATTTCTTATAAGAAAATCTCATCCTTGAACATGCTGCCAGCTACAATGGGGCCAATGATTTGCATGCATAGCTGCATTTATGAGTGAGTCACTGCGTTAAAATTTTATTTTTAATCTCTATGTTATGATATGAACACAAAATGTTAAATGCTGTCTGAATTTTAGTCTATTACTGTACGGAAATAAAATTTGCCCATTGCAACCCACTGTGCAGAACTCAGTCCAGAAGCATACATTTTATTTCCACACAGTGGGCAACAGACAATTTGAAGGTTTTTAATATCTATATGGAGTCATACCATTGAAAATTCATACCAACTGCATGAGTCACTGTTGAAATTAGCCATGTCTGTTGATGAGGCAACACAAAGTCACTGGACTGAGGACAAGTCAGCTCATATGAGAAAATAGAGGATAGTAAATCCAAGCTCAGAAACTTGTTTATTTCTATTTAAAATTTTGAAGGTTAAATCAAATATTTTATATGCACAACATAAAAATAAAATGTTTGTAAAAGTGATCCGTATTTCACCACATGAGATGATCAGAAATGTACTTTGTGATTTTTTGATCACACATGCAAAACAAAGATCAGTTCCTATTCTGCAACCCTTGTGTTGCCTCATCAACAGACATGCCTAATTTCAACAGTGACTCATGCAGTTGGTATGAATTTTCAATGGTATGACTCCATATAGATAATAAAAACCTTCAAATTGTCTGTTGCCCACTGTGTGGAAATAAAATGTATGCTCCTTCGAGACAGGATTTATTCCCACTTGGAAATCAGTGGACGTATTAGTGAGAGGCAACATGGTTTTGTGAAGGGGAGGTCGTGTCTCACGAACTTGATCGAGTTTTTCGAGGAAGTGACGAAGATTATTGATGAGGGTAAGACAGTGGGTGTTGTCTACATGGACTTCAGTAAGGCCTTTGACAAGGTCCCTCATGGCAGACTGGTGCACAGGGTGAAGTCACATGGGACCAGAGGTGAGCTGGCTACGTGGATACAAAACTGGCTCGTAAACCTGTTGGACTTTAACCTGGTGTTGTTAGACTTCTTACTGTGTTTATTCCAGTCCAATGCCGGCATCTCCACATCATCAGTCAAAGAAGACAGAAGGTAGCAGTGGAAGGGTGCATTTCTGAATGGAGGGCTGTGACAAGTGGCGTTCCTCAGGGATCAGTGCTGGGACCTTTGCTGTTTGTAATATATATAAATGATTTGGAGGAAAATGTAACTGGATTAATTAGTAAGTTTGCGGATGACACAAAGGTTGGTGGATTTGCAGATAGCGATGAGGACCATCAGAGGATACAGCAGGATATAGATCGATTGGCGACTTGGGCGGAGAGGTGGCAGATGGAGTTTAATCCAAATGTGAGGTAATGCATTTTGGAAGGTCTAATACAAATAGGAAAGTACAGTAAATGGCAGAACCCTTAAGAGTATTGATAGGCAAAGAGATCTGGGTGTACAGGTACACAGATCACTGAAAGTGGCAATGCAGGTGGAGAAGGTAGTCAAGAAGGCATACGGCATGCTTGCCTTCATCGGACGGGGCATTGAGTTTAAAAATTGGCAAGTCATGTTGCAGCTTTATAGAATCTTAGTTAGGCCGCACTTGGAATATAGTGTTCAATTCTGGTCGCCACACTACCAGAAGAATGTGGAGGCTTTGGAGAGGGTACAGAAAACATTTACCAGGATATTGCCTGGTATGGAGGGTATCAGCTATGAGGAGAGGTTGGAGAAACTTGGTTTGTTCTCACTGGAACGACGGAGGTTGAGGGGTGACCTGATAGAAGTCTACAAGATTATGAGAGGCATGGACAGAGTGGATAGTCAGAAGCTTTTTCCCAGTGTGGAAGAGTCAATTACTAGGGGGCACAAGATTAAGGTGCGAGGGACAAGGTTTAAAGGCGCTGTACGAGGCAGATTTTTGTACACAGAGGGTGGTGGGTGCCTAGAACATGTTGCCTGGGGAGGTAGTGGAAGCAGATATGATTGTGACTTTTAAGGGGCTTCTTGACAAATATAAACATCGGACAGGAATAGAGGGATATGGCCCCCGGAAGGGTAGGGGTTTTAGGTAAGTCGGGTAGCATGGTCGGTGCAGGCTTGGAGGGCTGAAGGGCCTGTTCCTGCACTGTAATTTTCTTTGTTCTTTGTTGTGGACTGAGTAAGATAAACGCTCAACAGACAAGGAAAGATTTAAAATTTATTAATGTCACAAGTTGCCTTACATTAACACTGCAATGAAGTTACTGTGAAAATTCCCCAGTCACCCCACTCTGTCACCTGTTTGGGTACACCGAGGGAGAATTTATCATGGTCAATGCACCTAACCAGCACGTCTTTTGAACTGTGGGAGGAAACTAGAGCACCCGGAGGAAACACACGCAAACACGGGAAGAACATGCAAACTCCACACAGACAGTGACCTGAGCCAGGAATTGAACCCAGGTCCCTGGCGCTGTGAGATAGCAGTGCTAACCACTGTGCCACCATGCCACCCCAATTAATTTAGTATTAATTCCCCATATATTCTAAGCCAGTAGTACACAATCAGGTCAGTATAAGTTACTACAATTTGTCTCTGATTCCTCAGACTACAGAGAGAAAAATTATCCAGGGTTCTCATTTCTGAATGTTATCCTGATTATTAACATATTCCGATTGAAACTGCTCATTTGTGGAACAACAGCAGAGAACAGAATCTAATTCAGATATACTCGTTGTCCAGGCAGACAGATGAGCAATGGTTAATTGAATGAAATGCCAGCTTGTAAAAAGGAGGACTGGGGTGGGGATGGATGTGAATGTAAATGAAGGAAGACGAGAGGGGAAAGATGTATTTTATTATCCACCCTCTCTTTGGACCTGATTCCACCACTACTCCAACTCATTTGCTGTTGAAACTATCATTCATGCTTTTGTGACTTCTGAACTGGACTATTCCAATGCAGTTTCCAGCTTCCACATTTCACCATCTGTAAAGAATGTCATCCCAAATTCTGCTATACATGTCCTTCAATATACCAAGTCCCATTCAGACATCATCCCTGTGCTCGCTGAACTACGTTGGCTCCCAGTCAAGCAATGCCTTGATTGTAAAATTCTCATCATTGTTTTCTAGCATCTCTGTCGCCATGCCCTGCCCAACTCATAATCTCCTCTAGCCCCACAACACTCTGAGTTTTTCATTAATCTAATTCTGGCCACTTGAGCAATCCCAATTTTCATTGTTCCACCATTGGTGGCCTACTTCTAGTTGCCTGGGCACCAAGCGCAGGAACTCCCTCCCTCAATCTCTCTCCTCTCTACCTCCCTTACCTTTAAGATAATCCTTATCATTTTTCCTTATGGCCAAGTATTTGGCCATCTGCTCTCATATCATCTAAGGTGGCTCAGTGTCAAATTTTGCTTCATAACACTCTGTGAAACATCTTGGGGTATTTTATTATGTTAGTCATTGTGTATAAATAAAAATCAATTGAAAAGCTTAAATGTTAACATTTGTAGGCATGGTGAAAGCTTAAGGAGTGCCTAACATATTAAGGAATATCAGAGAAAGTAGTGATAATGCCAAAAACGATGTCAAATACTATATCTTATCCTTGTAAAAGCTTGAAAACATTGCAACAAATAATTTACATTGTTTATAAGGCAAATCATTGATTCCCTACAATGCAGAAGGAGGCCATTTGGCCCATCAAGTCTGCACTGATTCTCTGACAGAGAATCTTACCAAGACCCTCTCCCTCATCCTATCCCCATAACCCCACACATTTACCATGGCTGATCCATCTAACCTATCCAACTTGAGACAATAAGGGGCGAGTTAGCATGGTTAAACCACCTAATCTGCACATCTTTGGACTGTGGGGGGAACACCTGGGAGGGAGCACCCAGTGGAAACACACGCAGACACGGGGAGAATGTGGAAAATCCATACAGATATAGTCACCGAAGACTGGAATTGAATCTGGGTTCCTAGCATTGTGAGGCAGCAGTGCTAATCATTGTGCTATCGTGCTGTCTGGTGCTACACAATGCTACACAAATCATGTTATTGAAATATAAAATAGCACAGGGTTCCAGCTAAATTAGAAATAACACACATTGTGTCAGGGCCATGTAATGCTGATGAATAATATATATCTGGAATTTATCACAAGTGCAAGAGAACAATTGGTGTTTGATTGATGTGCAATATCCAGAGATATATCACCTAACATTCTGACATGCACCAATGCAGTTCATAGGATATCACTGTCAGGAGATCAGGGACATAAGTACTTTAAAAATTTGTACTCACTTCATCAATCACTTTAGTTTAACCATGTAGGTGAAATGGAAGACTTGTTCAATGCAGATGCAGTTACACAAAGATCAACAGATGGGTCGCATCATTGTGGTGTGACTCCAGAAATCTCACTAAATATAGCTTTGATATTACAAGCTCTTTAATGGAAACACATTGGGTAAGGCCTCAAATGGGGATCTCAAGTGGGCAGTGTGTTCACCAATTCAAACTTTTCTGAGGTGGTCTGTAGGTTTGCTGTGCTATGCAGGGTGGCCCAACTGGTAGGTTCAGCTCTGGTGCTGGGGTGGCTGCTGTTTAGGTGGGTTGCAGACGGTGAGGGTGCCTTAAGGTGGAGCTGCCCTTGCTGGCCTGTACAACAGGGCATAAATAAACAGAATCCAGGACTGGGTCCAAGCACAACTGCATCTTTCCTGGCCGCGACTTCATCACTGGTCACGAAGACTCCAACTCCGAAGACCCTTCCCCTCCCTTCCCCGGGCTGCTGCCGGAAAGCTGCTTCCATTGAGCGGTGTTCCCGCTGAATGACCAGCAAGACAGCAAAATCCAGGCTTTAATTATCAACTCCGCGGTGTTGGCAGCTCCGGGGAAACTCCTCTGATGGCGGGGTTGTGTCGGGGATCCATCCTCACGCTTTTTCCCGGATTCCCTCCTCCAAGACTGTTCCCTCGGGGTCGGGAAGGTGCCACCGACAATTGCTAGGTTTCAGAATATTGGAGGTGACAGCAGTTTGCATTGCAATACACAGGGTTCATTTCAACATTTCTAAACACGATGGATCATTGTTTGCTTCTGCCAACATAGTATTAACATAATTCTCACCAGAGGAGAAGTATTGATTCCCTTAAGTATCTCATTTAACAGTAGACTTTTGAACACGGGACCAATAGTTTTGTGAAAAAGGCTATGTTGGAGAATTAATCCAACTCCACTGCCAGTTATTTATTGATCGGTTCCAGGGAACTTCACTGAGTGGTCGATAAATAAACCAAGTAGCTGATGTGTAAGGGTTGCTGTTAATTTATTGGACTGCATTTAATCACATTTACTCCATTCGAGTCACAAGTCAAAGAAGAAGCAGATGCTCTTTCTGTGGCCTGGTCTTACAAAAAGACTGAAAAAGTTGCTACGTGTTGAATTATGTTGGCAAAAGAAACGACAAGCAACGTTATTGAATGATTATACATATGTATAATTGCATTAAAACAAAAAAAAGGAAAGCAAGGGGAAATGTTGGTTAACTTCTTCAATTCTAGTAGAAATGTTGCCATCTTGTGGCTGGCTTATTTTGTACGACTGCCCTTTCAAAATCATTGCAGTTTCTGGAATGTAACTTTTAGAACACATTAACATCAAAAAACAATTCAATGCTCTCCTTGACAGTCAAACTTCCTCCACCCGCAACAACGTTCCACTTATTCATATCTCCATGGCTCGCTCCTATCTCACACATAACCCTACAGTCCCACCCTTTCCGCCCTTCATTCACTGTGTCATTCAATTGATATTGGACTTTGCGTGAAATCAGGCAAGAATATTAGATCATTCATAATATAAATATTCCATACAAAGATTTTCAAAGTTGTTCTGCAACCTGTGCTGTGTTTAAATAGTGTTAGCTTTGTCCTGAAGTTTAAATTGTTTTAAAAATTATTTGTAAAGACTCATCAGTGTGTTTGTAAGAATAGCCTGGATATACATTTGTTTAACATTGGATGGAAAATTTTCGGATTGGAGGCAGGTTGCGAGCGGAGTGCCACAGGGATCAGTGCTTGGTCCTCTGCTCTTTGTGATTTTTATTAATGACTTAGAGGAGGGGGCTGAAGGGTGGATCAGTAAATTTGCTGATGACACCAAGATTGGTGGAGTAGTGGATGAGGTGGAGGGCTGTTGTAGGCTGCAAAGAGACACAGATAGGATGCAAAGCTGGGCTGAAAAATGGCAAATGGAGTTTAACCCTGATAAATGTGAGGTGATTCATTTTGGTAGGACTAATTTAAATGTGGATTACAGGGTCAAAGGTAGGGTTCTGAAGACTGTGGAGGAACAGAGAGATCTTGGGGTCCATATCCACAGATCTCTAAAGGTTGGCACTCAAGTGGATAGAGCTGTGAAGAAGGCCTATAGTGTGTTAGCTTTTATTAACAGGGGGTTGGAGTTTAAGAGCCGTGGGGTTATGCTGCAACTGTACAGGACCTTGGTGAGACCACATTTGGAATATTGTGTGCAGTTCTGGTCACCTCACTATAAGAAGGATGTGGAAGCGCTGGAAAGAGTGCAGAGGAGATTTACCAGGATGCTGCCTGGTTTGGAGGGCAGATCTTATGAGGAAAGGTTGAGGGAGCTAGGGCTGTTCTCTCTGGAGTGGAGGAGGCTGAGGGGAGACTTAATAGAGGTTTATAAAATGATGAAGGGGATAGATAGAGTGAACGTTCAAAGACTATTTCCTCGGGTGGATGGAGCTATTACAAGGGGGCATAACTATAGGGTTCGTGGTGGGAGATATAGGAAGGATATCAGAGGTAGGTTCTTTACGCAGAGAGTGGTTGGGGTGTGGAATGGACTGCCTGCAGTGATAGTGGAGTCAGACACTTTAGGAACATTTAAGCGGTTATTGGAAAGGCACATGGAGCACACCAGGATGATAGGGAGTGGGATAGCTTGATCTTGGTTTCAGATAAAGCTCGGCACAACATCGTGGGCCAAAGGGCCTGTTCTGTGCTGTACTGTTCTATGTATTCCCATTTTTAAAAAATCGATGGAATTTTACAATCCCATCGCGCCTGTTTTGCGGTGGGAAAATGTTGTTAAATCGGGCGTGATGTGACTAACAGGAATGGTGCCCATTTTCACGCCCATTCCCATTTTACAAAAAAAAGGCACGATCGAGAGCCCGCCCAAAATGGGCGAAACGTCAATTTGCATTTTTTTGCATTCATCACAATGTAATGAGCTTCACTCCCAATCATCCCAGCTCATCCGCCTTACCAAACCTCGGTCGCTGCAGCCGGATCGGTCAGGAAAACGCCTCATGTATAAAAGTCAGTTTCAGGTGTTTGATCAGTGAGGGTGAGCGAGGAGGTAAGTCTCCACATTCAAACTGCTCTGTGCTGCTCAGAGTGGGTTGTTTCATGGCGGCCATGGTGCGTTTCGGGTCGGGGTGGGGGTGGGGGGGAGCCTGTGAGTGTGTGGGGGGTGGGGGGCTGTTGTTGCTCATGGAGTCCAACCTTGGACTCTCAGCACAGATCCGGCTCAGAGCGCTGACTTCAGGTCTTAGCGCTGACTCTGGGTCCTAGAGCTGGCAGCAGCAAACACTGTTGCTGGTGGGGAATGGACTGGAAACTCTATGAAGTGGCAGCGCTGCAGCCTCAGGACTTGTCAAGCAGCGCTGTCTGTGCCCTCTACTGCATGGGTTCTGGGTGTGTGTTTGTGAGTGGGGGGAAGGATGAGGGGGGCTGTGATGCCATTCTGGAATCTGTGGGGGAGTATGGGGAGTGTGTGTTGCTATGGGGTTGTTGGGGGGAGGTATGAGGAGTGTGTGTTGCTGGCCGGGGGCAAGCAGAATTCTTTAACATCTCCATCTGTTTCTCCCCTTCCCCAATTTCCCTCCCCCCTTCAGATTGATGAGATGGGTTTTGCAATGCAACCCATTGATCTTGCTGTTCTTTTGGTTGCTGCTGGAGCTGAGGAGGAGTTGGAAGATGAATTGTGGGCAGAGGAGGCCCAGGCTTACAACTCACCGGAGTAGAGGGATATGGCCTCCGGAGGTAGGACATGGCCACCATTCACCCGGGTGGGGATGGGGGGGAGGTGCAGGAGAAGGAGGGAGCGGCGACCTCGGCAGTTCCACACACGAGTGTCCTTCAAGCAACTGTTGGACATCGCGTGTCACCGACGGCTCCGGCTCCAAAAGGAGACAATGCGACACCTGTGCCACTTGTTGCAGGACCTGGCACCTCGGGGCACAGGGGTGGGGGGGGGGGGGGGGTGGGGGAGGGGGGGACGGCACCCACTCCTGGTGGCTGTGGAAGTGACGGCCACCTTAAACTTTTACACCACCGTGTCCTTCCAGACCACCAGTGGAGACCTTTGTGGCATTTCACAATCATCCATCCACAAGTGTGTCAAGGAGGTCACTGCCCTGTATGCCCGGGCTGGCCAGTATATTAAATTTGACCTGGACCAGGCCCAGGAGAAAGCGCGGGCTGCAGGATTTGCGGCCATCACAGAGAAGCCAAATGTGCAGAGAGCTATAGACTGCACCGACATCGCCAACAAGATCCCAGTGAAGGATCCAGGAAGATTCATGAACAGAAAATTCATCCATTCAATAAATGTGCAATTACTGTGTGACCAGAAGATGAATATCATGCATGTCTGTGCCAGATACCCCGGCAGCATGCATGATAGTTTTATATTGAGGAGTTCTGATGCCCCGGAGGTCTTTGAGGAGGAGCCCAGGGTGCATGGATGGCTCGTGGGGGACATGGATACCTGTTTCGGACTTGGCTGATGAAGCCTGTGTGGAGGCCAGAGACTGATGCAGAGACCCGATATAATGAAGCCCACGTTGCCACCCATTCAATAGTGGAGCGGTCCCAAGGGCTCCTCAAAATGTGGTTCAGATGCCAGGACCGCCCTGGCGGGGCCCTCCAATATAGCCCCCTGATATCGTCCCGCATTGTGGTCGTGTACTGTGCCCTACACAACCTGGCGCAACAGCGAGGAGACCTTTTGGAGGAGGAGGACGTGGAGGCCGACCAGCCTAGCGTCGCTGGCGAGGAGGCCACCTAGCAGGAGGAGGAGGAGGATGAGCAACACCACCCAGGCGCTGGAGGACTGGCAGCAGCAAGGGTCAGGCATGCGAGGGCGACAGGGTAGGCCCTGATCACCACGCGCTTTGGTCACTAGGGGCCTGTTCTGCTGCAAGTGGTTCCATTCCACCCCCCCCCCCCCCCCCCCCCCCCCCCCCCCCACCCCCCTTGGAGTCTTACAATCTCCTGCCACATTGTAACAGCAGAGTGGTGGGCCTGGATATGCTGTGTTAGCGAGTTTCTGTGGCAGGGTGATGACGATTTGCAATGCACCATTATGATGATGCCCTGGGGCAAACTAGTCTGGCTCCTACCTGAGCTCCACATGCACGCTGGCACCTGAGCCCACGTCTGGGTGGTGGGCAAGGGAGCACTAAACCCTCATGCAGGGTTCTGGGGTGTGTGGGGTGGTGAGGGGAGGGAATCTCTCGCAGGTTCTGGAGACGCCACGGCAGATGCTATAAGTTGCTGCCAGCGCATGCCATCCGCTCTCGCCGGAGAATTATTTGAGCACCCTGATTTTCTCAGTAGCAGTGCGTTGAGAGGCCTCTGCCACTGACATCAACGTGCAGGGTCCCTCCGGCGACCATTGGGTTAAGTACATTCCTGTTAGAGGCTAATTAGAGACAAGGTAATCACAGGTATGGGATGAAATAACATTTATTGTTGCCAATAATGTTGCTTTCAAAATGGGTGAGAATATAAAAACATGTGAACGTGAGACTTTAAAGTGCCTAAATATTCTTTCTACCTAGTGTTGCTCTTCACCAGAGCCACCTTAGTGCCGCTACAACATCTCAACCTTACATGGCCTACCACCATGCCTCGGTGTCTCCCCAAGATGTACATCGGAGGTGGAGGTGGCCAGCTGCCTACCACGCACCGTGGCCTGTGATGCCCTTGGCGATCGTCCACTGGAGGGCCTGGACCTTGAGGGCCTTCGCCGACTTCCAGTTGTTAGACACGTACCCATGACATCTGCTTCATCCCGCTGCCCCTGAGATGCCCCGGTATCAGGAAGGGGGGGGTCAGAAGGTTTAGCCACAGTCATAGTCTCCTGGGTGGAAGGTCCCAGCATGGGCTCGAGCCCTTCCTCCTCTCTTGGGGTTCCTGTGGGCCACTGGGTCACTCCATGGGATGGTGGTGCTTCTGCAGTGAGCTCCAGAAGCTCCGGCATAATCTGGCCCTGCCAGTCCTGGAGGACCACTTGCGTTCTTGCCATGGTGGTTGAGCCCTCTGCTTTGGCCATCTGAGTCGGGGGCCACCTGTCAATGGTAGCAGCAAGTGCCCTCTGAGACTGGGCCATGTTCTGCAAGCCCCTCAGCCATGACCCTCTGTGACTGGGCCATGTTCTCAAGGGCTGCAGCCAAGGCCCGCTGAGTCTCAGCGCTGTCCCGCTGGGTCTCCTGCAAGCTCTCGAGCTTCTCAGCCATGGGCTGCAGAATCTTGAAAAGACTGTTGAGGCCCTCAGCTGTGGCCTGCTGTGACTCGGCCATCGCTTGGATCCTGCCACTCATGGTGAGGATCCCCTGCCCCAGGCTTTCCACTGCAGACGCCATCTTTGCACTGTTGGCCTGGAAACTACACAAGACAGGCAATATCTGGTCCACCTGAAAGCTTTGGGGCTCCTCCCAACAGCCTCACAGTCGGTCCAGTGTGGCTGTCAGTCCCTCCTGCATTCCCTGGCTCTGTTGCTGCATCTCTAGCAGCTGAGGGAGAAGTGATCTCAGAGGCCCAGCATGTAGTCTGGGGCTAGCTGAGTCCTTGCCTCTGGCAGGCCCCCGCGTGCCAGAGGCCTCGGACATTCTCTCCTCCACCTGATGTATGCCAGAGTGACCCAGATGCCTCGCCACTAACTTGATCCACCGATGTGAGAGTCTCTGGGATGGTAAATTGCGAGGTGGAAGCTGATGCAAAAACTGGTGCCGGCGTCAAAGGTCCTTTCATCCGCTTCTTCCGAGGAGTCTTCCGGGCTGTCAGGGGCAGAATGGGTGGGAGCAGCAGTGGAGGCCGCAATGCCACATGGCCCGGGTGCATCGGGGTCCCTTCCTGCAACACAGGACATGCGGTTCAGTGCAAGGGAGGGAAAGGAATCTGGGTTGCATGCAACTTATTTCAGATCTCTCCAACAAGTGGAGGTTTGGCAGGTGCTCACTTCTATGCTCCAGCCCGACCATGTTGTCACTAATGGTCCGCATCCCCTCCTCTCCCACAAGCTCCAGCGCCCGCTCCTCAAAGGGGGTGAGGACCCGAATCTCAGACACACCACCCCCTGTCTTTGCCCTCACCCGGTGATTATGGGCATTCTTCTCCTGTGGGGACAGAAGGAGCCATGTAAAATCTGATGGCACAAGTCCTGGAGGGTATCGGGGGTGGCCCTCAGAGGGCAAGGATTGTGATACTCTTGGATGGGAGAAGGGAAGTGCTTGGGGGTCAGAGGTTGAAAACATGCAGGGTGCTGAGGGTGGGAGGATCTGGGGGTCATTTGGGGGAAGATGCTAGATGAGGTTAAACACTCACACTTTCTGCCTGGATTAGGTCATTCAGTTTTTTGCTGCCACTGCCTCCCAGGTTGCGTTTCCATCCCTTCCCCTGGGGTGGCATCCTGCTGGGGGGAAGAGGGTGTCCCGCCTTGCCTCCACCACCTCCAGCAACCTGGCCAGATCAGCATCAGAAAATCGGGCAGCTGTCTTTCTGGAGGCCATTTCTTCCTGCATTACCTGCCTGCCTATCCATCCTTGGGGTTTTTATGGAGCTCTCCTTTGTTCGGGCAGATCAGCTGCAGGCAGTTTGGATGAGTCACACACCCATTAGAGCATTCCAGTGAATTTAAAGCAGTTTACCTTGTTACCATGAAGGGGAAGCCAAGTCAGCACTTGTAGGTGTGCTGATGGGGGTGGGATGGGGAATGAATCTTTGTGATGATCGGGGGCAGGGGAAAGAGAGGGTCATGTCAGCCTGCCATTGAGGCCAGGGGGGGCGATGAGGGGGCCATGTGCAAGAGGGTTCAGGGGAGGTCATGGGGTAGGGGGTAAGGGCATCAGTAATGTTGGGGGGGGGTCTCCGATGTTGGTGGGGAGGAGGGGGATGCTGTATGTGGCCTGGGGGAGTTCTGTCAGCAGAACTTTTTTTTCCCGCTTTTTCTGTGCATGCGCAGTTTGTGGCTCCAATCTGCTGGCTGCCTGGTGCATTAAGTCCCGCCCACTGCCTCTAGTGGCTAGAAATGGTCTAGCCTACTTTTTCAAAGACTAAGTGCATAAAATTGGGAGTGAAAACTCACCCAAAAAACGGACCAGGAACTCTTCCGTTTTCACACTGGCTGGACACTAAGAAAAAGGTCTCATAAAATTCCGCCCAATGTCTCATCTATTGTCCTATATTAGCTTCTTATCTGTCTCTGGGAAAGCAAATTGCGTGGAGGACACAGAGAGTCTGCATAGAGATTTGGATAGGCTAAGTGAGTGGGCAAGGATCTGGCAGATGGAGTATAACGTTGGTAAGTGTGAGGTTATCCACTTTGGAAGGAATAATAGTAAAATTGTCTATTATTTAAATGGTGAAAAATTACAACATGCTACTGTGCAGAGAGACCTGGGGGTCCTTGTGCATGAATCACAAAAACTCAGTTTGCAGGTGCAGCAGGTAATCAAGAAGGCAAATGGAATGTTGGCCTTTATCGCGAGAGGGATGGAGTATAAAAGCAGGGAGGTCATGCTGCAATTGTACAGGGTACTGGTGAGGCCGCACCTAGAGTACTGTGTACAATTTTGGTCCCCTTATTTAAGAAAGGATATATTAGCTTTGGAGGGGGTACAGAGAAAGTTCACCAGGTTGATTCCGGAGATGAGGGGGTTAGCTTATGAGGAGAGATTGAGTAGACTGGGCCTGTACTCATTGGAGTTTAGAAGGTTGAGGGGAGATTTTATAGAGACATATAAGATAATGAAGGGGCTAGACAGGGTAGACGCAGCGAGGTTATTTCCACTTACAATGGAAACAAGAACTAGGGGGCATAGCCTCAAAATACGAGGGAGTCAATTTAGAACAGAGTTGAGGAGGAACTTCTTCTCCCAGAGGGTAGTGAATCTTTGGAATTCTCTGCCCAATGAAGCAGTAGAGGCTACCTCGTTAATTGTGTTTAGATAGATAGATTTTTAACCATTAAGGGAATTAAGGGTTATGGTGAGCGGGCGGGTAAGTGGAACTGAACCCACTATCAGATCAGCCATGACCTTATTTAATGGCGGAGCAGGCTTGAGGGGCTAGATGGCCTACTCCTGCTCCTATTTCTTATGTTCTTATATATGCTATATTTAGTTATTTCTTTCCTGACCTTTATTGTCAATTTACTTTTGTCACCTCCTGAGGCTTTGACTGGTTTGCAAACTGTTGTCCCTGTGCCCAATCCATGTCTTTTGGTATTTTATCCACCTAACCACTCTTCATGTGTGTTGGCTGGATGTGTAACATTTCCTAATCCTCGACCAACATTCGCTTACAAGTGCAGGTCACGAGGTGGCAATCATGTCTGATCTGCTCTTCCTTAGCCACAGACCACAGAGCCATTTGCCACAGATCACAGAGGCATCGGGGCTGACCATGGGGGGTGTAAGGTCTGGCCGGAGGGGGGGGTGCAGAGATCGGGGCTGGTCCGGTAAGCCAGCAATCAGGGGGGTTGGGGATTCTGGGAGATCAGGGGAGTTCTGGGGCAGGTCAGCAATCGGGAGGCCAGCAATAAGGGTCTGGTGCGCTTGCGCCGATCTCCACGCTGACAGATCGGCGCATGCGTAATTGCCCACTCAGCGCTCTGCTGCTAGCCTCTCGGGTAGGAATAGGCCCCGCCCACTGCTGAGGCACTCTGCAATGCTCAGAGTGTCGGAGATTGGTTCTGGTAAATACACCCAAAAACGGGCAGGAAATACTCTCGTTTTCCCATCCGTTGGTCACTTAGTTTTGTTTTGGGAGAATCCCAGCCAATATGTCAGGGATGTGTGAGGTCCTTGATTGTGCTGGCTGCTTTTCTGAGGCAGCGGGAAGTGTAGACAGAGTCAATGGAAGGGAGGTTGGTTTGCGTGGTGGACTGGGCTATGTTTCTTGCGGTCTTGGTCAGAGCAGGAGCCATACCAAGCTGTGATACATCTGGAAAGAATGCTTTCTATGGTGCAACTGGAAAAATCTATAAAAGTAGAGAACTGTCCAGGAATATTCTGTCCACAAAAAACAAAGCAAATCCAACCCTCCCATAGTCTTTGCTCGAAAATCAGCAAAGTAATTAGAAATGCCACTGACAGTACTATCAGGCAGCACTTACTCAGCAATAACCTACTTATTGACACTCAGTTTGGGCTCTGCCAGTGCCACTCAGCTCCTGACCTCATTGCAGCCCTGGTCCAAATATGAACAAAAGAGCTGAACTCAAGGTGATGTGATAGTGACTGCCTTTGACATCAAGGCAGCATTTGACCGGATGTGACATTAAGGAGTCCTAGTAAAACTAAAGTCACTGAAAATAGGGGAGAGCTCTACACTGGTTGGAGTCATACCCTAGTACAAAGGAAGATGGTTGTCGGAGTTGAATAATTTTGGTTCCAGGACATCATTGAAGGAGTTCTGCAAGATAGTGTCCCTGGCCCAACCATCTTCAGCTACTTCATGAATGACCTTCCCTCCGTCATAAGGTCAGAAGTGGGGATGTTTGCTAATGATTGCACAATGTTCAGTACCAGAAGCAGTCCTTGTCCATATGCAGCAAGACCTGGCTGCAAGATCATCTTAGGCTGATAAATGCTATGTAATATTCACACCACACAAGTGCCAGGAAATAACCATCTCCAACAGGAGAGAATATAACCAGCTCCCTTGACAATCAATGGCACTACCACCACTGAATCCCCAATAATCAACATCATGGAGGTTACCATTGACCAAAAACTGACCAGCCAGATAAATACTGTGGCTACAAAAACAGATCAGAAGCCTGGAATTCTGTAATCCTGACTCCCAAAAGCTTGTCCACCATCTACAAGACACAAGTTATGGGTGTGGTGGAATACCCTCCACTTGCCTGGATGAGTGCAGCTCCAACAACACTCAAGAAGCCTGACGCCATCCAGGACAAAGCAGCCCGCTTGACTGGCACTCCATTCAGCAGCTTAAACCTCCACTCTAGTACTGATGGACAGTGGTAACACTGTGTACAATACGCAAGATTTGCTGCAGCAATACACCAAAGCTCTTTCAACGGCACCTTCCAAATCCACAACTTTTACCACCTAGAAGGACAAGGGTGGCAGATTCATGGAGAACCTGCCATCTGCAAGTTCCCCTTAAAGTCACACAACATCATGATTTGGAACAATGTCAGCATTCCTTCACTGTGGCTGGGTGAAAATCCTGGAACTTGCTGTTTTACAGCTCTGGGTGCATCTACACCACATGGACCGTAGTAGTTCAATAAGGTGGCTCATCACCACCTTCTCAAGGTCAATTAGGGATGAACAACAAATGCTGGCCTAGACAGTGACACCCACTTCCTGTGAAAGATTTTTTGAAAACTGTACCTAAGAGAATGGCTAACATGGAGCTGTCCAGATAGGGAGCGACCTCCCAGAAAGTTTTTCTGGTGGGCGCAGTAATGTCACGCAACGGCTCAGGATGCTTTGTCCTTGCCGTTATAGTACCAAAATGGTCTGACGAAAGTCACAAATGATATCCTAATTTATTAAGGTGATTTGCTTCTCTTCATCCTCCCTGACCTATCTTTAGCCTTTGACATATTGACCATGGAATTTTGCTCTGTGGTCGCTGCACCATTATCCAGCTGTGTGGGACTGCACTTGGATGGTTTCATTCTTATTTATCACATCAGGGCCAGAAAAACACCTGCAAATGCTTCTCTTCCTGCTCCTGTACCAATAGCTAATGTGTCCCCCAAGGATCTATCCTTGGTTCCCCTCCTATTTCGTATCCACATGCTGTCCCTGGACGACATCATCTGGCATCAATTTCCTGTCAATCACCCAATTTTGTAATAGTGTTGCCAGTCTACCTTTTATTCTAAGAACTTCAACTTTGCTAGTAAGCCTATTATATGGTACTTTATCAAACGCCTTTTGGAAATCCATAATTGCTACATCAGTGGCATCATCGTCATCAACCCTCTCTCTTCATCAAAAGTTCAATTGAGTTAGCAAAACATGATTTGCCTTTAACAAATTTGTTCTGACTCTCGTTAATTAATCTACACCATTACTTTCTCTGAGGGTATTAGACTGGATTTCTTTGGGGCGATGTGGCCTTGATGACGTGCTGAAAAACCAGGGGTGGCCAAACCTCGGCCATTTTGAGCAGCTGCTGTGTAAATCTGGCAGCTACTGAACTGTAGTCAAGGTTCTTGTACCTTTAGGGATGCGATCCCACGTTCAAGAGTTGCAGGCCATTTGGAGGCTGGCTGCTCTTCTGCCCCAGCAGTGCCACTGGGGGCATTAACCACTACACCAAGCTGGGAAAAGCAGATTGAACATTGCCCTCAGAACAAGCAGCCAAGATTGCTGGGGTCAGTCAGGAAGGCCCTGTCGAGGGGAGCTCAGTCGTAGATGGTGATGACGGGAGGGGTTGCTTTCGGTGGGGGGGGGGGGGGGGGGGAATATACCATGGGCTGCAGGTTCCTGACTAGGGGTGCTAGGGAGCTGTGCCAAAGGCAATGCAAGCATGAAATGCCAAGGTACTGCCCAGACATGACCCTCTCCCCCCCCTGGGGGCTGCAATCACCGTGCGCCTCCAGCAGGTTCTGCTCACCTGGTGCACGTCATGGGAAGCCAGGTGTGATTCACGCCAAGTTGAAAGGACAGTCTAACACAGGGAGCTATCAGGCCTAAAGGCCTGATAATTATATTTAAATTAATGCAAATGTCAACCTCAACATTTAAAGTTGGTCTGCTCATTACATTATTGGCAGGGGGATGATGACAATTGTTTGGGAAAATCCCACTGGCATAAAAGCCGTTTTGAGACTCCTGCGAGATTTTCTACTTCCATCACCATTCCCACCTCCTGATAATTGAAGCAGAAAATCCCCCCATTGAGTCGGTGCTGGCTCCTAGAAAGAACAGTCATGCTTAGTCTCACATTCCTACTTTTTTGTCAATAAATCTGTGAGTTCCTTATCCTCAAGTATCTGTCCAAATACCTTTTAAAATTATTCAAGGAACCAGATTCTTCTCAGTGTTCCAGATCCCATCTGAGTGAAATAAAATCTCCTCATCTCCCTTATAGATCTTTTTCCAGTGATTTTCTTTTCCAGTCGATGATCTTTATTTATTGACCAACTCACTGGAGAGAATAGGCTTTCTTTATTTCTTCTGTGGAAACCTCTCACCAGCTTGTAAATTTACGTCACGTCAACTCTTAACTTCCTCTGTTCTAAGGAGAACGGTCCTAATATTTCCAACTGCTCTTCATAACAGAATGATAGAAGCCCTAAAGGCCATTTGACCATCAAGCCTGCACAAGCTCTCTGACAGAGCATCTTTCCCAGGCCCACCCCCCTGCTCTTTCCCCGTAACCCAACGTAGTTATCCTGCTAGTCCCTCTGACACTAAGGGGGAATTTAGCATGGCCAATCAACCTAACCTGCACATCTTTGGAGTGTGGGAGGAAACCAGAGCACCTGGAGGAAACCCACACCGACACGGGAGAATGTACAAACTCCACACAGACAATCACCTGAAGCCGGAATTGAACCCGGGTCCCTGGCGCTGTGAGGCAGCAGTGCTAACCACTGTGCCATCGTGTCACCCTCATTCCTGCTAACATCCTGGTAAACCTTCTCTGTATCAAAGAACAATACAATACAGCACAGGAACAGGCCCTTCGGCCCTCCAAGCCCACGCCGCTCCCTGGTCCAAACTAGACCATTCTTTTGTATCCCTCCATTTCCACTCCGTTCATGTGGCTATCTAGATAAGTCTTAAACGTTCCCAATGTGTCCGCCTCCACCACCTTGCCTGGCAGCGCATTCCAGGCCCCCACCACCCTCTGTGTAAAATACGTCCTTCTGATATCCGTGTTAAACCTCTCCCCCCTCACCTTGAACCTATGACCCCTCGTGAACGTCACCACCGACCTGGGAAAAAGCTTCCCAGCGTTCACCCTATCTATGCCTTTCATAATTTTATACACCTCTATGAGGTCACCCCTCATCCTCCGTCTTTCCAGTGAGAACAACCCCAGTTTACCCAATCTCTCCTCATAACTAAACCCTTCCATACCAGGCAACATCCTGGTAAATCTCCTCTGCACTCTCTCTAAAGCCTCCACGTCCTTCTGGTAGTGTGGCGACCAGAACTGGGCGCAGTATTCCAAATGCAGCCGAACCAACGTTCTATACAACTGCAACATCATTTCTAATGCATGCACTTTCCTGAAGTGTGGTGCCCAAAACTATCCACAATACTCCAGCCGTGGCCTAACCAGAGATTAATAACATTCCAGCATGATCTCTTTGCTTTTGTACTTCCCTAGTTATAAACATATGTAACCCATAAACCTTTTAACCACCCTTATCAATTTGCCCCTGACACCTTTAATGATTTATGTACATGGTCATCACGTTCTCTCTGTTCATCTACACTTTACAAAATCATCTCATTTACAGTATACTGTCTTTCCATTTCAATATCGACAAAGCACATCATTTCACACCTCTTGATTTTGAACTCCATCTGCCGTGTTTCATTTCACCATTCTGTCCATATCTTCCTGTATGCTATACTGCTTTTCTAATTTTCATATAATCTGCCAACTTTATATTGCTGCTTCCTACACTCTGTATTGTTTATAAAAATTGGATGGACCCAAAACTGATCTGTGGGGAATACCACTGCAAACATGTTCCAGTCTAATAAACATCCAACCTTTCTCTTTACTGCCTATCATTGAGCTGATTTTGCATCCCTAACATCACGTTGTACTGAATTCCATGTTCTTCCATTTCTTAATAAGCCTTCAGTGTGACATTTTGTTGAGTACATGCACAAGGTCCATGTAGAATGTACAGCTTCTATTTCACTGCCTTGAGCAATTTTCTATTAACTCTCCTTGATTAACCCATGTCTTTCCAATGAATGGTTAATTTGTGTCTGATAATGGTTTCCAGTTACTTCCCCACCTCTAATATTAGGCTGAATGGCCCATAGTTTCCATGACCAAAACTTTATGCTCTCCCACTGGTGGGTTTTTTGGCAGGGGGTGTATGAAATTGAAGGGATTGGATTGCCTCCTGGTTCCCATGCACCCCGACCATGCAGTGATCTTACTTTGGGGTAGGAAAGGATCCATATGGGAAGCCTATCCATAGCCCATTTGAGGCCCATAAGTAGCCAATTGTTGGCCACTTAAGGGCTGTTTCCTGCCATTTAGGTGAACGGGACAATTGAATTTTAGGGGAAGGTCAAAAATCAACTGTTACATCTCAGGTAAGAAGCAGGGAGACCTCGATCACAAGTCCCCTTCTGAAGTAGGGCGTCTAACTGTCTTAAGGTCTGGTAGTCTCTAGACCTCTTCAGACCACATCTGGCCTCTCTCCCCTCTAATTGCCCCCTTCCTGCCCTCCTCAGGCCTACCTTACCCTCCCCACCCTGGGACCCATTGAAATTACCTGAGCCTCCGGTGCCCGGACTTAGTCTCAGGCGTCCTCCTGCATTTCTTCTCCTGTCCTCTGCTGGACTGCCTCAAAGGTGGGACTCCTCTCGAGTGAGGAGTGGAAGTCCCACCTTCAGCAACTTAATGCTCATTTGAGCATCAACTGACTGCAGGCACTTGGAGTTGGCAGGAAATGAGACCCTGCCATCTGAAAAATTCAGGTCCATGTCTATCCCTCTCCCCTCTCGTGAATAATGGGATAACATTAGCAAACTTTCAGTCCTCTAGCACACTGCGGTATCTAATGAGGATATAAAGATTGTAATCAATACTTTTGCTATTTCCGCCTTTACTTCTTTCAGCAAAATAGAATGCATTTATTGTCAGTAATGCTAATTATTTTACTGAATTTTTATTATCTATTATTATCCTGTCCATAATATCCCTTTTTATTTTTAGTGTAACCTTCATATCATCCACTTCCTTTATGCAGATGGATACAAAGTATTCATTCAATAATTTTGCTATGCCCTCTGCCTATGTGAAGATTTTCCTTTGGGTCCTTAATAAGCTGAACTTTTTCCCTTGTCAACATTTGTACTTTATACATTTATTAAAATGTTAGGGCTTAATTTAGTGTTGTTTGCTAATCATTATTCATGACCTCTATTTGCCTTCTGTATTTTTGATTCCCCCCTGTACTCACCATGATCTTTCTGATTAATAACTGAATCTTGCTCCTAAGATTTGTCACAAGTTTCCATTTATTATTTTACCTTTTCATTTACTTTGTCATTCAAGGCTCATTAGCTTTGGATTCTTTATCTTTTCTGTTCAGAAGAATACACCTACTTTACACTCAAATGATCTCTGCCTTGAATGCCCTCCATTGCTTCATAACTGCTTTATCCAGCAATCACCTTTTCCAATCTGCCGATGTTTGTTTTCTTCATTGTTCTTCCTCGCTGAGCATTTTTACTTTTGATATTTCTTGGTGCCTTTCCAAAATATTTAGGACCAAAATATTTGGTGGTCACTGTTAGCATGATGATCATCTACTGTGACATATTCCATTTGCCCGACTCCATTTCGCAGAATGAAATCTAACATTGCCTCTTTCCTTCTTGGACGGTATATATTGAATGATCAAGTTCTTCCATGCACTTATCAAAAATTGCTCTCCTTCCCTACCATTAACACTTATGGGCTGAATAATACGCTTCATGCACCGGTGGTGGATTCCACACCCGGAGGTCAGTGGCATTCCGATTTCTGGGCATGCCATTAATGCGCACGTTCATTGCTGCCAATTAGCAGCAAAGATTGAGTTACAGACCGTCAGCCACCCAATGCTCGAGGGCAGGATGTCCAGTCTCAGAAGCTACAGGCCATGACCCCAAACAAGATCATGGCTGGCACTTTAAATGACTCCCTGGCACAGGACAATGTCAAGTGAGCCATCAGATGATCACTCAAGAGCAGAAAGCTCACATTGTGAAGATTTGAGAATTTTCCAGTCTAGCCAGGTAAATTCAAGCTCATCCCTGCCAACCATGTCAGTCTTCAAGCATAGCACTTTTTTAAAAAAAGATCAGCAAGTCTCCCACCTTTTGACATTGAGGAGCTGTACATTAATTGAATATTTCCACACATAGATGTCTGCGCCTATAAGCGAGGGGAGAGGCATCGTAGAAGGTTCAAAGCTACTCCCAGATTCAGTGTGGCTGCCCTTGGTGCCCTCCTGAGTGTAGTACATGACAGAAGTGGCCAGCTAATTCCAAGTACTGTGAAGAGGGGGGCATGGGAGAAGGTGGCCAAAAAGGTCAACAGTGTTGGTGTAGTGAGGAATGGTCCCAGTGCCACAAAAGGCTCAATGACCTCATGAGGTTGGCAAGGGTGAGTATGTCATCAATATGAGCAATATTGGTCTAGTGTAATATAGGTCTCACAGGCATATGTAGTAGATAATTGAAGTTAGCTGCTCCGCAAAGATTGCATGATTCCACAAAGACACAATTGTCCTATACCATACCATTGTCCCAAGTTAAGCAATGGTCTGGTTACATGGTGAGTTGTTAGCAAGATCACCTTATATTGCCTGAGCATAGGCTTCATTTTTGATTAAATCTCTGTTTCAGGAGCAGTGAGCCCACAACGCCCGTGAGAAAGCCCATTCAGGTGGGGGTATACCCAACATGGAAGTCCTGACTCCTTATGAGGAGTAATTGCTGGTCCTGCTGGAGCCCAACTCTTCCAGAAGAATCACTCAGTTGAGGTAGCTGAATCACTGCTTCTATACGCTTGGGACAGCATAAGTTCATCTACACCATTGCTGAAGGTTTCTGGATTTCTCCTGAGCTTCAAGGTCTCGCACGATTCTGTCCCCTTCATAAGAACATAAGAACATAAGAACATAAGAAATAGGAGCAGGAGTAGGCCATCTAGCCCCTCGAGCCTGCCCCGCCACCCAACAAGATCATGGCTGATCTGACGTGGATCAGTACCACTTACCCGCCTGATCCCCATAACCCTTAATTCCCTTACCGATCAGGAATCCATCCATCCGCGCTTTAAACATATTCAGCGAGGTAGCCTCCACCACCTCAGTGGGCAGAGAATTCCAGAGATTCACCACCCTCTGGGAGAAGAAGTTCCTCCTCAACTCTGTCTTAAACCGACCCCCCTTTATTTTGAGGCTGTGTCCTCTAGTTTTAACTTCCTTACTAAGTGGAAAGAATCTCTCCGCCTCCACCCTACCCTATTCATGAGGAACATAGACTAAGGAAATTTAGAATGTCAGCTACGACTCTCACCAACTTTTACAGATGCACCATAGAAAGCATTCTCTCTGGTTGTATCACAGCTTGGCATGGCTCCTGCTCTGCCCAAGACCGCAAGGAACTACAAAAGGTCGTGAATGTAGCCCAGTCCATCACGTAAACCAGCATTGACTCTGTCTAGATTTCCTGCTGCCTCGGCAAAGCAGCCAGCATAATTAAGGATCCCATGCACCCCGGACATTCTCTCTTCCACCTTCTTCCATCGGGAAAAAGATACAAAAGTCTGAGGTCACGTACCAACCGACTCAAGAACAGCTTCTTCCCTGCTGCCATCAGACTTTTGAATGGACTTACCTTGCATTTAGTTGATCTTTCTCTACACTCTAGCTATGACTGTAACACTACATTCTGCACTCTCTCCTTTCCTTCTCTATGAACGGTATGCTTTGTCTGTATAGCATGCAAGAAACAATACTTTTCACTGTATACTAATATGTGACAATAATAAGTCAAATCAAATCAAAGCATCCTGAGCCTCCCTGTGTTCCCTTCTTTCTCGCACCTTTCTCCTCCTCCTAATTCTGCTCTCCTCCTTGCTGGAGGGTGTGTCCCTAGCTGAGACCACAATTCCCATCTGTTTCAGATACTTTTCATCCCTCACCCTGGGTAAAGGACAGGAAAATATACAATCAAAAGAGTTGTCTGAATCAGAGGCAAGTCCTCCCTATGAAAAAAAATCCAAAAGATTACCCGACCCATTCAAATGAGCAGTCACTGCAGTCAGTGGACTTTGAAATGCAACAGACTCCCTTCCTGATTAAAGATTTGTCTATCTCAGCCTTGGACATACCGAACAACCCAACCTCTACAGCCGTCTGTGCCCAGGGGCCCAGGCTGGCACTGCCAAGTTGGCAATACCTGGGGGAACCTCTGGCACCTGACCCCTGGGGGGCCTCAATTGCCCCCTCTTTACTCCAGCAGGGTCAAGCTGCCAGCTCCCCATTAGTGGGGAGCTATAGTAAACCCCGCTAGAGTGAACCATTCCTGGCAGGGGATGGGGAGAGGCTAGTAGGCCTGGAGATTTCAGTCCTGGGCCCACTAATGAGATTCAAAATAGATTTAAATTAGCTGCTGCATTGATTAGGCAGCAATGCACTGATTTCCAGAGCAGAGCTGATGGCGCCGGAAATCCGGCGCTGGGAGAAGCGTGGAGGCCCGGATGGCAAGCGAATTGACCGCCGCTAGAGTTTCCCGGCCTGCTGTGCTAAAAAAGCAGACTAAGAAGTCTCACAACACCAGGTTAAAGTCCAACAAGTTTATTTGATGACACAAATTTTCGGAGTGTCGCTCCTTCTTCGAAAGCTTGTGCTACCAAATAAACCTGTTGGCCTTTAACCTGGTGTTGTGAGACTTCTTACTGTGCTTACCCCAGTCCAACGTTGGCATCTCCACATCACGGCTGAAAAAGCAATGCAGCAGGGTGGGAGAATTGCCCCAGTCATATTTAGTTTGTATTTTCACCTTATCTACAACAGCCTAGTTAACAGACTAAGGATAGTTGCACAGAATAAGGTCAGTTGACTTATCTTAATTGATCCATTCAGAAAGTCTCAGAGTGTCCCTGATACTGTATCTAATTGTTTCTTAAATAATTTGAGGCTTTTTGCATCAACCGCTTTGCTCAGAGGTCCATTCCAAATGTTGATCACCTTCTGTGTGAAGTGAAACTCCTGATGTGTTCTAAGGTCACCTTCTGCCAGCCTGAATTGTGTCCTGTTTACCTACGCCCTCTGTTTCATTTGAAGTGATATTCTGGCTTCATTTATTTTTTGCAAAATGCTCAATTAAAGGAAATTGTCGGAATAAGATTTTTAAAAACTCTGGGATCCATGTCAATTCAATATGTTTCTTTGGGGAATTGAATTTGAATTCCAGCTGCCTTCATTTCTTCCAATACCAAGCCCCAACTTGACAACTTGCAGGCCATTTCCTCAACTCAGCCAAAAACTACGGAATAGAGAAATCTTCATCAAATTCAAAGAACAAAGAACAGTACAGCACAGGAACAGGCCCTTCAGCCCACCAGTTTGTGCCGACACAGATGCCTCTCTAATCTAATATTTTCTTGCCTCTATGTGGTCCATATCCCTCTATTCCCTGCCTATTCACGTATCTATCCAGATGCCTCTTGAACGTTGCTACAGAATCTGCTTCCACCGCCTCCTCTGGCAACGCATTCCAGGCATTCACCATCGTGTGTGAAAAACTTGCCCCTTACATCTCTTTTAAACTTTCCCCCTCTCACTTTCAACCTATGCCCATGAGTAATTGACTCTTTGACCCTGGGAAAAAGTCTCTGACTATCCACTCTATCCAAGCCTGTCATAATCTTGTAAACCTTTATCAGGTCCCCCCTCATCCTCCGGTGTTCCAGTGAAAACAATCCAAGTTTGTTCAACCTTTCTTCATTGTCCATATTCTTCAAACCAGGCAACATCCTGGTAACTCTCTTGTGCAACCTTTCCAATGTGGTATGGCACGGTGGCACAGTGGTTAGCACTACTGCCTCACAGCGCCAGGGACACGGGTTCGATTCCTGACTTGGGTCACTGTCTGTGCAGAATTTGCACATTCTCCCTGTCTCTGTGTGGGTTTCTTCTGGGTGCTCTGGTTTCCTCACACAGTTTGAAAGATGTGCTGGTTAGGCACATTGACCCAAACAGGCACTGGAGTGTGGCAACTAGGGGAATTTCACAGTAACTTCATTGCAGTGTTAATGTAAGCCTTACTTGTAACTAATAAATATATTTAACTTTGCAATGCATCAACATCCTTCTGATAGTGCGGTGACCAGAATTGTACACAATATTCCAAATGCAACCTAACCATAGTCTTATACAGCTGCAATATAATTTTCCAATTCCTATACTTAATGCCCCAACCGATGAAAGCCAGCATGCCATATGCCTTCTTGACCACCTTGTCCACCTGAGTTGTCACCTTCAGGGAACTGTCGATCTGCATGCCTAGATCCTTCTGCATGCGAATATTTCTAAGGGCTCTACCATTTACTGTATACTTTCCTTCTGCAGTAGACCTTCCAAATCACATCACCTCACATTTGTCCAGGTTAAATTCCATCTGCCATCTTTGAGCCCAGGTCTCCAGCTGATTTATATCCTGCTGTATCCTCTGACAATCCTCCTCACTATCTGCTACTCTCCCAATTTTTGTATCATCTGCAAATTTACTACATTTTCCTCCAAATCATTTCTATATATTACAAACAGGGGCCCCAGCACTGATCCTTGTGGAACACTGCTTGTCACAGACCTCCAGTTAGAAAAGTACCCTTCCACTGCTACTCTCTGCTTTCTATGCCCAAGCCAGTTTTGTATCCATCTTACCAGCTCACCTCAGATCCCATCTGACTTTACCTTCTGTATCAGCCTGCCATGAGGAACCTTATCGAAGCCCATGTATACAACATCCACTACCCTTCCTGGTCAATTTTTCTTGTCACGTCTTCAAAGAACTCAATCAAGTTTGTGAGACACAAACTCCCCTTCACAGAACCATGCTGCTAATAAGCCTATTCTCTTCCAGATGTGAGTACATCCTGTCCCTAAGAATCTTCCCAATAATTTCCTCATTCACGGACTCACGGGCCTGTAACTTCCCAGATTTTCTCTTCTGCCCTTCTTAAACAGAGGAACAATGTGAGCTACTCTAAATTCACCGACTTATTTTAATGTTTTTGCCTGGTTAAATTTAGTTTCACATCAAATTCAAGGTTTAATTCAAAGTCAGGGAAATATAGCACTCCCTAACAAGATCTGTGATTTACTTTGTTTTAATTTCTTTTATTAGTGTCACAAGTAGGCTTATATTAACACTGCAATGAAGTTACTGTGAAAATCCCCTAGTTGCCCACTCTGGCACTTATTCGGGTACACGGAGGGAGAATTTAGCTTGGCCAATGCACCTAATCAGCACGTCCTTCGGACTGTGGGAGGAAACCGGAGCACCTGGAAGAAACCCACGCAGACATGGGGAGAACATGTAGACTCCGCACAGACATTAACCCAAGCCGGGAATCGAACCCAGGTCCCTGACACTGTGAGGGAACAATGCCTGAGCTAATGGCTGAGTGTGAGAAATCAAGCAATTGTGCTGGCTTTTCATTACCACTCTCTTCTTGGACTATATCCACTGCTTGGCCAGGTTACACTTCTTGAGTATTTGAAAGGGAAAAGACACAAAGGTAAAGTTATGGTGAGGGAAGTGGGTGGGGTGGAGGGGCTGTGCGGGGAGAAAAGGTACCTGCTTCCACTATCTACAGTATGTGTGGGATGAGAGAGGAGATTAGATGTGAGGATACTGTGATCTACAACTGGTTCAGCTCTGCTTCTGGTCATGGCCTCAGCAATGGTTGTTTCAATAACGGTAAGCACCTGCAAGGAGATGAGAAGATGCAACTATGCCCCTTCCCCGCAGATTCACTCCTGCTGCCCCTCATTATGCATCAGCTTGTGCTGGTAAGGTGGAAGAAATTTTGTCAGTGACTGTTGTGCAATCTGGTGGGTGATGTGCCTTTCACAGTAGAATATCTGGCCGTGTGTGCAAGCTGTGAGATGTGAGTGTGAGGCTTGAAGGAGTGTGTTTGGTTGTAGTGAAACTTATGAATGATAGGTATGAGACTGATTACACAGATTATTAGGAGATGAAGAATGGGGTATTGTGAATTGAGCAGTGGCTGAGGTTAGTGGTGCAGTTGGAAGCATATGGCATTTAAAAATGCATTTACTGATCTTAATCATTCATGTGAGGTCATTGAACTTCTTGCAGCGTGTATCCAGGTCATCGAGGTTTGACTTTTAGCATTGACCTCCCACTAGTATTTGTTTGGAGGGCCTTCTGCCCATAAGCAAATACAGGACATCTCTCCTATTTTCTCCCTCCTCCACCAAGACATCCAGCGCAGCATCTGAAAACATTGGAGCTCATTCCTGTGCCATTCCTCTCTGTTTCCCAGGACAGATTCACTTTCTGCATGATTCCCTGCATCTACTGCAGCTAGAATTGCACCTCCTTTTGAGGAATTGCAGACCAGCTTTAAGTAGTGCAGGCTTAGCTTTATGTGGAGCAGGGAAGTAACAATTCTGGGCCTTCTGCTGGTGTGTGTAGGCAGTGAGTGATGTGTTTAGCCCTGGGTGCACGTGGAATTCAGTTTAATCAGCAGGCAGCATGAAATTGGTATGCTACATACATTTCAATCAACACTGTGGGTCCATTGTACATCACAACATCTGCGCCCAGGGACTGTTCACTGTTCATTTTATCTATCTTTTCAACCCTTTTTGTATTACCTTCTGTTATTGAATAATTTTGATATTATCCCAGGAGTCAATGCTGCCAATTCATGAGTAAAGACTGAGGCATTAGCAATATTGGATAGGATAAAAATGCATATAAGTTTGGCAAAACTCAAAGCAGGAAGCTTAACGGGTTCAAATAGATGCATCTTAGGTTACTGAAGGAAGTAAGGGTGATTTTTTTCACGGCTCAGTTCACAATCCTGAAATCCACCTTAGATATGAGGGTGGTGCCATAGGACTGGAAGATTGCAAATGTTACTCCCCTGTATAAAAAAGGGGACATAGGCACTGGCCAGGCCAGCATTTATTGCCCATCCCGAATTGCCTTTGAGAAGTTGGTGGAAAGCTACCTTCTTAAACACTGCAGTCCATGTGGTGTAGGTGCACCCAGAGTTCCGTTAAGGTCCAGGATTTTGACCCAGCGACAGTGAAGGGACAGCATTATATTGTACAGGATATGAGTTTCATGTCAGAGTTGGGGGAAATTTTAAGAGAAAATAATCCAGCATAAAATTAATTGACATGTGGTAAAATATGGCTAATTAATGGAAATCATCACAGACTAAAGGCAAAATGTATTTGACTAACTAGTTTGAGTTATTTGATGAAGTGACAGAGAGTGCTGCTGAGGATAGTGTGGGTGATGTTATGCATTGGCATCTCAAAACATATTTGACAAACTGACACAAGATAGATTTTCTTTTCCAATATTGAAGCCCATGGGATTAAAGGGACAGTGTGGATATGAAGTTTACTGAGGAACAGAAAGTAGAAAGAAATAGTGATTGGTTGTTTTTCGAACTAAAGGCAAGTATGCAATGGTGTTCCCCAGATGTCAGTATGAAAGCTACCACGCTTTTTGATATATATAATGAATTAGACGTGTGTATACAAGGCATAATTTTAAAGTTAGTTGAGGTCATAAAACTTGGGAATGTAGCAAACAATGAGAACAGTAACAGGGCTGTGAACTGGGCAGACACACAGCAGATGTGATTTACCATAGAGAAATGGTGAAATTATACATTTTAGTCGAAAGAATATGCAGAAGCAATGTGAACTAAATGATGTCATTTTACAGGGAACTCAGGAGCAGAAAGACCCAGGAAATAAGGTGGCAACACAAGTTGGGAGGCTATTTAATAGCCTGTAGCTTTTAGGTCCTTTATGTCCCAACAGGCATATCATGTTTAATTCTGGATGCCAGATATTAGAAAGAATGTCAGTGCCTTAGAGAGAATGCAGAAGAGATTTACCAGAATGGTACCAGGGATGAGGGACTAGTGAAGCAGAGAGTCTGGACAAGCTGACCTTTTCTCAGTTTGGACAAGGTTAATAGAAGATGTGGTAAAGGTATTCAAAATCAAAAAGATTTTGACATAAAGATAAATAAAGATAAATTATTTCCAATGGCAGAAGGTTAGTAATCAGGACACAGATTTAAGGTGATTGACAAAAGAATCAGAGCCGACACGACGAAACATTGTTCTACACTGTGAGTAGTGGAGATCAGGAATTCACTGCCCCTAACCCCAAAGAGTGGTGGAAGCAGATTCTGTGGCAGTAGTCAAAAGGGAACTGGATAAATACTTGAAGGGTAGATCTAAATAAATATCTGTGGGGTTTTGGGGAAAGAAGGGGCATGGGCTCAATTGGACAGCTTTACCAAGCTGGTAGAGACACAATGAGATGAATAACCTTTATCTGTGCTGTATTCTATGATTCCACCAAACTACTCAAAGCATTTTTCTTTGCTCAAGCACGGTGGCACAGTGGTTAGCACTGCTGCTTCACAGCTGCAGGGTCCCAGGTTCGATTCCCGGCTCGGGTCACTGTCTGTGTGGAGTTTGCACATTCTCCTCATGTCTGCGTGGGTTTCCTCCGGGTGCTCCGGTTTCCTCCCACAGTCCAAAGATGTGCGGGTTAGGTTGATTGGCCAGGTTAAAAATTGCCCCTTAGAATACTAAAATGTGTAGGTTAGAGGGATTAGCGGGTAAATATGTGGGGGTAGGGCTGGGTGGGATTGTGGTCGGTGCAGACTCGTTGGGCCGAATGGCCTCCTTCTGCACTGTAGGGTTTCTATGATTTCTATGAAATGTTTAGGATCCAAGTTGATGTCTCTGTCACATATTGCATGGTTTTTTTGTTCAATTTCAGGCATCTGCAAAGCAATAACCTAAAGGTAATAACAGCTCAAAACTATATTTGTGAAATTCTACAAATTACAATTCAAATTATGTAATAAATTCCAAAAGAAATAAAACCCTTAACATCACACGCTGAATTCCTCATAAGTGAATATTCTTGATAAGTGAACAGTCCATTTAGAACAAACTGTTATTTCGTTATCAGAAATTTATGTTTTAAAAGTGTTTGGACATAAGACAGATACATAGTTTAACCTAGCTCTGTGTACTAGAGACAACTCGCTTCTCTTGAGCTCAAGCAGACCAACATTTAAGGAAAGATTGTCTGGCATGCAGCTATTCACTGTTGCCCTATTATTAGTCTCTAGTCACCAGACTATGTTAGATGCATAGTATATGAAAATGTAATCATATAAACTGAAACATCATACTAATGATTTTAGGCCAATATTATTGTGCCTACGCTATAGCTGTCACAACTTCTCTAACAATGAAGCATCCCATACCAGATAACGGATGAATCTAGATAACTTACAGACATGGGCTGACATGTGACAAATAACATTCACACCATATATACCAGGTAATGACCATCATGAGGAGAGAAAGCCAATCTCTCCGGGAACTTGAACGGCACTACCGTCACCAAGGACCCCACTATTAGCATCTTAAAGGGTTGCCAAAGAACTGCACCAACCATATCAACACAATGACTACAGATAAAAGCAGAAAATGCTGGAAAATCTCAGCGGGTCTGACAGCATCTGTGGAGAGAGAATAGAGGCAACATTTTGAGTCTGGATGACCCTTCATCAGACAAGGTGTGCAACAGGTCACAAAGAAGGCTCATCACCATCTTTCCAGAAAATCTAGGGATGGGCAGTAAATGGAATCTTGTCTGTGCTGCCCAAGAAATGCCATTTCTGACATCTGTGAAATAGTATTGTGAAATTTAAGACATCAAAATTCTTTTGGGATGCAGACGAAAAACCACTCCTTATGCTATCAACTCTACATCTGCTAACAAACATTTTTGTCACTGGTAAAATTTTCTTTTATTCTATTCTATTTTGAAAATGAAAAGAAAATATTACATTACATTAGAAAATTACAAGAGTGGAAAACAGTTACTTGAAATTTCAAAAATAGTATTTTTTCACAATCTTTTTGAAAAAGGAGCACAAGTTAAAATAATATCAAAGTTATTAAGACTTTCTAGGAAAAATTATTTTACACTGTTCTATTTTTGTTTGACAAAATTTCCTAATTTTCATTCAATTGAAAAATTATAGCTTCATTCCAGTTCCCTAAGCACATTACAGCTTTATTCCAGTTTCCTAAGCACATGTAGTGTGCAGACATTTTTCTGTTTCCATTGCTAGTAATTCCTGAAACAGGTTGCTTGAGGTTTATAGCTTGAGGGGCGCCACTCCTCATCAAGTTTAGCTGACCTGGAATCTCTCCCTCTCTTACCATCAGCCATTGGTGTGTTTAGAAGGATTTGCAGGTTGACTAACTCAACCTGTTTGACCGCATTATGAACGCACCTTTCCTGGCCATCAAGTCCTGGTGTGAGACTTGAACCTGGAGCTTTTGGCTCAGAGGCAGGATGCTACCCACTGTACCACAGGACCTCCTATAGCTTAACTAACACATTGAAACATCTCGTACAACAAATATATTTTGAAATGCAGTGACTTTTTTTGCAGGCAAAGTATGATTTAGTCATAACTACAGATCATAAGTTAAAAGTTTTCTAACATTATTTTTATCACTGTAGAAAATACAAATGTTTCTAACAACCAAGTCATTTTTAATCGGGTATAAATGCACCACAATCAGTATATTGGTTCCATTTCAGATAATGAGCTTCCAAGTACTTATCCATGCCATTGTTGAAATGGTCTATTTCCACCTCTATAAAATTGCTTGACTCTGCCCCTGCCTGAGCTCATCTGCTGCTGAATCATCAGTGCCCTTGTTACTTCTAGAGTGTGATTACTCCTATGCACTCCTGACCAGCTTCCCACATTCTGTAAACTTGACAGCATCCAAACCTCAACAGCTGTATCTTGCACCAAGTCCCATTCGTTCATCATGCCTGTGCTTGCTGGCCTACAGTGACTACCCAGTTAAGCAACACCTTGGGCGGGATTTTACGGCCATGCTTGCCCCAAAACTGGAAAATCCCACCCAAGGTCAACGGACCTTTCCATGGTCCGCCCCTTGCATGCTATGATTTCCGTGCCGGGCACAACAGGAAAATTCACCTCTTTGTCTTTAAATCCCTTTACAGCCTCCTCTGCCCTTTTGCTGTAATCTTCTCCAGCCGCACAACCCCCTTGAGATATCTGTGCTCCTCTATTTGTTGCCTCTTGAGCATTGCCAAATTTAATTGCTCCACCATTCAGCATCTTTTGTTCTTAGCTTTGGAATTCCCGCCTAAACCTCTCGGCCTCTGAACCTCACCATTCTCTTTTAAGACACTCTTTTAAACCTACCACTTTTATTGAACTTTTGGTCATCTGCCCTAATATCTCCTTCCATGAGTAGGTGTTAAATTATGTTTTATAACACCCTTGCGAAGCTTTTTGGGACATGTGGTGTAGATGTTACGTACATACAAATTGTTTTAACACATCAGAGTGTGATAATCTTCTCCAGTGCATGAATTCTGTGTAAGGTCTTCAGATTATGCATCAATTAAAACTTTATTGCAGATAATAGATTCATGAACATAATGAAAATATAACCCTCAAAAGAGTGTCCATTGTCTGATATTACAGCCCTAATACTCTTCCAATTACTTTCTCCAGAAATGACTTCCTTTAACCTCAAAATTTTTAAGGTTTCTCATCATCTATATTTTTGTCCAGCAATAACATCCTTAAATTGCAGTTTATAAACATGTTTCTGTCATTACTGTTGTCATTAATTAATACCATCATTTGATTTTCCTTAGTAAAAAAAACTCATATGTGTTGTTTTTTAAAGACAACAACTGCATTATTTGCCAAAGTATGAACAATAGCTAACTGTAATCATGGATTTAACAGCCACAAAGTCTCTGCAAAAACAGTTTCCCTGCTCTCTGTCCTAAATCTCATATATAATCCCTCATTTCTGAGCCCTCAATTACTGGAAATAGTCCATTTTTATGTAATTTTAAACACATCTATCAAATCACTGCATAATCTCCCCTGTTCAAATGAGACATCCCAATGTTATGTCATTCCTTGTATTTTCTCATAACAAGAGCCAAGGATAATGAGAAAATGTGGGAAAGTGCAATATCAGGGTATGCCTATCTGAGTGAGAATACATAAATAAACCAATTGAAAAGACTGACAACACTTTATGTCCTGATTCATCATTTGAGCCTCTCATCTGGTAACAACTCATCCAGGGACCATGCATTTTGTATAATAAAAGCAAAAGACTGAAGATGCTGGAAATCTGAAATAACAGGAAATGCAGGAAAAGCTCAGCAGGTCTGGCAGAAGCTGTGGAGAGAGAAACAGAGATTTGAGTCCATATGACTGTTCTTCATTTTGTTTCTACTTGAATATTGTATACTTAAATAAACATCAGAAATAATTCTGGTGTTGATTTCTTGTACATGCATTGATATTGTATTGGTCTTCTGAACTGACATAGAACATAGAACATAGAAAGCCACAGCACAAACAGGCCCTTCGGCCCACAAGTTGCGCTGATCATATCCCCACCTCTAGGCCTATCTATAGCCCTCAATCCCATTAAATCCCATGTACTCATCCAGAAGTCTCTTAAAAGACCCCAACGAGTTTGCCTCCACCACCACCGACGTCAGCCGATTCCACTCACCCACCACCCTCTGAGTGAAAAACTTACCCCTGACATCTCCTCTGTACCTACCCCCCAGCACCTTAAACCTGTGTCCTCTCATAGCAACCATTTCAGCCCTTGGAAATAGCCTCTGAGAGTCTACCCTATCCAGACCTCTCAACATCTTGTAAACCTCTATCAGGTCACCTCTCATCCTTCGTCTCTCCAGGGAGAAGAGACCAAGCTCCCTCAACCTATCCTCATAAGGCATGCCCCCCAATCCAGGCAACATCCTTGTAAATCTCCTCTGCACCCTTTCAATGGCTTCAACATCTTTCCTGGAATGAGGTGACCAGAACTGCGCGCAGTACTCCAAGTGGGGTCTAACCAGGGTCCTATAAAGCTGCAGCATTATCTCCCGACTCCTAAACTCAATCCTTCGATTAATGAAGGCTAGTACGCCGTACGCCTTCTTGACCGCATCCTCCACCTGCGAGGCCGATTTAAGAGTCCTATGGACCCGGACCCCAAGGTCCTTCTGATCCTCTACACTGCTAAGAATGGTACCCTTCATATTATACTGCTGCTTCATCCCATTGGATCTGCCAAAATGGATCACTACACACTTATCCGGGTTGAAGTCCATCTGCCACTTCTCCGCCCAGTCTTGCATTCTATCTATGTCTCGCTGCAACTTCTGACATCCCTCCAAACTATCCACAACACCACCTACCTTGGTGTCGTCAGCAAACTTACCAACCCATCCCTCCACTTCCTCATCCAGGTCATTTATGAAAATGACAAACAGCAAGGGTCCCAGAACAGATCCCTGGGGCACTCCACTGGTCACTGCCCTCCATGCAGAGAAAGACCCCTCTACAGCCACTCTCTGCCTTCTGCAGGCAAGCCAGTTCTGGATCCACAAGGCAACAGCCCCTTGGATCCCATGCCCTCTCACTTTCTCAAGAAGTCTTGCATGGGGGACCTTATCGAACGCCTTGCTGAAGTCCATATAGACCACATCCACCGCTCTTCCTTCATCAATGTGTTTGGTCACATTTTCAAAGAACTCAACCAGGCTCGTAAGGCACGACCTGCCCTTGACAGTTATAGTTATTGCCAAAATATGTGCAAAATAATTGAAATTTATGGGTGGGATTTTCTGGTCTTGGGGCGAGAATGGCCTGAGATCAATGAACCTTTGCATGGTCTGTCCCCATCTGCTACAATTCCCATGGTGGGCGGGACAGGAAAGCTCTGCCTCATATATTCGAGTTTTTACGCTGAAATGGAAATTTCACATTCAAACGGGTTCTCGGTGTCTCAGTCTGCAATATCATAAAATTCCTACAGTGCAGAAGGAGGCGACTAGGCCCATCGAGTCTGCACCCATTCTCTGAGAGGGCATCTTACCCAGTAAGGGGGTTACCTACCCCCATAACTCCACATATTTACCCCACTAACCCACACATTTTGGGACACTAAGGGGCAATTTACCATGGTCAATCTACCTATCCTGCATACCTTTGGACTGGGGGAGGAAACTGGAGGACTCGGAGAAAATCCACGCAGACACGGGGAGAATGTGCAAACTCCATACAGACTGTCATCCAAGACTGGAATCTGGGCCCCTGGCGCTGTGAGGCAGCGGTGCTAACCACTGTACCACAGTGAGGCCCCTATCCCAAATGATGGAGTCATTCCACAAACAGATCCAAATCTGACTGCAGAGCACATGAGCAGGAAGAACCTCTTGAGGAGACCATCCCACGCGTTGAGGATTGACTGCATAGAAGTCTCGAGGAATACTGAGTGGTGAGACGGAAATGCTTGGATGAAGGTTGAGGGGATGGTCCCAGGCTTCTGAGGCATCGCATGAACGGAAGCAGAGCCTGTAAAAATATTTTGGAGGCGCGGTTCTGTCAATATGCTTTAACAACCCCAGGTGGATCTCTTTCTGAACTTTGGTTAATACCACAGCTCAAACCAAGCGCATACAATTTCGCCACTTGAAGCCCATTTCGACAGCCTAGATGAGAGACGAATTACTGTTGAATCTGCTTCAGGATTGAATGAGCCAGGGCTCTTCCATTCAAAGTTTCTATTCGAGAGCATTAGATGATTATCTGAATAGAAACGATGCGCAGGGGTACGGGGAAAAGGCGCCAAGTTAAAATACTCATTTTGGAGAGCCGGTGGAGGCAGGACGGGCCGAATGGCCTCCGACTGTACTGTAACAATTCTGTGACTGTGCGGAACTCCACTCTGATAATTTAGTGACCCCACAGCTCGAAACAAAAATGCACCTTATCCCTGTGATGAACAATCAATTGTGAAATGGTCTGAGACAATAGCCCTGCGGAACTCCGCCTTTTCCTATCCAGCTCAGATATGTTTATACTGTAGTCTTTAAAAAGGAGCAAATTCTAATATCGGTAATCCCTGTTCTAACTGTCTCCTCCAATAGATCCGGGACAAAGTCTATTCTGGACTGCTCCTCTGCAATCCTATGGGAGATATTGACTGAAACACGATTGAAACTTCATAAAGACATATGTGTTTTATCATTCCCCTCCCCATCTGAGCATCCTGTAGTTCAAAAAAGTCTTGAAACAATTACACCGAAGTACTTGGGCATGTATTTCGGAGGGCAAAGACTTGGAGTGATGTCTGCGTTACACGAGAGAATATTTCGGTAGCATTTATTGCACAAGCTATCGCATGCTCTTTACTGATGGATGTTGTACTGACTGTATTCACTAGTGAAGAATATTGGTAAAGGTTACCGCGATTTTGAAAGGTTATTTAGAGGAAGGTTGACGGTTCTCTAAAAACAGTTTACATTGTGTCCAAAGGTCTGTCGTTTATCCAGCTCGCGTATCCATAATGATAGCCCGAAAGACTAATGTCTTGGAAGATTATTGCCTCAAATGATCGATGCTAAAGGCATACACAAATCATGACTTTGTACAGTTCTGGCTAAGCGTTTCAGAAAAATGCTTCACTAAAAGTTAAAATTATTCCAATGTTCAGTCACTTTTATGGACTGCAGATCCAGATAAGTCAACAGCCCTAAGAGCTTAAAAGGAATTTTAATCCGACTCCTATGATATAAGACAAATTATGAGTTCCTCTTCTTAATCAATTATATCGCTATTATTTGCGTTTCAACTTCACAAATAGATCCTCGCATTTGTCCCATTGTCCTGTTTTTTTTTAACCGAGACTAAATTAAAAGCTTCCGGTTAGATTAACTTCTGATAGATCTCCGAAAATAACAGACTAGATATATGTTCCTGTAAATGGTCTGTTTAGTTTCTCTCGCTCTGAATAAATACAAACAGGATTATACGGGTGATAAAAGCGACTTTTTCTCCAGGCAGCGACAGGCTGACGCCGCTGCTGTTTACCCCATTATCTCCATTAGCACTGACAGTTAGATCCCACAGCCGATTGTCATTGTACAACAGTCAGAGAATGTCGAGAAACAACAGTCTTCACTAACCGCGCTACAGACAAGTTTCAAATGTCGTTTGCGCCGACATTGGTCACGTTTCTTCCTCAAAAATTATGAACCGTGCAACTAACAGATGGCAGTAAGAGTGAGACAATCAGTTTCAGAGGAAGGGCCACGTTAAGAGGTTACAGTACTGGAAATGGGTCATTTGTGAAACACTTAATAGGCGCTTTGAGACTGTTCCATAAATAATAGCCGTGGATGGAAGGATATCATTAGGATAACGAAACGTCCCACGTGAAATTACCTTCAGTGACCAACAAAAACTGCTCTGTGTAATTTATCATTCACTGAAAAAGATCACACGGTGCAAGAGCGGCTAAAATACATTCTAACATCAGGGGTTGACAGCGTAAGAAACTCAAGTACATCCGACAAGGCACTTTAGTTATCTGTCACACCAACTAGAATCAATAGAATCACCATCTTAAACATAAACAGTAGATTATTTTCATTATACTGGACTATGGTAAAAGCAATATTAAAATATATATTTCAAAATCGCATTGCTAGGTTAGACCCCATTGTGTGATAATACTAATGGCATAGCAAAGGTACAATTAGTCCACATGAAAATCCGCGAGAATTCTGTGCCATGCAAAGCGCTGGTGACTAAGGGCTTCAAACCACCTTGCACCGTCTTCCAGAAACAACAAATGAATAAAACACAGTTTTACTTCCCCCAAGCATTGTTTCACATTATGTTTCTATCACTGCTCTCAGCGATCATGTTAAATAATATAAAAACAGTGTAGACTTTGCCAGGAATAAAAACAGCAAGTGTTGGATAAAACTTGCAGGTTTGGCAGCATCTGTGAAGAGAGAAACAGACTTAACGTTTCAAGTCCAATATGATTTCTTCAGAAGTCAGGATCTGTCTTGTCAGAAGCAGCAAAGCGACTCACTGATTGGAATCAAATCCGTCACTACCCGGTTATTTTACTCATCTTGCAGCAATGTGTAAATTACTAGTGAAATATTTTAAAGAACGACATAAGGGCCGCAGGAAGCAGATTTAAATTTAATGAGTTTAATTCGGTTCAGTATTCATTGCCAACACACCAACATTCCCATCACAGAGTTGATTCAGTTCCCGCAGTCTATCCATCTTTCTAGTGCCCGGATAATAATTGGTTAACCGATCATAGCTGACCCGTGCCTTCCTGGCAAAAAGCCTACCTTAACTTGGGGCTGGCAGCGAGTGAGCTGAGCCAGAATGTGCAAACTAAGCAAAACACTAAACGCAACCCGAGCCGACCGACTGAACACATTCATATAAGCGATACATTTGTATCTATTTACGTCCTTTTTACGTCTCAACACGCGTAAATATATTTGATTCTCAGAACTGAATTAACTTTGAGATGGAGAGATTTTACTTTCAACACTTTCTCGAACTTTCTCTCCGGCGGATCCTGGACACGTTCCTAAAGGTGTTTTTCTTAAAATAAACTGTTGATTTTAAAACATGTACAACCAAATAACATTTCGTCCAGTCGTTTCAACAATGGATTTAACACACTGCTTTATTAACTGTTCAGAGGTTACAAAATATTTCTATTATTGAAGTGGCAAACTTTTGCCAGAAAACAGGTTGCAAATTGTCTGACACTGAGACAAGCTTTAGACCCACGATGGGTCATGTAACCAAAAGCACATCCGAAAACCTTAGTTTCCCACTCAAATAGATCCGACCACGCGTTACAAGCAACCCGAATTTTTCAAGATTTAAAATACTATAATAAATAGAGTTCTTCGATGTCTTTTACTCAAATTTCTCACCATTCCAGGGAATTCATGTTCCTTTTAATTTATTTATAAATTGAAAATTGCTCACATTGTACTAAAGTCTCTCTCTTGTTTGCCAAGCAGGTCGGTTGCAATCTCACCACGCTCTGATTCCGTGGAAAGTCCCTTGCAGAGCCGAGACCCCGGTGCTTTGGTGGGCCTGAGACGGCGCTGTCGAGTAATTCATGTTGCCAACGTTAAAATTCATGCTGGCAAAGGGACTGGCAGCGGCATTCTGCTGCACGGCGGGCATGCTGGAGTACATGCAGCTGTAGTCTCCGTCACAGGTGCCAGTGTTGTAGCTGGGGTAGCTGGGGTAAATGCTGTAGCTGTACGGTGCCATGCTGACATTGTATGGTGCGCTGTATGGAGGTGACGCTCCCAGGCAAGGCTTGCCATCGTGTACCAGCACCGGCACTGCCACCCGGCGAGGAGCAGCAGGGGCCGTGCCCAGCTCCAGATGTTTATCCTGGCGCTGCCGCTTGCATTTGTACCTGCGATTCTGGAACCAGATCTTGACCTGTGTGGATGTCAGTTTTAAGACGTTTGCCAGGTGATCCCTCTCTGGGGCGGACAGGTATCTTTGTTGCTTAAAGCGTCTCTCCAGCTCATAGACTTGAGCCTGAGAAAACAAGACTCGCGGTTTCCTTCGAACTCTCCTTCCAATGCCTTCAAAAGCGTCCTTTCTCTTTGCTTCGCCAGTCAGAGTTTGTCCTTCTAGGTCACAAACACAAAAACTGAAATTAAAAGAAAGCAAACGGCCTATTAATCGCACTCAGTCTTTCTAAAATAATCACTCTGTTCTTCGGTTTAGCAATCGCTTTGAAAGCAGCCAGCATAATTAAGGACCCTATGCACCCCGGACATTCTCTCTTCCACCTTCTTCCGTCGAAAAAAATATATAAAAGTCTGAGGTCAGGTACCAACTGACTCCAGAACAGCTTCTTCCCTGCCACTATCATACTTTTGAATCCACCTACCGTACATTAAGTTGATCTTTCTCTACACTCTAGCTATGACTGTGACACTATATTCTGCTCCCTCTCGTTTCCTTCTCTATGAATGGCATGCTTTGTCTGTATAGCGCGCAACAAACAATACTTTTCACTGTATACCAATATATGTGACAATAATAAATCAAATCAAAATCAAATCAAATTAAAACTTACTGAGATTAAGCACTCGAAGGAATCCAGAAAGAATGAACATAGCTAAATTTGCACCATTTATCGAGATTGTTTTGTATTTCGTGCTAACTGAAGGACTGTCAAATCAAACCATTTCATTTTTTGAAGTTCCAGCCAACAGATTGTCTTGTTAATGAAGATTTACCGGAGATGTTCAGCATTATCACAGTCTCCACATTTCCTAACTGATCCAGCTCATTTTCATAAACAACCAACATCATTGGACTTAATCCACTATCGACAAGATTTCCCTCACACATTTCCCAACACATTTCACATTATCAATACAATTCATATATATTTAGTTGATCTTTCTCTTCACTCTATCTGTAACTGTAACACTACATTCTGCACCCTATCCTTTCCTTCTCCCCTATGTACTCTATGTACGGTATGCTTTGTCTGTATAGCGCGCAAGAAACAATACTTTTCACTGTATACGAATACATGTGACAATAATACATCAAATCAAATCAGTTGTAACCAGTTTGGTGCTGCCCTTACATTTCACTTGAGCCTGGTTCAACCAAGGGGGGCACAAAATACACAATAACTTAGGCGGTAAAATGGGCGAGAAGCGGAGCAAAATCAAAAGAACAAATCAGAAATTCGCAGCGAAACCGATTCAGTTAATCCGGCTCAATGCCACCACGGATTTGTTGATTTTCCCAGACTCTTTATCAAAATGAGTTAAATTGTGCTCTCGTTCTTTCCTAGGCTCTCTTTAATAATCGGCTAAACGATGCAAAGAGGCTCTGATCACTGGTAACACTTAGCAGCTATTCAGGGTCATTTACCTTGATTGTTGCTTTGAAGAGAGATGTTCGCCAGCGATTCTCCGGAGATCTCAGCATCATTGACTCCCAGGCCAGGTGAAAATGCCGCCCGATTCCTCTGGACATGGGATTTGCTAACCTCATTTGCAAGAGCTGGGAGGAGTGTGTGTTTGGGTTGATGCGCTGACTCCAGCATACAGGAGGAAGGCAGGAGGTCTAAAGTTGCGCTCAAATGATCCGGAATCCACTGCTTCTGATGGCGATGTTCAAGATTTAAAATGTCCTTGACAGAGAATGGTGTGCTCGATGCGGCAGGGCTCGGAAGCATCTCGGGATAACTCCAGGGCCGCAAGGGTGCTTCTGAATGCTTAGGAGGACGGTGTACAATTCGTGGGCCACATTACTGTTTTAATGACGCAAGTTTTAATGGCGCTTACCCAGTTAAAGGGTGACTGACGTTAACAGAGGCAGAGCCTGGCAGCTTCAAGTTAAATGCGGAGGTTTCTATTGGCCACAAGGTAGCCCTGGGAAAACATGGCTTTACCCTGGGCTATGGACAAGAGCCAATTTCCCCTTTGAAGAATTAAATTGGTGACGATTTCTTTAAAATCCAGGATTCCTTTTGCCTGGGCGATACTAAAAATATCAAATTGACAGTAAGGTTTAATAACTTTGTTACGAAACCCTTTGTAATAAAAATCCGTTTGGTGATACTATATGTTTATATCAACAGAGACAGGAAAAGTGTTCGCAATTAGCAAGTTTTTGTTAGAAACGTTTAAGGTAAACAAACAAACCTCTTTGAGTTACAAACACTTTTAGGAGTTCCACAAGCTCCCGTGGTAAATATTTGTGTAATGAATATCGTAAAACTCACCTATCATTGGATGACCTGTTAAGCAAATGTGTACAGCGCGATTCTTGCCCAGGCCGCTGTCGCCGAGGGCAATTTCTATTTAGAGATTCCTTCCGGTGACATTGAATGGGATGTGGATTTGACCGAACGGATGCTTTTCATATGAAACAGCGTTTCCCCGCACGCTGAGTGACTTCTCCATTTTTTTCATCAGTGGCGATCTTGCTGCATTTCCTCTGTACGGATAAGTCAGTGCGTTCTTTGAACATCGACGTTAAATTCCCCATCCCGTGCTCCAAGCGCAGCGAAAGGTCCCGCCGTCCTAAAGGGCGCTGAGGAGATGGGTGGAATGGAGAAGGGTTTATCTAATCTTGGAAATGAGCTGGCACTTTTAAATGACCTGACTTATTGTGGAAACTTCAAGAGTCAAGTGAAGGATCTTTTCAGATGAAGAGCAGGGGTTTAAATTTGGCTGCAATCGCCATTCATCTCGGAATGAGCAAATAAGGGACTTTGCTTTAATGGGTTCTAAGTGCTCGAGTTTGGCTCAGACAAATAAAATCCACAAAAAATGATTTTGGTTACATTAAAGTTGTCTGTTTATTTCTGTACTTAGAATTGAAGAGGGTTTAATAAGATCGCTTTCATGTGCCCCGATTACTAGAGCAATAAATTTCTCCGCAGAAAACGTTTCATTTGGCAAATCCCTCAGCTTTAAATGCACACATCAGTGCATCCAGCGAATGACATGGCGGTAACCTGGTGATCACTGGTGTCATTAATGCCTCAGGTGAATGGGATCTAAAGCACCGACAAGCCGTTCTAATGGTTGACTTTGTCACAGATACAGTGTTCCGGTGGATCACAGGGCGTGATAAGTGCTGACCTGCAATCTCTCCCTGACTCAATTAGCATTTTGAGAAGGACACTGTCGAGTTGCATGTCTGTCTGTCTGAGTAATTAAAAGCCAGATAGTTGAAGAGGCGAAAGAGCTGAAACATGTACCTCCTTTGTGTCCAAATCACTTTTCACGGGCTGACACGGTGGATAACGATTCCGTGTGCCTGTTATTTAAATTGGATATTATTAAATTACATTTACAAATAGACAATAAATCCTCCACAAGGCAAGGAATATTAAAGCGATTTTTAAAATTCACAGTGGAATTAGTTTAGCAACAAATCTCAGTTCGTAGTTTATTTATTTTCTTAATGGATCAGATGCATGTGATTTGAACTTGTCTAAATAAAAATGTTCACATTCTCCAGTGTACTGTTCATGTGGACGCACTTTACTTATTTCTTTCTATTTTAGGTATTTACTTTGACAGTTAATAAGGCCACAAAATCAAGTGAAGGAATTAAACAGACTATTGCTATTGAAGAGTTAATGTTCGTATTTATAAGTTGCATTTCGATCCTTTAGTTTGCATTCGTTCTTCAAGGTTTAAAAGGTTCCACTAAAATTCGCTTATTTTAAATTGTGGAAGATATGTAATTCTAAGAACTTGTAAATAAAAACCAAAGGAATATATACAGGAAGAGGTCCAACAGTGTGCAGATTGCGGTTTCAATGTTAATTAATGTTCTAATTAGAAACATAACATGATATTTGACAGTGCATTACGTTTGAACGTCTTGAATGCAACACTTGTTAATGATTATTGTTATTGAACATCCCCATACTTTTTGGAATTCTTTGTTTAGCATGACATTGCAGGCATATTAAACCATTAATCCGTGAAAAGTGGTTGTTTCACTGTAACATTCTATTAGGAAATCCCGTGTTATCCAATTTTGCTGTATACGTTGTTAAAATCATATACTTTAACAGAGCGTTTTCTTTTTTAACAAACAGTAAAACTTACTACTTAACATCATCGATTTAATTCGAAAATGAATATCCCCGGATGGACGATAAGTGGCACATGCCATCAGATGGGGATTGTTTTTATTCTATGTTCCTCCGTCAGACGTCTCTTTAACTTAAAGTAATTGTCAATCTTCACCAAGGCGGTTATTTTGCTCTAATTTCCTAAGGATAATAAATTTAAAGACATCGAATTTCGGCAAGTTAGCTGGTACCTTCTCTTTTATTTCATTAGCTGCGGTGCTGATGGTTACACTCCAGGGTCACCTGATAAAACACTTTATCAGCAATGCATTAATTCTTTTATCAAACTGATATCACGGCGTCTGTTTCAATTAAAATTCCTTTGACAAAAGTAGTGATAATACTGGACAGTTTTCTGATGCCGGGCTGTGTGGAGAGGCTGGCCTGGCCACTTTGGACAGCAATCTGCCCAACAGAAATAAAAACAGGAGCAGAATGTAAAAGGACCAAAGGGCCGTGTCGAATCCGTTCAAAGCAATAAACTCAATTGGAACTGACCTTACACTGCCAACATCAAATATGTTAACGCCAAAGAGAAGCAGGGCGACTTTAGAACATTTTCGATGGAGAATGGTAACCGAACATTGCATCAAATAATGTCCTTTCCCATTGACCAGGTTAGATTTCAGTGAATATTTTTTTCCACGACAGAAATTGGCCAGTTTCAAGATACACACTGGCTTACAATGGTAGAGCGTTTTGGCTTGATCGATGGTTTTGCTTTTCGACAAAGAGCTAATCGTATCCTAACACAAGGCACCCAATTCTCAGCAAGTAAACACATGTCCAAGTCTGCTTTAACTGTTTCCTTTCAAGGAGATTAATAACAATTCAGATTTGCCCTCACACTTATTAATAAGAAATTCAGAATAACTTGGCTATTTTATCACCTGCTGCAACCAAAATCTCATCCTACTCATTGCGAAATCCGTCCAATATCACTTATGCTGAATTTTAAAACAGCAATATCATTTTTTTATTTTTAAAAAGTTGATTTTGATACTAAAGTATTTCACTTAGACAGTCACTAACTGAATTATATTTTTGAAATATCCCTTGCCAATGGTAATTTATTAGGTTAAATAATGCAAATATATATATATTTTTAATCGAATAAAACTAAAGATGGGACGGAATAGGAAAACATGGATAAATGTCTATCTTGTTGTACATAGTTTACTGTTTCAACTGATATCGCAAACTTGGTGTGAATATATTCTGATCTCAATGTCGGATTCTTTATAAAGTTGTTTACAAAGTTCTCTTAATGTGAACTTGGAGTTGAGGGGGTTTTAAAAATATTTGAATGGAGTTGGATTTAATGTCAAAAATACAATACGAGAAATGTTTTCCCCTTTGGTGTAACACAAACTGAAGCCGCCGCTGACACACTAAGTTGCTCCCAATATTAAATAGTTGTCTGTTGCCTACAGAGGCGGCCGACAATGTACAAATGTCACAAGAGGCTCAACTCCCTTTATCAGGAGTCCAATCTCCAAGCCGCCCCTGTTCGGTTGCGCTCTGGGACGCATCCATTTCATGCGGCTGAGATAGGAGAGAGGAAGTCGCCACAAGCATTAAGTGTCGGGCTATTTCTTTTCCGCCCTCTTTAGCTACTGTCAGTCAACATTTCAGAGCCAGCAGCTAATCACTGAGCCGGCAATCGGCATATTCCCAGCAGCTGCTAGCTGGATGCTACGTTAACTCCGCATAACTCACTCAAACAGGGACGGGGTGGGGGATCTGTCTGGCTTTCAAAGCAGCCAAAGTAGTGGTGAGTCATAAGGCCAATTCATGTCTTATGCTGGGCAATTAGACATTTAAGTCGTTTTACATCTGTTGCGGATTTTTTAATAACCCGGTTTATATGCGCACTCTGAACTATACAGTAATTTGGAAACCCAGAGAAATACATCTCACAATGCTAAAAGAAGAAATAGTTAAGAAATGTTTAAAACAATGAGCGCTTCCATTGGGCATGTTCTTTCTTTTACCTCGCATTAACGGCACAGAAACAGGCCATTCGGCCCAACCAATCCATGCCATTTAAAGTCCATTCTTGCCTCCTTCCATCCTTTCTTGTCTAAACCTAGCGGCATAACCCCATTTTCCAATCTCCCGCGCTTACTTTTAAACACATCTGCACAATTTGCTTCTCTGATCGTGCGTTACGCTCTCTCACCACTCTTGGAGCTGTGGTGGAGATAATTGTGACATTAACACAGTTTATTCCGCATCCATTAAAACGAGCTTTAAAGTTTTGGAGGATACAATTACATCTCAAAACACATGATGTAAAGGCTGGCCCTTTATTCTGTAGAGGTCCCAACTCGAATGGATAGAGATTTCTTTTGCACCAGAATACAGGACTCGTTTGTGCACTAATGCGTTTTTGAACATTTTTCCCCCCCCAAGATCTTTATTCGAGCTATGGCAAGGAAACCTGCCAGCCACTGGTTCAATGCTTGAAAATAACCGAGCCTAATCATCTGATAAATAAGACAATGAAGTGCATGTTTAGGAGTATAATTATTAAAATAATGCAGGGTTCTGTTACTGCATCCATAAAAATCATGTTAGACTATTTTTGTCGTGACAGCGGATTCATTTGGAATGATGACTGACTTAAAGGCGGACGGGATGAACATTTAGACATACACGTTACTGGATATCTTTCAATACCATAGCAAGAGGAAGAGCTGCAGAAAGTTAATGGGTTTTTCACAACAGTTCCAGCTTGGAGTTAGGACGGCACTGTGCTGTGCCCTTCAAAGTGAGATATAGTGGTAAATAATGGAGTGCTACAGCACTCAATCAGTATTAATCTCTCCCAGGCCTTAATATTCCAACAAAAAAACTAACAGCAACTTTACACTAATGAAATATGCACAGAGCAGATAAAATACAATATTTTAAACACGCTTGCTCATCTTCCTTCGTCTTTCTTTTCCATAGTTCATTTTAAAAACAATTTTACCTTTACCTTTTCTGCTAAAATAATCCCAGCCTATGTATCAGTTTCAGTGAAATTAACTTTTATCCAGTGCCTACCCCTCCAGTTACGAGTGGCTCAAAACCAATCCCACAAAAGCCGAAGTTTTAGTCACTGAAAGCGTAGATATCTGACGGTTGACTTGGTCAAGTCACCGACAAGTCGAAGAGTGAACTCACTACCGCTGCATCAGCTATCTTGATGTGGAGATGCCGGCGTTGGACTGGGGTAAACATAGTAAGAAGTCTAACAACACCAGGTTAAAGTCCAACAGGTTTATTTGGTAGCAAATGCCACTAGACGTCTCCCACTCCACCTGATGAAGGAGCAGCACGCTCCGAAAGCTAGTGGCATTTGCTACCAAATAAACCTGTTGGACTTTAACCTGGTGTTGTTTGAGTTCTTACTCAGCTACCTTGTTCAGGCTACAAGATAAAAGACAATGGTACATACAGTAAAAGTACAATTGCATATATGACATTAAAATGTAGCCATGTTCATAGAGATGGGGTGAGAATAGTTGGATGGAGGAGGTTCACTGATTCTCAAAATATAGTTTGAGTTGCATTTTCCTAAAATCAGAATGGATTACCTCAATGCTGAGAATGACATTGTTTCCTCACTTTGACCAGCTAGTATCAGTGTGAGTATCAAACACTTGCTGATCGGCTGCAGCAGAGGTACGCAACCGCGAGCATATCCCAAATAGTTAGTCCTTCCTTAAATGTACTTTAACTCAGGTGGCGGCGTTAACGTTCACCCGGCACCTGTGCAACACCAGTTGATGGAGCTCGCATTTGGCAGTGAAACCTTTTACTCCCAAATATCCTTCCTGTCGGAAGAAATTTTCTTCAGTCCAGTCTTTCTGTTTAAGGAGAATCGACCAACTTGACGAGAAAGTGTGTGGAACCCACCAAGCAGAGGATGAATGAATCTAGCGGCTATCGATTCATCTTTGAGAAGCACTATTTTCAAGGAGTAGGATGGATATCTCATCGCTAAACAGTGAAATTAATGACTAGCTTTTATTTCAAACATCCTGTGGCGAAATAATTAACGAACAAGATACACCCCCCCCCCCCCCCCCCCGAGAAAGAACACCATTTGCACAGAAAATCTCTCGAACTATATCCAAGACCTTTATAAACTGGCATTTAGAGTTATCGTAAAGTAATGGCTCTCAGTACAAACCAATATCATTAATATCGATCTCTGACACTTGTGCTAAAGCTCCAGCACACAAGGAAGTGTACTGATTAGCAATAGCCTGTGAAAGGTCTGTCAACACTTAATTATATGAACTAACTAAACGATTAATTATTGCTTACACATTAAGGCAAAAGTGTACATGGTTGATAGAATTATATTTAGAACAAATGACACGCGGATATTTTAGTAGTTTTAGGAACGAACAAGTACATCCACAAATTGTGGCAGAACAGACCCACAAGCCTGCTAGTGGAATTGGAAATCCAATTGGGATGATTCCTACACTGCTAAAGTGATGGATATAATTGTTTGCGAACTTTAAAAATGAAATCACTCAGAATTAAACACAATTGAAATACTACATATATAATTAAGACAACCTTGTGAAATACACTTACGGGTTCTATTTTAAGTTGCCCGTAAGGAACACAACAGCCAATGAGTACAGCATGGTTGGGTTTAAGCAGCAATAAGAATGGAATATGCTGGATGTACGGATCACGTCAGTCACTATCTGTAAAGGAAGAGTTGATATCTGGGTTATCGGACAAAATGTAAAGCTGTGGTCCAGTAAGAATATACTAGCCTCCGAGTCAGAAAGCTGTACTATTAAGTACCACCCGAAAAGACTTCAACTTATGAATCCAGGCTGGTACTCCGGAGCAGGTTTTTACACCGTCAGCAGGACCATCTTTAAGATCTGAAGTTAAACAAAGGCAAAGGACGGAATCTTGTGCCCCCTCCAAGGCACATTTGACTGTGAGAGAACCATTTAACCAAGCAGGAGGATGCGTGTGTGTGTGTGTGGGGGGGGGGGGGGGGGTGCGATATTGCTAATTGAACCTGAAGACTATTTTGTAAAACGCGAGTCAGGTTAGATGTAACTCAAGTTTGACAGTATTCTGATTTTATCTTTTGGAGGTAAAGAAACATTCATAGAATCCCTACAGTGGAGAAGGAGGCCATTCGGCCCACTGAGCGCGCACTGACTGACCGAGTATATTACCCAGGTCCTCTCCCCTACCCTAACCCTATAACCCCACACATTTACCATGACTAATCCATCTAACCTACACAAATTTGATAGAATTTTTTGAGGAGGTAACTAAGTGTGTTGATGAAGATAGGGCAGTTGATGTCATATACATGGATTTTAGTAAGGCGTTTGATAAGGTCCCCCATGGTCGGCTTATGATGAAAGTGAGGAGGTGTGGGATAGAGGGAAAGTTGGCCGATTGGATAGGTAACTGGCTGTCTGACCGAAGACAGAGGGTGGTGGTCGATGGAAAATTTTCGGATTGGAGGCAGGTTGCTAGCGGTGTGCCGCAGGGATCAGTGCTTGGTCCTCTGCTCTTTGTGATTTTTATTAATGACTTAGAGGAGGGGGCTGAAGGGTGGATCAGTAAATTTGCTGATGACACCAAGATTGGTGGAGTAGTGGATGAGGTGGAGGGCTGTTGTAGGCTGCAAAGAGACATAGATAGGATGCAACGCTGGGCTGAAAAATGGCAAATGGAGTTTAACCCTGATAAATGTGAGGTGATTCATTTTGGTAGGACAAATTTAAATGTGGATTACAGGGTCAAAGGTAGGGTTCTGAAGACTGTGGAGGAACAGAGAGATCTTGGGGTTCATATCCACAGATCTCTAAAGGTTGCCAGTCAAGTGGATAGAGCTGTGAAGAAGGCCTATAGTGTGTTAGCTTTTATTAACAGGGGGTTGGAGTTTAAGAGCCGTGGGGTTATGCTGCAACTGTACAGGACCTTGGTGAGACCACATTTGGAATATTGTGTGCAGTTCTGGTCACCTCACTATAAGAAGGATGTGGAAGCGCTGGAAAGAGTGCAGAGGAGATTTACCAGGATGCTGCCTGGTTTGGAGGGTAGGTCATATGAGGAAAGGTTGAGGGAGCTAGGGCTGTTCTCTCTGGAGCGGAGGAGGCTGAGGGGAGACTTAATAGAGGTGTATAAAATGATGAAGGGGATAGATAGAGTGAACGTTCAAAGACTATTTCCTCGGGTGGATGGAGCTATTACAAGGGGGCATAACTATAGGGTTCGTGGTGGGAGATACAGGACGGATATCAGAGGTAGGTTCTTTACGCAGAGAGTGGTTGGGGTGTGGAATGGACTGCCTGCAGTGATAGTGGAGTCAGACACTTTAGAAACATTTAAGCGGTTATTGGATAGGCACATGGAGCACACCAGGATGATAGGGAGTGGGATAGCTTGATCTTGGTTTCAGATAAAGCTCGGCACAACATCGTGGGCCGAAGGGCCTGTTCTGTGCTGTACTGTTCTATGTCTATGTCTATTTTGGGACACGAAGGGGCAATTTAGCACGGCCAATCCACCTAACCCGCACATCTTTGGACTGTGGGAGGAAACCGGAGCACCCAGAGGAAAACCACACAGACACAGGGAGAACGTGCAAACAGTCACCCTCCACACAGTCTTACCCGAGGCCAGAATTGAACCGGGGTCCCTGGTGCTGCGATGCAGCAGTGCTAACCATTGTGCTACCATGCTGAGGTACTAAATGAGTATTTTTCGTCTGTCTCCTCTGAAGAAGAGCATGCTGCCAATATCACAGTAAAAGGGAAATAGAAGAGCAATTGGATAGAATAAAAATCGATGATGAAGAGGTGCTTAAGATGCTGGCAACCTGGAAAGTGGAAACTTCGCCCAGTCCAGAGGAAATGCAACTCACATTAGTGAGGAAAGTAAGCATGAAAATTGCACTTGGAAATGAGTGATGCCAGAGGACTGGGAAATTAGAAACATTACAGACATGGTTAAAAAACAGCAGAGGTATAAACCCTAGTAACTACAGTGTACTGTCAATAATAGCAACACTTTTAGAGACATATCTAGGAATAAAATAATTGCCAATTGGAATAATAATGAGGTAATAAACGAAAGCCAGCACAGGTTTGTTAGAAATGGAGCAGATTAGTGAGGATGGGTGGCTGTGTATGGCTGAATATGTGTAAATGGCCTTTCAGAAGGCATCTGATAAGACAATGGCTTCCCAATTCTTTTCACAGTGTGACCCTATTTTAATGCCTCAGAATTTGAGAGATGCTGGACTGAAAATTTGGGAGGTACAAGATCTCATTTCCGGTGATGAGAGTGGGGTGGTTGTGGTGGAGAGGTAATGGTTTTCCCTCCTTCACCATCATCTCTCCCCCCATTTGTCTCCCTCTCTGCCATCTACCATACCACGGTGGCACAGTGGTTAGCACTGCTGCCTTACAGCACCAGGGACCCAGGTTCGATTCCCAGTTTGTCTGTGTGGAGTCTGCACGTTCTCCTTGTGTCTGCATGGGTTTCTTCCAGGTGCTCCGGTTTCCTCCCACAGTCCAAAAGACATGCTGGTTAAGTGCATTGGCCATGCTAAATTCTCCCTTAGTGTACCTGAACTCGTGCCAGAATGCAGCGACTAGGGGATTTTCATGGTAACTTGGAGTGTTACAGTGTTAATATAAGCCTACTTGTGACACTAATAAATAAACTTTAAACTCCTTCATCCTTCTACTATTCTACTATCTGCCATATCCAACTCCTTCATCCCATCTCCCTCACCTTCATCTCTTATACCCATCACATCCTCACCTTCTCCTCCACCTCCCTTATCTCCCCCTCTTTTATCCCCATTTCCTCTTTCACCACTCTTTCAACTCCAATCTTCTTCCCTTCACCCACCCCATATCCCTTGAGTGGGCAGCTGATAAAAAGACAGGGCTTCACCAAAAAATGAATACCTACCTGTTGTTATAACGCCATGCTTTATATTAAAATATTTTATTGGATTACTGGCTGAAAAACACTGGTGAACTTTAAAAGACCAAAACTGCATTCCAATGGCTTGAAGATGGTTGAAAGTTTGCAAGACTGTACCTTACACATCGTCAGCCACTAACATGGAATCAACCTGTCCAGAAAACCCCAATGGAGCAAGTTACCTTGAAAGAGTTTGAATTGAATCATCTCCATTCAAAGAACATCCGGACAATCACATCATCTATTTACCTGGGTGGGGACTATACAGCTCAGACAATGAACTCTGGCTGAGAATGGAACTCATCCAGCCATAATTTAATCATGTACACTATTGACCTGGAATCCATTAGCCATGACAATGTTTGGTAACTGGTCAGTTGAAGAGAGTGCATCATGTGACAAGCCAGCTGACTCCCTTTTGTGTTCAAGGAACTAGATCATAAGACCATAGACCATAAGACATAGGAGCAGAATTAGGCCACTCGGCCCATCGAGTCTGCTCTGCCATTCAATCCTGGCTGATTTTTTTCTCATCCCCATTCTCCTGCCTTTTCTCCATAATCCCTGATCCCCTTATTAATCAAAAACCTATCTATCTCTGTCTTAGAGACACTCAATGACTTGGCCTCCACAGCCTTCTGTGGCAAAGAGTTCCACAGATCCACCATTCTCTGGCTGAAGAAATTCCCCCTCATCTCTGTTTTAAAGGATCGTCCCTTTAGCCTGAGGTTGTGCCCTCTGGTTCTAGTTTTTCCTACTAGTGGAAACATCCTCTCCACGTCCACTCTATCCAGGCCTTGCAGTATCCTGTAAGTTTCAATAAGATCCCCCCTCATCATTCTAAACTCCAACAAGTACAGAGTCCTCAATTGTCCCTCATACGACAAGTTCTTCATTCCAGGGATCATTCTTGTGAATCTCCTCTGGACCCTTTCTTAGATATGGGGCCCAAAACTGCTCACAACACTCCAAATGGGGTCTGACCAGAGCCTTATACAGCCTCAGAAGTACATCCCTGCTCTTGTATTCTAGCCCTCTCGACATGAATGCTAACATTGCATTTGCCTTCCTAACTGCCGACTGAACCTGCACGTTAACCTTAAGAGAATCTTGAACAGTGACTCCCAAGTCCCTTTGTATTTCTGATTTCCTAAGCACTTTCCCTTTTAGAAAATAGTCTATTTTTCTTCAGGACCACAAGGGCAGAGCTGAAGAGACACCAGGGAAGCGGGTGAGGAGTCTCTCCCTCTCCAACCTGTCTGCAAGTTTGAACCTTGTCTGCTGATTGATGATTCACCCTCAGTAAGTAATGATATAAGAACTACCCCAACTCCACCATCTGTCATCTTATTGGAATTGTTTCACTGCAGAATACAGTTGGATCACTGAGCTCAGCTTGAAACTATCCAAGTCCTCAGCCTACAAGACCCTTATACCTTTAGCATTTATTTGATTAAACAGTCTTTATAGAATCTATCCTCCAGCCCTGTAGCTTAATGGTTGTGTGCGTGTGTATGTGCATGAAAGTTGGAGTATTTTTATTAGACTGGGTTAAATATTCTTTCCTTTTTAAAAAACTTTCAAGGAAACCTGCCTGTGTATGTGTTTTAGAGTCACAGCACTTAAACAGTTAAACACTCACTGAATTGGCAATAGTATCCTTAAAAAAAGGTGCAGCAGTCTAACAAAGAGGGGAAAATGAGGAGAGTTATTGTACCCCTTCTCCCCGATCATAACACTATTCAGTGGCTTTTGCTGCAGCAGCAACCTGCCCTCTAAGGGATATAGATGATAACCTCATAGATAATGACAGTCATGATGTGGAGATGCCAGCATTGGACTGGGGTGGGCACAGTAAGAAGTCTCACAACACCATGTTAAAGTCCAATATGTTTATTTGGAATCAGGAGCTTTCAGAGCGCTGCTCCTTCATCGGGTGAGTGGAGAGATTGCATATTTGCAAGATAATGGTTGGAATGTGAGTCTTTTCACGTAATCAAGTCTTTACAGGTACAGACAGTGCGAGTGGAGAGAGGGATAATCACAGGTTAAAGAGGTGTGAATTGTCTCAAGCCCGGACAGTTAATAGGATTTTGCAAGCCCAGGCCAAATGGTGGGGGCTACATGTAGTGTCACATGAACCTAAGATTCAGGTTGAGGCCATCCTCCTGTATATGGAACTTGGCTATCAGTTTCTGCTCGGCGAATCTGCGTTGTCATGTCGTGATAGTGACAATGTCATCATAGAAATATTAAATACTTATTTTCCTCAGTATTTATCAGAGAGGCTAACGTGACATTGAAGAAGGAGGAATCAAAAAAGAAATAAAGGCACTCAAGATAAAAAGGGGGTTGATAATTATAAACTAATCAAACTTAGAAAGGATAATACCCTGGGTCAGATGGATTCCCTCCCTGCATATTAAAATGAGTGAGGGAAGTGATAGTAGAGGTACCATATAATAAATATAATTCATTAATAAGGAATAGTGCCAGGTGCCTGGAAGGCAACAAAAATATGTTTCTTCAATTTAAAAAAGGTAGAACAGGTCCATGGAGCTACAGACCAATTAACATTATATTGGCAGTAGAAAATGGAATCCTCACCTAAACACGTGCTAGAAAAACAACTAGAAACTCAATCTACAATAAATAGTAGTCAGCAAGCATTTAAAAAGAGAAAATAATGTAAATGTAATATATTAGGGTGGCATGGTGGCACAGTGGTTAGCACTGCTGCCTCACAGTGCCAAGGACGTGGGTTCGATTCCCAGCTTGGGTCACTGTCTGTGCAGAATCTGTATGTCCTCCCTGTAGCTATGTGTGTTTCCTCCGGGTGCTCTGGTTTCCTCCCACACTCCGAAAGATGTGCTGGTTAGATGCATTGGGCATGCTAAATTCTCCCTCAGTGTAACCGAACAGGCACTGGAGTGTGGCGACTAAGGGATTTTTACAGAAACTTCATTGCAGTTTTAATATAAGCTTACTTGTGACTATTAAATAAATAAACTATAAATAATTTTTTTGGATTTCTTAGGACATTTGATAAGGTGGGCCCATTCAGAACATGTGAAGTCAGAGGAGAAGTAACAGAATAGATAGCAAACTGGCTACAAAACAGAAAACAAAGAGCAGGGGCTAAAAGGTAGTCACTGAACTTGGCAAAAGATGGAAAGTGGTGTTCTACATGGAATGACACTCAGACCAGTGTTATTCACCATTTACCTAACTGATTTGGATTCAGGAATAAGATGTACAATTTTAAAATTTGTGAATGATCCCCAATTACAAGTGCAATTAATTTGTAAAAACAATCTGTGACACAATACAGGAAAATGTTATTAACTTGCAGGTTGAAAATATAGATGAAGTGCGAGAAAGTAAATTTTGCCACCAAGAATAAGGAGGCCAAATACTCAATGGAAGATAAATGGTGTAATAGAGGGATTTGGGATGCAGGTACAGAAATAATTCAAACAAATAATGCAGGTTAATAATGTGATTAAAACAAAACAAAACATTGGAATTCATTTCTGGGACAATAGAATTGAAAAACAGAGGTTATATAACCTTGGTTAGAGTATACTTGGTGTAGTGTGAGCATTACTTCTGATCTTCACGTTATATCAAGGATATGCAAGTCACCGGTGAAGATGAAAATAAAATTTTATTAGAATGCAACAATAAGCTGAGAGTTTATAGCTCTCAGGAAATATTGAGCAGGCTTGGACTCTTTTTTGTAGAAAAGAGAAAAGTGATAGGTAATCTGATAGAGGGTTTTACGACAATGAAAGCGACAGAGAGATGTTTCCACCTCTGGGCAAATCAGAACCATGAGCCATAAAATATAAAATAGAAAGTAATAAATGCAAAGGAAATTCAGGAGAACCAGAGGAACAAAGGAATTAGGAGCAGAAGTAGGCAATTCAACCCTTCAAGAGAGAGGCTTGAACATGGAACTCACTACCACAAGAAATAGCTGAGATAAATAGTACGGATGCATTAAGATAAACATATGCAGGAGAAAGAAATAGAAGGAAATGATGAAAAGGTTAGAAGGTAGGGAGAAGACACCTATGGAACAAACATACAGGCTGAATGTCCTATCTGTGTGCTGTAACTACCATTTAATTGACCATGGTTAACTGGCATTTTTGTTTTACAAATGTTATAAGACAGTTGTAAGCCTGCTGCAGGCTGGGATGGGCTGCTTCTTTACTGGAGCAATTGTGAATGGAATTGAACACCTTTATTTTGTAGTGAACAACTTACAGTAATCAATAAATGTTGTATTTTCATACTTCACAGTCATTGATAAAATATATCATACTTAACCTTATCCTTATGGAAAAGCTAGCAAACATGTTTTCCTCAACAAAAATGAAATAAAAACTTAAGAATGAACATAGAACATAGAACATAGAACAGTACAGCACAGAACAGGCCCTTCGGCCCACGATGTTGTGCCGACCTTCATCTGAAACCAAGATCAAGCTATCCCACTCCCTACCATCCTGGTGTGCTCCATGTGCCTATCCAATAACCGCTTAAATGTTCCTAAAGTGTCTGACTCCACTATCACTGCAGGCAGTCCATTCCACACCCTAACCACTCTCTGCGTGAAGAACCTACCTCTGATATCCTTCCTATATCTCCCACCATGAACCCTATAGTTATGCCCCCTCGTAATAGCTCCATCCACCCGAGGAAATAGTCTTTGAACGTTCACTCGATCTATCCCCTTCATCATTTTATAAACCTCTATTAAGTCTCCCCTCAATCTCCTCCGCTCCAGAGAGAACAGCCCCAGCTCCCTCAACCTTTCCTCATAAGACCGACACTCCAAACCAGGCAGCATCCTGGTAAATCTCCTCTGCACTCTTTCCAGCGCTTCCACATCCTTCTTATAGTGAGGTGACCAGAACTGCACGCAATATTCCAAATGCGGTCTCACCAAGGTCCTGTACAGTTGCAGCATAACCCCACGGCTCTTAAACTCCAACCCCCTGTTTTTCACATGTTGCATTAATTTGAACAAATATGGTGAATGCGCTCAAAATTACATCCTGAATAGGTGCCCTTTAATTGTATTTTTTGTTAATATCTAACATCTGCCTTGTTCAGTAGTTGTTTACCCATTAAGAATACGTTAGTCTGGCGTCTTTACTTCAATGACACAATCAGGTCCATTCTTAAAAGCCCAAATCTTGATTAACCATAATGTACCTTTTGGAGCTGGTCTTCAACCAGAGAGCAGTTTTGGACAATGGTTGGGGGGGGGGGCGGGGGGCGGCGGGGGGGTGGGGGGGGGGGGGGTGGTCCCATTTTCACAACTTAATAACAATGTCCCAGAGACGTAAGAAAATAATAAATATATATGTTTTTGAAAGAGCGCTTTAATGGTTGGTTAGGGAAAATTAGAAATACAGCAAAACTAAAATTAACATATTAAAAGAAAAGAGAATATGCGAGAGGGGAAGAGAAGGTGCAAACAGAAATAAATAGCTCAAGCATAGGGGAAGGTCAATACTGCAACAACAAAGTTTCACCCTGCAGAAGTATTAGGGTTTGCTCCATCATCATGGCACACAAGTTAAGTACAAAGATATAGAGACAATGGAAATTATTAAGGGGATTCCAGGGCTTGGGCCTACATGCTGGAAGGCATCAACATCAATGGTGGAAGAGACCCGAGTCAGGATAACAGAGAAGTCACTGGGTTGTTGTAATGTCCTAACCATGTTAGGGGTTGTGGGTTTTAAAAGAATAAGATGTGGTTTGCACACATAAATTCAAACTAACATACAATGGGTTTATTGAAAGAGATGTTCTCTGCTCAGAGTATAAACTGAAACTAAAACAGCAGCCTGTGCAACACCCCAATGAGATCACCATCAAATCATGTGACAGTCTCTTAAAGCAATCATGCAACTAATATATATCACCGTAGTAGCTCTAGATGAAGTTAAAGATGTAGGAAGAGGCGAGGGCAAGATAATACCAAAATCCGGATAATAGTTTTAGATTTGAAGTTTTTGAGGACCAGGAGTCAGTGTATTTCAGGAAGGATAGGGTGATCGGTGAATGAGGCTTAATATGCAGTAAGATAGGCAGCAGAGTTTTGGATGAACTGAAGTTTACGGAGGGTGTCCAATGGAAAGCCTTCTGGGAGAGGAAATAAGTCAGATTGGGAAGTGGTTAACCATATGGATAAGGATCTCAACAGTAGATGGATTGTGGTGAGGAAAGTTAAGGTGGGCCATATTGCAGATATGGAAGTACAGCATCCTTATGATGGAAAGGATATGAATCATTTCAGACTATTTTAGTTAGAAGTAAATATATTATGATGAATGGTATAAAGCCTTTCATCAGCAAAAAATATATATTTTTCTGAATGCAATATTATCAGCACATTCATTTTCTCTGATAGTTAATATGTATTTATCCAAAGAGCTATTTCAATTATATGCATGCCTGATAAACAACTCATTTGTTTTTTATAATTCATTGCACATTTTATGATTCTATGAAAATTATTTAGCCATGTGTGTCTGGTGTAGATTGCAAATTGCAACAGTTAAATCACATCTGCCAGTAAAACGTCATCATGTCACCAAAACAAAATATAACTTCAAAGTTTATATTTATTATATGTGTGATAAAGTGTAGATCATACCAAAATAAATTCTAGATTACACACAGACACGTTTCAAATTCCAAATGCAGGTATGGTTCATGGTGATAATTTTCTACCATTGGAGTTTTCTAGTTTCTGAAGGTGCGCCAATAAAAAAAATATATAATTTTCATCAGGTCAAACTGGATGGGGTCAAAGTGTGTCTGGAAACTGGTCTTGAAACAAGGGGGGAATTAAATCATCTGACAGAGACTGAATGATGGGAACATTTGATACATCAGGCACAAATAATTGTCATGCTTTTAAATCTATGGAAATTCAGTTTTACATTCTTCACCCTTCTCACAGAAAATGGACTTCTCCTAATTTCCTGCTTTCCTACAGGGGTCAACTGTAGAGAGAAAATTGACACACTGTTCACAAGCATGCATGTGGTGTACAGAGAGGAATATTTTCAAACCCAAAACATGGCTAAGTTGTAATTATGTGCATACAGTAATTATCACTAATTGATGCTTGTTTTTTAAATTTTTTCTAAATTATATATTCTCTAATAACATTAGTAATGATGACATATTTGTAGCCAAATGCAATATTTGCATCTTTGCTGGTCTAGAATTACCTGAAATTACTGTCTATATTGTCATTAGCAATTCTAAAAATAAATCTTTGAAAATCCTGTTTTATTCCTAATTCTTGCATTACACCACCATCACCTATAATATACAAGATATCAATCAGCCTTATTCTGTTCAATTCTATACAATGATCTGTCTCACAGCCACTGACAGTAGCATCACCCTCAGTAGTTCATGAATCTCAACAATATGCATCTGACAGAGGCTGAATGATGGGAAAATTTGATACATCAGGCACAAATAGTTGTCATAGTTGTCAAGTTGTCAAAGTAGCACCTATTACTTTCCCACTAAGCAGGGAAAGCTGGCTAAAGGTAAGAATGACCCATTCATGTTAGGGCTCAGGTGATATTTCTATACCAACCAAATACGATTATTTATCAGGAATTATTGTCTTGCAACTTATACCGAGTTCTCTGTTTGAAAAACCTTATAAGGAAACATAAGTATATACATAAAAATAGTGCATTTATCCAAGATAAAAATTTAAACACACCAACTGGCTGTTACATATTTCAGGCTAGTAGTTGAAAAATGTTTATGCTACATCTATTTGTGACCTTTTAAAATACTATGGTTTTTCAGGTAATTGGAGAACTCGTGAAAGAGTTAAATTATTTTTCACACTTTGCTATTGAAGAAAATGCTTCCGAGATGGACACTTCACGCTGGACAGAAAATGTTAATTTTTAGTTTGTAATTGTTCAAAACCATCCAACTTTTCTCGCTGTTAAACATTGTTAGTTGATATGCTCGGATGTGTCAGAACCAAATACAGTCTTCAAATGGATTAGAGGGCAGGGAACAGGTTGTCCATGCCACACAAATAGAATTCAGTTCCCATTTAATTTTTGTATTGCCTTTATGAAATGCTATGTCTATATTTATAGTGGAACTTGCCTATGTAAACATAGCACACTGCAATCACCACCCTTCGCCAATGGTAATGCCGCAGCACCTCCACTGGAGGAAGACTGCAATTACAACATACAAGTTTGCACGTTCTCATTATAAATGTGGCATAACAACTTAGACTTGCAGATGTAATATTTTTATTTTCTAAATAATAATGGGCAATACTTCCCTCGGGCAGGACATCTCATGCAGTTAGCTACTTTCCTTTATCCTTCAGCTTGAACATTTTTTGCCCAATAAATTGCTGGATGCACAAGCTGATTATAGCGCATCAAGAGCAATGAGGATAGTATCTTAGTGAGTGGCGGGATCAACCGTCTTGTCCATAGCCAATGAGATTCAATGATTGAGAAACAAACATAGGGATGATAGAGAAAGCCAAGAGGATGGTTTAGCGTCAAATCAGGTACAGAAAAATAAATATAGAGAGAAACAAAAATTTGATTAAGAGAAACAAAAAAAACCCTAATTTCACAGAGAAAAGAAAGGAAAATCAACATTCAATGTTCTCAAACAATTCCTTGCATTAGCAATGGCTTGAGAGCAGCAACATCTCTTGCTTTCTTAGTGGGAAAGTAATAGGGAGCAATCAAAACCTTAAAAATGTGACCGTATTAAACTAGAATCTTTTTTGATATTTGTTACACCCTACAACAAAACTTGCTGAATTTAATTTCAATGTTGTTTTAATTATTTGTGAATTTGCTATTTAACTTAGGCAAAAAGAAATATAAACCACGAGTGAGTCTAGCAAAATAGACACCCAGCAAGAGTAATTTCATGGGAAAGGGAAGGGAGAAAATAAGCCAAAAAGTCCACTCGGCGTAGAAAAGCAATTGTTCAAAAACCAGCAGCTGTGTAACTGCTTCCTCAATGTTCAATATACAAAATATTTACCACTGTCTCAAGCTGCATTAGGAGAACATTTTATTGGTAATGAATACTTCACTTGCCCCCAAATCTCACAAGAAAGTCTTTGTCGATAATAGTCTATCTAAAGTATAGTTTTTTGTCATAAATTTAACACTATATATTTTTTAAATCTGTGCAACTTATAATGATTGAATGTACTATTATTTTTACATATGATATATACCAATACATTCATCATAGCAGTAATAAATAATGGCCTGAACATGATTGATTGAAAAAAAGAATGAAGATTTGTGTATTTTGAAGATATCTTGACAGCTCTTGGATTGAAATGCAGCATTTAACTGACCCAGTACAAAAGATTAAACAGGAAAGTTCCATTACATGGTTCATGACCTCCTGCAGTGTAAATAGCTGTAACCGCAGCACACTTTAAAGATTCATTTCCTTTGCTTAACCATACCAATTAGGCTTTGGGATTTGTTCATTTACTGCAGGACAAATCAGTTGTGTTTTGTTTCAATCCCGGTAAGAAAAGCAATAGCTTCAAGGGGTATGGTAATGTCTTGAATCTCTTTATGGTTTATTAGCAGATAGTTTGCCAAATAAAGGTACAAGATCTAGATAATACACCTGTTTTCAATACCAAAGTACTGAACTGTAAGCTCATTTGTTTGTGACAAATTGCCGTTCATTTTAAATGTCTCTTGTTGCTGTTGGGTGATTTATTTGCCAGCAGTCCATTGCTGCAGCTTTTTTCTGTTACAGGCAAGTTAATGGGATGTGTAACAATGCCACTCAGCATATAGAGAAAAAAAACACTAACCCAAACACCTCATAAAATGCTGCTGAAACTGCATTGTAAGCAGTTCAATGAACTCTCAGACATTTGTACATAGTTCGGGCAGACTGCAGCAGCCTTATTTGGAGTGCCTCTGGGAAATGTGACTGAAGTATTATAAACTGTTAACACTTGCAAATGATTCAGTATGACATGCTACAAGTTTGCCTTAAACAAGCAGAATAAGGCAACCATCTGGCATGCAAAGCAAAAGTAAATTTGTGGAAGGCTAAAGGAACATTTTCCATGAAGTATTTATCCATATTACATAAACCCTTTACTTTAAAATACACACGGTGACTGAATTAAATGAGTTGATGAAAATATTTGTGACCAAAAATAGATGATGATTAAAATGAACATCGAGGCTTTGAAATTGTGAGAATCAGTTTTGCTGAAAGTTATTGATATCTCATGCTGGTAACTAATGTAAAGTTCAACATTATTTTTTAATGTTAACAGATGAATGCGTGACCAATTTATATGACATTTTCTTGTGCACTACATCAATGGATGAATTATCATTCAGTATACATCATTCTTTTCTGGTTGTTGATTAATGCATTGTGGACATTCGTTTTGATTCTGTGAAGTGGCCACATACAATGTTCTCCTAAGCTGAAGATGTGTGCGGTTGCTCAGCAACTGAGAAAATACCATGCAGGCTACTCATGGGTTGTCCCCTTCAAGATACCAAGGATGAGCAGCAGCACAAATATATTTAAAGGTACCATGCATTGAAATGCATAGACCGTACAAAAGCAAAGATATAAAAGGTACATTGGCCATGTTTATATGCCAATCAAATCAATATTGCAGTCTGTTTATTGAAGCCACAACATTCAGTAAACTATAATTATGGAAGATGAAGATTCTACTTCAACACATATTAATCCTGAAATTAAAAATAAAATTAAAATAATTTTATTTGAAGTCCTTGAAAGTGTTATTATTTTCCAAATCCAAACAGCAATTCTATATTTGAAATCCTCCAATCAGGCTTCGGTATATTACCAAAATAAGCCTTCTCAAAGTCACTAATGGCACCCTATGTGACTGTGGCAAAGATAAACTATTCTTCTTAATTTTTCTCGATCAGTCTGCAATCTTTCACCACACAGTCCTCCTTCAACACCTCTCCTCTGTCATTGAGCTGGATGCAATTGCCTTCTCCTGGTTCCATTCTTACTTATTCAGTCATAAACAAAGAAAATTCTGGAGTGGCTTCCGTTCCTACTCCTACACCACTTCTTCTGCTATCCCCCAAGGATCTATTCTTAGGCCCCTCTGATTTCTCATTGACATGCTGCTCTCCAAAACATAAAGCACAATACCAGATTCCATATGTATACCAAGAATACCCAGATCTACATTACCTCTGTTAACCCCTCCACTGTCTCTGATTTATCAGAATGCTTGTCTGATATCCTGTTTTGGATGAGCCGATATTTCCTTCAACTACCTATTGGGCAGACCAAAGTCATTGTCTTCCATCCCGTTGACAAGTTTCCTTCCTACGCCACTGATTTTAGTCCTCCCCCTGGCAAATGCCTTGACTTTACGATGAACTTCCAACCACTTGCCTGTTTCATCACCAAGACTTCCTATTTGCAGCTCTGTAACGTTGTCCATCTCTGTCCCTGCATCAGTTCCTCTACTGCTGAAATCCTCATCCATGCCTTTGTTACCTCTAGACTCAACTATTTCAATGCTCTCCTGGTTGGCCTCCCATCCTTCACCCTCCATAAATGTAAGCTCGCCTGAGACACTTCTGCGCCTATTCAAACCATATTTCATTCACCCTCTGCTCAGTGCTCGCTGATCTAAATTGGCTTCTGAGAGGCTCGTCATCAGAGGTGTAGGATGGCTTTTAGGGAATCCCAGCCTGCAATTTCAAGAGATAAAAGCCAGGAATCGGCTTTTGATTTACATGCAGGTAATATCCTCAAGGCTCATCTGGGACTTTAGGAAAGTCCATTATTTCAACTAGAAAGCGCCATGGATGTGAAGATTTAGAATATGGCTATGTTTTAAACAGTTACTTTTAATTCAAAATAAAATAGAGCATTTAACCACCTACCAGTTTGGCCCCATGATAAGCCAATATGAACTGAAGGCGCCAGTAAGTCCCATTGAAACCCAGTGCCAGATTTAACACCTGAACACAACTGGAGAGGCAGCGGCTCTTGCTATTGCAGGTTTTCAGACTCTCAGATTCCTGATTCAGAAACCCTGGACATAGTGCTGGATGAAAACTCAGGGAAGCTATCATTGTGAGAAGCAGGAGAAAAGCTGTTTTCTATTAGCCACCAGGCAGAATGCAGGTGGGAGCACATTCTTTGGTTGAAAAGACAACCCATGGACACTAGAAGATTCACCCTGGTGAGGCTAGGTGAAGGAATCATTGGAATGGGCCTTACTGCTAGAATTTGATTTGGGAATTCTCAGAAAACTGAGGGAAATGACTTCCAATGGACGCTGGATATTACAACTCAGTGAAATGTGGAGAAGCAAGTCCACTGGAAGTAACTTTGGAAGGGTTCCTATAAATACTACAATTCTGCAGAGAGTGGCATCATGTATAAATGTGTCATATGGTTATTGGTTGTTTTAAAAATTTAGAGTGCTAGTAGTTTAGAGTGTTAGTTGCCTACTAAGAAATGTTTAGTTGATGTTGATTTTAGTTTTGCTGTTATTGTAAAAGTCTTAAAATTTGAAATCTAGTTGTGCAATTCCTTTAAGTTAATCACTGGCAATTCAAATCTCTTTTTAAATGTTATCAATCTCAATAGAGATCGTAACAAAAGACACTAAACAACAGGTCCTTACAAAATTTGCGACTTGCAAGAGCAATTAAATGTTCTTCCTGAGAATGTTCCTCCACCTGAGTGGCTGCTCCTTCCTGCTATCAACCCTACCTTTGCCTCCCACCATTGGCCACCCTCATCACTTTCCACACCCGAGTGATCATTCCCTGCTCATCACCTGCACTCATCTGAAAAGGCAGGGTGTAGTCTAGATTATTTTCACTGCCATGACCTACGGCTCAATATACAGCCCTGACCATTTGGCCTGCATCACCAGGTGCCCACCTATTCTGTCCTATATCACATAGCCACAAGGTGACACGGTGGCGGTGGTTAGCACTGCTGTCTCATTGCACCAGGGACGCAGGTTCAATTTCGGCCTTGGGTGACTGTCTGTGTGGAGTTTGCATGTTCTCCCCGTGTCTATATGGGTTTCCTCTGGGTGCTCTGATTTCCTCCTACACTCCAAAGATGTGCAAGTTAGGTGGATTGGCCATGCTAAATGTGTAGGATTATGGGGATAGGGCAGAGGGGAAGGTCTGACTGGGATGATCTTCCGCAGAGTCGGTGCAGACTCAATGGGCCAATTGGCATCTTTCTGAATTGTAGGACACCGGCTTAAGACATTCTAAGACACCGGCAGGCTACTCATCATCTGCCTACCCCTGATTTTCAATCGCTGGCCCTCCGTTTTTCAGGTCTAACATTCCTCTCCTATAGTGTCATGTGGTATTTTCAAAATTTAGCATTCCCTAGGGTATGACCTGCATAATCCTTTTTATCTAAATATAGTGTGTGATGCTATGCTAACAAGACCATTCATGTCTGAAAGTAAAATTGGGAATAGCTGATAGTACAAAATAGCACAAAATCATTATAGTGGGTATCAACAACTTAATTTGAAAAGGCTTCTTTTACACAAAACATTTTTAAAAATTCTAAATATATTTTATAATCCCAGCCACCAATATAGGAAATTGCACAATTCTAGAGGTTACATTGTTCTTACAAACATAATCATTCAATTTTAGTGTAAATGTCTAAGTGTAACCTGACTAAAAGCAGAAGAAATTCCACAATCTAGACCAATAGACCAAATTTATTTTCTGGCCAATCCAGTGCCTGAATACATTTGTACAACCACAAGGTGGCGCACTAACAAGAATTATTGCAGAGTAATTTCTCCTGAATTGGCAAAAGCCTGGAAAGCAATAATGAGCCTCGAACACAGTAAAATACCTCAAGGTATACAGGAATGTTAAAAGGCAAGAAAGGATGCTGAGTCACATGAGGAGATGGTGGGCCAATGATCAGACGTTTGGACAATTAGGCAGCAGGTTAAAGGAAGACATCGGAACATAGGAATTAGAAGCAAAAGTAGGCAAATTCAGTTCTTCGAGCCTGCCTCGTCATTCACTCTCTCCTTGGTCTCAAGTCCATCTCCCCACCTGTTCCCCATATCCCTTTTTAAAATTAGAAATATATCAATCTCCCTCTTGAAACAATTTGCGATTCAGACTCCACCGCGCTATGGGGCAGCGAGTTCCACAAATTCACCACCCTCTGCGAGTAGTTCCGCCTCATCTCAGTTTTAAATCTACCGCCTCTTAACCTATACCTGTGACCTCCTGTTCTAGATTACCCCATAAGAGGAAACATTTGGGGCGGTTGTGGGGGCGGGGGGGTGATTTTCCCAGTGCAGTGGGCTGGGAGATTCGAGCGGAGTCCGTTTCACGGGCTTCCCGCTGGGCGCCACGGCCTCCGCGAGTCTCCAAGCACCAGATTTCTGGCGCCGTCAGCTCCACACCAGAAATCGGCGCGGAGCTGCATAATATATGCAGATTTTAAATTTAAATATAATTTAAATCCCTTTAGCAGGCCCAGGACTGAAATCCCTGGGCCCACTCGCGTCTCCCCCTGCCCCGACAGGAGTGTCACTCCAGCGGGACTTATGGCTGACCAACCCTGCTGGAGGGAAGGGGTGCCAGTGAGGCTGCCTAGAAGGTCAGGTGCCAGGGATTGCCCCCAGGCATTGCTACCTTGGCAATGCCAGCCTGGGCCTCTGGACACTGCCCACTGGGCACTGGCACTTTTCCCCATGGGCAGTGCCCACTGATGTTGGAAATCACATCTTATAATCACACACCTACAGAGTTCACAATAGCCATTTAGACCAAGAGAGGCCGCAAAACTCTGGCAAGTAGCTACATTTCAGTCCAACACATTCCAAACTCCCTGTCACTTAAAAATAGGGTACTTATAAATTGAGCAATGCTGTTGTAAGACAGGCTCCAGGTTTAGTTTACTGGCACTATTTCTGTTACACAAATCTAAACAATTGCTTAATATACAGAATTATTTCAAAGCCAGTGACGTGTTACTGCATTGCACACAATGGACAACTTTGAGGAATTAATTGGTAGCCGGATGCTTCAAGGTGCAGGAAAAGCAATAATTCCACTGACCTTATTCCTCTCCTTGTATATCCTCCCCATGTTACTGATTCTGAACTTCGACTTTCTTAACCCCAACTTCTACTTTCCCAACCCTAGTACGTACCCTGTTCAACCTTTGAGGAGACTATCAAATTTTATCCTGATAAGTGATTTTTGAACACACTTTCCCTTCCGCCAACATCCCCCCTTCCCTACCCATCTACCCACCTACCCAAAGTGTTGCACAGAATAAGTTGGAAAGTTTTCGGAGTTGGAGGATTCACCATTTTAGTACAATTTTAGTTTAATTTAGTGACGACTGTTTCATCGGGGTGTCTAACTTACCAGGATTAATTAAATCAAATCCTTTCTTTAATGACAATGCGTTTAAAAAAATCCCAAAATACAGTTTTTCGATGTCTGTTTTTTGCAAAAACTGAATTAGCATCCTTCAAATTTTACATCTTTCTTCACATTGCATTTAACTTTTACCTCCTAACACCTACTCATAGCCAAGAAGGTATACAAGTTTGACCAAGTGAGGGTTAAGTCTTTGGTATTCAGCTGCAAAAAGAAGCAAAGATGTGTCCAGGGATTTAGTAGAAATTGAGCTCTGCTTGGACTGTGGTCACATGGATGGGCTGAAGAGTCATCCCGAGACTTGGCAGCATTAGGCCAGGAATCTTGCAGTTTAGCAGCATTGACTTGGCCTGATAGCCCTGGTTGGCAAGCTTCTAGAAGATTCATGTAATCAATGAATGAATTGTTCTGTGACTGGAAAAAAAGATTTTCCTTAAATAAATAAATATCACGCTTGCATAAGTAAATATACAGATTCCACTCCCTGTCTTTGCTTCACTGGAATGGTAAATATTTATGGATGCTAAATTCAGAAAGGAATTTTTAATGTCGCTTGGAAAGTGGTTGGGAGCAGGCAGGGCTTGGCACCAACGTCCTCCTAAATGGCCAGTTGTTCTGTCAATTTTAAACATTTCCGGAAATCTCAAATAGTTAGATGAGGTAAGGGTCCCAAAAAAAGAAGTCCTTACTTGGCTGTGCAGGCCATTCAGATGCAGGGATATGGGATGCAGAGAGGAGAGGTGCCTACCTACTCAGCTCTGTGCCTCCAAAACCATCATGAGTTGGATTACTCTGTTACCCCGGTGTGTTCTGCCCCTGGTGATTATTGAGGCAAGCAGCAGGGAATAAAATAAACACAAACAGCTGATTTTCCAGTTTCAACCTTCACGATTTGAGTCACTAAGCTCCCTTCAATTCTTGTCTGAGGAAAATCCAGCTCTGATACCATAAGTGAATTAGCCTGGTAATATATTAAAACAAGTTTAAAAGTTTATTTATTAATGTCACAAGTAGGCTTACATCATCACTGCAATGAAGTTACTGTGAAAATCTCCTAGTTGCCACACTCCGATGCCTGTTCGGGTATATTGAGGGAGAATTTAGCATGGCCAATGCATCTAACCAGCACATCTTCCTGACTGTGGGAGGAAACCGGAGCACCCAGAAGAAACTCACGCAGACACAGGGAGAACATGCAGACTCCGTACAGACAGTGATCAAAGCTGGGAATTGAACCCGGGTCCCTAGTGCTGGGAGGCAGCAGTGCTAATCACTGTGCCACCGTGCCATCACGGAGATTATAACTTACAACACCCTAAGGCAGACTGAGCAGCACACTCACATTAGCAGAGTAACTTTGCACACAAGTCCCTGACCAGGTAGATGAATTTCCTGCAGCTCCAAAACACCCTTGGCACAATTTGTGAATTCAACTAGAGTAGCTAATGCATCCAGAAATAGGCCGCTAAATCCAAACTTACAACATCAATATTGTTATGAAGTCATCATGAGCAATTCTATTAGGATATTCACTGGCGAATTGTGTTCAGGATCTACATTCCACTTGGTTAGGTATGAAAGGGGAGAAATTCAGCTCATGACTGCCCATTCCTCTGGCCTGTAGAAATAGTAGAAAACCTCAAATGTTCATGCCATGAGCTGCCCCCTCAAACACTCTACTGGAACTGTGCTGAGGCAATACTGACTCGAATGACCTTTAGTCATCCAGTCTACCAGCCTGAAATCAGGTGGGCCCAGGAAACTGATGCAAGTTAAGGCCCTGTAATAGATCCAAATTGAACTTTGGACGTATTTGTTCATTTCACCCACAAATCCTTGGTGGGAACATTTGGAAAGGAGGCTGCACCAATGGTATTTGAAGAAAAACTCATTCAGTCAATCACTGGTTAGTCACTTTAGAACACATGAGCTTTTAGGTCTACAGCAACTACTTACTTTTATAATAGCACCTCTAACATAAAATACTCAAAGCTGCTTCACAGAGGCATTATAAAACAAAATACTTCACGCAAGCAGATGTTAGGGCAAATAACAAAAAGCTTGGTCAAAGAGGTAGGTTTTAAGGAGCATTTTCATGGAGGAAAGGTTGCTTGGATACACTAAGTTTAGAAATTGTGTAGTTTATTTTCAGAAGAAAAGGACAATCTCTACCTGGAGCTTGCATTCAAAGTTTATCTACAAAGGATGGGCAGGTTAGGGGGATTGGCCATAGTATTTTGTCCCCTAGTGTCCCAGGGTGTGCAGGTTGGGGGTAAATAAATGTGGGGGTAAATACAGAGCCTGGGTAAGATGATCTGTCAGCGAGTCAATGCAGACTCGATGGGGCGAATGGCCTCCTTCTGCACTGTAGGGATTCTATGAACATGGATGTGCATCTTGGTTTGCCTGATGAGAAGGAAGAGGAGCAGAAATCAGATTGCAGAGAATTACAGCAGCTGGAAGAAGAAAGGGTTGTGGGGTGTGTGTGTTTTTGGGATGGGGGGGAGGAAAGAGAGGGCTGTAGCGGGCCTTAAACCACACGAGTGCACAGGAACAAAACATCTTACCTGCAGCTAAGTGAGCAGCAATGCTTCTGACAGTTCTGCTTCACTGGGACAGGCAGTAACAGGGTGACTGTCCTGTTGAAACACCAACTGCGACACTGCGCTGATCGCACACTTCAATGCTGATAGCTCCAAAGATGACCCTGGTCCTGAATTTCTTTCACCTCCTGGTCATTCCAGAGGGCAATGGGTGACATTAGGAAGATAGGTCAATTTGCAGTTGCATCAAACCACTCACAAATGCATCCTTTCCTAAGCAAAATATTTGCATCACTTTTCCCAGTAATGAAGCAAGAAGACAGCCTTGTTGCCCAAATTGCTGGATATAATTGGCCAAAATCACATATTCTTGTATGTTCCATATCAAAAGGTAAGGAATGCATTCACTTTACACTGGCGTTTGCCACAGGGAGTGCATCTCGCCTTGTTTACCAGTACTGAAGTTGTCATGATGTCTCTATCCTGCAGATGTTTCCAATCCCCACTCTTCCACCCAGGTCATTGGATTAGTTGAAGATTAGTGGCATCCTCCGAGTGCATGGCTCGTGGTGTCTGTCGGGAACTTGATCACAGGCGGAGGGGAAAATATGATCAGAACCACAGCTCTACCAGAACTCTGACCGAACAGACCTTTGGCAGTGCCCTTGCCTAACCAGGTCCTGAGGCATCCTGCAAAATAATCCTGAGAGAGCCTTGGGATTTGTCATCATTTACTGTCTGCTCCAGTACTTTGCTCTGCAATGGGGCACAACTATTATAAGCAGTTGAGGGGGAGGAGGAAATGCAGGAGCAGGGAGAATAGCAGAACAATAAGAAATTACAAGGTACAGCTACTCGACAATTATACTCGTTAAACATTGAGAAATACTTTGATTGAATTATCTCCCACCCCATTCCACACCAAAAGTCATTTCGAGCATCAAAAGTCTGAGGTCACATACCAACTGACTCGAGAACAGCTTCTTCCCTGTTGTCATCAGACTTTTGAATAGACCTACCTCACACTAAGTTGATAAAAGCAAATTATTGCAGATGCTGGAATCGGAAACCAAAAGAGAAAATGCTGGAAACTCTCACCAGGTCTGGCAGTACCTGTAAGGATTCGTCAACTCTTTTCTCTCCTTGCAGATGCTGCCAGACCCTGTTGAGATTTTCCAGCATTTTCTCTTTTGGTTTCATATTAAGTTGATCAGCGAGCAGATATGCTGTTAACTCGAGAGACGGCATCAGGTCCGTCTCCCATGGCACCATTCACAAGGGTCTACACCTCAAACACTTCCACTGCTTTACGTGAGAACTGAGGAGTGGCATGTCATGGTACTTTCATGCCATCCTTGCATTTGTTCATGGAGGAGATATTGGAATCTAAAGCAAGAATGGCAGTCGTCAGCGTGGTCACCAAAAGCTTCATTACTGAGGACCCTGCTGCAGTGTGCAGAGGTGACCCATACTCAATGATTTGTTGCATTGTGACCCTGTGCATGTTTGAAGTGGGTTCATCCATAATCTCCCAGAATTTAAGCAGACTCTCTGGGTGCCTGTTGTTTCACTGAGGGGTGCACAGCCTATCTTCTTCTGTAGGTTTGACCTTTGAAGGGAACATCTATGGCCACTGCTGCAGGATTAGAATGTAGGTTCTCCCTGCAGCAAGCTGGTTTCTGAACCATCCTAGCTCCTCCAACCCCCTGCTTACTCCTACATGCTTGTGCTTTGTGAATTCCCTCAGCCCTCCCACTAACCCCTCTGAATTATGCAGGATGCCAGTTTCTGAGCTGGTATTTGCAAGGGTAAGGTTGACAGATGGCATGCCTTCAGGAGGGCAGTCCTTCCTTTCCTGCTCCAACTGGGGCTGTTACTTGTGATGCATCTAAAAGAGGAAGACAGAGTCGGTCTGGCAGTTAGCGATAAAAGAGAAATGCGTGGTAGCTTAAAGGGGCACTACTTTGTCATGCAGAGTGGGTGAGGGGAGAATGCAGTAACTTGACTTTACAACCCACAACACTCTATTACACTTCTAAAATGTTTTGAGGTGTGCCGAGTCCTGAAAGGTATTTTTAAAATTCTCCAAGACAACCTAATACTCTTAACCTTCTCCTTACTCTTGTAATTACACAAGAGAAGAAAAGTTCAACAGATTTGTCCTAGATTTTGCACTTTTACCTGGTTGAGTTACAATACTGGAGCTTTGGTTTGTAATCAATCTCTTCACAATCAATGAAGCTGAGAATGGAACAGTTCACATAAAACTCATACGCAGCAAGACAAAGGAGAACTCCGGTCTTGCCCGATAAGTCTGGGCTGAAAAGGAATCCAGGTTCCAAGAGGTGAAGAAAACCACGACAATCTGCGAGACAATCCCATTGTACAATTACTGTGAAACACACTAGGATGCTTTATTACTAAATAAATACAAGCGGCAGCAACTTGGGCTTCAGGCCTTGAGCAGCAGCTGGAGTCACTGAGGTGCGTTCATGAGGTTGAGAGCTTCGTGAATGTCATGTTTATAGATGTGGTCACCCCACTCCAAGAACATTAAAGGGAGAGAATGGGTGACTGCCAGACAGTCCAGAAGAAACAGGTAGGTGGTGCAGGAGTCCACCCCCAAAGAACAAAGAACAGTACAGCACAGGAAACAGGCCCTTCAGCCCTCCAAGCCTGTGCTGCTCCTTGGTCCAACTAGACCAATCGTTTGTATCCCTCCATTCCCAGGCTGCTCATGTGACTATCCAGGTAAGTCTTAAACGATGTCAGTGTGCCTGCCTCCACCACCCTACTTGGCAGCGCATTCCAGACCCCCACCACCCTCTGTGTAAAAAACATCCCTCTAATATCTGAGTTATACTTCGCCCCTCTCAGCTTGAGCCCGTGACCCCTCGTGATCGTCACCTCCGACCTGGGAAAAAGCTTCCCACTGTTCACCCTATCTATACCCTTCATAATCTTGTATACCTCTATTAGATCTCCCCTCATTCTCCGTCTTTCCAAGGAGAACAACCCCAGTCTACCCAATCTCTCCTCATAGCTAAGACCCTCCATACCAGGCAACATCCTGGTAAACCTTCTCTGCACTCTCTCCAATGCCACCACGTCCTTCTGGTAGTGCGGCGACCAGAACTGGACGCAGTACTCCAAATGTGGCCTAACCAGCGTTCTATACAGCTGCATCATCAGACTCCAGCTTTTATACTCTATACCCCGTCCTATAAAGGCAAGCATACCATATGCCTTCTTCACCACCTTCTCCACCTGTGTTGCCACCTTCAAGGATTTGTGGACTTGCACACCTAGGTCCTTCTGTGTTTCTATACTCCTGATGACTCTGCCATTTATTGTATAACTCCTCCCTACATTATTTCTTCCAAAATGCATCACTTCGCATTTATCCGGATTAAACTCCATCTGCCACCTCTCCGCCCAATTTTCCAGCCTATCTATATCCTGCTGTATTGCCCGACAATGCTCTTCGCTATCCGCAAGTCCAGCCATCTTCGTGTCATCCGCAAACTTGCTGATTACACCAGTTACACCTTCTTCCAAATCATTTATATATATCACAAGTAGCAGAGGTCCCAGTACAGAGCCCTGTGGAACACCACTGGTCACAGACCTCCAGCCGGAAAAAGACCCTTCGACCACTACCCTCTGTCTCCTATGGCCAAGCCAGTTCTCCACCCATCTAGCCACTTCTCCTTGTATCCCATGAGCCTTAACCTTCTTGACCAACCTGCCATGTGGGACTTTGTCAAATGTCTTACTGAAATCCATATAGACGACATCCATATAGACGACAAAGTGATGATTCATGTGGGGAGTGTAGACAGAGCCAAATCCATGGCATTGGATTCATGAGTGTTCCAGCTGTACAGGGGGCACAAAGACTGAAGAGAAATAACGAGAGGATATTTGATAATTAGGGGAATGGACAGATGTGAATCTTGGATGGTGTGTTGTCGCCCTGCTGCCAGAATGGCACTAAATGGCTACTGTGCATTCTGAGGTGGGGAGGGTGAACAGTCAATGATCTTTGTCCACATCGATACCAACAACATCGGCAGAGAGAGGGGGATGTGGTCCTGCAATCAGAATTTAGGGAGCTAGGCAGGACATTTGCAAGCAGGACCTCAAAAGTTACCGTCTCCTGATTATTCCTAACACCACGTGCGAGTGAGGATGATAAAGCAGATGAATGCATAGCTGGAAAGATGGTGCAGGAGGTAGAACTGTAGATTTCAGATTGCTGGGACACTGGGACTGGCACTGGGTGCAGGGTGGTGGTGAACACAACCAGAACTGAACCCTGTGGGTTGATTTGCTTATGCTATTGGAGAGGGTTTAAACTAACTTGGCAGGAGAAAATACCAGAGAGGCACACCAAGATGCCCAGAACCTTGAGAGAAATAGAGTAGAAAACGGTAAGTTATAGATTCAGAGAAGGGAGAAAGCAATGACGTCTAAATCAGGGTTACTGTGCATGTATGTGAATGCGCTGAATGTGGTAAATAAAACTGGGGAATTACATTGCCATGTGGAAATATGATACTGTGACTATAACAGACACATGGCTCAAAGAGAGACAGGACTGGATTTAAATATTCCTGGATATAAGGTGTTCAGGAAAGATAGGAAAGGGGAAAAAGGAGGAGAGGTCATGGTAATGATTAAGGAGACTATTGCGGTGCTGGAGAGCGACCTTCCCGTGTGGTAAAGGACAGAATCTATTTGGCTCGAGTCAAGGACCAAAAAAATGTGCAATTACTTTGTTCGGTGTAGGCCACCAACTGGTGGGAGAGATATAGAGGAACTAATTTGTAAGGAAATTACAGAAAAATGCAAGTGTGGGACTTTAATTATCCAAATGTAGGAATAATTGGGATAGTTATAGTGTAAAGGGCAGCGAGGAATAAGAGAATCATGAATTCCGCTAGTTGCTTACGCTTCCTGCAGATGCATTTGTCCTGGATCATAGTGATGTCCAGAAAATCCTACATTACACAGCTACAATACACACTTGTCTTGTCATTAATACTTATGTTATTTAGTTAATTACCTTAGAATAATGCCTATATATACTACAATTTATTGTGCTTATTAGATGCCAGTACCACCTGCAACTAAGAGTTGTATGTGGAAAGATGTGGAAAAACCGACCAAATCCAACCTGGCAAATTACCGCCTCAATTTACTTTCGATCATCAGTAAAGTGATGGAAGGTGCTGTCAACACTGCAATCAAACGACACTTTCTTAGTAATAACCTTCTACTAGAGCTACTTGACTCCTGACCTCATTACAGCCTCGGTCCAAACATGGACAAAAGTGCTGAACTCCAGAGGTGCAGTGAAAGTTTCTGCCCGAGACAGCATTTGACTGAGAGTGACATTAAGGAACTCTGGCAAAACTCGAGTCAATGAGGATCAGGGGGAAAATCTCCATTGGTTGGAGCCATACCTAACACAAAGGAAGATGATCGTGGTTGTTGGAGGTTAATCATCTCAGTCCCAGTTCATCTCAGAAATTCCAGAGACCAGTAGGCGCAACCAACTTTAGCTGCTTCATCAATGACATTTCCTCCATCATAAAGTCAGAGGTGTGGACTTTGTTGATGACTGCGCAATGTTCAGCATCATTTGTGACTCCTCTGATACTGAAGCAGTTCATACCCATATGCAGTAAGACCTGGAAAATATTCAAGCTTGGGCTAATAAGTGGCAGGTGATAGTCAAGCTACAAGTGGCAGGAAATTACCATCTCTCACAATAGGAAATTCAACCATCGCCACTTGTCATTCAGTGACATTACCATTACTGAGCCCGCCACACTCAACATCCTGGGGGTTAGCATTGATGAGAAACTGAATTAGACAATGTACTGAGGCATTATGAGTGGAGCTCAGGAATAGGAAGCATGAAATCACAATGGTGGGAGTGTATTATAGATCTCCCAACAGCCCTCAGGAAGAGCAGTTTTGTAGTCAAAGATACAGAAAGGTGTGAAAAAAGCAGGGTCGTTGTGGTGGGTGACTATTTTCCCCCATATTGACTGGGACTCCCTTACAACCAGGGGCGCGGATGGAGAGAAAATGTGTCCAGGAGGGCCTTTTGATACAGTATGTTGACAATCCAACCAGGGAGGGGGCCATACTAGACTTGGTATTGGGGAATGAGTCAGGCCAGATGATCGGTGTTTCAGTGGGGGAGCATTTTGGGCTTATTTGATTTGATTTATTATTGTCATGTATTAACATACAGTGAAAAATAATGTTTCTTGAACACTATAAAGACAAAACATATCGTTCATAGAGAAGGAAACAAGAGAGTGCAGAATGTAGTGTTACAGTCATAGCTAGGGTGTAGAGAAAGATCAACTTAATGCAAGGTACGTCCATTCAAAAGTCTGACAGCAGCAGGGAAGAAGCTGTTCTTGAGTCGGTTGGTACATGACCTCAGACTTTTGTATCTTTTTCCCGAAGGAAGAAGGTGGAAGAGAGAATGCCCAGGGTGCATGGGGTCCTTAATTATGCTGGCTGCTTTGCCGAGGCAGCGGAAAGTGTAGACAGAGTCAATGGATGGGAGGTTGGTTTGCGTGATGGATTGGGCTACAGTCACAACCTTTTGTAGTTCCTTGCGGTCTTGGACAGAGCAGGAGCCATACCAAGCTGTGAAACAACTGGAAAAAATGCTTTCTATGGTGCATCTGTAAACGTTGGTGAGAGTCGTAGCTGACATGTCAAATTTTATTAGTCTTCTGAGAAAGTAAAAGCGTTGGTGGGCTTTCTTAACTATAGTGTCGGCAATGGGGGGGGGGGGTGTTAGGATAGGTTGTTGGTGATCTGGACACCTAAAAACTTGAAGCTCTCGACCCTTTCTACTTCGTCCCCGTTGATGTAGACAGGGGCATGTTCTCCTTTGCGCTTCCTGAAGTCGATGACAATCTCCTTCATTTTGTTACAATCGCAGCAACCATAATTCCATAAGATTTTGGATTGTCATGGATGAGGACAAGATTGGCCCTCGGGTGAGGGTGCTTAATTAGGCGAGGGCCAATTACAATTGCAAAAATGAAGGATTGAAATGGCAGGATTCGGGAACCATGGACGACGAGGGAAATTGTCAGTTTAATCAAAAGGAAAAAGGAAGAATACAATAGGTCTAGGCATCTAAAATCTGATGAAGTCCTTGAGGAGTACAGTGAAAGTAGGAAGAAACTTATGCATGGAATTAGGAGGGCTAACAGGGGCCATGAAATGTCTTTAGCAAACAAGGAGAATCCCAAGGCTTTTTATGCATATATTAGGAGCAAGAGGATAGCAAGGTAAAGAGTAGGCCAACTCAAGGACAATGGAGGGAAATTATGAGTGGAGCCACAGGAAATGGGTGAGATCCTTAATGAGTACTTTGTATCAGTATTCACCAAGGAGAAGGACATGACCAATATTGCGGTCGGAGATAGGTGTGTGAACACTCCAGAGAACATGCCGGCTGATTGGAAAACAGCTAATGTAACGCCACTGTTTAAAAAAGGAAGTAGACAAAAGGCGGGTAACTACAGGCTGGTTAGCTTAATGTCCATAGTTGGGAAATTGCTGGAATCCATCACTAAAGAAGAAATAGCAGGACACCTGGAAAAAAAATGGTTCGATCAAGCAGACCCAGCATGGATTCATGAAGGGAAAGTCATGTTTGACAAATTTACTGGATTTTTATGAAGATGTAACGAGTGCGGTTGACAGAGGGGAACCGGTAGATGTGGCGTTTTTAGATTTCCAGAAGGCGTTCAATAAGGTGCCTCACAAAAGGTTGCTGCAGAAGATGAAGGTACACGGAGTTGGGGGGTAAAGTGTCAGCGTGGATTGAGGATTGGCTATCTAACAGAAAGCAGAGAGTTGGAATAAATGGGTGCTTTTCTGGTTGGCAGTTGGTGACTAGTGGCGTGCCGCAGGGATCGGTGCTGGGACCTCAACTGTTTACCATATACATAGACAATCTGGAGGAGGGGACGGAGTGTAGGGTAACAAAGTTTGCGGATGACACAAAGATGAGTGGGAAAACGAATTGCGTAGAGGTTGCGGAAAGTCTGCAGAGAGATTTGGATAGGCTAAGTGAGTGGGTGAGGATCTGGCAGATGGAGTATAACGTTGACAAGTGTGAGGTTATCCACTTTGGAAGGAATAATAGTAAAATGGACTATTATTTAAATGGTGAAAAATTACAACATGCTACTGTGCAGAGAGACCTGGGGGTCCTTGTGCATGAATCGCAAAAACTCAGTTTGCAGGTGCAGCAGGTGATCAAGGCGGCAAATGGAATGTTGGCCTTTATCGCGAAGGGGATGGAGTATAAAAGCAGGGAGGTCTTGCTGCAATTATACAAGGTACTGGTGAGGCCGCAACTAGAGTACTGTGTGCAATTTTGGTCCCCTTATTTGCAGAAGGATATATTGGCCTTGGAGGGAGTACAGAGAAGGTTCACCAGGTTGATACTGGAGATGAGGGAGTTAGCTTATGAGGAGAGGTTGAGTAGATTGGGCCTGTACTCGTTGGAGTTTAGAAGGCTGAGGGGAGATCTTATAGAGACATATAAGATAATGAAGGGGCTACACAGGGTAGAGGCAGAGAGATTCTTTCCACTTAAAAAGGAAACAAGAACTAGAGGACACAGCCTCAAAATAAGGGGGAGTCAGTTTAGGACAGAGTTGAGGAGGAACTTCTTCTCTTCGAGGGTAGTGAATCTCTGGAATTCTCTGCCCATTGAAGCAGTGGAGGCTACCTCGTTAAATATGTTTAAGTCACAGGTAGATAGATTTCTGATCAATAAGGGAATTAAGGGTTATGGGGAACGGGCGGGTAAGTGGAACTAAACCACTATCAGATCAGCCATGATCTTATTGAATGGCGGGGCAGGCTCGAGCGGGCTAGATGGCCTACTCCTGCTCCTATTTCTTATGTTCTTATATCGAAGGTGGAAGTGTTGGGTATCCTAAATTGCATTAAGGTAGACAAGTCCCCGGGGCCGAATGGGTTATTGTGGGAGCAAGGGGAGAAATTAAGGCAAGGGGGCCTTAACAGATATTTTCACATTCTCTTTGAACACAGGCAAGGTTCAAGAGGACTGGAGATCAGCCAGTGTTGTTCTCTTGTTTAAGAAAGGAAGTAGAGATAATCCAGGAAATTATGGGCCGGTGAGCCTGATGTCAGTGTTGGGGAGGTTTTTGGAGAAAATACTGAGGGACAGGATATATGCACATTTGGATGAAAATGGATTAGTTAGTGACAGGCAGCATGGTCTGTCCGGGGAAGGTCATGTCTCACCAACTTGATTTAGTTTTTTGAAGAGGTGACAAAGATAATTGATGAGGGAAGGGCTGTAGATGTAGTTTATATGGACTTTAGTAAGGCATTTGACAGTGTCCCACATGGTAGACTGGTACAGTGGTTAGCACTGCTATCTCACATCGCCAGGGACCCAGGTTCAATTCCAGCCTTGGGTGACTGTCTGTGTGGAGTTTACACATTCTCCTTGTGTCTACGGGGGTTTCCTCTGGGTGCTCCAGTTTCCTTCCACAATTCAAAGATGTGCGAGTTAAAAAAATGTTCATTAGTGTCACAAGTAGGCTTACATTAACACTGCAATGAAGTTACTATGACAATCCCCAAGTCACCACACTGTTCGGGTACACTGAGGGAGAATTTAGCATGGCCAATGCACCTAACCAGCACGTCTTTCGGACAGTGGGAGGAAACCAATGCAGACACGAGGAGAAGGTGCAAACTCCACATAGTGACTCAAACCAGGAATTGAACCTGGGCCTGGTGCCGTGAGGCAGTAGTGCTAACCACTGTGCCACCGTGTCATGTGTTGGGTTGATTGACCATGCAAAATTACCCCTTAGTATCGGGGGACTAGCTAGTATAAATAGGTGGGGTTGTGGGGATAGGACCTGGGTGGGTTTGTGCTTGGTGCAGACTTGATGGGCCGAATGGCCTCCTCCTGCACTGTAGAGATTCTATGAAAGACTAAAATCACATGGGATTTGGGCTGTGCTGGCTAGATGGATACAGAACTGGCTTGGTAAGAGAATAAGAAGTCTCACAACACCAGGTTAAAGTCCAACAGGTTTATTTGGTAGCAAAAGCCACTAGCTGTCGGAGCACTGCCCCTTCATCAGGTAAGTGGGAGTTCTGTTCACAAACAGGGCATATAAAGACACAAACTCAATTTACAAAATAATGGTTGGAATGCAAGTCTTTACAGGTAATCAAGTCTTAAAGATACAGACAATGTGAGTGGAGAGAGCGTTAAGCACGAGATGTGTATCATCTCCAGCCAGGACAGTTAGTGAGATTTTGCAAGCCCAGGCAAGTCGTGGGGGTTACAGATAGTGTGACATGGACCCAAGATCCCAGTTGAGGCCATCCTCATGTGTGCGGAACTTGGCTATCAGTCTTTGCTCAGCGACTCTGCGTTGTCATGTGTCGTGAAGGCCGTCTTGGAGAACGCTTAGCTGAAGATCAGAGGCCGAATGCCCGTGACCGCTGAAGTGTTCCCCAACAGGAAGAGAACAGTCTTGCCTGGTGATTGTCGAGCGGTGTTCATTCATCCGTTGTCATAGCGTCTGCATGGTCTCCCCAATGTACCATGCCTCGGGACATCCTTTCCTGCAACATATGAGGTAGACAACGTTAGCCGAATTGCAAGAGTATGTACCGTGTACCTGGTAGATGGTGTTCTCACGTGAGATGGTGGCATCCATGTCGATGATCCGGCACGTCTTGCAGAGGTTGCTGTGGCAGGGTTGTGTGGTGTCGTGGTCACTGTTCTCCTGAAGGCTGGGCAGTTTGCTGCGGACAATGGTCTGTTTGAGGTTGTGCGGTTGTATGAAGGCAAGAAGTGGGGGTGTGGGGATGGCCTCGGCAAGATGTTCATCTTCATCAATGACATGTTGAAGGCTCTGGAGAAGATGTCGGAGCTTCTCTGCCCCGGGGAAGTACTGGACGATGAAGGGTACTCTGTCCGCCGTGTCCTGTATTTGTCTTCTGAGGAGGTCGGTGGTTTTTCACTGTGGCGCATCAGAACAGTTCCGCACACATGAGGACGGCCTCAACCGGGATCTTGGGTTCATGTCACACTATCTGTAACCCCCATGACTTGCAAAATCTCACTAACTATCCTGTCTGGAGACAATACACATCTCTTTAACCTGTGCTTAACGCTCTCGCCACTCACTTACTGTGTTTACCCCAGTCCAATGCCGGCATCTCCACACCTTGGTTATACAAGACAGAGAATAGTGGTGGAAGGATGTTTTTTGTTTCAGAATGGAAATCTGAATCTAGTGGTGTTCCACAGGGATCAGTGCTGGGACCTCTGTTGTTTGAAGTATATATAAAAATGATCTGGAGGAAAATGTGGGCGGTCTGATTCGTAAGTTTGCGGATGTCACAAAGATTGATGGAGTTGCCGATAGTGCAGGATACAACAGGATTTGGATAGATTGGAAACTTGGGCACAGAAATAGCAAATGGAGTTTAATCTGGACAAATGCAAGGCGATGCATTTTGGAGGATCAAATTTAGGTATGAATTATATTGTAAATGGCAGTTCACTTAGGAACATTAACATACAGAGGGATCCGGGTGTGCAGGTCCACAGTTCCCTAAAGGTGGCAACACAAGTGGCCAAGATGATTAAGAAGGCACATGGCATGCTTGCCTTCATCATAGAATCATAGAATCCCTACAGTGCAGAAGGAGGCCATTCGGCCCATTGAGTCTACACCGACCACCATCCCACCCAGGCCCTATTCCCGTAACCCCACCTATTTACCCTTGCTAATCCCCTGACACTCGGGTCAATTTATCATCGCCAATCAACCTAACCCGCACATCTTTGGACTGTGGGAGGAAACCCAAGCAGACACGGGGAGAATGTGCAAACCCCACACAGACAGTGACCTGAGGCCAGAATTGAACCGGGGTCCCTGGTGCTGTGAGGCAGCAGTGCTAACCACTGTGCCGGGCATGGAGTACAGGAGTTGGAAATTCATGTTGCAGCTGTATAAAACCTTGCTTAGGCCGCATTTGGAGTATTGCGTGCAGTTCTAGTCACCACACTACCAGAAAGATGTGAAAGCTTTGGAGAGACTGCAAAGAAGCTTCACCAGGATGTTGCCTAGTCTCAAGGCTGTTGATTACGAGAAGAGGTTGAATAAACTAGGACTGTTTTCCCCGGAAGCATGGAGGCCGAGGGGAGACCTGATAGAGGTCTACAAAATTGTGAGGCATAGACAGGATGGATAGTCAGAGGTTTTTTTCGAGAGTGGAAGTGTCAATTACAAGGGGTTCAGGTGAGAAACGATAAGTTTAAGGGAGATGTGCGGGGAAGTTTTTCTATGCAGAGAGCAGAGAGTGCCTGGAACGCACTGCCAGAGGAGGTGGTGGATGCAGGCACATTAGCAACATTCAAGAGGCATCTGGATGGGTACTGAATTGGGAGGAAATAGAGGGATACAGTCCGAGTAAGGGCACAAGGTTTTTTAAGCTTAGTTAGTGTATCATGATCAGTTTACGCTTGGAGGGTCGGAGGGTCTGTTCCTGTGCTGTACTTTCTTTGTTCTATAAAATATAGTGGTTACAAGGGCAGGTCAGGTCTGGGAATTCTTAAGTGGGTAATTCACCTTCTGATTCCCCAAAGCATGTTTACCATCTACAAGGCACAAGTCAGGAGTGTGATGGAATACCCTCCACTTGCCTGGATGGGTACAGCTCAAAAACACTCAAGAAGCTCAACCCTACCAAGGACAAAGCAGCCCGCTTGATTGGCACCCCATCCACCATTTTAAACACACTCTCCCTCCACCTATGCACAGTGACAGCAAAGTGCACCACCACAAGATGCACTGCAGAAACTCACCAAGGCTGTAAAGACAACACCTTCCAAACCCATGACCTCTACCACCTAGAAGGACAAGGGCAGCGGAGGTTTGGCAACACTACCACCTACAAGTTCCTCTCCAAGCCACACACCATCCTGACTTGAAGCTGTTCCTTCAATGTCACGGAGTCAAAATCCTACATCTCACTTCCTAACAGCATTGTGGATGTTTCTACATCACACCGACTCCAGCAGTTCAAGGTAGCTCACCACCACTCTGTCAACGCTAAGTAGGGATGAGCAGCAAATGTTGCTGAGCCAGCGATGTCACATCCTGTGAAAGAATAAATAAAAACATAGCAAGCTCCCACAAACAGCAATGTCATAAGGACCAGACAATCTGTTTTTGTACTGTTGATTGAGAGATAAAAATATTGGCCAAGTCACTGGAGATAGCTTCCATGCTTTATTTTGAAATAGTATGAGATTTTTTTTAACCATCTACCTTGAGCAAACAACACCTTGGTGTAGCATCTCATACGAAAGATGGCACCTCTGACAGTGCAGCACTTCCTCAATCCTGTACTGAAATATCAATCTAGATTTTCCATTCAAGTTTCCGAAGTAGGATTTTAACCCACAACCTTCTGACTCAGAGACAAGAGTGTTACCAACTGAGACACATCTGACATCTTTACATAGAAAGACACCACAACCAGTTCAACACCAATGGCTATGCAAAGAATAAGTAGATGCCTTGCTAATGCAAAGTTTTCTGGAAACTTTAACAACTGGGGCCCATTTTAAGCCACATCCTGACAGGAAGGAGCTGTAGGGTTTTTAAAAAACAGCCAATATCCTAACTTCAGCCGAACCAATTCCTTCTAAAGGTATAGAATTGCCTTTTCGCTTTTGCATTCACTGGCCATAATTACAGATGATGTGGAGTTGCTGGCATTGGACTGGGGTAGGCACAGTAAGTAGTCTCACACCAGGTTAAAGTCCAACAGGTTTATTTGGTAGCACGAGCTTTCAGAGCGTTGCTCCTTCATCAGGTGAGTGAAGAGTTCAGTTCACAAACAGGGCATATATAGACACAAACTCAATTACAAGATAATGGCTGGAATGCAAGTCTTAACAGGTAATCAAGTCTTTACAGATGCCGACAATGTGAGTGGGGAGAGGGTTAAGCACAGGTTAAAGAGGTGTGTATTGTCTCCAGCCAGAACAGTTAGTGAGATTTTGCAAACCCAGGCAAGTTGTTGAGGTTATAGATAGTGTGACATGAACCCAAGATCCCGTTTGAAGCCATCCTCATGTGTGTGGAACTTGGCTATCAGTCTCTGCTCAGTGATTCTGTGTTGTTGTGTGTCATGAAGGCCCGAACGCTTACCCGAAGATCGGATGCTGAATGCCCGTGACGGCTGAAGTGTTCCCCGACAGAAAGGGAACACTCCAGCCTGGTGATTGTTGAGCGGTGTCCATTCATCCATTGTCGTAGCGTCTACATGGTCTCGTCAATGTAACATGTCATCTATGAAGAAGAACATCTCGAAGGCCATCCCCACACCTCCACTACTTGCCTTCAAACAACCGCGTAACCTCAAACAGACCATTGTATTCGGCAAACTACCTAGTCTTCAGGAGAACAGTGACCACGACACCACACAATCCTGCCACAGCAACCTCTGCAAGACGTGCTGGATCATCGACACGGATGCCATCATCTCACGTGAGAACACCATCCACCAGGTACACGGTACATACTCTTGCGACTTGGCCAACGTTGTCTACCTGATACGCTGCAGGAAAGGATGTCCCAAGGCATGACACAGAGAATGTGCAAACTCCACACAGACAGTGACCCGAGGCCGGAATTGCACCTGGACCCCTGCTGCTGTGAGGCAGCAGTGCTAGCCACTGTGCTTCTTTAAATGTAAGCTTTTTACTAAGCCTGTGATCTCATATGCTTTGCTAACCACACTCTCAATACCATCTGCCACCTTCAAAGATCTAAGCACATGCACCGCTAGGTCCCTTTGGCCCTGCAGGTTTTAGAATTGTACCATTCAATCTATAGTCCCTTCCGACCCTTTCTGCAAAATGCATCCCCTCACACTTCTCAGTACTAAATTCTGTCTGCCACTTGTCTGCCTGCCAACGTCCTGCTGCAGTTAGTTTGTATCATCCTCCCTGGTTGCCATTTCTTTAAGTTTGGAATCATCAGTAACTTCACTCTATATTCTAATGTCTAAGTCATTTATATATTATATACATCAAAGACAGTGGTTCTAGCACAGCCCCTTGGGGAACACCACTGTCTACTGCCCTTCAGTCTCAAAAATAACAATTTACCATGATTTACTTTGGCTTTTAATTTACCACAACTTGCTGCTTCTATCCTCAAGTCATTTCAAAAAAAACAAACTAGCCCTCGCCCTTCTATTCCATGAGCCACAATTTTGCTCGACAGTTTTTGATGTGGGACTTTGTCAAACAACTTCCAAATCCATATAGACAACACCCACCACATTTCCTTCATCAACCTCCTGTTATATCATTAAATAATTAAATTAGATGCATCAAACATGATCTATCTTTTACAAGTCTGTGCTGGCTGTCCTTAATTAGCTCAGATTTTACCCTCCCCTGATTATTGTTTCTATAATCTTACCCACCAATGATATTAAACTGCCTGGCCTGTAGGTACTCGAACTTCCTGACACCCTTTCTTGAACTTTGCCACCCTCCAATCCGCTGGCATTTTCCCTGTATCTGGGGAAGGTTAGTAGATTATGGCAAGCCCTTCTGCTGTCTCCACCCCACTTCATTTAGTAACCTTGGACGCTAGCCATCTGGGACAGGTGAGGAGCAGGTGACATAGCCATTCAAAGCAACACCAGCCATTCAAGTACTTTCTGCCTCTCAACTTTCACCCCATCCATTACCTCTACCATTTCTGCTTTTACAGATATTTTGTCAGCTCCCTCTTCCTTGGTAAATACTGATACAAGTAATCTAGTCTTCCCAGCTGCTTCCAAATAGTTACCACAATCTTTGTTCCAAATAGCACACACTTCACCATTACCCATTAGCTATTTACATGCCGAGAAAAGATCTTTGGGTTCTCTTTTATGTTACTTGCCATTCTATTCTTATATTCTCTCTTTGCCAGTCTTCTGTTCCTCTTCACTTCCCATCTCAACCTATTGTATTTGACCAGGTTATCACTTGAAGAATTCACCTGATATGCATTCCACACACTCGTTTTTGTTTCATCATCTTCTCTATCTCCTTCATCATCCAAGGATCTCTGGCTTTGATTCCCCCTATCTTTCTCTGTTTTTTGAAAGTAGCAGTCCATTCCTGAATGATCTCTTCCTTAACAATCACCCAGTGTTCCGGTACAGCTTTCCCTGTCAGTCTTTGGTTCCATCTTACCCTGGCTAGATTCCTTTTCATCCCACTGAAATTAACCTTCTTACAATTTAAATGCTCTGCTTTAGCTTGTTCCTTGCTCTTCTGCATTACTCGTCTAAACCCTATGGTAGGATGTTCTTGCTATAGAGGGAGTGCAACAAAGGTTTATTAGACTGATTTCTGGGATGGCGGGACTACATACGAGGAGAAATTGCATTGGTAGGATTATATTCACTGGAGTTTAGAAGCATGAGGGGGGATCTCGTAGAAACCTATAAAATTTGAACAGGACTAAACAGGGTAGATGCATGAAGGATGTTCCTGATGGTGGGGGTGTCCAGAATTAGGGGTCATATTCTAAGGATACGTGGTAACCCTTTTAGGACAGAGATGAGGAAAAATGTCTTCACTCCGTGGTAAGCCTGTGGAATTTGCTAACACAGAAAACAGTTGAGGCCAAAATAGTTTATGTTTTCAAGGAGGAGTTAGATACAGCTCTTGGGGCAAAAGGGATCAAATGATTGGGGGAAGGGAGGGGGGAGGCAGGATCAGGCTATTGAGTTAGATGATCAGCCATGATCATAATGGTGGAGCAGGCTTGAAGGGTCAAATGGCCTGTTCCTATTTTCTATGTTTCTAAGTCTGCTCCTATTCACTATGGTATTACTTCTCTAGTACTGTCCAACACTCTCACTTCATGTACTTTATTCCTCCTTTCACTTCTATTTGCTGGTGCCCAACCCGCTGTCTATTTAACTTAAACCATCCCCAACCACACTAGTGAACCTTCCCATGACAATCTTGGTCCCAATCCTGTTGAGGTGTAACCCTTCCCTTTCAAATAGGTACCACCCGCCCCAGCACTTGTTCTAGTATCCCAAGAATCTAACACCTTTCCTCCTCCCTCAAGCCATGTCTTAATCCTCCCTACCTTCCTATTTCCACACTGGTTAGTGTGTGATACTGGGAGCAATCCAGAAATCACTAATTTTTGAGGTCCAATTTTTTAAACTTCCTCTTAGCTCCTGAAAATCTGACTGTAGAACCTCAAAATCCGCCTCATCATTTATATTGTTGATCCTGACATATACAACTTCTGGCTCACTCCCAGTCTCCTGCTGAATATTTTGCACCCGCTCGGTGATGTCCTTGATTCTTGGACCAGTGGGGGGACAATACACCGTGTGGCATTCGCTATGATGGCTACAGAAATGCCTGTTTGCACCCCAGACCACAGGATTGCCTGAAATGCTGCAATTTCTACTAATTGATGTTCCCTTCTACACAGTCCATTGGCACTGTGGTGTGGGCTGCACTTCTCAGGATATTGTCACTCCCAGTCATCTGTTAATATGGAGTACCTGTTTGTGACTCCTGCACTATCTATATTTTTCCTACTCTTCCAATGGCCACCCACCTTACTTTCCAGAACTCTCGCAGCATGTGGGGTAACCACTTCCTGAAAGGAATGTGCCAGGAAACACTCATCTGACCTGAAGATCTGCATGACTATAGCTGCCCCTGAAGCTCGGACATTCGGAGTTCGAACTGAAGCAACTGGAGACACCTCTTATTCACATGGTCATCCAAAACGTGTGGAAATGTCCTGAGGTTCCTGTGTGGTGTAGGAAGTGTGAGCAACAGGCCTTAGATACCGATCCATGATCTTAAAACACACCCCTTTTTAAAAAAAAAACTTAATATCTTGATTAAACTATTAATTTTAACTAATTCCTTTAGACTTACTCAGTACTTCTCTTATTAATTCACTCTTGTACTTACCCTTGTTGAAGATTCTAATTTCTCAGTTTCTAAACTGAAGGAATGCCCTAATTTCGCGAGAGAGAGAATTACTCACTAATCATTTACCTGTTTCGAATGGGATCAGTCAGCTCTGAACTCACCCATCCACAAAATTCTTCAACCATTGAAGTCCTATGGTGTAGGTATGCCCCCAGTGCTGGGAGGGAGTTCAGGGATTTTGACCCAGTGGCAGTGAAGGAATGACAACATAGTTCCAAGTCCAGATGGTGAGTGACTTGGAGGGGGACCTGCAGGTGGTAGTGTTCCCATGCCTCTGTCGCCCTCCTTATTCTGGGGATAAAGTTTGTTGGTTTGAAAGATGCTGTCGAAGGAGGCTTGGAGAGTTCCTGCTGGGCAGATTGCTGCCACTATGCATGGATGATAGAGGTAGGGGATGCTTAAAGTGGTGGAGGGGGTACTGATCAAGGGAATTACTTTGTCATGGGTGATGTCAATCTCCTTATTGTTAGAGTTGCACTCACCAAGCAAGTGAAGAGCATTTCCTCATAGTCCTGCCTTTTGCCTCCCATATAGTGGGCATGTTTTGGGGAGTCAGAAGGTGAATTAGTCACTACAGAATTGCCAGCCTCTGATCGCTTGTGTAACTACATTAAGTTTCTGATATTGCCCCTAGGATGTTGATGGTCGGGGAACTAGCAATTGGATGTCAAGAGAAAATGGCTAGACTGGACGGTCAGTGTCCATCACTTGTGTGGCACAGAGGTTACTTGGCATTTATCAGCCCAAGCCTGAATATTGTCCAGGTCTTGCTGCATGTAAACATGGGCTGCTTCAGTATCCAAGGAATTGCAAATGGAACAGGGCACAATACAATCATTAGTAAAATGCCCATTATAGACCTTACACTGAAGAGAAGCTTATTGATGAAGCAGCTGAAGATGGTTGGGCAAAGGACACTACCCCGAGGAGCGATGGCCTGAGACGGAGATGACTGACCTCCATTATTTCTCACAACCACCATCCTTTGTGCTGGCTATGACTCCAACCAATGGAGTGCTTTCCTTATAATACTGATTGACTTCTATATTGCTGGTGCTACTTGATGCCACAGTCAGTCAAATGCTGCCTTGGCATCAAGGGCAGTCACTCTCACCTAACCTATTTTGGCCACGGTTGGACAAGAGCTGAGTAGCCCTGGTGGAACGTAAACTGGGCATTGGCGAGTAAGTTATTGCTGTAGAAGTGCCATTTGATACGACTGTCATTGACACCTATCACTTTGTTGATGATTCAGGGTAAGCTGATGGGTGCTAATTGCTCAGATTGGATTAGTCTTGCTTGTTGTGGACAGCACATAGTTGGGCAATTTTCCAGACTGTCGGGTAGATGCCAGTATTGTGGCTGCACTGGATCAGCTTGACTTGAGGTGTGGCTAATTCTGGAGCAACAACTTTGATTACTGCAGCACAACCCATAACCTTGCTGTATTCAGTATTGTCTAAGATGCATAATGCAAATACCACATGCCTTTTCGAGAATTTAAACATTTTTTTCTGTATCATGCCAACATATTGGGGGCGGCACGGTAGCACAGTGGTTAGCACTGCTGCTTCACAGCTCCAGGGTCCCGGGTTCGATTCCCGGCTCGGGTCACTGTCTGTGTGGAGTTTGCACATTCTCCTCGTGTCTGCGTGGGTTTCCTCCAGGTGCTCCGGTTTCCTCCCACAGTCCAAAGATGTGCGGGTTAGGTTGATTGGCCAGGTTAAAAATTGCCCCTTAGAGTCCTGAGATGCGTAGGTTAGTGGGATTAGCGGGTAAATATGTGGGGGTAGGGCCTGGGTGGGATTGTGGTCGGTGCAGACTCGATGGGCCGAATGGCCTCCTTCTGCACTGTAGGGTTTCTATGATATCTAATTCCTTTCATTCCTACCACTGCAATCTTGTGCAAAGTAGTCACTGTATTGCTAGCATTCCTTCTTCAGGTCCAAAGCAGCACTACCCTTTTGCTTTACATTTATAAAATTCTTTACGATTTCCCTTTCCGTTGCCTAAAAGTGTTCCTTCACATTCCCCCAGCCTTCAGAATGTCTTGCTTCCCTTCAATTTTTATTTCCACTTTATTTTTCTGTAATAAATACTTCTTGACCCTTGCCTATGATAAATTGGTAAGGAGTCAACATTAATATGAATTAAAGTGCAATGGCCCTAATGAGATAAACAATGGTATACAGACCATCACAGAGGCAAGTAGCCTGGAATGAATATTGGCAAGTCTTTCTAAATTCAGCAGGAAATGGGAGGCAAACCAATAGATAAAAAAGTCCTAAATTACACTGGAGGCAAAATAACAAAATGAAGAAAGATAGGGAACATTAGAACTATGGGTTCTCCCAATGATCATAAATTTGGACTTGATCATTACAGTACTCAAAATTAAGACAACATATATTCATAGAATCATAGAAACCCTACAGTGCAGAAAGAGGTCATTTGGCCCATCGAGTCTGCACCGACCACAATCCCACCCAGGCCCCAGCCCCATATCCCGACATATTTGCCCGCTAATCCCTCTAACCTACGCATCTCAGGACTCTAAGGGGCAATTTTTAGCATGGCCAATCAACCTAACCCTCACATCTTTGGACTGTGGGAGGAAACCGGAGCACCCGGAGGAAACCCACGCAGACACGAGGAGAATGTGTAAACTCCACACAGACAGTGACCAAAGCTGGGAATTGAACCCAGGTCCCTGGAGCTGTGAAGCAGCAGTGCTAACCACTGTGCTACCGTGCCGCCCAATTCTGAAGGCTGTTGCAGCAAACATAGATTCCTGAAAAAAAAATCTCAAGATCCTTCAGAAGAACGTCCAGAGGTCTTGGACTCAAAAGGAGGAAGGTGGGAACGTAGGTCCAAAACAGAGGGAATAAAAAACAACTTGCATTCATACAAAGCCGGATCATGTCATAGAACCATCTCAAAGATTTTCACATACCATTACTTTGAAATTCACTGTTATTAAGTTTTGGATTATTCTTGTGTATAGCAATATATCTCAAACAGCAATGAAACGAACAGTCCATTTAGATTTAAAGGAAGGAAGAAAGGAAGTCTTGAAACATGTATCTATCTTGCATGACCACAGATGTCTTGAGGCGCTTTATTGCCAAAGTACTTTTGAAGTGGACTGTAATGTAGTAACAATGACTATTTCAGTAATTAAGGAATAATAATTATTGCTCTTTTATTCATTAGCTTCACAATTCACTGGAATTGGGAGTCAGTACTGCATCTATCTGCCACAAAGTAAACAAAAACACACATTTAAACAGCAATACTGAATGAATTGTAGAAACTTAATGTGTATTACTAATCCAGCATGGCTGCCCATTATAATCCTGCTCCAGCATTGATCTATATACAATATCGTTTCCTCCATCTCCTTTACATGGTGTGGTGATGTGAGATGTACCTAATAAAGAAAGAGTTCCTTTCCTATATTCAAAGTGGAGCAACAAGACTAGATTTAATTTAACCAAGTGTCCTTGGCAAGTTATTTTAGATATCCTTGATTAAGGATTTATCTTCTGATCAATTGGAAATTCAGCAAAATGGTTCAAACCTATCATACTGATTACTGATTGTGCAAATTCATCTCAAGTATCTTTTTTTCACATACAATGTGATAAACATTCATGAATTCTGCAACATTCACCAAGGGACTTGCACACAAACAGAACACTTCAGCATGAAAATCTGTATACTCATTACTTGTTGCACAAATTGGCACACACACAAACCACAGGATTGCTGTGAAAGGAAAACTGGAAAATATACCAGTGCAGCTCTGGTGTTATTCCAAGGTTGGGGCCTTGGCACATTGTTGAGGCAGCTTAGATGCTTTACCATTGTAAATCTATGAGGCAGTTATTGATGTGGCCGTTGACTGCTCAAAGGGTTACATTTCTCAACACACCTCACACATTTAAAAAAAGCAACAGCAATAAATTTACTAAGTTAAACGGCGAGGTAGTTCACTCTAGCCAAATAATAGCCCAAGTAAGGTAATACTTAGACTAAACTATTCAAAATTATTGAAAGAACCTGGATCAGCAGCACCCAGATGAACAGCTGAAAAAAGGACCAGGGGACAGTAGCCACCACCTAGAAGAGTGGCTGAAAAGAGGGCCCAGAAGCAGTAAACCATTTCTTCATTTTATTATTTAGGACTTTTTAATCTATTGGTTTGCCTCCTGTTACCCTGCTGAATTTTGATCCTGCCAATATTCATTCCTTGCCTCTGTGATGGCCTGAATACCAATGTCTACCACATTAGGGCCATTGCACTTTAATTTATATTAATACTGACTCCTTATAGACCCTTGCCTATGATAAATTGGGCAGTATAGCAGTGGAATTGAACAAATATTTTGTTTCCGTCTTCGATCCCAGAACTAGTTATGAATCAGGAGGTGTTCTGCAATCTCTCAATTTAAATAATTGCATTTCTATTCTTCCTGCCAAAGTGAACAAGTTCACATTTTCCCGTGTTATGCTCCAGTTGACGAATGTTTGCCCACTTCCCTAACCAATTGATATGCCCATAGTCCTCATGTCCTCTTCACAGCTTACTTTCCAACCTATCTTTGTGTCACCAGCAAATTTAGCAATCATACGTTCAGTCCCTTCATCCAAGGCATTGATATAAATAGTTGAGGCCACAGCATAGATCCTTGTGGAACTCCACTCATCACATCCTACCAACCCAAAAATGACTTGTTAATGCCGATTCTGTTTCCTGTCAGCTAAGCAATCCTCTATCTGTGCTAATATATGTTACCCCCTACACCATGAACTGTTATTTTGCATGTTAACCTTTTATGTGGCACCCTGTCAGATGACTTCTAGAAATCAACTACACCACAGGTTCCCCTTTATCCACAGGGCTTGTTATTTCCTCAAAGAAATCCAATAAATTAGTGAAACTTGATTTCTCTTCCACAAATCCACGCTGACTCTGCTTGATTGCATTAATGTCTTCGGAGTGCCCTGCTATAATCTCTGTTAATAATAGTTCCCTGCAATTTCCCGACAATAGATGTTAAAATAACAGGCCTGGAGTTTCCTGCTTTTTGCCTCCTCCCCTCCTTTCTTGACAAGGAGTCACATTTGCTATTTTCCAACCTGATGGGACCTTTCCAGAATCTAGAGAACTTTGGAAAATTAAAACCAATGCATCTACTATCTCAGCAGCTACTTCTGTTAAGACCATAGGATGAAGTCCATTAGGACCTTGGAGGATTAGCAGAGTAAATATGTGGGGTTACGGGGATATGGCCTGGGTGGAATTATTGTCGGTGCAGGCTCCTTCTGTACTGTAGAGATTCTATGATTGTAACTGGAGGGGAGATGGTGAAGAGGATTTTTGGGATGGCACGGTGACACAGTGGTTAGCACTGCTGCCTCACAGCGCCAGAGGTCCAGGTTCAATTCCGACTGTGTGGAGTTTGCACATTCTCCCTGTGTCTGCGTGGGTTTCCTCCGGCTGCTCCGGTTTCCTCCCACAATCCAAAGATGTGCAGGTTAGGTTGATTGGCTATGCTAAATTGACCCTAGTGTCATGGGAATTAGCAGGCTAAATATGTGGGATTTCGGGAATAGAGCCTGGGTGGGATTGTGGTAGGTGCAGATTCGATGGGCCAAATGGCCTCCTTCTGCACTGTAGGGATTCTATGACTTGTCAGCTTTTAATTCTAATAATTTTCTCAATTATCTTTCCCTGGTGATTGTAATGGTTTTTAAGTTCCTCCCTCAGTACAGATCCATCTTAAACAAGCCATGGTACATAGCAACCCCCACTGTCCAGCTAGTAAAACAGTAAGAAGTCTCATAACACCAGGTTAAAGTCCAACAGGTTTATTTGGAATCACGAGCTTTGCCATTTTAAGATGGTTCAGGGCAACAGACGCAGCTCTGAAGGAAGAGGAAAAGACCGGTTGCAGATGGTGTATATAACTTCAAATATTTGTTTGCCACCATAATTTAATGGTTCCAAAATGATGGCTATAACCGTGGCCTAAAGTGTCACCCGATGAAGGAGCAGCACACCGAAAGCTCGTGATTGCAAATAAACCTGTTGGACTTTAACCTGGTGTTGCGAGACTTCTTACTGTGGCCACCCCAGTCCAACGCCGGCATCTCCACATCACAGCTAGTAAAACAGCAGAGGAGCAGTAACACTCTAGGCCAGTTATAGGAATCATTCTGGAACTATTAAGTTATAGCGGCAAACAAATATTTGAAACCATGTACATCATCTGCAACCAGTCTTTTTCTCTTCTTTCAGAGGTGCCTCTGACATCCTGAACCATCTTAAAATGGCAAAGATGGCAAAACAATCTGTCATCAATTACTTTGGGCTGCAAGCTTCTTAAAGCACCAACAGAAAAGATACTCTCAACCTTGACTTCAGCTCGGAATTGTTTGAAGAGTGAGTTTGTCCATTTTATTTGCAGGTGCCAGAAGCTCATTGTCGGTTAGGCCAGCCAAGCACTCAGATGGTTACCATGGCACCTCGAATGGAAGACAGCCAAGGAATAAACCAGCAGCAAGAACAGCTTCAATCTCCAGCTCTGAGATTTGTTGGTAGGATATCTCAAGATACCACAACACAGACGCTGCAACCTCTGGCCAGTATAACTGTTAGCCAGATGATGCTGGAACAGAGAAAAATTACCAACCGCAGCACAGCTCAATAAGGCAAAGAAGCCAACCAATGAGAGCCAAACTGCAAGGTGAGGCCATTGATAAATCACACCCACACATCTGGAAGAGATATCCTCCATCTCGATGTGCATCATGGAATAGTGCACATAGGAAGAAAAACAAAATGAGCACTATAACCAGCTACACATTCATTCTCACCATAAGGAATAGGATAAACCAATGACCATCTCCAACACCAGATGGGGAATTGAGGAGTGGTTCAACTCAAGAACAAAAAAAAGAGAATTAAGATGAACCAAATGCCGAAATGAACACATTCAAAGCAACTTCGATTCAACAACATTTACCCAGTACAATAGAGTCTGCCACTCCTCCAATTGTTGTGAAGACAAGATCTGGAAGAATTATAAAGCCTCCAGACTGCTTGAACCTGTAAAGCCTGTCCACCATCTACAAGGCACAAGTCAGAAGTGTGATGGAATACTCCCCACTTGCCTGGAAAGGTGAAACTCCAACAACACAAGAAGCTTGACGCCATCCAGGACAAAGCAGCCCACTTGATTGACACCACATCTACAAACATCCACTCCCTCCACCACTGATGCTCAGTAGCAGCAGTGTGTACTATCTACAAGATACAATGCAGCGATTCACCAAATGGTTTGGGGGGGGGGGGGAAGAAAGAGGGGTGTTGAAGGGAGAAAGTAATAAAGGAACGTAAATATGTTGGGTAAATGGGAGTACATTAACAAGTTGGATAAAGATTTGGTGGGGGTGGTGATGAGGTGGAATATTGGAGTCTGGCACAGAAAGAGTTAACATGGGATTGGGTACAGTACCACCCACAATTTAATGCAAAGGAACACTTGACCCAAGTCTGGATGTCAGTCTTGTACTAGACAGAGGTGTGTGTCGAGGCAAGCATGCTTAGACCTTATACACACACACATAGTTAGAAGTAGTTAACGCTGTTAAACTATAAAAGACTCAGAAACTCTTCATGAGACCTACTGAACTACATACAACATATTGCAAGTGTTTCATTAGAGGCATGGTTGTATCTGGAGCACAACACATCTTCAATACTACAGATGAATTTTAATTCAGTTTTGTGAAGAAGGAGCATATTCTGGCCAGTGAACACAGCTTATGAACCCATTAATGGAATCCCAAATGTCTAAATACAATATAGCGTAGATGGCACATTTTATCACCAAAAGCTGTTCTAACAGATTACTGCATCTGGCTGCCAATACTTAAATTTGGAACCATTTAGATGTCAGTTTAGCTACCTTACAGATTATGTGGTTAACCCATTACATGGAGGATAGCACCTATTATATTTTAAAACAGTTAAAATACATTAGTGTCAAACATAAGAGGTAAAGAAGTTGGACACAAGGAAAATTGGGTTTAAAAGCACTGCTGGCATATTTTGCATACAAGATCTCTGTTTTCACTTTCAAACAAGAAATATTAAATAGCTGGCATAAAGGAATGCAATCAAACACAAGCCAGTTCAACATTTCCCACATTTAGCATGCCACCAACATTTACATAAAACGTCTCGAGGGAATTCTACAAGCTTCACATTTGGTAACTAGCGCTGCTTCGACTTTGAGATGTTGCAACATTTTGCAACCTCCTGCAGAAAACCTCCTGGAGAAATGCTGTTATGTATGTCCAGCACAATAGACTCACTCAGTGGATAGCAGAGTCCCCATCAATAAACACTTGGCATAGTTCCTAGTCCTTCATCTCAAATTGAGGCATGCGAGACTCAAGCATTTAATACCAGCTGGGTACTGAACGTTCCTGTCCCAGACAAATGTTAATTGGCATCAAGGATCAAGAAAGATGCCAAATTGCTGGAATCCTACACATATGATGGCTAGTGGGAGCTTATAACAGCAGCAGCTCTTCGTTGGAAGATCTCGGATGGAAAAAGGTGCATGGAAAATAGGCACAATCAAAAAAGTTTCTTCACTTGTCAGAGGCAATTCCATTGATTAATCCAGCAACTGAATCATCTAATCTCTTGATGGCTGAATTGCATATCATCGCTCAGCTTGAGAGGAAAACAGGCCAGCAAGATCACCTATTTGAACCATTTATCTTTCCCCAGTCAGGAAACAATATTTGGCCTCCGCAACCCCAGACCAGAAAAAAAAGGCAGAAATTTAATGCCAGGCTTCCCCTTGCTCAGTATGTAATGATACCTACTGAAAGTACATCTTGGTGGACATTAAAATCACACTGCTTTCATTCCTATCTACAACCCAATGGCTTGCCAAAACAGGTATATAAAGAACGGTCTCTGGAGGAGTCATATGGACTTTAAACACAAACTCCTGTTTCTCTCTGCAGATGCTGCCAGATTTGCTGAGCTTTTCCAACATTTTCTCTTCTTGTTGCACAAAGAATAATATCTTGACCAGTGCCCAAAGAAGCCAGTATTTGTTGAAAAAGGTGGAAGCAAATGACAAAAATAATTGTTGAATAAAAAGATCAATAAGAAAGATTTCAAAGTCAGACATTCAGCTATTCAGATTGGAATAAGTGAGTCGATGTCTAGTAGATAAAGAACAGCACAAACCCAACTGACCCATGGGACGATACGATTTCTCCCGACATACTGCATTTTAGCCATAGCCTCCTTAGTTGGTCAGCCAGCAAGGAAGTAATGACTTGTGGAGGGAATATTTAGGAAGAAGAATCATACTACACAGGTATATATGAACAATAGGTTACAAGTGTGGAGGAATGCAAAAACTTAACTTTGATACATGATTAAGATGATGTAAAACTGAGACCAAATACTTAAGCGTACATCAGTTCATTATTTTCACATCTCCTAGGGTCAAGGAAAGGTTACAGCATCGATGGACCAGAGCCAGGGAAAAAAGGAAATATGTATGAAACCTATCGAAATTCTCTTCAAACTAAGTGGGAACTAAATTGATTACCTGCCTCTAAATTGGTCAAAAGAACAGCCGTGAAATTCAACACACATAACTTGGCAAAATCTTAGCAAATACTCACATGCTCGTACAAACACCCCTCCCTATTTTTTTATTTTTTAAAAGATGCAAATAGTATTTAGGGGTTCATTTTGGCCACAATTAGCTAATTGTGCTGGTAAACGGACTCAATGAAGGCCATATATCTCAGTGCAACATAAACCTGGCCTGCAACAAGGGAAAAAACAGATATAATTAAGTAGGTTTAATTAGTAAAAAGGTGCATGGGCAAAAAAATCATTGTACAACTATTTACATCTTTTCCAACTCTATATACACAAGTTGATTAGTACTGAACAATCAAAGCCATTGGATGTTTACAGATAGATATTTTCCAGTAAGCAAATGAATTTGACAGTGATTGAGACTTCATTTTTAAATTCCTCTTCCACTCCAAGGAAGATTGATACTTTACACTAAATAATTACTTAACTACACAGGAATATTCCGATCATCCAGTTATGAAATTGCCTTTAAAATATCGTGCATTATAACTTTATAGCTTCCTTTTTAAGAGGTTGAATTTTCACTAGTATTAGAACTATTGCATTCAACAGTAACAGTTAATGCCCGACTTGGGGAAAATAGATAAAAAGGTGCTGTAATACTAGTAGCTTGATAAAACACTGGTGTATTTACCAAACTGCACATTCAACTGCTAAATACAGAAATCTGTGTACAATTATGGAAATCTATATATAGGCTTTTCAGTTTTCTGGTTCCAATATTCATCTCTAGATGTAATGTTGTCTAATCCAATGCTTCTTCCTTTTCTACTGACCTTCTTGGGTTTCACAGTAGATCCTGGTGTTTGATTTTCACCGACTAATGCTGCTTTCTCAGCTAGTCTGCAGGAGTCATCTTGTACCATCCTCCTCAAAACACCAAGCTTTGAACCAATTCGAGATTGTATACTTCTCCTTATGGTATCAGCAATGGCAGTATCACAGTCAAATAATATCTTTACAAATTCCAAGTATGCCCTGTTTAAACAAAGGACATCCACAGTTTTACATTAATATTAATTACATCTCTTCGAAGAATATATGTTAATTTCTTCACACTGCATTTAATTGTATGCTCACAAAACACACAGCTGTCTTCTGGAAGGTAGGATGCAGTGGTTTTAATTTGAACTTGGCCCTACCAAAATACTCAGTCTTTTGCAATGGTATTTAATGGAGGGGATGGGCGTCGTACCCACTGGAGTGTGGCGTGGGCCCTGCGTTGCCACTTCTCAGGAAGGCTGGCCATTTGAGTGCTAATCAGGCACTCAAATGGGCAGTGACAGGCTTTTCTCAGGATCAGGGACCCCGGGGGAGGGGGTTCTAACCATCCAGAGGCTGACAGTTCTTCGTTGCTCAGCAGTGCCGGCAGCTGCTGGTGCCACACTCACCAATGGACCCAAGAACTGGTGGTGATCATAGGAGGGAAGGAGAGTTGGCGTAGAAGGTGGGTTAGCTGCAAGAGATAAAAGGTGGCTCTCAATGGGCCCTCTCCCCTTCCCATTGCCAGGCTCATCAATCAGACACTCGTCTTTGAACAAGGAACCCCGCCACCCTCCCTGGAAGCCCGCAAGAAACCCTGATAGGGTTAATGTCTTGTGCTTAAGGACAGCACGGTGGCACAGTGGTTAGCACTGCTGCCTCACAGCGTCAGGGACCTGGATTCAATTCCAGCCTCAGGTCACTATCTGTGTGGAGTTTGCACATTCTCCCCATCCACGTGAGTTTCCTCCCGGTGCTCCGGTTTCCTCCCCCACACCAATGATGGTGTCCATTACTGTCAGGGGGACCAGCAGGGCACATTTCTGGGGTTACGGAGATAGGGCCTGGATGGGATTGCTGCAAGTGCAGGCTCGATGGATCAAACAGCCTGCTTCTGCGCTATAAGGAGTCTATAATGTTATGCTTTGTGTCACTGGAAAAATAGCAGTGGTAGTGGGAAGAGTCTCAATCAATGGCAGGGCAGGATGGCCGACCTTGGGCCTTCCCGCCACAGACTTAATCAAGGCAGAAGCAGGAAGGTGGCATGGTCCCCACCTGTCATTCTCTTACCCTATTAAATGCAACCAAACTCACCATGGGGGAGGTCACTAAATTCCACCAGTGCTGCCATTTTTAAGGGATGACAGAATGTCCTGGAAAACACTGAACACAGAAGCTTCTAGAATGGTGTCCGCATCACAACACAGCTTATTTGGTTATCCAACTTTTTCTAATAATACATACAGCATATCATATGTATATCGTTAATCATGTTCTAATGGTATCAGCAAGGAAAATTACATAGCTGTATGTTAGTTAATTCAATAGATGGACCTCCTTCTTAACATTTAAAAATTAAAAGAAATGTCTTGATTCACTTCTAAAGATGTGGCTGCAGCCTTTAATTGTATCAGAATCTAATACCAATCTACTCAAAATACTTTTGCTCATTAACTTTCAAATATACTCCATAGGCCTTTCTAGAAAGCCTGCACCCATCAAACATTATTCAGAATGGGAGTACAGGGGAGTAGCTGCCTTCAACATCATGGCAGCACTTATACAGAGTACAGCGTGAAAGGAACCACAGCAAAATTGATGTCAATGGAAAAATCTTCAGGCGGCAGCAGTCACATAGAAGATGGCAGCAGTTGCAGAGACCAGCAGTCCAAAATCACTCTTGGATTTTCACCTGATGATTCTTTGGCACAGCCACCTTTACTCGCTTCATCACCATCTTCTCTCAGCCACAAGGTTGGCAGTAGAGCTGCTCATTGATGCTATTGATTGGCTCCACTCACAACTCTGCCAATAAAGTGCCCATACCAACCTCTACTGGGACCTAAATAATATCTAGGCTTGGACTGACAAAAATAACATTTGAACTCTTGTATAAAAAGGACAATGAGGAAACAGCCAAATAATCTTCCCTGAATTCCAATAGCACTGTTATCACTAAATCACCACCATCAACATCCTTAAGACAGGTGCCACCATTCACCATTGAAGCTGAACTGGATCAGCCTTATCATGGTTGCAAGAACATGGATAGTTTGCCACGGGTAGTTTAAGCCATTATTTACAAGATTTAATGTGATGAAACACACACATCTCACCGAGATGGACTGCAGCTCAACACCATCCTGAACAATGGTGAGGCCACTGAGCTTAATATCCACCCCTTCCATCATTGCTACACTTGGACATCATGTCAATGTCATGGAAACATGATCAGCTCCAATTTCGCTTCCAGGTCACAAACACAGGCTATTTGTCCGATTGGTGTGTTTACGCCCCACAGGAACCCGCTCCATCCTCACTTCATCTCAATCAACATACTTTCCTGATTGGAAATACAGGAACTTACAAATTGCCAGATGACAAAAGAGCAAGGTCCATTTAGCTTGTCTTCTACTATCCTGCTAGTTGCATGATACAATGACTGGATTTGTTGACTAACCACAACAACAAATTAGCTGGAACATGGGGAAAACCCTATTGATTCAGATCTTTTGAAACTATAGCTGTAAAAATGCCTGTTCTTCCTAAGCAGACCACATTTACCCAGTTATATCTGAAATCACTCAACAGCTTAATACTTTTTTCACTTTCTTCAGAGCTCAATATCATACACTGGCATTTGTAACTCTTATACAAGGGCAGAAGACCCGACAGAAAGGAACAGCAAGGGCACAAAAGGCAGATTTTTATGATAAAAATACAATATGAATGCCTAGTTGAAGGTCATGTGGTGCAGTGGGTAGCATCCCTATCTTTGGGTCAGAAGCCTTGGCTTCAAGGCCCACTTCAGGACTTGATGGTCACAGAAGGTGTGTTCAGAAAGTTACCAGATAGGTGGATTATCAGCCTGTAAATCCCACTGCACGTGATGACTGGTGCTAAGAGCAGGAGAGTTTCCTGGTCAGCCACACTGCAGAAGGCAACAGCAATCCTCAGCAGTATTTTCCCGCAAGCATAATCATGGACTAATCCAATGGTAGTCTTTGGTGGCCAATGCCCTCTTAGGGCATGGTATCTAGAGGAGGAATGCCCAAAAATCAACCTGGACTCTCATACTTGAACATGCATAATTTCTCTTTACTTCATTCAGATAAGATGAAACAAATTCACTCAATTCTTTGCATCCTGCACATGCTAACTTTTCCTAATCTGTTCAGTTAATATCAATTGGACAACACTTGCAGCCCAGCATTGGAACATGCCTGTCCATTGAACTAAAGCAAATACAAATTTGCTAAACTGAAAAGTTATGGGCAATGGCATGCGAGATAACAATTTGAGACAACAAAGCAATTTAAATCCCATTTCTTTTTGCTTATTATTTACAATGGCCCCCAACTCCAAATACTACAGGCTTTAATCCAACAGCAAAATCCACCTATGCAGATTAGATGATTAAAAATCAATTACTTTCCATTCTATAAGTCAAGGTTACAGTGCTGTTCATTGTCAGAACATTGGATCTAATGGGGGACTAATCTATTAGTTTTGTATACTTTGGCCACCATCGACTTAAAAACTATTACTAGGTAACTCATTCCTGCACTTTCAAACATATTGAAAGCAAGACAGCCTAGCTTTTTCTTCCCCCTTAAGGAACTAAAATTTAAAGCCAAAATGGTCTTTCCTACACATACCAGTTTAAAGATTGGTTGTTCCTGGGCCAATGATCCAAACCAAAGATTATAAAGCAGGCCAAAATATTTTACTAGTGCACTAAGAAAACCACAAACATTCAAGAATCCAGCAAGCTTTAGTTGCAGTATCCACACAGAAAATGTAATTATAAATTATAAATATAATCACAAGTTTTTGTGCTGTCGTTTAGGCTGTGACACATTTATTGTACTGCAATCGAGTTGCAAAGGACAGGAGGACAATCGTGTCATGTTAGGAACTGCAAACTTATTTTAAGAAAATGTAAAGCCACAATTTGGTAAAATTACAACATACTCCACATACCATTGGCAAGATATCCCCCTCACCATTTGAGTTGGCCAAGTGTAAAAACCTCTGCAATAGAATCTCATTTACTGCTGATATGGTATGTTCAGACTACTTAATTTTTGTAAAGTTCCTTCTAGTGTGCATCATTGTACTTTACCCAATCTTGGGAAAACTGTAATTTTTATTTCTGCGCCAGCCCTCCTTTATTAGAGTTGTGCATTTCCGCCACATTATGAACAGTTTTGCCTTACAGAATTTCTTCTCCCCCCTCCTCAAAATCCAGGAGCCAGTCAACATCACACAAATTTAAGTTTCACATGGAAGCTTGACAGTCAGCCCAGTTTGAGCTAATTTGAAGTGAAAGGACATTTTTTGTTTTAGTCCATTTAATTTTGTACACTCAGTCCGCTTTGAAGGTTGTAGAGACTGAAGCCCAACGTACAAAGTGAATGCATGAAGAAACCCATAACATACTGATCTCTCACTTCTGAGATTACTTTCATTTCAGCCCATGGATGCTGAGTATTTTACTCTAAAGCTAGTAGGTGCAGGAGATACAAAAATCCACACTTCTGCAAGGATTGCTCTTTCCAAGATTGAAAGAACAAACTCTCTTTTGAATCAGTTTATACTTGAACCGAAAGATCAACAATGGCACTGGGTGAGAAATGGGGAGTGGGGAGTAAAGCAAGCACCAGCATTCTTCCCTATTGATCAGTACAAGAATTGACAAAACCAAAATTACACATCACACTTGGAACAATCCTGGAACATCTTCACATTTACTGTGACATTTTGGTTGTAAACAGATTCTCTTTCCTCCATTTACTACAGGAAAAAAAATCAAGTTGGCTACAAATCAATATAATTGATACAGAATCACTAACTGCAGTTCATAATTTATTCCATCAAGTTATTGGCAAAAAATCTGGAGAATAAAATAATGGTTTCTAGATGAATTGCACGTTGCTGACCCAAGATAAAGTAGTGGATTATGAGCATTGTGTTAACAAGGCAGAGTGCAACATATTATGGCAGGTGATAATATTGGAAACTAGAACCTTTCATGGAATTGGCAATAGTTATTCAGCTCCGAGAGCAGAGCCAATGCATCCTTAACAAACGGCATATGGATCGTTACTTAAAACAATTCTACATTTGAAGTTCAGCCACGTATCCAGCCAAAATTAAAGCCATTTATCAAGATTCACTGCAGAAAGAGGGGTCATCACTTAAGGAGCATTAGCAACATTGCAGACAGGGCCCAGTTGTACTGGTTAATTCTACTGATAACAGTCATTTAGATTAAAAAGTGAATCATACAATGGACAGAATTAAGCAATTTCAATAATTGCACTGGCGAGTTTTCGCTCTAAAGAAAAGTTCAAAGTGAACAGAATTTCAAATTACCAAGAATATGCTAAAATTGAAAGGACAAGATGCCAAAGCGTTCTTCAAAAACTGGAATGCTAACAATAGGACAATGAGAGATTTTTGTTTGCTTCAGATTGATGTAGAATGCACACTCGCTTTTCACATGTTAACAGTGGAGTATACTGCAGTACTGCCAACTTTCAATCTTTCAGGCTCAAACTCAGTGTTAAGCTGAATTCATTAGCTCATAAAACTCAAACTATTGTCATATCAAATCTGAGCATTACAGCTTTTTCCTTTTTTGCAGTCAGCACTGCTTTCAAATATTTGTCCCTCAGCTGACCTGGAAAACTAAAACAGCTGTTGGTCTTCAAATTTAGGCAAGTCTCAGGATTAACTTCTGATTTTCTTTTTCTTCAATGCCAAACAGCTTAATTCTGATAGTACTTAATTCTGATGGTTCTTTTCTTTTAGAAATCAAGTTTCCCCAACTCCTACTTGAGCTTTTATTCATCAAAAGGTAGAGGGGCCCCTGACTCTTGTACATTGATTATTAGAATGTCTTTTTTGAAATGTTGAATGAGTACTAAATGTTGCTCCATAGTTTGCTGCTCTACAGTAAACTAACAGGTAACGGTTGGCCTATACAGGTACGATGTAATTTCAGTACATCACCCAGCCCCTTCAACTCATTAAATCAATTGGAATAAACAATAGGTCAACCAATTTAGGGAAAGAAAAACTAGTCAAATCCTCTAACTCCAAAACTTGACCAAATTCCAGCCACTGGATAACACAATCCTAATAAACCACCTGTTCTTGACCATCGCCCTATTGGATGGAAGTACACATTCACACGTGTTGGTTAACTTGCTCTAGAGGCTAGCAGTTCTAAAGAGATCTATCCTCCAGCATCTAAACTAGTTTTATGTAAGTTATACTGTGTCCTAGTCCTACCTAGTATATCTGGCGTGGAGCTTATTCATCAACCTGGTGGTTCTCCTCTGAAATGTTTTCAAGGCCTCTTAACACCCATGTTTTCTTTTGGAGGAAATCTAATTTTCCTCAGCATTTGCCAGCCCAATTTCCCTCTGGCTTTAGCAGGTTACAAATGCTGAGTTGCCCTCACTGAGGTTGGTTTCCCCATTGCAAATTGTGAATGAAAATTGAATTGCCTCCCGCACACCATTTTTATCTGGTGCTGTGGTGTTTTACAAGCTGATTAGAAGCATGCCAGTTTGTGAAGAAAATGGAAAGTCTGCTGGGGGATCTAGAAGATTCTGAAAAAGAAGTGTAAATGATTTTCACTCCTCAAATGTCACTATTGGGTGCTGTTTTGTAATGTAGTTGTGTTGTTAATACAATGATTCATCATAGACATATGACCTTTAAAAGTAAGTTGACACATTGACCAACTTTGTGTATTTGTTCACATGCATCACAGTGCTTTTCCAGTGAAGCATGCACCATAATGCAATGGAAAATGTTTCAAATTGCCTTGTCAACCTGTAAAGTTATCTTTTCTACTTTGAATAAAGTGGCTCTGGCTAATATAAAAAACGGGTTTTGATATTTGAAAGAAATACCTACTCCCTTACATTGACTGAGGGGAGATCTGCTTTGAAACTGAAATGAGCACTTTTTGTTATTTTCTTCCCAGAGGGTAGTCTATTGTTTGAAAGGTTATGGCCATTATTAATGCTTGGATGAGTTTCAAGTGCAAATGGGTTTCAGCACATTAGGTGTTCCATTCATCTGAAAATGAATGACAGTTTAAAGAAGTTGTAATAACAGGTTGTCTCTCTGATGTGATTTCTGGCTTGTTGACGCAAGAATTACAAGTCTTACCAGTTTATTTCACATTGCAGAATACACCATTTTTCCTCAGAATCTATGAAATAAGGTCTGTTTTTTTTTTAAAAGGATGAAGTTTATTCCCACCCCTGCCAAATAATGTAAAATATTTCCATTGACAATACATGAAATCTCAGGATTATACTTAGTGCAGAGTAGAGTTTGATTGGGATGATGGACAGGTCAGGTCATATGACTGGGGATGGCTAGGCTTTCACAGAGGATTCCAGCTTCGTTGTTTTCAGATGCTGTTTGGAGTTGAGAGAGAGCAGTGTCTCTTGTTTCCCCTCTCTGGAATTGGAGATCCTGCTGTCTGAGTATTGCTGTTTTGGAAGTTGCAGAGAGAGAGAGGTATCCTTTCCTATCTCTGAAGTCTAAAGACTGGAAGCTGCTAGAGACTAGGTTTACTTCCGTTTTGAGGATATATCCTCCTCTAAAAGGTACAGTTTGGATTTCTGTCTATAGGTGTTAAAAGCTGGAAATCTGGTATCACGTGACCATACTTGTTTTAGTGCTAACTAATCCTGAAGAAGGGTGTATGCCTATGGGATATTGCTTTTAAATTGGAACAACAGAGATAGCTAGCTGTTAAGAATTGTACTGTGTCATGTGTAAGTCTTGTAATTAGTAAAAAATAATGCCAATTCTTTTTGTTATATTCTAACGCGGGCTTAGAGGGCCGAAGGGCCTGTTCCTGTGCTGTATTGTTCTTTGTTCTTTGTTGTATAAAAGCTTCCTAGTCGATCACTTGAATCATACCTGGAGTGAACCAGCTAATGGTCACCAATGCCAAAATCAAATGTAAAACTTAGGGTCTAGGCTTACTTCACAAAACACCTTGGAGTTTCTGGCCTGGGCCTTAACACTTCTTTCAGCATTTGTTTGTATTTGTATGAACTGGTTAGAGAGACAAAAAAATTATAGTTGCAAAGTTAATGATTATATTAAAATTTCTCTATTTGCATCAGCAACATAGAGATTACATTTTTAAGTTGCCAATACATGAAGGGCACCATCAAAACATGTCAAACTTCTTCCAGATCATACAGGATAAGAGTGTGAACGAGGAGTAATAATCCAATCTTTTGTATGCAGCATTCTTTGTCTTCCAGGATCGACATATATAGATAGTTTAGTTGGACTTTGATTTTCATTCAAAAATTGGCAAATGGCTTTTATCACCATTTTAACAAAGTTAATAAAAAAGATAACTGCCCAGATTTAGCAAGCAAATGCTTTGGAGGAGTTTCCTATTCCTATAAGTTAAACTGTCACAGACAGGTACATGAAAATAATTGTAAAGGCTCGTGGAATTCTGTTCTTTATATCTAGAATTAGACTACAAGGGGTAGAGGTCATGCTACAGCTTTACAAAGCCCTAGTTAGACCACACCCTAGGAAGGATATATTGGCCTTGGAAGCATTGCCATGTCGATTTACCAGAATGATTCTTCAACTCAAAGGGTTAAATTATGAGCGATTACACAACTGTAATGTATTAAAAGCGTCTTTGCTATTTTGACCATTTAAGGCTACCATACACAAATATACCAGCAGAGGGAGTCTAGATGAAATCAAAAGGATTCCATGTTATAACAGCATATACAGTTCAGATTCTGAATGCTTCTTATGTAATATCTTATTGTTTCTTCCCAAGAACTTCACAGCAACTAGAGTCATATTCCTAGGTAACTGCGGGTAAAAGAGTGACACCGTTTTTGATGGGTTGGACACTAGTAATGAGTACATAGGGTAAAAATTAGAGGCAGATCTTTCAGGAGTAAAGCTAGAATCGCAACTACATGCAAAAGTAGAAATTGGAACTCTTCCTGAAAATGGCAGTTGGTGCTCGGTCAATTGAACTCAGATTGCTATCCAAAGATGTTAATGGGTATGGACCAAAAGTAGATAGAGTTAGAAGACAGAATCAGACTTGTTACAACACAGGAGGCCATTCAGTCCATTGCGTCTGCATTGACTTTCTAAATGAGTAATTCACTTTGTGCAGGATTACGGGGAGAACGAATTGCACATTCTTCCTTTTCCCAGTCCAATTCCCTTTTGAATGCTTCAGTTGATCCCATCTCCACCACACTCAGGCAGGGCAATCCAGACTTTGACCACTCGCTGACTGAAGAAGTTCTCCCTCATTTTGCTTCCTTTGCTAATTATTTTAAATCTGTGTTCTCTCATTCTCAATCCTTTCACAAGTGGGAACAGCTTTTTCCCCCATGTACTCAGTCCAGACCCCTCATGCCTTTGAATACCTCAATCAAATCTCCTCAGTTTTCCTTCCTACAGGAAAACAGTCCTAACTTCTCCAATCTAGTTTCATAACTGAGGTTCCTCAGCCTGGAACCATTCTTATGAATTTTTACTGCACTATTTCGAATGCCTTCACATCTTTCTTAAAGCATGGTGCCTGGAACTGGATACAATACTCCAGCTGAGGACGAACTAGTATCTTACAAAAATTCAACACAACCGTCTTGCTCTTGTATTCTATTTCCCTATAAATAAAGCCTAGAATGGCATATGTTTTATTAACCTCTTTCTCAACCCATTCTGCCACCTTCAATGAGTTCCGCACATATACCCTAGGTCCCTATGCTCCTGCACATCCTTTAGATTGGTACCCTTTACTTTATATTGTCTCTCCCATGTTCTTCCTATCAAAATGAATCACTTCACACTTTGCCACATTGAACTTCATCTGCAATTTGTCCACCCCTTCCACCAAATTGTCTATGGCCTTCAGAAGTTCTATACGATCCTCCTCACAGTTCACAATACATCCAAGCTCATCATCCGCAAATTTTAAATTTTTGCCCTGTGCACCGAGGTCTAGGTCATTAATGCACATCAGGAAAAAGGGGCACTGACCCCTGGTGAACTCCACTACAAACCGTCCTCCAACCATTTACTACTACTCTGGCTGAGTGACGGGACACAAGTCCATATCCATGTTTCTACTGCCTCTTTTAATCCATGAGCCATAACAATTCACAGGTCAGTTCTGTGACATTATTTCAAATGCCTTTTGGAAGTACGTGTATCCCACATCCACAGCATTGCCCTCATCAACCCTCCCTGTTATCTCTTCAAACAAAAATACTCCAGCAAGTTAAACACTATATTGCCTCAAGAAATCCATGCTGCCTTTTCTAATTGACCCACATTTGTCCATGTGACTAATAATTTATTATTGTTTCTAGAAGTTTCCCCACCACTGAAATTAAATTGACTGGCCTACACATGATCTCACTGAGGAGCAAAATAGGCTTTAAAGGCCTACTCCTGTTCCAGCTAGAATGAGAATAGAGTATTCAGTGTAAATCACTTAACAGAATTGACTTGCTGGAAGTGTGGGGACGATGGAGACACAAAGTCAGGTGAATCATTTTAATGAGCGGTGGCACGCTGGCACAGCGGTTAGCACTGCTGCCTCACAGCACCAAGGACCTAGGTTCAATTCCAGCCTCAAGTCTCTGTGGGGAGTTTGCATTTTCTACCTGTGTCTGCGTGGGTTTCCTCTGGGTGCTTTGGTTTCCTCCCACATTCCAAAGATGTGCAGGTTAGGTTGATTGGCCATGCTAAATTGATCCCAGTGTCAGGGAGATTAGCAGGGTAAAAGTGTGGGGTTACAGGAATAGGACCTGGATGGCATTGCGGCCTGTACAGACTCGATGAGCTGGATGGCCTCCTTCTATACTGTAGAGATTCTATGATGAAGGCTTTTTTATACCAATATCTAAAATCTCAATTGGAGTGAGAAGTGCAGACTTCACTTTTTCAGTTTCCACTCCTGTCAATGCTTTCAGATAGTTAGCCAGACTAGCAAAATATTTCTTGCAAATATAAAATAAGCCTTTTAAAACCAATGGGTGAAAAATACTGAACAACACGATACAAAAAATTCAACAAGCAATACTATTTTTTAAAAAACTCGAAATGCAAGCAACTTGAAAAATGTCAGGTGATAAAGTAACGACAAGATAAGCCAACGCAATCTTAGATAATCTAAGAAGGAAAAGCAGTGTCCTGCTAATGTTTACAGTTTTATTACCTACCTTATCCACATATGTGCAACAAAAACAAGCCGGACAACCCAATATACACTTACCCATTTAATAGCATATTGTGTAGATCAATCATTTCAGCAAAAGCATTAACATTATTGCTTGCTACAGCACAGATGTCATGCTTCTGGTAACAGGTCTCCTGCAGTTCAGAAAGGATCTCCTGTATGGCAGGACATCTTCGAATACTACAGCTGAATCTGGATTTAATCCCAATAGCATTACACCTCAGGAAATCTTTGATAAATTGCTTTCCCTGGAAGGGGACAGAAAAATAGATAAAAACAAGTGCACTAGGTCATAAACGTCAAAAGAAACTAATGCATCTTTCACCGTTTCATGAAAGTCACTGCTTCATAATCATAGAATCCCGACAGTGCAGAAGGAAGCCATTCAGCCCATCATGTCTACACCGACTACAATCCCACCCAGGCCCTAACCCCGTAACCCCACATATTTACCCTGCTAATCCCCAACATTAGGGTCAATTTAGCATGGCCAATCCACCTAACCTGTACATCTTTGGACTGTGGGTGGAAACCGGAGCACCCGGAGGAAACCCACGCAGACACGGGGAGAATGTGAGAACTCAGGTCCCTGGCACTGTAAGGCAGCAGTGCTAACCACTGTGCCACTGTCCCGCCAAAATAAGTGAGAGTTTCTGCTAGGCTGTGCTGTTTCTTCAGTGAAATTCACCCAAGATCAGCTAAGCCAGCGCAAGAGAGAAATTTCAGGTGCAAACTGCATTTCTGCAACCTTTGCACTTGTTTAAAAACAGTGTGGGAAGCTGGTCTTTCCCAAAGAGACCACACCCCATATTGAATTAACCACCATTTCAAATTTGCTTCTTACTTAAGCAGAGTTTTTTGAACATAAGAAATAAGGGCAAGAGGAAGCCACGCGGTCCATCGAATCTGCTCCGCATCAACACAATCCTGGTGATCTTGCGCTTCAATTCCATTTTCCCCACCCGCTCTCATAGGAACATAGGAATTAGGACCGAGAGTAAGGGCTGAATTGCTTCGAGCCCAGCTCCGCCATTCTATATCATGGCTGATCTTCATCTTATTCTAACTCCACTTCCCTGCCTTTTCCCCATAGCCCTTTATCCCTTCCTTATCTATATCCCTTAATTCCCCGAGGAAATTCCTTTGGCACAAGGACATCAACAGGCACATCTTAAGAAACTGAATATTGTGCATCACTATAACAAGTGAATAATTCTATAGTTCCTCAATTCAATTTTAGTTATTCAGTTATCCGAGTCGGTGAACTAAGCAACTTACATTTATATAGCACCTTTAACGTAAAGGAACATCCCAAGGTGTTTCACAAGAGCATTAGAAAACAAAGTATGACACGGAGGAGATATTATGTTTGATTATTGAAAAGCAGGTAACTATTCTTTCATGTGGGCATCGCTGGCAAGGTCAGCATTTGTTGCCCATTTCCGATTGCCCTTGGACTGAGTGGCTTATTAGGCCACACAGAGGGGAATTAAAAGTCAACCACATCACACAGTAAGGATGACAGATTCCTTTTCCTAGAGGGCATTTGTCAACCAGATGGGTTTTTATGACAATGACTTAATGGTCACAGTGACTGAGATGCACTTTTAATTCCAGATTTATTAATTAAATTTAAATTATTGCAGCTGCCATAGTGGATTCGAACCCTTGTCTCCAGAGCTTCAGTCTGGGCCTCTGGATTACTAATCCAGTGACATTACCACTATGCCACCGTCTCCCTTGTAGAGGATTGTGGGGCTGGAGGAGATTGAGACAGGGAGAGCAAAGGCCATGGAAATATTTGAAAACAAGTGAGAGAGTTTTAAAATCACATTGTTACTTCACAAGGACTGACGTGGGTCAGTGAGCACAGACAAGGGTGATAGGGGAACGAGATTTGCTAGGAATTAAGATACAGGCAGCAGAATTTGGGATGACTTCAAGTTTACAGATGGTAGAATGTGAGACACCAGCCCCAGATTTGTTGAAATAAATCTAGAGGGAACAAAAGCAGGAATGAAAGTTTCAGCTAATGAGCTGTGACTGCAAAGTCAGGAAGTGTTAGAAGGTGAAAATGATGACAAAAACACGAGGTTGGAAGCTCATCTCAGGATCAATGTTACACCAAGGTTGCAAATAGACTGGCTTAATCTCAGTCAGTCTGGCAGCATCTGTGGAGAGAGACAGACAGATTAAAGTTTTGAGTTCAAAATGACTCTTCTTTAGAACCAAAATAAAGTCACATTGGACTCAAAACCTGAACCGGTTTCTCCACAGCTGCTGCTAGGCCTGTTGAGTTTTGCCAGCACATCCTGTTTTTATTTCAGATCTTCAGCATCCACAGTATTTTGCAAGAGGGGTGGAACTGTTAGAAAGGGAGCCGAAATTGGAGCGGAGACTATCAACATGGCTTCACAGGTTTCCCAACATTTAACCGGAGGAAATTTCTGCAGTTTTATTACTGGCTGTCGGGTAAGCAGTCTGATGGTTTGGCAGCAGATGTGGAAGTGGGCCAAGCGAGCTGGGGGCTGTCAATGAATTTGTGGAAACCAATGCTGCATTTTTTCAGATGCCGCCGCAGGGGTGCAACATGTAAATCAGAAATGGGAGGGGGGAGGAGAGAGTCAGGGATAGACCCATGGTAGATATCAGAGACAACAGTGTGGGAACAGGAAGAGAAGCCATTGCAAGTGATTCTCAGGCCACAATGAGGTAGGTAAGAATGAACCAGGTGACAGAAGTCCCACCCAGCTGGCCGTCAGTGGAGAGGCCTTGGAGGAGATACCAATTCAAAATGCTTAGTTCATGTAACCCATTTTCAGCTGTATTAATAATTACAAACTGGCTATTTTGTTAAATCTTGTTTAACAGAGACTGTTTATAAGAACATGGACTGGAATGTTATGGACATTCATGCCGGCAGGATTTTCCCATCCTGCTGCAGTGAACGGAGATTTGACTGAGCACCAAATTCTCCGACTTCACTGCAGCGGGTGTGTGGCATAAACAGCCCTTAAGATCGCGCCCAGTCTCATTGCACTGGTTCATGAAGGTTTTTAATGCTGTTGGTAAACAAGAGCTTTTGAGCAGAACATGAAGGAGTGAAAATTCCCGAAAATCGACACAATTTGCCAAAATAAATAAATTCAGGTGATATCAACTTTTTTTAAAAAAAGACAGCAAGCACAAAAAAAAACCACGTGGACCACTTAAGTAATTATTCCTCCCTAGGAAGAGCAAATCTCACGTTTGAGGACCAGTTGTCATGCTAAATGGGGGAAAGAGGAGAAAAGGGCAAGTGTATTCTGATTCATATTGTAGCAAGATGAATTAATACAGGATGACAAGCTCACACTCATGACTCTCCTGGCAGCAAACTGTGGATTCCAGCCAAGTCACCACAGATGACCAGACCCTCCAGCTCTAATCACCTCCCCATATGGGAAGAATTTGAAAGACACCAAAGATGTTCCAGCAACCCATGCTCGGTTCCTCTGCCAATGTTGCCATGGGTCGAGGTCAGGCAAAAAGATAGGAAATGCAAAAATCTCCTTGAAGGTTACTCCACTGCTCCAATTGCACATCAAACAGAATTCACTTTGCAGTTGACCTCTTGTACTCTCAGCTCTCCTGTACAGTGGATCAAGTCTTCTTTCATATAGTCAACCTTGAGTTCTCTCAGCTAGTCGGCTCCTAGTAACAGGTCACTCACTCATCATTGCAAGGATCATAGAATGGTTGCAGGACAGAAGGGGGCTATTTAGCCTACCATGTCTGTGCTGAATCTCTGCAAGGTCAATCATCTAGACCCACAACACCAACATGTAGAATAGCAAATACTGCAGATGCTAGAAATCTGAAAAGAAAAATAAATACAAACGCGTGGGAAATACTCAGCTGGTCCAGCAGCATCTGTGGAGAGAGAAACAGAGTTAATGTTTCAAGTCCGTGACTTTTCACAATTACTATAGTAGCCAAATATTTCATCAGAGCATTAACAAAATTTGATACTGAACCACACTAGGAGGTATTAAAACACACGACCGAATGTTTGGTCATAGAGTTAGGTTCTAAGGAGAGTCTAAAAGATGAGGGTAAAAATAGTTTAGGATTAGAATTTACGTTTAGATGCCAGGCAACTGAAGGCCCAGCCACCAATGGTGGAATACTTGAAACTATTTGGGGAGAGTGGAGATTTGGGGTGAGGCAAAACCACACAGGGATTTGAATACATAAGAATTTTAAAATACAGGTGTTGCTAGACAGGGAGGCAATGCAAGGTCAGAGGTGGATTTGGTTTAAGGGTGAGCATCTTGGATGAACTCAAGTTTATATTGGTTAGGTTGAGTGATGGAGGCCAGCCAAGACAGCATTGCAATAGTCAAGTCTAGAGGAAACAAAGGCATGAAAGGTGACCGTAGCAGCATATAATCTGAGGCATCAGTGGAGTTGGGCAATATTATGGGGATAAAAGTCAGCAGTCTTGGCGACAGAGGGATGTGGATGGCAGCGCATCTCAGGACAAAATAACATCAAGGTTGCAAACTGTCTGGTTCAGCCTCATACGGTAGCTGGGGAGGGATGTAATTGTTCTCCCAGGCAGGGACTGAAAACCATTGCTTTGGTCTTTCTCATCTTTAGTTCAAAGCAATTCCTGTTCATCCAGTACTAAATGTCAGACAAGCAATGTGACAATTCCTTTCATGCCCTAATTTACCCTAGTAAAAGGCACATTCCATGTGTCCAAACACTCACTTCACTACCACCATCCTGACCTAAAAATGGCATTGATCTCCTCTTACCCCTCCTCAAATATTTGTTTACTCACTGCCCATCTTTGCTCCATGTAAAGATTTGTAATGAATGAGTATTTTAGAAAAAGGTATCAAGATTGTCAGAAGTGATATAAACCTGGTAAAGACATACACAAAAACCTAGAATTAACCTCACTATACAGCCTTGATTGCAAATCTATACTCAAATCACTTGGATGAAGGGACTAAGCATATTGTAGCCAAGTTTGTTGATATTTCAAAGATAGGTGGGAGTTTTTGAGGAGGATACAATTGAGTCTGCAAAGGGAAATAGGTAGGCTAAGAGGATGGGCAAATATTTGGCAGGTGGAGTAAGTGTGGGAAAATGTGAACTTGCTCACTTTGTTGGGAAGTATAAATAGCAGAATATCATTCAAGTGGAGAGAGACTGCAGAATGCTGTGGTACAGCAGGATCTGGGTGTCCTTGTATGTGAATCACAAAATGTCAGTATGCAAGTACAAGAAGTAATTAGGAAGGCAAATGGAATATGGTTTCAATTACAAGGGGATGGAGCATGAAATTCCTGTAACAACAGAGTCCCATTACTGCAGAATAGGCTCGAGGGGCTGAATGGTTACACCTGCCCCTATTTCCTATATTTCTTACTGTGCAGGGCATTGCTAAGACTACATCTGGAGTAGTGTGTACAGTTTTGGTCTCCTTATTTAACAAAGGATATACTTGAATTGGAGGCAGTTCAGAGAAGGTTCACTAAGTTGATTCCAAGGTTAAAAGAGTTGTCTTATGTGGAAATGCTGAGCAGGTTGGGCCTATACTCATTGGAGTTTAGAAGAATGAAAGAGGCGATCTCATTTAAACATATAAGATTCTGAAGGAGGCTGGATAGGATACATGCTGAGAGGATATTTCCCATCATGGGGAAATCTAGAACCAGGGAGCATAGTTTCAAAATAAAGGGCCTCCCATTTAAGATGGAGATGAGGTGGAATTTTTTCTCTCCAAGCGTTATTAATTTTTGCAATTGCCTAGCACAGAGAACAGTGGAAGTTGGATCATTAAATATATTCAAGGCCAAGTTAAACAGATTTTTGATTACAAAAGAGTCAAAGATTACATGGGGCAGGGTGGAAAATAGAATTAAAACAGATCAGATCAGCCAGGATATTACTAATTATGGAACAAGCTCGAGGGGCCAAATGGCTTAGTCCTGTTCCTATTTCCAAATGCAAGGAAGTGCATTGAATCATTAAAATTTTTTTACTGAATCTATGCATTAGAGAGACATCAACAGCAGCTCACGTGGGGAACAGGCAATTTACAATTCTGTGCACAATGTAACAAACTATTCACATGAATGTCTAAATAGCTGGATTCTTTGAAGTTTAATTAAAGATGTGGATTATGGCTTTAGTTTATATTAACATCTAGCTGAAAAGTTCAATATTCAAGCTTTGGCTGTGATGGCACTGTGTCAAATGTTGCAGCTGGACCTCCTCATTGCTGTAGAAGCACAGATAAATCCATATAAACAAGCTTCAAGAGGCAGCTAATAGCCAAAGTTTATGCAACATGGTGATTTACATCAGATACAGAGCTACAATAATCCAAAGAGGACAAGGTAGAGAGGGATCATAAACATTTACAAGGCAGTGGGAAACTTCACTGCTTGTCAGTAATTGGAGAAGGGTTGAAGAAACAAATTCCAAAAGTAGAATCCTTTTGCACAGATAACACAAGAGGAGAAAAATTAATCCTGCTATTTTTGACCCACCTTCATATGCATGAATTTGGTGCAATTTCTGAGGTGCTACAAAGTGCTTAATTAAACTGTATAAAGTACATCCATCTGTTGACATGATGCTGGATTTAAACACCAGAAAACCAGTGGCAGCAGAGACAGGCCTACTGGTCTATCTAACCTGTCCCATACAGTTGCAAAGTCCCAAGGTTCAAAAATCAAGTCAAGTTCTCATGAACCTTATCGACCTGAAACATTAACTCAGTTTTTCTCTCCACAGACGCTACCTGTCCTACTGTTTTTATTTTGATTTCTAGAATCTGCAGTAATTGGCGAATAATCAAGTCTGCATGTTTAGTGGGCACCCAAGATGTTATACACAAGACTATGCTTTCTCCTTTCAATTAAAAGGGAATCCATAGGAAAGGTGCAGGGATAAATAAAAAGCCATTATACTCTAATCTTAACCCCCTACGAGCAGGGAATTAAAAAATAGAACCTAAAATTTAAAATAAAAAAAATAGAAACTAAAGTAATAATCTGCACCTTGAATTAAACCTCATTTGACGAATCTACGCTTTTTCATATTAACATGTACTTCCTGCTTTATTGTGCACAGAATTGTAAAATATCCGTCCCCAGCATAAACTGTTCACCTTGATGTAGCACAGCTCTCAAATGCATAGATTCAATCAATTTATTTTTAAATTATTCAAGTATTTGCACTTTCTAGTATTTGAACATAAGAAATAAGAGGTTGTCGTCACTTGGCACTTCGGGGTCTGCATAACCATTCAATAATATCATGATTGATCTAATTGCAGCCACCAGATATATTCTTCAAAAGTTATACCATTCAATGCCCCAGTGGGAAATCCGCCACCTGGCTAAGTCACAAAGGTGGAATGAACTCGGAGAAAATTCCCCAAGTTTATCTCGTAATATTGTCTGAGAAATTCAGGTTTTGGGAGAGAACAGGGATAGTTAGTTATCTCAGTAAGAAGTCTCACAACACCAGGTTAAAGTCCAACAGGTTTATTTGGTAGCAAATACCATAAGCTTTCGGAGTGCTGCTCCTTCGAGAACGCTTACCCGAAGATCCAAGGCTGAATGCCCATGACTGCTGAAGTGCTCCCCCACAGGAAGAGAACAGTCTTGCCTGGTGATTGTCGAGCGGTGTTCATTCATCTGTTGGCATAGTGTCTGCATGGTTTCCCCAATGTACCATGCCTCGGGACATCCTTTCCTGCAGCGTATCAGGTAGACTGCGTATCAGGTCGACACACGACAGCGCAGAGTCGCTAAGCAGAAACTGATAGCCAAGTTCCGCACACATGAGGACGGCCTAAACCGGGATGTTGGATTTATGTCACATTAACAGTAACCCCCACAGCTTGCCCCCTGGACTTACAGAATCTCACGAGCTGTTCTGTCTGGAGACAATACACATCTCTTTAACCTGTGTTTAATGCTCCCTCCACCCACATTGTTTGTACCTTTAAGACCTGGCTGGCTGTAGGGATTCGCATTCTAATTAGTATTCTGTAACTTGATTTTGTGTCTCTGTGCACTGTTTGAGAGCACATTTCCACTCCATCTGACGAAGGAGCAGCGCTCCGAAAGCTTATGGTATTTTCTACCAAATAAACCTGTTGGACTTTAACCTGGTGTTGTGAGACTTCTTATTGTGTTCACCCCAGTCCAACGCCGGCATCTCCACATCATAGTTAGTTATCTGCCATAGCCTTTTTCAGGGAATTTGAAGTGTTTCCCACAAACTATAGCACTCAGCACCAGGGACCCGGGTTCAATTCCCCGGCTTGGGTCACTGTCTGTGCGGAGTCTGCACCTTCTCCCCGTGTCTCCGTGGGTTTCCTCCAGGTGCTCCAGTTTCCTCCCACAGTCCAAAGACGTGCTGGTTGGGTGCATTGTCCATGCTAAATTCTCCCTCAGTGTAACTTGGTGTTGGAGTGTGGCAACTAGGGGATTTTCACAGTAACTTCATTGCAGTGTTAATGTAAGCCTACTTGTGACACTAAATAATAAACTTTTAAACTTAATTTTGCAGCCAATCACCTGTTTAGTGTAGCCTCATGTTTTACCTGAAAAAATCACATTTACAAAAATGCTTTCTCAGGAAAAGCACTCATTACATTTAATGGAAACTTTAACATTAAAATACATAATAAGCGCTCATTTTTCTGTTTTAGACACATGACTCCTAACAGTCAATGCATGACCACTTACAATATTCAAATCTTCACCTAGTTAAAAAGAAACATTCCCATTGATAAGAAGGTGGACCTATTTACACGTGACCATACAAATTAGGCGTAGGCCATTTGGCCCCTCAAACTTGCTCCACCATTCGATAAGTTCATGGCTTATCTGATTGTGGTCTCAACTCCACATTCTTGCCTCGCCCTGAGAACCTTCGACTCCCTTGTTAGTCAAACATCCATCTACCTCAACCTTAAAAATATTCAATGACCCTGCCTCTGTCGCTCTTGGGGGAAAAGAGAGCTTCATAGACTGACGACCCTTTGAGAGAACCCTCACTTCCATCTTAAATGGGCAACAGATTGGCACAGTGGTTAGCACTGCTGCCTCACAGCACCAGGGACCCGGGCTCGATTCCTGGCTTGGGTCACTGTCTGTGTGGAGTCTGCACGTTCTTCCCGTGTCTGTGTGGGTTTCCTCCCAGTGCTCCGGTTCTCCCACAGTCCAAAAGATATGCTGATTAGGTGCATTGGCAATGCTTAATTCTCCCTTAGTGTAGCTGAGCAGGTGCTGCAGTGTGGTAACTAGGGGATTTTCACAGTAACTTCATTGCAGTGTTAATGTAAGCCTACTTGTGATACTAATAAATAAACTTAAATTTAAATGGGAGACTCATTATTTTTAATCTGTATCCCCTACTTCTTATCTTTCCCATAAGAGGAAATATCCTTTCAGGATCCACCCTGTCAAGTCCCCTCAGGATCTTATCAATATCATCTCTTATTCTTCTAAACACCAATAGATGCAGTCCCAACTTGTCCAATCTTTCCTCATTAGAATAATGCCCTCAATCCAGGATTTAGTCGAGTCAACCTTATCTGGACTGCTTCTGAAGCAACTACATCATTTCTTAACCAAGGAGGCCACAAATGTACACAGTACTCCAGATGTGGCTCACCAATACCCTGTACAAATGCATAAAAACATCCCTATTCCATTCCCATTGCAATAAATGGCAACATTCCATTTGCCTTTCTAATCACTTGCTGTACCTGGAAATTAACTTTTCCTGATTCATGTGCCTGTACACCTAGATTCCTCAGTACCACAGAGTTCTGCAATCTCTGTCCATTCAAATATTGTGCTACTTTTCTGTTCTTCCTATCAATGTGGACAAGTTCACATTTTCCCACATAATCCATCCACCAAATTTTTGCCCACTCACTTAAAGAATCTGCAAAGGGATAAGGATTTGATATGAACACTTGATAACTTACTTTTCTATGTATCCTTGTACCATCAGCAAATTTAACAACCATTCGTTTGGCCTCATCATCCAAGTCTTTGGTTTAGTTAATATTTGAGTCCCCAGCACTGATTCCTATGGCACTTCTCTCATTACATATCTTGCCAACCTGAAAATGACCCACTTACACATACTTTCTGCTTCCTATTGGCTAGTCAATCCTCTATCTACGTTAATATGTTCATTCCTGCACCACAAGCTCTTATTTTGCATAGTAACTTTTGATGTGGCATCTTGTCAGGTGCCTTCTGGAAATCCAAGTACACATCTGCAGGTTACCTTTTAGCTATGCTGCTTGTCCTGCTCTCAAAGAACTCTAATAAATTAGTTAAACATGATTTCTCTTTCACAAAATCATGTTGACTCTACCTATTTGCACTGGGATTTAAGTGATCTGCTATAACCTATTTAATAATATACTCCAGCATCTTCCCTATGAGAGATGTTACGTTAACTGGCCTGTAGTTTCCTGCTTTCTGTCTCCCTCCTTTCTTGAATTGAAGAGTCACATCCAATCTGATGAGAGCTTTCCAGAATCTAGGGAACTTTGGAAAGTTAAAAACAATGCATCTTCTATCTCATTAGACACTTCTAAGACCCTAGGACAAAGTCCATCAGAACCCTGGCACTTCTTAGTTTTCAGTTCTAATAAATTTCTCATTATGTTTTCCAGGTGACTGTAATTGTTTAATGTTCCTCCCTGCCTTTTACCTTTCAATTTATAATTATTTTTGAGATGTTATTTGTACCCTGTACAGTGAAGACAGATGCAAAATATCTGTTCAAGTTATCTGCCATTTCATTATTTTCCATTATTAATTCCCCAGATACTCTCTCAGAAATTTGCATGACCATCGAAACCATTGCTGTTCCTGCTCCCAAAGCATTAGCTCGGATGTGCCCCATAGATATACTCTTAGCCCCTTCCTATTTCTTATTAACATGCTACCAACGCACAGCATTAGTTTCCCAATATAAGCTGAAGTCACCCACTCTATCTCATCACAACCTCCCTCAACTCCAGCACTATAGCTACCTTATTGGACTGCTTACCTGACATCCAGTATTGGATGAGCAGAAATTTCCCCCAAATAAATGCTTTGAAGGCCGAAAACGTTGTCTTCAATCCCCCCTCCAAATTCCATTTGCACGCTACCAACCCCATCCTTCTCCCTGGTAATGGTCTAAAACTAAGCCTGCCTCTTTGCATCCTCTGTCATATCCAGCCCTGAAATGTGCTTCTGGCCACAAATTCACACCATCACCAAGGCCACCTATTTCCACCTCTGTAACATTATCTGAGTTCACGTCATCTCAGTTCATCTACTGCTGAAACTCTCATTTATGCCTTTGTTACCTCTAGACTAGCTACTGTTACAAAAGCCAGCTTACCTTCTCATCGAAAGCAAGAGGTCAGGAACTCCAAGTCCCAAACAGACCTCAGAGTTTCCGCACTTATGCAATTCAACATTTTAAGTTCTTGGGCCAAGGACTCTCTGATCCTCAGCAGGCTATGAGTTTCATCACATCCACAGTAAGCAGCTGTGTGTCTGGCCATGCATGTTCTGGGGTTCTCCTCTGGCTGTTAAAGGGCTCGGCCGTCAGTGTGCCTGCATAAAAGGGAAAATGCCATGAAAACCTGGGTCATGTGACTGGGAGCAGAGAAGAGTCCTGGGCAGTCGACAGGGAGAGGTCCCAGTTAAGGAGAGGAGCCGAGAAAGAGGCTCCAAGGAGAAAAAGGGGCTTATGTTGGCAAACTTTGTGGGGGCTCAGGGGAAGCCCTGTCAATCAAAGAGGGCTCAGAAGAAGCACTGAAGATCTCAGAAGGCAATGAAAAGTTGGTGACTCTATGTTGCGTGTCATTGGGATGAAGGTGGCTCTCTGAAGCAGAAGTATTCTGCTCAGTGCTTATTTGGGAATCCAGAGAACAGAGCCTCAGGAGATAAAATTAACATCCTGCAAAGTAGGCCATTGTTGAAGCCATCTGAGTTGGAATTCTCTCCAAAAGTCACTCCAAGATCACATCTTCGAAGGTGAAGACTGGAATTCCTCATGAGAAAGATAGAGTTCCAGTGAGATCGGTTGACTTTCAGTGTTACTGATGCCTGGGTGGGCTGTTGAGAAATCTGTGGAATGTATCTTGGTTGCATCTCCCATTTATTGCGAAGTGTTGTGTGTTTGACCACACTTTTGCCTGTTAATTCACATGTACCTTATAATAACACTGAGTGTTAGAGTGCCCAAGAGATGTAGTCAATTGTTTTATCTTTCTGACCTTGTGTAGTAAAGTTCATTTTTGCTTGTTCAAAATTTATGGAATCTTGTGGCTTTATTCACTTAGCAAATGTCTTGAATATCAATCTTTGTCTACTTTAAATAAAATGTTATTGGTTCCTAACTGGAAGTACCAAACACTTGGGGTCTAGTGCCAGATCATAACATTATTCCAATGCATTTCTACTGGTCTCAAACATCCTACCCTCAGTAAACTTGAAGTCATCCAAAATTCTACTGCCCATGTTACAACTCATACCAAGTCCCATTCATCTGCCAGCCATGTGCTCACTTACCTTCACCTACATTGGCTTCTGATCAAGCAACACCTCAATTTAAAAATTCCAATCTTTGCTCTCAAACCTCCCCATGGCTTCACCTCTCCATTCTTTAATCTCCCCCATTCCACAATCCTTCAGGATATCAGCACTCATTTATTTCTGCTCTTTTGAGCATCGTCGATTGAAATCATTCTACCATTGGTGGTCGTGTACTCAATCCTAAACTCTGGGAATCCCTCCCAATGCTCTATCCATCTTTCCTCCTTTAAAACACTCCTTAAAACCTATTTCTTTGACCAAGATTTTGGTCATCTGACCTAATATGTACTCATGCAACTTGGTGTCACTTTGTTTTATAATGCTCATGTCAAATACCTTGGGACATTTCATTACATCAAACCCACTAACGTTATTGTTTTTGCTCCATTAATCCAAATACAGGAGCAAGCACTTCAAGAATCAGCTGGCTGGAGCAGACCTCCTGAATCCCAAATCCAAACTATTGGGAATGATTTCATTCCATTTGACCCTATCCCAACAAGAGAAAACGCAATCGGAAACTTTAACCATGCCGTCTGCTACCTCCTCCTTTAAGGAAATGTCCACAACTTTGAAACTGGAACAAAGTTTTGTTTAAGAAAAGGAGCTATTATTACCTGTGTGTTAAAACTTCCTGCATTCTGGAGGAGAAGTCTGCAGATATCGTACAGATTATCTAGTTCACATGTGCTGTTTTCCAAACATTCAAAAACATCACACCCCACATCTGGAGCATTTTGCAAACAGTTATTGATTTCAACTGTCGAAAATAGAAAGTAACAGACAATAAGTTTCCTCATCATCTCGCTATACTTGAGCAGCAAACATAATCCGAGGACAATTCTCAAAGGGTAGGATGACAAAAAGACGCATTACTAAGATTGGCATTATGGTACAGTGAGAAGCTCTCAACTATACAATGACCTGAACTGTAGCAATGTTATTACGATGTTATCTTTTATCAGAGAATTTTGCATTCTCTCCCATAAATAAATATTTGAATTTATTCCACAATATGATGGAAGGAGGAGGGAGAGAGATACACATACGCTGTACTACAAAATCCTCGATATGTAGTTATATATATCTATACTGTCATTTTATTGGGTCACACGAACAGGAAGCATTAGGACTTGGACATTAGCAACATCATTAGTAGCGCATACAGAAACATGTAAGCATAGGAATTGAAGATACAGAACTATTTTATGCCATAAACGAGTGATACTGATCAGGTCGATTCAACCTCAGATCAGATAACGCTCATCATGCGGGTATAGGAATGTGATTATCACGACATTGTATGCAACAAGTCTCTGTTCATACATTTCATTTTAAAATGGAATTTAAGGCAGAGAGTTTATTTAAGTTAAGGAGGCGCACACTAACAAGGGCAACACGATACTAAAAGCCAGATTGGAAAATGAAGGGCGGGCAGAAGTGGAAAGGACAGAAGGCGAGACGGGACAAGAAGTCACCTCGGCTTTTCCTTAACCTGCAGGAACACTGGAGTGTTAAACGGAAAAGTGGTGGAGCAGATTTATCCAACTCACCTCTCAAGTCCTCTCTCCCTCTCCCTTACCCACTTTCTCCGACATCCTCAGCTTTCTGCCACACTCTAGTTTTCCCCCCCACCCAAGCCCCTAGCCCACCCTCCTCCAGCTGCGCCTGTCCAGGAGCTCACCTGCACGCTGCGTGTACCCTCGCACCTTCCCCTGTGCAGCAGCGCCGCCGCTGCTGCTGCTACTGCTGCTGCCGCCGCCGCCACCACCACCGCCGCCACTGGACTGCCTCTCCCCCAGCGGCTCACTCACATCCGAGCGCTGCCCAACAGCGAGCTGAAATTGGAGAACCAAGAGCAGCAGCGACAGACAACCCTCCATCTCCGCGGCGAGACTTCCACTTAGCAACCTCTGAACGCCTAGAAGCAGCAGCAGGTTAAGATTAGGATTTTTAAAAAAATATCACGTGAGCAAAGGTGGGAGGGGGACTTGAAATAGAGCGAGGAGGAAAATCACCACTAGAGACACTTGCAGCAAATCTCACACAGGAACTGCTAAATCTCAGACTGACAAGGTGAGGTATCTCATAAAAACAGTGTCATCAAATAAAAAAAATCACATTTGCACATGATCCCCAACAAGCCTTTTTTTAAAAAAAGTGATCCTAAGGACACCGACTTGTCAGGAATGTTATGCTTTTTATTGAAGGAGACACTAGGTTGTCCCCATGTCATCAGCATTACCATGACCGGGGGGGGGGGGGGGGGGGGGCAGAATTAGTCCCCATCCAAATCAGCATAAAATGGAAACGTATCAAATTATTATGACTTTCTCTGCCGAATGTGCACTCCAGTCCTGCCACTGCTCACTCTGAATTTTTGAGATGTAACAACTATGTGGCGTATAGCAGCCCCCCCCCCTCCCCCCTCCCCTAATTCAGATATTTTAGCTTCGCTGCGTCTATCTATACATGTACACCCAACTCGTACTTTACCCACACATTTTGAATAAAACTGCACCAATGGTGATTTGGGGCTAAAAGTTTCTACATCCACGACCGATTTCATTTTTTTTTAACCACCACTCTGCCAAATGCTTTGGAACATTTCCTCCCCTCAAGCTTTATATAAAATTATAGACATCTCTCACCTCATTATTCTCACTTTGGGAAGTCTGAATATACCAGCGTTAAGCTAACACATCCCAACCTTAAAGTAGTGCGGCGCTCAGGTACAATCGCTTGAGGGCAGACCAGTAACCAAGATGGTGTTCTATTTTAATACTTCAGAGTGTTCGAAGGTCGGAGAGCTATAAGAATTAAAGTTTGTTCCTGATTAATACGGAGAACTAAACTGTACCTCTAATGTTAACAATCTTGTCCAGCCCATACATTTCCTGCCCAAAAGTGATACTTTGTCACACTTCATGTTAAGGTTTAAAATATAACTACATTAGAATTTTGTGTACAAATATTTTATGATTGGAACACAATGTAAACATTTTGCCATCATCATTTGTCGAATCAATGGAATCGTTCAAAATTTTCAACTGTCGTTTTTAATATTCAGTGTTAAGGTTTTAAACAAAAATACTTTTCCACAACATTATTTAACTTATTAGTTATTTTTTGTCTCGTGTACTACTTTCGTTAAAGTTTCTATCTGGAGGCTTCTGCCTCTCCCCAAAGCCACAGCTTGAATTTGATATTTTTGCTTGTGAGCTGAAGGCGGCTCCTGTTGTCTTGAGCATATGCAGTGTGTGTGCACAATTTCCCAGGATACAGTAGCAGTGTTTTAGCCGAGCCAAGTGATTGAATACTTCTCTCAGTCTCTAACTAAATCTGTCTGGCTGGTTTTCAAAATTATATTTCGAGAGAAGGCACACAGGCCACATTTCAAAACGTTTATATTCTGATAACATGTATATAAATTATAACATACTAATATTGATACATATATTGTGTACTCTATTGATAAATGTAACGTAAACATTCCTGTAGGGTTTTTCATGCTAAGTATTGGCGATGGTTTCCCAGATGTTCCTTGTAATACCAGTAGGTGTCATTGTAACAGAATTTCTAATGTTATTCTGAACACTCACCTAAAGTGGAATACAAGAATAGGAGTAAGCCATTCAGCCCATCAAGCCTGTTCTACTATTCAGTAAGATCATGGCTGATTTGTACCTTACTTTCATCCATCTCCCTGGCTCCACATAGGTTTTTCCTAACCTTTTTATCTCAGATTTAAAATTATTAAACTGGCATTGGCTGATATTGTGAGAGTTTCACACTGTTACCAGTCTTCCCATGAAGAAGTATTTCCTAACTTCTCTCCTGATTGACTTGACTTTGACTTTAAGATCGTGTCCCTTTGTCCTAGACTCCCACATCAGCTGAATAAGTTTTTCCTCTATCTACCTTATCAATTTCTTCAAAATCCTGAACATTTAAATTAAATCACCCCTTAACTATCCATGTTCCAGAGAGTATAAACCTAGTTTATTGTAATTTTGCCTCATCACCTAGATCTTGGAGCCCTGGTAACATTCTGGCTAATCTGCATTACTTTCCTTCCAAGATTAATATATCCTTTCTAAGGTGTGGTGGCCACACTATAAACAGTAGTCCGGGCTTTGTACAACTGTAGAAAAACTTCCTCCTTTATTTTCTTTCTCTCTGGTTAGAGAGGCTACCATCTCATTAGCTTTTGTTTACTTGAATAACACATATTGTGATGTACATAAATGGGCTCCTAAATCACTTTGGACCTCTATTGTTCCTAGCTTTTCAACACATAAATAGTAAATTGATTAAAGCAAATGGCCTTATATTACCTGCTTAAAATTCATCTGTAAAAAGTTCATCTATTCACTTAGTTAATATTTCTAATATTAATCAAATGCCTTCACAAATATGTTGGTTATTGTTAGATAAATGTTTCCTTACTGCTAGTTTTTGTTTGATGTCTAAAGTGCAGAAGGAGGCCATTTGACCGACTCTCTGACAGAGGACCTTACCCAGGCCCTATTCCCTTAATAAAGTCGGGCTTGCTACTCATTATTAATCTGGAATGGTCTGTTCCTTTGTCAGTTCTAGAACATGTCATGTGCTCTGCTCAAAGGCAGGTTATTGGATCATTGTCTGCGGATTCTTCATCCTGGGCCATTTTCCTGGCAACTTTCCTTAGTGGTGGTTTGCCATTTCCTTCCACACTCCTGGGAAGGGACAGGAGGCAAGTCCAAAATCTACCTCAGCCAGAATGGGAATCAAACTAATGCTGTTGGCATTATTCTGAACCATGTACTAGTCATTAAGCCAACTGAGCTAATCAGACCCCTTTCTAGAACACACTGCTCATGAAAATGACCTTGAATCCACTCGACCAATTCACTACCTTTCTGAATAGAGCCAATCTGCTCTTCTGAATCTTTCTGAAAATTAACAACTTCCATTAAAGCAGCCTTGCTTTTGCTGCACTTCTCTATAATCTTTAAATTAATACATGCCACCATCTCGTTGCTGCTATCAGGAGACCTGTAGATAATTACATTACAGCTTTATTCCCCCTGATTCCTCAATTCTATTTATGGAGCTTCTGCTGCTTGCTTTCTATTGCTTGTGTCCTTCACTAATGTTGTAATGACACCTTTCCTCACTAAGGCTACCCTTTTCATCTTCCAGTTTCCTTATTTTTTTCTTAAGCAAGCCCTTATAATATGGAATATTTAATACCCAGTCACGATGACTTTGCAGCCATGTCTTTGCAATGGCCACCATGACATACTTTCTAACTGCATTTGAGCCTTTTAGTTACTTAGTTTATTTCTTATCATAGAGTCATACACTCCCTACAATGCAGAAGGAGGTCATTTAGCCTATCCAGCCGACTCTCTGACAGAGCGTGCTACCTAGGCCCTGTGCCTGTAACCCACATTTCACCCTGCTAATTCCCCTAACCTACACATCTAAGGGTCAATTTAGCATGACCAATCAATCTAACCTGCACATCTTTGGACTGTGGGAGGAAGAAGTTTAACAACACCAGGTTAAAGTCCAACAGGTTTATTTGGTAGCAAAAGCCACACAAGCTTTCGAGGCTCTGAGCCCCTTCTTCAGGTGAAGCCTGAAGAAGGGGCTCAGAGCCTCGAAAGCTTGTGTGGCTTTTGCTACCAAATAAACCTGTTGGACTTTAACCTGGTGTTGTTAAACTTCTTACTGTGTTTACCCCAGTCCAACGCCGGCATCTCCACATCATGACTGTGGGAGGAAACCAGAGCACCCGGAGGAAACCCACGCAGAACGGGGAGAATGTGCAAACTCCACACAGTCACCCAAGGCCAGAATCGAACCTGGGTCCTTGGTGCTGTGAAGCAGCAGTGCTAACCATTGTGCCACCATGCTGCCTATATTCCATGTGTTAGTATGTATAAAATTATTTTTTGGGTCAGAGACTCACATCTAACCTTCTGCCCTGATACTATCTTTCTGACATCATTTAACCTAATATGTAACTTATTTGTCACTCCTATCGTAACTATCTTAGTTATTTTAGTATTCCCTTCACCTGGAACATCTGTATTATTGTTTGTGACCGAAACTTGTTTTGTCCCCTTTTCCAAATCTGTAAACTATAATTTTAACCATTGCTTCCAACCAAACTCTGTCCAATTTCTTATCTTAAAGCCGTTTTTATCAATCTATTGGTCCCTTCTGCTCTCACCTTGGTCCCAACCCAGTGCACATGCAGCTGGTCCCAATGGTACAGCTCCCACCTACCCAACTGCCGCTATCAAACTCCCATAAAATGGAACCCTTCATCCTCATGCCAGTCCTTTAGCTCACATATTTATCTTTCTGATATGTAGTTCCACTGCTAATTAGCATGTGGCTCAGGCAATATTTCTGATATTACTGCCATTGAGATAGAATCTCTACAGTGCTGAAGGAGGCCCTTCAGCCCATCAAGTCTGCACCGACCACAATCCCACCCAGGCCCTAGTCCCGCAACCCCACATACTTAGCTTGCTAATTCCCTTGACACTAGGGTCAATTTAGCATGGTAATCAACCTAACCCACACATCTTTGGACTGTGGGAGGAAACCCACGCAGACACGGGGAGAATGTGCAAACTCCACACAGACAGTGACCTCCGAGGCTGGAATTGAACCCGGGTCCCTGGCGCTGTGAGGCAGCAGTGCTAACCACTGTGCCACCGTGCAGGTGGCACAGTGGTTTAATTGCATTTTAATTTAGCACCTAACTCCTAGAACTCTCTCAGTACAACCTCCTTCCTTTCTTCCCTGAGTCATGATATAGACCACAACAGCTGGATCTTCCCCCTTCCCAATCCTTTTCAACTACATTAAGATAGCCCTTCTCCAGGCACCAGACAACTGCCTGTAATATCCCAAACCACAATGCTTTTATTTAGGATGTAGTTACAGGCTTCCCACCATTGGTGATGCTGTGTAACACCTCTGTCTGCTACTTTCCTGCTTATCACCAGTGCTGGCATTTTAGGCCTCAATGCTCAGTCATTTGTTGGTGATTTTTTTCCAAGTAGGTTTTGAATTTGCATTTGTATTTCTATTTAATTAAAACATTTTAATATATTTTTGCTCTTCAGGATCTACAGACCAAAACATTGCCCCAATCCTCCTGTCTTCGGACTGTCGGAGACTGATCATGTGATTGATATGCGCATTGGGGCCCTGTGGAAGTCCTGAGGCGCTGCCCTATGTGGGAACTGCCTGGGAAGTTTGGTCCTCCACAGCAGCAATTCCCTTGCTCCCTGAGACCCTCCGCATTAGAATCTGAGTTAGTCAGCGATTTTGGACAGTTCCACGGTACATACTTGAACAATTAGCCAGGCAATGTTAGACTGATTAAAACCTAGTCCTGGTAACTGCATCATATGCCCTGACCACCCGGCTACCCCCTTGACCCAACCTGAACTATTACACTGACAAACTGACTAACCCCCTGACCACCTAACTACTCACCTGACCAGACCTGACCACCCTTATGACCACCTTACTAACCCTGACCATCTGACTAACACCCTAACACAAACTGGTTACCCTCAGAACCAACTACCACCTCACCCACTGTGGTGAACCATCGTTGGTTCCCACTGGATAGTACTGAGCCAGGGTCTGGCCAGTACTACAAGGATGTACATATGTTACTGTTGGGTTAGGGATGGGTTGTGCTACTTGTTGCTGTTGGGGTTAGGGTGGGGTTGTTACACCTTTGTATTGTAGTGTTGTGGTACATCCCAGTCGGGCTCCGCCTCCTGGGAGAGGTGTAAAGGTCCCTGCTCTGGCTGGGAGCCCTCAGTCTGGGATCGTGTATATAATTGTTGGCTGCTTCGTTACAGCAAATAAAAGCCTTTATTTCCTGAGCATCTAGCCTCATGTATGATAACGCGCATCAATTTTATTTGCTGTTGTTAAACTCTCGTCGAAGAAAAAAAAAGAGAGTATGGAGCAGATACTGAAGCCGGAACGCCTTACACTAGATCCACGTGCGGTGGGCGCCTCTAACACCTTCGACCACTGGCTGAAGTGTTTCGAAGACTACCTGGCAGCCTCCGCAGCGGTCACCACAGATGATGACAGACTCCGGGTCCTCCACGCGAGGGTAAGCGACACTGTCTACCTCGCGATCCGTGCGGCCACCGATTACACAAAGGCCCTCGAGCTTCTGAAGAAGCGTTATATCAAACCGCCCAATGAAATACACGCTCGTTACCTCTTAGCCACTCGACGACGGCAGTCTGGCGAAACGATGGAGGAATATGCGAACGAGCTCCTACAGCTAGCCAGGGGCTGTAACTTCAAAGCTGTGTCGGCTGAGCAGAGTATGAACGACCTCGCCCGAGATGCGTTTGTGGCGGGAGTCGGATCGTCGTACATTCGACTTAAACTACTGGAGAAAGGTAACCTTGACCTTACCCAGGCAATCGAGCTAGCGGAGATGCTGGAGACGGCCTCCAAAAGCCTAGTATTGTATCCTGAAGACCACGTGGAGACAACGTGGCAGGAGCAGTCGCCAATCCCGCCTCGTCCCTCGGGTTCGAAATGCTGCGTAATGGCGTGCTCACACTCGGGCCAGACGACGGCAGCAGCTCCGGGCGGCCCGCGGTGTTACTTCTGTGGGGGAGCGAAGCATACTCAGCAACGGTGTCCCGCTAAGGCTGTGTTGTGCTCCGCCTGCGGTAAGAAGGGGCACTATTCGAAAGTGTGCCGATCTAAATCTAGGAACGGCAGTGCGGCCTGTGATTCTTCAGAGCTCGGCTCTTCGTCGTCGAAATCATCGAGGAGTTCGTCCACGTGCGAGGCCAGGACGACGCCATTACGGTCGACGGAGTCGGAGGTGTGTGACCACCAGGGGTCGCTGAGTTTGGCGCCATCACCCACGTGCGACCTATGGGAGCGGCCATGTTGGTCGACACCGACCGCGAACGACCAGCAGGGGTCCTCCTCGTCGATTTCAGCTGCCTGCAGTGGCGCTCATGAACCAACGGTGGCGTCGATCATCCTGGACCAGGCCAAGCCTCATAGACTTGACAAATCTATGATGAACATCCAGGTAAATGACCACGTGATTTATTGTCTGTTTGACAGCGGGAGCACTGAGAGCTTTATCCACCCAGACACTGTGAAGCGGTGTGGACTCCGGATTCAACCTGCCAAACAGACAATCTCTATGGCATCGAGGTCCCGGTCTGTCACCGTGCTAGGGAGTTGCGTGGTAACTTTGACGGTGCAAGGCACAGTTTACGAGCATTTCAAGCTCCTAGTGTTGCCGTACCTTTGCGCGCCAATACTTCTCGGACTAAACTTCATGGTCCACTTGAGGAGTGTAACCCTACAGTACGGTGGGCCACTCCCTTCACTGTCAGTGGGAGAACAGCAGCCTCCAAATTGCCCAACGCGCCCTGCCTGTAGCCTCTCGACGCTGAAGATCACCACACCCTCCCTGTTCCAGAATCTTGTGCCAGGCTGCAAGCCCATTGCGACTAAAAGTAGGCGTTACAGCGCTGAGGATCGGATCTTCATTCGATCTGAGGTTCAGCGGCTCCTCAAAGAAAGGATCATACAACCCAGCGCTAGTCCATGGAGGGCGCAGGTCGTGGTGGTCAAGAGCGGGAACAAACCCCGGATGGTCATTGACTACAGTCAGACCATTAATCGATACACGCAGCTGGATGCGTATCCCCTCCCGCGCATATCTGATATGGTCAATCAGATTGCGCAGTACCGGGTGTTCTCTACCATAGACCTCAAGTCTGCCTACCACCAACTCCCCATTCGCCCAGAGGACCGACAATACACGGCTTTTGAGGCGGATGGTCGCTTGTATCACTTTCTCAGGGTTCCCTTTGGTGTCACCAATGGGGTCTCGGTCTTCCAGCATGCTATGGACCGAATGGTGGACCAGAATGGGCTGCGGGCTACCTTCCCGTACCTGGATAATGTCACCATCTGCGGCCATGACCAGCAGGACCACGACACGAATCTCCTGAATTTCCTACGCACTGCATCTCGCCTGAACCTGACCTACAACAGGGAGAAGTGTGTGTTTCGTACGCGCCGTTTAGCCATCCTAGGATACGTGGTGGAAAACGGGGTCATTGGCCCTGATCCAGACCATATGCCCCTGTCGCTCCCATACCCCCTTTCTAAACTTCCCTTGCCCACTAGTGCAAAAGCACTGAGAAGATGCTTAGGCTTCTTCTCTTATTATGCGCAGTGGGTTCCCAATTACGCGGACAAAGCCCGTCCGCTCATTAAGTCCACGACTTTTCCCCTAACGCCAGAGGCCCGATTGGCCTTCGATAAATTAAAAGCCGACATCGCGAAAGCTACGATGCACGCTGTTGACGAGTCCATCCCCTTTCAGGTGGAGAGCGATGCATCTGATTTCGCCCTGGCCGCCACACTTAACCAGGCGGGCAGGCCCATCGCATTTTTTTCCCGCACCCTCCAAGGCCCCGAAATCCGGCATTCAGCGGTGGAAAAGGAGGCCCAGGCCATTGTGGAGGCCGTCAGGCACTGGCGCCATTACTTGGCGGGAAAACGGTTCACCCTGATCACGGACCAGCGGTCCGTGGCGTTCATGTTTAATAACACGCAGAGGGGCAAGATCAAGAATGACAAGATCTTGCGGTGGAGAATTGAACTCTCCACCTATAACTATGACATCATGTACCGTCCAGGGAAACTCAATGAGCCCTCGGATGCCCTCTCGTGTGGAACATGCGCCAGTATACAGGAGGACCGTTTGCAGACTCTCCATAATGACCTATGCCATCCTGGGGTCACTCGGCTCTACCACTTTATAAAAGCCCGCGACCTGCCCTACTCGGTGGAGGACGTCAGGTCCGTAACAAGAAGCTGTCGGGTTTGCGCGGAATGCAAACCGCACTTTTACCGACCTGACCGGGCACATTTAGTCAAGGCCACTCGTCCCTTCGAGAGACTGAGTGTCGATTTTAAGGGCCCCCTTCCCTCAACAGATCAGAATGTGTACTTCCTCAATATCATTGACGAGTACTCTAGGTTCCCTTTTGTTGTTCCCTGCTCTGATACATCTGCTGCCACGGTTATCAAGGCATTCCGTGATCTCTTTACCCTGTTCGGGTACCCCGGCTACATTCACAGCGCCAGGTGCTCGTCATTCATGAGCGATGACTTGAGGCAATTCCTGCTCTCATACGGGATTGCCTCGAGTAGGACCACGAGCTACAACCCTAGGGGTAACGGACAGGTGGAACGTGAGAATGCTACAGTCTGGAAGGCTGTCTTACTGGCGTTGAAGTCAAAAAGTCTTCCAGTCTCCCGTTGGCAAGAGGTGCTCCCTGATGCGCTCCATTCTATTCGCTCACTCCTGTGTACGGCAACCAATGCTACTCCCCATGAGAGGATGTTTTCATTCCCTCGGAAGTCTTCCTCGGGGACCTCATTACCGTCTTGGTTGACGTACTCAGGACCCGTCCCCCTGCGACGACATGTAAGGGCCCGCAAGTCCGACCCGTTGGTCGAACAGGTCCATCTCCTCCACGCCAACCCTCAGTATGCCTATGTGGCATACCCTGACGGGCGAGAGGACACGGTCTCGATCCGAGACCTGGCGCCAGCAGGGGACGTAGGAACCCCTGTCGCTCCCATACCCCCTGTTACAAACCCCTCAACTCTTGTTTCTCCCCCGGACACAGCGTGGGCAGCATCGGAACCATTGCTTAACCCTTTTACTCCCGTGTACAGCTTGCCTGAGTCCAGAGGATTGTCGCCACTTCAGGGCGTGTCAGGACTCCATGGACTACCGTCACCTCAGGGTCAACTGGCCTGTGAGTCCGTGGAAGAACAGCTGGACGCCGCCTTGGGGAGAACGCCACCACAAGTGCCTACTCCGGTGTCACCGCCGGTATTGAGGAGGTCACAATGACGGTGCGGTCCCCCTGACCGTCTGAACTTATAGACTGATGACATTTTATTCTGTTTTTTGTACCCCGCCGGCCTTTGTTCTCAAAGGAGGGGTGAATGTGGTGAACCATCGTTGGTTCCCACTGGATAGTACTGAGCCAGGGTCTGGCCAGTACTACAAGGATGTACATATGTTACTGTTGGGTTAGGGATGGGTTGTGCTACTTGTTGCTGTTGGCGTTAGGGTGGGGTTGTTACACCTTTGTATTGTAGTGTTGTGGTACATCCCAGTCGGGCTCCGCCTCCTGGGAGAGGTATAAAGGTACCTGCTCTGGCTGGGACCCCTCAGTCTGGGATCGTGTATATAATTGTTGGCTGCTTCGTTACAGCAAATAAAAGCCTTTATTTCCTGAGCATCTAGCCTCGTGTATGATAACGCGCATCACCCACCAAACCCACCTATCCACACTACCCAGTCTACCCACATACCTCAGTCAACAATCCACCCTACCATGCTACCCATTCACCCATTTATCCACTAACACCATTCATCGAAACACTAAAATTCACACTCAACCTTTAAACTTCGCATGCGATGGCAAGTGCTGTAGAAAGGGGCATGTCCTGTCTTCCCCCTCAACTCTACTCTGCTGCAACAGAGAACCCTCATGGCACTACGCTCCACATTCCTGTGAAAGCTGGGCTTGGAAGATCCTGGAAGAAATCTGGAGCAGCGTCGAAATGGGAATGTTTGAGTGGAGCAGCAATCCAACAGCGATTACTGCCCCTCAGAAGATAGAGTCATAGAGGTTTACAACAAGGAAACAGGCCCTTCGGCCCAATATGTCCATGCTGCTCCTTTTTTAACCACTAAGCTAGTCCCAGTTGCCTGCATTTGGCCCACATCCCTCTATACCCATCTTGCCCATTTAACTGTCTAAATGCTTCTTAAAAGACAATATTGTACCCGCCTGGACCATTGATTCATCTTCTTTCTCCAGTATCCACTCACCACCTCTGACTTCACTCCATGGATTGCCACTTTTCCTCCACTCCTGTTGTTTACTCAGTCCGTTGACAATCCAAACTGTGACTGTTCATCGCTTGCTCCCTCTCCTTCAATTCTGTTTGGTAGTTCCTTTGACCCTTTGCTGCACAGTAGCCTATGTGATCTCCTAAATGTATTGCACACTGTAACAGATCCAGTCCTAGCTGGATTCAGCAGCCATCTACCTGCTCCCCAACTTTGGTTTCTTGTCTGTCAGAATCAGCCCATTCTCTGCTTTTACCAGTCTAGCCTCTCCCTGCTCTCGGTACAAGATCTTTTGCCTATTTTCAGCTGATCCCAGCCTGAAATCTGTCCTCTATCATCTGACATCCTCAGGAACCCGGACCTCAGAACATGTAGAGCTGTATCTACAAATTTGCAATTGTGTTTTTAGGCTGATAGATGCACTCTAAGAAACAAAGAACTCATTTTCTTCTTTGAAATTTCAAGAAAGGCTGGGCAAAAGAGAAAGGATGGGGAGAAAGGGGTATGCTAGGTGCCGAGAGGATGGGGAGAATGGGGTATGCTAGGTGCCGAGGGGATGGGGAGAATGGGGTATGCTAGGTGCCGAGAGGATGGGGAGAATGGGGTATGCTAGGTGCCGAGAGGATGGGGAGAATGGGGTATGCTAGGTGCCGAGAGGATGGGGAGAATGGGGTATGCTAGGTGCCGAGAGGATGGGGAGAATGGGGTATGCTAGGTGCCGAGAGGATGGGGAGAATGGGGTATGCTAGGTGCCGAGAGGATGGGGAGAATGGGGTATGCTAGGTGCCGAGAGGATGGGGAGAATGGGGTATGCTAGGTGCCAAGAGGATGGGGAGAAAGGGGTATGCTAGGTGCCGAGAGGATGGGGAGAAAGGGGTATGCTAGGTGCCGAGAGGATGGGGAGAATTGGGTATGCTAGGTGCCGAGAGGATGGGGAGAATGGGGTATGCTAGGTGCCGAGAGGATGGGGAGAATGGGGTATGCTAAGTGCCGAAAGGTACACATCAGAGGTGAGGAACAACAGGAAAGGAAGGCAGCAGAATGGTAAGTGAGGATATAGAGAAGGAGGAAATTCCCTTTGGAATTTTCTTCCTAAGGGAGCTATAAATGTTCAATTGAGTATATTCAAGACTTAGTTTTTTGGAATGGAAAGGAATTAAGGAAATGGGGATATTGTTGAGGTAGGTGAACAGCCATGTTCTTAATGACTGGTTGAGCAGACACTAAGGGCCAAATGGCCTACTCCTGCTCCTATTTCTTATCTTTTAAAATGTTGACAATGGTGTGTTGAAAGTCATAAGATGATAAGAAAAAGGAGCAGGAATATGTCATTCGATCTACCAATTACATTCCCCCTGCCAACCAATCAGCACTCTCTTCTCACACAGTACAAAGTTGTTGTTTTCCCTGACATCGATACTCTTGTGACTGTCCTGCTGAGTGCAAGATGTAAAGCTTTGAAAAAATGTCACTTCTCAACAATACTCATCACCATCCTAAATGGGAGACCCCTTATTTTTATACTATGCCTCTTACTTCTGGACTCCCCCACAAGGGGAAACATTTTCCCAGCATCCATCTTGTCACATCTCCTCTGAACCTTATGTGTTTCAATATGATCACCTCTCATTCTTTGCAACTCTAATGAGTGTTGGTGTAACCTGCTCAACCTTCATAAGACAATCATTTCACCTCAGAAATCAGCCAAGTACATCTTCTATGAACTGCTTGCAATGCAATTATATCCCTCCTTAAGTAAGGACACCAAAATGCACACAGTGCTCCTGTTGTATTTTCACTAAGGTATAGCTATAGCAACACTTCCCTACTTCATACTCCATTCCCTTTGCAGTTAGGCCTAACATTCCATTTGTCTTCGCAATCTCTTGCTGTACCTACATGAGAGCTATTTGTGATTCATGTGCCAGGACACCCAGATCTCTCTGTTCTACAGGTTTCTGCAGTCTCTCTCCATTTAAATAATATTCTGCTCTTTTATTCTTCCAGCCAAAGTGAACAAGCACACATTTTCCCACATTATGCTCAATCTACCAAATTTTTGCCAACTCACTTAACCACTCACTCACTGTCTTGGATGGCATGGAAGTACAATGGTTATCACTGCTGCCTCACAGCGCCAGGGACCCGGGTTCAATTCCAACCTCGGGTCACTGTTTGTATGGAGTTTGCACGTTCTCCCCGTGTCTACGTGGGTTTCTACCGGCTGCTCCAGTTTCCTCCCACAGTCCAAAGATCTGCGGGTTAGGTTGATTGGCCATGCTAAATTGACCCTAGTGTCAGGGGGATTAGCAGGGTAAATATGTGGGGTTACGGGAATAGGGCCAGTACAGACTCGATGGTCCGAATGGCCTCCTTCGGCACTGTAGGGATTCTATGATTCTATCTATACCCCTTTGCAGACTCTTTGGCCTGAATTTGTGTTCCAGGATCAGGAGCAGAGAGATGGGACAGTTCTAGTCTCCACAAACTCCACAAACCCAGGAAAAAGTGCCCCGAAGCTTCAGATTTTCATTCTGGGAGTGGCAGGGTGTAATGGGAGTTGTGGCGGGTGACCCTGGAGCCAGTGCAGAGGCAGCACAGGAGTTGTGGGCTGTGGAGGTCGGCTTGGCAGAAAGGCCCTCTTCACTGCTGTGGAACCTTGTCACAGCTTTGAAAAAAAAACAAAAAACAGCCCTAACTCCCCTTCACACTTTCTATACCCCCTCCAGGCCAAGTCCATATCAATCCACCAACCCTGTGGCTCTTATTAGCCCTATGTCTTCTTAGTGCCAAGTTACGCAACTGCAATGAAGTTACACTTCAGCGCCTCTTCAGGTACACTGAGGGAGAATTTAGCATGGCCAATGCACCTAACCAGCACGTCTTTCGGACTGTGGGAGGAAACTGGAGCACCCAGAGCAGACCCACGCAGACACGGGGAGAACATGCTGACTCAGCACAATCACCCAAGCTGGGAATCGAACACGGGTCCCTGGTGCTGTGAGGCAGCAGTGCTAACCACCGTGCCTCCTTGTGTCAATTCGATATGTTCACCAAGAATGCATCCCTTTAAAAATCAAAAACATAGCATATCTCTGGCTGAGTAAGGAAGTTAAAGATAATATTAGATTTTTAAAAAAAGCTGATGTGGCAAAGAAAATCAGAAAACCTGCAGATTGGGAATGTTTTCGAAACCAGCATATTTTAAGATCTATAAGGTGTTGTGGAACCATAAGGGGAGAGTTAGCTTTGAACGTAGCTAAATGAAGATTGTTTGAAACTTTTTTAAATTAGTGATACCGTGGTCTTATTTAAGTGTACTTCTAGTTTATGTTACTGTTGTTTATTTTACTGCTAATAAACATTTAGTTTATTTAAAATCGTCACAAAATACCTGGGGCACCATTCTCTGGATTCCAAACCTTTTCTCACGTTATACCAAATTACAAAGATACAGTTGAGGGCAAGTGTTTCTAATTCCCCTCTGGGTTTGGAACAATTCGGCATTTACCATCAATCATGTTCTTAACAAAATGCACTGGCTATGATTTTCCAAACTTCCCGACATACGAGAACATTTGAGCTGAGTGACAGAGGGAGGAAGGCCATCGATCCAGGCTGGCCATCGGGGTGGGGGAAGGGGTCAGCCAGCTGAGGGGATCGGGGCTGCCAGTGTGGGGAGGGGGGGGGGGGGGGGCGAATGGGGAGGGGGCGGTATCAGAAGATCGGGCTGGGGGCAGGGGTCGAGGCTGGCCCGGGCATGTTCGGTGGACCAGCAATCGGGCCATGGGGGGGTATTGCACAACTGACGATGCGGGGATCACAGGGCTGGCCAGCGATCGAGAGGCCGGCAGTGCGAGGCCACTGTGCATGTGCTGATCTCGGCACTGACAGATCGGCGCATGCACAGTGCCCCGCTCAGCGCTATGTTGCCGGCCTCTTCAGCAAGAGTAGGCCCCACCCACTGATATTCAGCGTGATTCACGCTGAGGCACTCTGCACTGCACAGAGTGGGAGATTCATTTTGAAATTCCTGCTGAAAAACCAGTGGGATTTACTCCAGTTTTGACGTGAATTCGACACTTAGAATTCTTTTGGGAAAATTGCCCCCACTGAGTTTGTTCAGTCCCAAACATGTTGTCAATGAGTGGGATAGAGTTAGTAGTTAGGGCGAGGAGTTTGTGACAAGACTGACTACAATGGCTTCGAGTGTTTCCAATATTTAACTGGATGGAATTTATGCTTATCCAGACAATCAGTCTGATAATTTAGTGACAGAGAAGTCGAGAGAGGTGCTGGTAAGGTTAAGCTGCACGTCATCATCTTACATGTGGAAACTGATGTATATTCAGATGATGTTGCTGAGAAGCAGTATGTAGATGAGAAATAGAAGTGGGTTACGAATAAATTCTTGGGGGATGCCATATGAAACTGTGTGGGAGCTGGAAGAGAAGTCATTGATGGTAATGGTTTCACTGGTCGGTGCAACATCGAGGGCCGAAGGGCCTGTACTGCGCTGTAATGTTCTATGTTCTATATGTAATTCTCATGCTACGATTCGATAGATAAGAATAGAACCATGTGAGTGCAGTCCCACCCGGCCGAATAACAGTGGAGAGGCATTGGAAGAGGATAATGTGTTCAACTGTGTCAAATGCTACAGGTAGGTAAAGAAGGATAAGGAGGGGTAATTTAAATTTGTTACAGCCACATAAGAACAAAGCTATGGAGCAATGAAGGACAAATGGAGATGAAGCAACAGTCATCAATGACCAAATTGAATGGTGAATCAGGAACAAGAAGCTCAACGACCTTCCCCTATCGGTGCAACTGCACTTGGTCCTGATCACTGGAAAACAAAGGGGATATTCAAATGCTGAAGGTAATATAGAGAAGAGCCTTGAGCCTGATTCCGGGGGTACAGCCATTCCCAACCAGCTTCCAATCCTCCCTCTTCCAGTTTTGCAGAGGTTGATCAGTAGGGTGTGATCAGTCTGCTCGCAGGGTCGGGTCTATCACCAAAATATCTTAAGGAAGTTACATGCCTCCATTTTTATAGAATTCCTACTGTGCAGAAGGAGGCCATTTGGCCCATCGAGTCTACACTGACAACAATCCCACTCAACCCCTATCCCCGTATCCCCACTTATTTATCCTGCTAATCCCCCTGTCACAAAGGGACACCTAATCCACCTAACCCACACATCCTTAGGCTGTGGGAGGAAACAGGAGCAGCCAGAGGAAATGTACGCAGACAATGGGAGAATGTGCAAACTCCATACAGGCAGTCTCTTAAGGCCGGAATTGAACCTGGGTCCCTGGCGCTGTGAGACAGCAGTACTAACCACTGTGCCACCATAGATGGGCAAGTGGAGTTGGTATGGAGGGCCAGCCATGATCTTCTTAAACAATGAGGCAGGCTGGAGGGACCATATGGCTGACTCCTCCAATTTTTAATGTTCTTCAGTCCTCCCCCACCCTGCTTTCTTCCAGGGAATTACTGAGCCTCTAGTGTCAGTTGTTCAATTAGGAGATACTACTGGAAACAGTTGGGCTTTCCAGCCTGATATAAGGTAGAGGAGAAGTAATCCTGTAGAGGTACATGTATCCTTTTAGTCAGCTCAAAGTAAGTTACATTCAAAGTACACACAACCAGCTTTATGGTTTTCTTTAAAAAAATAAACTACCCATATAAACTTCCAAAATTTCTACAAGTATTTGACCGTTACAGTATCTTGCACTGAAATTACATAAATTATTTTCTTCTTCAGATTCATTGTGGTTCACTGCACTTAAATACATGGGCTTAGGTCTGCAATGTGGATGGATCCAAGCAGAACTGGAACTTAGCCCACAGGTTTGCCTTAAGGGTGAAGCTTAAACTAATACATGCATAATCATCCTTTTGAGATTGCTTTCACACATTGTTGGATTAGTGAGGAAGTATTAAGTATTTTTTTGTACACACGTTTTGAACATTTATGCAACTATCAATGTACCAGAAGAAAACTGTCCTGTTGGTTATTTTATGATCACAGCACATAACCAGTTAAGTACTCACTGAATTAGCAAAGTATGCCCTTTTCAAAGACAAAAGAACTTGTTTTGGTTGAATGAGGAGAGGGAAAAGAAGGGAATTATTTAACCCTTCTTCACCTGGTCATAACACAAGGATGCTGCCAACATTGTAGTCTAAGACAAGGTAAATGTGACTTTGGATGGGCTAAAAATTTATAAAGAGGAGCGATTAGAAAGGTTGTTTGCAATTAAAAGTTGATAGGTGACTGGGACTGAATAGGATACATCCAAGGATATTGAAGGAAGTCAGGGTAGATGTTATGGATGCACTCGCCGTAACCTTCCAAAACTCCTTGTATTCAAGTGCTTGGTGCCAGAACATTGGAGAACATTGCACCCTTGTTCAAAAACATGTGGCAGATAAATTAACACAGATATATTTTGGTAGAAAGAATGAGAGATCATATAACCTAAAAGATATAATTCTAAAAGATTTGCAGGAACAGAGGGACCTGAGGATATATGTGTACCAATCATTGTTGGTGGCATGGCAGCTTGAGAAAATGGTTAAAATGGTTTCACAAATACTCATGGGAGATGTTTGGTTGGGTTGTCATTACCTATGCTGTGTAATGTTTAGACACCATTAAGCAGCCTTGTAGAAGTTTCCAAGAAGTCTTTATTGACATTACTGAACTATGTACATATTTACAGCAGAGGGCACAGATATGGAGAGGATTACATGACATAACCTTGCATGTTGCGACCTTGCGTACTGCTGTCCTAAGCTCTAGGTCAGGTGCTTTCTTACATCACTGATAGATGGTACTATAGTCAGGGGCAGATTAACTCTTAATATACTAGATCCTTCTACTACAGGAGATGTAAAAAGACATTTGACAAGCCACAGTTCCTGCCATTGTAGGTGTTCCTGAAAGAAATCTCCTTATCACCCCATTGTATAAATTCCCTGCAAGTCTATTGAACAAGATGAAAGACACTGAGGACCCCATAGAGGAGTTCCATATGCACAGATATTACTTAAATAAAGCCATAAACTAACCAATAGGTGATATTCCTTTAAGAGCATCTGTGAGGCATTGTACATTTAAATTTTCTTCATAGTGGACTACAGGTTTTCAGAGTCATTTTACCACAACTCAGAACTCAGATTTTAAAACGTAGAAGTAATTGGTTCTCATTCAAATGACAGAGCTTGTGTGAAATTTAGTTTTACATGTTATTGCATTCCACGCAGTGTAAAGTCACCTTCTGTCCAACTATTTCGGATTATTGGATCGCTGCTGAGTAAATGAGCTGTAATTTAGCATAGCAGCCAAGTTTGGCTCGAATTAATTCACATAACTCAAGGACAGGACTATTTGAAAAATGCTAGTAAGACATTGGCCTTTTTAAACATTTGCTAAGTAAAGAGTGGTACTGTAATTACAGATTGATTTACACTCAGCGTTAATCAAACTGTCTCAGATATTTCTTCCTATGCTTATTCAAAAAAAAATTGTGTTTATCTAAGTTAAACCCACAAAGTTTAAAATCAGATAAATGATAAGATGAAAGAAAGACAAGAAGAAGAAGTAAAAGAAACTAACTAACTAAGAAATAAGAAATTTGGAGCAACCAAGTAATATCGACAATCATAGAATCCTACAGTGCAGAAGGAGGACATTTGGCCCATCGAGCCTGTACCAACACAATCCCACCCAGGCCCTATCCCCACAACCCTATGCATTTATCCTAGCTAGTCCTCCTGACACTAAGGGGCGATTTAGCATAGCCAATTCACTGAGTCCACACATCTTTGGACTGTGGAAGGAAACCAGAGCACCCGGAGGAAACCCACGCAGACTCGAGGAGAATGTGCAAACTCCACACAGACAGTGACCCAAGCCGGGAATCGAACCTGGGTCCCTGGCGCTGTGAGGCAACAGTGCTAACCACTGTGCCAATGATTAAAAGTAAGGTGATTAGCCATAATCCATAAAGACCATAGACATCTGTTAGAGAGAGACAATTAGTTTTATATATACATTTCTAGATTATACAAGTGTGGCACAAGGTGAAAAGGCAGTGTTCCAAGAACTACTACAGCTCGTATGGGGATTGAACCTGCCATTGCCATCATTCTGCATCACTCTAGCCATCTGAGCTAACCAACCCCACAATGATTAAAAGTATTGAACTTTTTATAACTTACATGTAAGCGCTAAAACTGTGGTTCTGCTTCTCTTGATGGTTGACCAGATTGCTGAATCTTTACAGTAGACTTGTTAAAGTGAATAGGATTATTTTTGTTGGACATTTTTCCGCTTTATGCTGTGAGTTTGAATACTTGGCAATCCCCCTGTCTCCCTGCAGTGTGACAGCAACCCCACTGTTTCAGTCAAAAGTTAAAACTTGGTATCTGGCACATTGTTGTTAAATTACACCTTTCAATGGAATTACGAGGTGAACTTCATTGCATTTTTGGAAGCATGGGTGGCAGTGGAAGTATTATTCAGGAGAGAATTGAGGAGGAAGGGTATTTTTGTTGCTCGTGCGTCTTTGAAAAAAGTCCCCAAAGTTTTCTGATTCGTGTTTTAACTTCCCATGATCCTCCTGCCAATGTCACCTCATTTCCACACGTCAGAGTGTGAGCCAGTGGTCCATGTTGATGTTGTAAGGAACTAGCTTGGAGGAGGATATCAGTTGAGAAATGCATGGTCAAATGGCATGGGAAAGCTGTTATAAGGGATGTGGGGATATGAGGCTGTGTTATATTAGAGAGCAGAGACTTTGTGTTTTGTATGGAAGTAATTACTGTGAGGGGAGCAGGCTAGCCATAATACCAGATGTCAATTTAGAACCCCCCCATAACCAGAGAGGATTATAAAGTATTAGTTGTGTAGTTGTTGCTTTAAGAAAGTGATGGGTGTGCTGGTGCCCAAACCTGAATTTTCTCAGGTCTCATATAGAGTCATAGTTATAAGGCGAGATTTAGCAGCAATGTCAGCCTCAGGCACAAATCCCGTCATGGCCGCTAAATCTCACGGCCAAAAATAGGATTGCGCCAGTGAGAATTCAGATCGCAATCTTCCCCGATGACGCAATCAGGTTCACGTCTAGGAAGGGCGTGAGCGTGATTTGCATGAATTTGAATCATTTACCATGTACTTAGTGTGGTTAACGGCGCATCTTCAGCCCTCATTGAATCTTCCCACCCACTAAGGGGTGATATCACGCTAGCACAAATCACTACTGCTTTTAGTACTGCTACTACTCCAGGTGACCCCCAAGAGGAAGGAAGGAGGAAGTGAGCACCACTGTCCCCATTGAACACCAGGGAGTCCAAGGGGACAGAGCCTGCCGGCCAGCTCCGGAGAGGAGCAAGGGGAATGGCGGGGGTCAGGTCATTGAGCGTCTTTAAGATAGGGATAGATAGGTTCTTGATTAATAAGGGGATCAGGGGTTATGGGGAAAAGGGCAGGAGAATGGGGATGAGAAAAATATCAGCCATGATTGAATGGCAGAACAGACCCAATGGGCCGAATGGCCTAATTCTGCTCCTATGTTTTATGGTCTTATGGGTGTTAGAGAAAGAGAAGAGAGGGTGCTGGGGTATAAGGCTGCAGTAGTGCAGCAAGTTGGGGGGGGGGTCAAGATTGGTGTGGGTGGTCTTGAAGACTGCTGTCTGCTGCTAAATGAGCTTTCGGTGTAGTGTCAGTCTGCAGTATGGGGGGATGGGGGTGGCTGCGGGGCGGATGGGGGTGGCTGCGGGGCATATGGGGTGGGGGAGGGGGAGGGGGGTGGGAATGTGAGAGACAAGGAGCCGGGCCTAATGGTCCGGGTGGATGAGACCCTGAAAGTGAAGGCTACACATTACCCACCTTGGGTAGGGGGCGGGGTGGGGTGGGGGGGTGGTTTGGGTTGGGGATTTGGTGCACAGCCTCTGGAGTGTCTATCCTGGTCCTGCCCCACCCCACCTCCGCCCTCATGCACTGACTCCATCTCCCATTCAAATCAACCACTTTATGGCAGGTATTTTCTTTGGTTCTGTGTCACTGGTCATTCCCATAAACAGCTCTTGTATCCCCTGTGAAACAGAATACTCAGCAAATGTAGCCAGACCCAGGAATAAAAACAGGAAGTACTGGGAAAACTCAGCAGGTCTGGCAGCATCTGTGGAGAGAGAAACAGAGTTAATATTTCAAGTTCAACATGAACCCAAGAGAGGCAGGAATGTGAAAAGGGGAGGGGCAGGTGAAGCAAAAGGGGTCCGGAATTGTGAGTGAAATTATATTACAAAGATATCATAGAACGAAAGGCAAAAGGAGTCAGAACGATAGTACTAAAGAATAAAGGATTGGTCATGAAGAGGTGTGAATAGCAGAATAAAGGTCAGCACTGTCTGTATGCAAATCGTCAGCATCTTCAGCATTTTGTTTTTAGTTTAGTAATACCCAGGGTTCAACAGAAAACTCTTATCATTGAACCTCTTGGAATATAGAATGACCTGTCATGTAACCCACTTTACTTTGAAAGATAGGAAAGTAATTACTCTACCAGACTGAAACCTTAAAATACTGGATAAATTTATTAAACATTAAGCAGGTAAATGAATAATACTCTATGCCAAACAGTATTTTTACAGTAATTACTGTTCTTCAGAATACTAAAATAACAGCCACTACTACTTCTGCTAACTAGTAACCATAAAATTGGTCTTCAAAGCAGTCACTACTTCCTATGTGGCTAATTGTTTCTTAGAACCATTGTATCCCTACAGTGCAGAAAAAGGCCAATTCACCCATCAAGCCTGCACTGACTCTCTGAAAGAGCATCCCATCCAAGCCCTCCCTTCTGCCCTATCCCCATAACCCTGTGCATTTACCATGGTTAATCCACTTAACCTACACATCTTTAGACGCTCAGGGGGAATTTAGCATGGCCAATTCACCATTTTGCATGGCACATTCCACGATGCGCTTTGAATGAGGAGCCAAGTGCAGGAAACTAAATACAAACCCGCAATTGGAAACTCTTTGATAAAGAACTGCCTGTTAATAAATCATCTATCCAAACTCCTCGCAAACCTTTAATACAGACATGGCAGACAATAAATCCTACTATCCCCTGTATTTTAAAATGACCCCCATTATGTCAATCACATAATACGTTTGAATTAAATAAAATGTTAGCCCGTTCCAAATACAAGTATCAACATGTCAAACCTCTGTTTTAATTGAGAAAAATCAAAATGTGTCCGCCAAGACACTCCTAAGCTATGCATGTCTCTACCTTGCCCTGTGGCGTGAATATCAGACATATTTTTATATATATTCTGTACAGCTAGGAAAATGAGCTCATAGACCTAACATTTAGAAATCATAGAAACCCTACAGTGTAGAAAGAGGCCATTCGGCCCATCGAGTCTACACCAACCACAATCCCACCCAGGCCCTACCCCTATTTCCCTACATATTTACCTGCTAATCCCTCTAACCTACCCATCTCAAGACACTAAGGGGCAATTTTAGCACGGCCAATCAACCTAACCCGCACATCTTTGGACTGTGGGAGGAAACCGGAGCATCCGGAGGAAACCCACGCAGACATGAGGAGAATGTGCAAACTCCACACAGACAGTGACCCAAGCCGGGAATCGAACCCAGGTCCCTGGAGCTGTGAAGCAGCAGTGCTAACCACTGTGCTACCGTGCCGCCCGCGCTTGGGTCACTGTCTGTGCAGAGTTTGCACATTCTCCTTGTGTCTGCGTGGTTTTCTTCCGGGTGCTCCGGTTTCCTCCCACAGTCCAAAGATGTGTGGGTTAGGTTGATTGGCTATGCTAAAAGAAAATTGCCCCTTAGTGTCTTGGGATGCATAGATTAGAGGGATTAGCGGGTAAAATATGTAGGGATATGGGGGTAGGGCCTGGGTGGGATTGTGGTTGGTGCGGACTCGATGGGCCGAATGGCCTCTTTCTGTACTGTAGGGTTTCTATGAAAAAAAAACATTTAACTTGCTATGTACTGTAACCAAAGGGAAAGAATCCATCAAATAATCCATTAGGGACAAAAAGGCTTGATTCTTGTCACACTTCATTTATTCATTCATTCATGGCATGAGAGCATCACTAACAACACCAGCATTTATTGTCCAACCCTAACTGCCTTCTTGTAATAACCTTTGTTCACCAGGTAAGAGGGGAAAAAACACATTTATTTCCAACTAAGGACTATGCAGAGGCTTGGAGCCTCGTGGCTGCTACCAGCTCCTGAGAAGGTTCTGAAACACCTGTTTACCAAGGTGATCCCTTATCAAGCTCCCCAATTGGTTCCCCGGCTCACATGACCCTTACTCTCCAGATTGATCCTTAAAGGGACAATCACTAAATCCCTCCCCCTCTAAGTCCCTTTATACAAATGTCAATACTCAATTTACATCATCCCAGATAATTCATTTAATACTTGAATCTAGTCCATTATAAATTTCTGGTGGTTTCCGATTACTAGTGGCATGAAGTAACTTCTTTGTCTGGGGTGCTTCCACTGGAGTGCTGTCAGTAGAAACTACAATCTTCAGGCACATCAGTTTCATCTGTTTCCATAGAGATGTCAGTTGTGCCCTGTAACAGGATGAGCTGGTGCATCAATTCTGGGGTGGTCAACAACATTCCCAGATGGCAATATAGCTCCTGCTGGAAGGATTGGCTGGTGGGACAATGCTTGCTTTTTCAAATGGTCCACATGTTTCCAGCAGATTCTTCTTTCCATGTCCACTTGATAAGACTGGATAAGACAGTTCTGGATACAATGACTCCAGGGACCCAAATTGACCCAATTCCAAAATTCCTCACGTATACTTCTTCATCCACTGAAAATGGCCGTGCTGACTTACATGATTCATGGCTTGTCTTCTGACTGTTTTGGCTGGTCTCTACCCTCCTCAGAAAATTTGGAAACATGAGGCTCAGTCTCATTCCGAGATGATGGCTCATTCACAACTCTGCTGGTGGCAGTCCCGTTGTTGCATGTGGAGTGGTCCTGCAGCCCAGAACGAATTGTGATTCGGGTCTCCAGGGTCCCTCCTGACTGCTTCTTTAGGCCAGACATAAAGGTTTGGATGGCGCATAGTTCAGCTAGTCGGATACTGGATGGTTAGGTGCAGCCTAATGTGCTTGATGCCATTGAGGGTGGTGAAGTTCTGAATCTCAGCACTAGTAAAGGCTGCTCCATTAATAGGCACAAAGACTTCAGGTATCCCGTGGGTGGAAAAACATTGGGGTAATTTCTCAACTGATGCTTGTGGTGTTGGAGACTTCACATCAAACACTTCCATCCACTTTGTGTATCAGCAAGGAGGGAAAACATTGTGCGCATGAATGGATCAACATAATCAATATGGACTCGTACCCATGGCTGGCCAGGCAACTCTCAAGGGTGCAGTGGGGCTGCAGCAGACAACCTTTGTTACAGTTAGCACTGTGAACAGTGCTTGGTGAGGCTTTCAATGTCAGCATCAATGCCAAGCCAACAGACGCAACTCCTTGTGAGCATCTCCTTCTTAAATCTACCCAGATGGGCACTGTGTAATTCAACTTGGAGCAACTTCCTGGTTCAGGGACGACTAATCTTGATCCCCAAAGTATGATGCCATTTTGGCAATTCAACTCATCTTTTGGTATAAAATATGGTTTCATCTCTTCAGAAACTGGCTCATTATCTCAACCTATTAGTATTCTGTACCTTACTTTGGACAGCAGTGAATCCTGACTGGTCTCGTACTTGATCCGTTTCGCCGAGCCTGGCAATGTATCCAAGAAATTCAATGCCATGACAATTCCCTGCAGTACTGGGGGAGGTGCAACATTTTCTTGCAAAGGTAGGTGACTAAATGCATCCACATTCAGTGTGTGTGTTCCACGCCGGTGCTTGAAGGTATATTCTTAGGGGGAGAGGATTAACACCCAATGTTGAATTCTTGCCGATGTGATTGGTGGAATAGCCTTGTCATCGTTAAAGAGACGTAAAAGTAGTCAGAAACAACGGTAAAGTGCCTACTGTACAAATACTGGTGGAATGTCTTGACACCAGAAATTATAGATAATCCTTCTTTCTCAATTTGTGAGTAGCCTTTTTGTCTTCTGAATCAGTTGCTGAGACATACCCTATTGGCCTTTCAGATCAATTGGCATGGCACCGACCTTCACAAAAGTTGGTGGACTGAAAGTTAATGCTGGTGAATTCACACAATGAGGTAGGCATGCAGAGATGAATCAGTCTTGTAGGTGATGCTACAGAAGTCCTTGTAGAAACAGTGTAAATAGGGCTAGCTATTCAAACGTAGCTCCTTCTCTGCGAGGCTACTTGTAGGATGGTAAATAGCAAACTGAGCCTCCAGTTCCACAAGGCAATATTACTGGTTTCACAAAATAATGGTCCATGTCACATGACTCCCATCTCTCCTCATTACCTTTGATAAGAGATGTGTATTCCTCGACTGGGTCCCGGAGATTGTTAAATGTCCCGACCATTAAGAATTGAAAGGAAGATTGCGGGGTCCTTTGTCCTAGCAGATGAGTAGACTCCATTTGGCCAGCCTGGGTTATTAAATGCAGATGGGCTTTGTACAGTTTCCTTTGTATTTGGTCTGTGCAGCTCCCAGGGGACTGTTCGTGTCTCTTCAGAGATAACGAGGTGTGAGTTTCTTCAATATTGCTAGGGAACTTCTTTTGTTCGAGTGTTGCAGACAGAGATAGCTTCAGCCATTTTAAAAGGTTTTTGTTCAGTTTTTGAAACTTTAGAAATAGGCATGAGGATATATATATATTAAGATATACAGTGTAAAGTCTTAGTCCCCTCACATGTCTGACAAACCTGTTAGTGTTTTTTTGAGGATGTAACTAGCAGAATAGATAAGGAAGAACCCAGTAGATGTGGTGTATTTGAATTTTCAGAAGGCTTTCAGTAAGTTCCCACACAAGAGATTAGTAAGCAAAATTAGAGCTTATGGGTTTGAGGGTGATATAGCAATATGGATTGTGAATTGGTTAACTGGCAGAAAACACAGAGTAGGAATAAATGGATCATTCTTACATTGGCAGCTGTGACTAGTGGGGTACCACAAGGATCAGTGCTTGGGTCTCAGCTATTCACAACCTACATCAATGGTTTGGATGTGGGGACCAAATGTAATATTTTTAAGTTTGCTGATGAAACAAAAATTGGTGGGAATATGAGTTGTGAGGAGAATGCAACAGGCTTCAAGGAGATTTAGGTAGGCTGAGTGAGTGAATGGGCAAAATCATGGGAAATGGAATATAATGTGGAAAAATGTGAAGTTATCCACTTTGCAGGAATTTCCTCAATGGTGAGAGTTTGGGAAACATTAATGTCCAAAGGTACCTGGGTGTCCTTGTTCATAAGTCACTAAAGCTAACATGCAGAAGAAACAAGCAATTGGGAAGGTGAATGGTATGTTGGCCTTTATTGCAAGAGGATTTGCATACAGGAGTGAAGATGTCTTGCTGCTGTTGTATAGAACTTTGGTAAGACCACACAAGGAGTATTGTGTACAACTTTAGTCTCCTTAACTAAGGAAGGATATACTTGGCATAGAGGGGGTGCTGGAGGCAATAGTGATGGAGCTGAACAGGAGGAGACATGCCATGGTTTTGGTGAAGGGTGGCCACTGGAAGCAGAAGGCCCTCAAGAACCATGCTATGAAGGGAGTGGGAACAAATGGCTGGGGAAGTCAATGCCCACCTTCTGGACCCACGGGCCTGGCAAGAGTGCCAGAAAGTCTAAGGACCTCACGTGGGTGGTCTCATTAGTGAATGTATCTTCCCCAGATAACTCCTACCAACATATTGCCAATCTGACATTCTACTCAATGTACCACACCCTCAAGATGCTGGGTACAATGAATGATTTGCTAGTCAGCCTACTGTCACTATCAATGAATATGAATGATTCTGGCTCCAAGTTGTCAGAGGCCTCATGCAGTGCTTTCCTGTCCTCAGTCTCCGCTCCACCTACTCTGATGTGTTGCACACACAGAGACATTGTCATTGCTGTCCCCATATTTGCTACAGCCTTTGTGTGGACAGGTTACCCAAATCAGCTGCTGTCTCTAGCAGGATGCATCAACATTCTCTGTCAAATCCAGGAACTCACAATAGCAGCTTCAAAGAAATTACAGGCACTTTGAAAAAGTAGAAGTTCTTAAAAGTGACCTTACCTGCAAGTTGGGAGCATGTCGTTCTAAGGAACACAGATGCTGGGTCCATCTTGCATCTTTGCACCTGTTGTTTATTGGTCAGATCTTAGTGATCCAAATGGGTCTTCCTGGCATTTTATCAGCTGCTTGGGCTATGAGACATCAAGACGGCAGTGATTCAGAGCCTTCCAGTATGTATGGGTGATAAATCCTCATGGTCCTGTACCCAGTGGAATGCAGTGCAGGTCATGCAGGAAGTAGCTGACAGGGCCTCACGTCCAAGTTTGTACTCATCTACATGTTCCCTCCCCTGCACTAGGCAATGCTACAGTGATGAACCTTTGCCCCTTATATCAGCATTGTGGTAAGTAACAATCACCAACTCGCAACCATTGCAAGAGGAAGTCTACAAGGGTTGAGGCCTTTAAAAATCTTGCAAATTATCAGCTTGGCAAGATATACATTCTGAAGAAAATAATGAAGCCCTCAGAGACAAAGTCCAGTATATTTAAACGTTTGGGCAGCCAACCAACAGAGAATGTTGACAAGCCTCCGATGCCATAGTGTCTAAAACCATTTTGAAGGCTAAACTTCATTTAAATAGAACCAGTGGCCCACTACCTAAGTGGGCTACTTTTCAAATTAGGGATAACACAAGATTAGGCAGCCCAGAGGCCACCTAGCATTGGCGCAGGGGGATGGATGAGCAGGGGGTTGGGTGCGGGTGGTTTGGAGGAGGAGAGCCCAAAGTGCCAGCACACCAGATTATTTTGTGAGCCTGCAGGAGTGGGAGGTAGCTACAGAAATAGGGTAGATGAAGCCATGAAATGGCTTGAACACAAGGATGAGAATTTTTAAATGACAGATATATGTGTTAGGTAATTAATTCCATACTATTTTTTAAATAACAGATTTATAAAGCTTGAGAAAGTAACATGTCCTGCAACTAACTTCAGTATTATTGTTGTTTCAAAATGGTCATCTGAAGACTGCATTCAGGGGAGCACTCACAGTCCAAATCTAGAAACCTCCACGTAAAGAACTTGCTGAGAATTTTGAGCAATACTTATCCAAAGTTGTTCACAATGCCCGACCTTGAAGGTAGCATAGTTCCTATGGAATTTTGCTTCATATATCTGTCCTTTATACTATTTTGAAAACAAGCTTTCATTGTCCAATTGTTGCTGAGGTTAACTATGTTGGGTATTTTATTGCCATAGGTCATTGAACATTTAGTGATAAAGATCTCAGGTCCTGGTTAATATTGTGCTACACTGTCTAGGAAGGGTTTTAACCTTCATCAACCTTAGCTTCCTATGTTTTCTTTTTCTGAGCTAGGGCTTTTGGCCTGGGGGTGTCATTGTGATCCAAAGATAGGATCTGCCAGCATACAGTTTAAACCAGTTCTGATTTACTCACGTGGTTCAGCCATAGTTGCTACAGAAGCTGTTCTGTATTAAAATAATGGAAAAGCATATCTACATACTTATATGTAGGGACCAGAAGCTATTGTAAATTAATAAATGCAGGAGCGCTGGACAATTGGGATTTGATGCACGATACAATACAGTCAATAGACTTTTGGCGAAAGCTGGCATTAATGGAGGTATTATGAAAGATGACCAAAATCTTAATCAAATAGGTAGGTTATGAAAGGAGTATCTTAAAGGTGGAGAGAGAAGTTGACCTGTTTAGAGAGAGAATTTCAGGGTTTAGGGCCTATGGTTGTCAAGTGTGCACAATTAAAACTGAGGATGCACAAGAGACCCGTATTGGAGGAGAACAGAGATTTTGAAGGGTTACAAGGCACAAGAAGCTTACACCAACATCCTGTATTTAAATACCATCTTCAATGTAATTAGACATCCCAGTGCACCTTATAAAGCAAAACATGACACCAAGCTACATAAGGAGATACGAGGGCAGAAAATTAAAAGGTTGGTTAAAAAGGTAATGAACATAGTAACAGGGGAAGGGGAGGTAGAGAGGTGAAGAGATTTAGGGAGGGAATTCCAGAGTTTGTGGCCTAGGCAACTGAAGGCATGACCACAATTAATGGAACAATTATCATTAGGACTGCACAAGAGGCTATAATAAGAGGAACACAGATATCGCCGAGGGTGATGGATCTGGAGGAGATTAATGCACGGTGAGTGCTGCCTGGCTGTGAAAGGTGCTTTGGAGTTCGGTGAAAACAGGGAATTCGGTGAAACAGAGCAGAGACCACAAGGGAGAGCGCTGATTGGTCAGTAGGGGAGAGCATTGATTGGTCAGTAAGGGAGAGCGCTGATTGGTAAGTAAGGGAGAGTGCTGATTGGTCAGTAAGGGAGAGTGCTGATTGGTCAGTAAGGGAGAGTGCTGATTGGTCAGTAAGGGAGAGCGCTGATTGGTCAGTAAGGGAGAGCACTGATTGGTCAGTAAGGGAGTGCTGATTGGTCAGTAAGCGAGAGCACTGATTGGTCAGTAAGGGAGAGTGCTGATTGGTCAGTAAGGGAGAGTGCTGATTGGTCAGTAAGGGAGAGTGCTGATTGGTCAGTAAGGGAGAGCACTGATTGGTCAGTAAGGGAGTGCTGATTGGTCAGTAAGCGAGAGCACTGATTGGTCAGTAAGGGAGAGTGCTGATTGGTCAGTAAGGGAGAGTGCTGATTGGTCAGTAAGTGTTATTCTTAATTCTCTGAAAATGACAGTGAATTCAGATTAAAACAAACTTAAAAGTGGCATCACAGGAGGGCTGTGATTTGATTGGCGAGCAAGGAGCTGTGCTAAATTTAAAAATCCATTTAAATTACAGGTTAGAAATTGCATTGAGACTGGGGTAATAAAGAGATTATATTTAAAAAAACTTTTTTAAAAATTTAAAACCCAAATTAAAAACTAACTAAATAAAATAGAGATGGAGGGTCAGGTGATGTGTTGTTCATGCATGATGTGGGAGCTGGTGGACCCCATTGTGGTTCCTAGTGAGCACGTCTCTAGGAAGCGTTGGTTGCTTGAGGAACTCTGGCTCAGAGTGGATAAGCTGGATTCTGAGCTTTGGATGCTGCGACACATCAGGGAGGGGGAGAGATACCTGGACACTGTGTTTCAGGAGGCAGTCAGACCTCTTAGATTAAATATCTTGAATTCGGCCAGTGGACAGGTACAGGAGGGTGTGGCTGTGAGCGAGGCAGATAGAGGGATCCAGGAGATAGGAGCCTCAGTCCCTGAACTTGTCCAACAGGTTCAAGATTCTTGCTGCCTGTGTGGACGGGAATGGGCACTGCAGGGAGGATGAGCAAACTGACCACGGCACCGTGGTACAAGGAGCCGTTCAAGTGGGGGGAAAAAAAAGAAATGTAGTCGTAATTGTGGATAGTATAGTTAGGGGCATTGACACTGTTTTCTGTGACCAGGATCGAGAATCCCGAAGGTTGTGTTGCCTGCCTGTTGCTCAGTTCAGGATATCTCATCTGGGTGGCAGAGGAACTTGGAGTGGGAGGGTAAAGATCCAGCTGTCATGGTCCATGTAGGTACCAATGACATAGGTAGAACAGGAACAATGGTTCTACTAAGGAAGTATGAACAGCTAGGCGCTAAATTAATAAGCAGAACCAAAAAGGTAATAATCTCTGGATCACTACCTGAGCCGTGAACTAATTGGCACAGGCTCAATAAGATTAAGGAGGTAAATGCGTGGCTTAAAGATTGGTGTGGGAGGAATGGGTTTGAATTCATGGGACATTGGCACCAGTATTGGGGAAGAGAGGACCTGTTCCGATGGGATGCTCTTCATCTGAATCGTGCTGGGACCAGAGTCCTGGCGAATCATATAACTAGTGCTATAGATAGGGCTTTAAACTAAATAGTGAGGGGGAGGGTTCAGTTTTATGGAGAATTAGAAACTCAAAGTTAAAGAAGAGGGCAGAAGTGCAGGTTAATGGAGCTGAGGGCTCAGGAGAGGTTGGTAAAGTTTCAAGTCCACGTAATAGAACAGAGAGTATAGAAGGTGACAGGAATCTAATCTCAGGCAGAGCAAAAAAGGTGACAAGCATGAGAAGGGAGGTGGTCAATGCAGGACTGAGGGTGTTGTACCTAAATGCGCGCAGTATATGGAACAAGGTAAATGAACTTGTTGCGCACATTGAAATTGGCCGGTACAATGTTGTGGGCATCACAGAGACATGGCTGCAAGGAGATCAGGGCTGGTATCTAAATATCCAAGGATATGTGTCCTATCGAAAGGACAGGCAGATGGGCAAAGGGGGCAGGGTTGCATTGTAAGTAAGGAATGAAGTTAAATCGATAGCAAGAAACAATGTAAGATCAGAAGGCATAGAATCTCTGTGGGTAGAGTTGAGGAATCGCAAAGGTAAAAAGACCCTGATGGGAGTTATGTACAGGTCCCCTAGCAGTAGTCAGGATGTGGGGCAGAAAATAAATCAGGAGATAGAAAAAGCATATAAAAAAAGGCAATATTACAATAATTATGGGGGACTTCAGTATGGGAAAATCAGGTAGGGAGTGGATCCCAAGAAAAGGAATTTGTGGAATATCTAAGAGCTTGTATCAGAGCTTGCTAGGGAACAGGCAGTTCTGGATTTGGTGATGTGTAATGAGGCAGACTTGATTTGGGAACTTAAGGTGAAGGAACCCTTAGAGAGCGGTGACCACAATATGATAAAATTTACCCTGCAGTTTGAGAGGGAGAAGCTGGAATCAGACGTAACGGTATTACAATTAAATAAAGGTAACTACAAAGACGTGAGGGAGGAGCTGGCCAGAGTTGATTGGAAAGGGAGCCTAGCAGGGAAGACAGTGAAACAGCAATGGCAGGAGTTTTTAGAGGTTATTCGGGAGGCACAACAGAAATTCATCCCAAGGAGGAGGAAACATGCTAATGGGAAGACGAGGCATTCATGGCTGATGAGGGAAGTCAAGGAGAGCAGAAAAGCAAAAGAAAAAACTTGCAAAATGCCGAGGATTAGTGGGAAGCCAGAGGATTGGGAAGCCTTTAAAAGCGAGCAGAAGACAACTAAAAAAGCAATAAGGGGGGAGAAGATGAAATATGAATGTAAGCTAGCTAGTAATATAAAAGAAGATAGGAAGAGTTTTTTTCAATATATAAAAGGTAAGAGAGAGGCAAAAATAGCCATTGGACCACTGGAAAATGAGGCTGGAGAATTAATAATGGGAAACAAAGCAATGGCAGAGGAACTAAATAGTTACTTTGCATCAATCTTCACTGTGGAAGACAGCAGTGGGATGCCAGAGCTCCAGGAGAATCAGGGGGCACAGGTGAGTGTAGTAGCCATCACTAAGAAGGAGTTCTGGGGAAACTGAAAGGTCTGAAGGTGGATGAATTGGATGGATTACACCCCCGGGTTCCAAGAGATAGCTGAGGAAATTGTGGAGGCATTGGTGGTGATCTTTCAGGAATCACTGGAAGCAGGCAGGGTCCCCGAGGACTGGAAAGCAGTAATGTAACATCGCTGTTTAAGAAGGGGGGGGGGGGGGGGGGGGCGGGGGGGAGGCAGCAGACGGGAAATTATAGGCTGGTTAGCCTGACTTTGGTCATTGGCAAAATTTTAGAGTCCATTATTAAAAATGAGATCATGGAGTACTTGGAAGTGCATGATAAAATAGGACTGAGTCAGCTTGGCTTCATCAAGGGGAGGTCATGTCTGACAAATCTGTTAGAGTTCTTTGAAGGGGTAACAAGGAAGTTAGATAAAGGAGAACCACTGGATCTGATTTATTTAGATTTCCAGAAGGCCTTTGACAAGGTGCCGCATAGGAGACTGTTAGATAAGTTAAGAGCCCATGGTGTTAAGGGTAAAATCCTGGCATGGATAGAGGATTGACTGACTGGCAGAAGGCAGAGAGTGGGATAAAGGGGTCTTTTTCAGGATGGCAACCGGTGGCTAGTGATGTGCCTCAGGGGTCGGTGCTGGGACCACAACTTTTCACAATATACATTAACAATTTAGAAGAAGGAACTAAAGGCTCTGTTGCTAAGTTTGTAGATGATATAAAAATATGTAGAGAGACAAGTAGTATTGAGGAAGCAGTGGGGGCTGCAGAAGGACTTGGACAGGTTAGAAGAGTAGGCAGAGAAGTGGCAGATGGAATACAATGTGGAAAAGTGTGAGGTTATGCACTTTAGAAGGAGGAATGGAAGCATAGACTATTTTCTAAATGGGGAAATGCTTAGGAAATCAGAAACACAAAGGGACTTGGGAGTCCTTGTTTGAGATTCTCTTATGGTTAGCGTGCAGGTGAAATTTAAAAACTCAAACACCTAGAATTGAAACCAGAAAATCATGAAACCATTATCGATTGTTGTATAAAACCACTGGTTCTCTAATGTCATTAAGGGAAGGAAACTTGCTGTCCTTACCTGGTCTGGCCTACATGTGACTCTAGACTCACAGCAATGTGTGGCTGACTCTTAAATGTCCTCTGAAATGGCCTGGCAAGTCACTCAGCTGTATCCAATCACTATAAAGGAGACAAAAAGGAATGAAACCAGACGGACCATCCGGCATCAACCTAGGCACTGGAAATAACAGTGGCAAACCCTGCCCTGTCAACCCTGTAAAGTCCTCCTTACTAACATCTGGGAACTTGTGACAAAATTGCCAAGCAACAGCCTGATTTGCAAACATTTTCGGCCAGACGTGCTGAGTGGATGATCCATCTCAGCTTCCTCCAGAGATCCCCAGCACCACAGGTGTCAGTCTTCAGCCAATTCGATTCACTGCACATGAAATCAAGAAATGGCTGAAGGCATTGGATACGGCAAAGGCTACGGGCTCCGATAACATTCCAGCAATAGTACTGAAGATTTATGCTCCTCAATTTGCAGTGCCCCTAGCCAAGCTCTTCCAGTACAGTTACAACATTGGCATCTAACCGGCAATGAGGAGAATTGCCCAGGTATGTCCGGTACACAAGAAACAGATCAAATCCAACCCGACTAATTACCACCCCATCAGTCTGCTCTTGATTATCAGTAAAGTGATGGAAGGGGTCATCAACAGTGCTATCAAGCAGCACCTGCTCAGCAATAACCTGCTCAGTGACGCCCAGTTTGGGTTTCACCAGGGTCACTCAGCTCCTGACCTCATTACAGCCTTGGTTCAAACCATGGACCAAAGAGCTGAATTCCAGACGTGAGATGAGAGTGACAGCCCTTGACATCAAGGCAACACTTGAATAAGTATGGCATTAAGGAGCCCTAGCAAAACTGAAGTCAATGGGAATCAGGAGGAAAACCGTCCACTGATTGGAATCATACCTAGCACAAAGGAAGATGGTTGTGATGATTGGAGGTCAATCATCCCAGCTTCAGCATATCACTGCAGGAGCTCCTCAGTGTCGTGTCTTATACCCAACCATCTTCAGCTGCTTCATCAATGACCTTCCTTCCATCATAAGTCCAGAAGTGGGGATGTTCACTGATGATTGCACAATGTTAAGTATTATTTACCTGCTTGCCTGCCTCTTCCTTCCTTCTAGATGTCCTGCCCCTCAATGCCCTTCTATATTTGTTATTTTATTAATGGTTTCTGCAGCTTTTCTTGACTTCATATTGTCTTCCATATTGACTGTGATGTTGGTGCCTTTCCTCACATTTTGTTAACCACCAGGAACTGTACATTGGCAACTTACAACCTTATAATGTTACTTAAGATATGGAGCTAGGAGTTTGCATAACAGTGAAATCAGTATTCCTCTGTTGTGTAATATTGTGCTAGACATTGATCTGGGAGGGCTAACAGCAACAGTCTGCAGGATCTTCCACCCTTCAGGCAGACGGGAACTTGTGGCAAAAGATGGTCTTCAAGTTTAAACAGAATTATCAAATAAATAGTGAGTTGCTCATTTATTTTTAACAAAACTAGTCAACCCTCCATCGTATCATTGACAGAGAAACAAGATCAAGAACACAATTCGGCTCAAGCAAGGTTAAAGGGTGAGGAAAGAGAGGTAAATTGGATCAGGGTGAATGAAGAGGAGAACCAGGCACAGAGAGATAAAAAGGAGGTGAAGGAAAGAAAGGATAGAATGTTAAAGAGAGAGGAGAGGTGGTGAAGGGAGGCAAGAAGAGGAGAAGAAATGGGGGAGAAACTACTCAGTTATATCAGTGAAGGCCAAAGTATGGTTTAGAGGAGATTGGAGTGCCGAAGACTGGATGCTCTTCAGTGAGACCTGAGCTGAATCCTACACAATGTGTGTGTGTGGTGTGTGGGTGGTGGGGGGGGCGGGGGGGGGGGGAGAGAGAAGGGGTTGGAGGGGGCGTGGTACGGTTGTGGGGGGGATTATTTCAAGGCCACTTGGCTTCTCAGTGGGTGTGAGGAGGATCCAAATATACCAGGGGTTGAATTTTGTATTGCAGCTTGCTCTTCAGCTCCCCCCCCCCCCCACCCCATAGAAAAGCCAGTTGTGAGCTGACTGACTTTAAAAAAGGCCCCCATAGCGATAATATGATGGAGATGGCCTTAACAAGGTGAGAGCGGGACCTCTGCCTCTCAGGGACAGGAGGTCACGCCCTTGAGAGCGGATGGCTAATCTGATTGGCTCGTAGCTGAGTAGTCGCAGCTGCGCCAGAACTCAGTAGTGGGCTTACCCATGAAGAAGATCATGGCGACTAGACACAAAGATAAGACCCAAGGCTTTGGACAAGAGATATTGCAGGGAGGCACAAAGTGGGGTGCCATCTTGGGAGCTGTCCTTGATGCATACAGGTCACCCCTTCCTTCCTGCCTTTTTATCTCAGATGATGAAAAAGCAGGCTGGGCACCTTCCTCCGTTGTCCACCACCGACTGGTGGCAGAGGCAGAACTAGGCCTTTAAGTGTCCATTAATTGGTCAGTGAAGGGCCTTAGTAGGCCTCAAGGTGAGCGGGTTGGCTGATTCCTTACCCATTCACCATTTTATGGTACACAGTTCACAGGAGTGCGGAAAGGTAGTGGGCTTGCCACCCATCCCATTTTACATGCCTCTCTCCACCTCAAACCTGCCTGGAGGGGGACTGTAAAATCTCTGCCCCCCCAACCAGATTATTGGAGTTTTGAGTTGGAGTTAGTGTCAGGATTGGAGTTTGTTGCCAGGAGCTCCAACCTGAAAATTCATTGAAGAACAGAAGCAATGGGCTGGCAGAAAGTCTTCTGGATCAGCTCGGTGGGCAGGCAAACCAAAGCCACAGCAAGAATGCATGTCAGAGTGTAAAACATTGGGCTGGAACAGGTCTGGGATCTGTTGACAACATTAGACCATCTAGACAGCAAGGACCTTGATTTTGGCATTCAGCGCAACAAAGAGAGGATGTGGAAGTTACTATAGCTGAAATAATATCAATATAATAATATTGATTCTAGCTGTAATTGAAGATTTTTATCCATTTTTCTTTGGTAGATTATTTGGATATTTAGCCTTGCCAAGCTAGTATAGTTCCTGATCCTAATGCCCAAGCACGTGTGCTTTGTAGCACAGGCTACCTGATGCCAATCAGAAGCAGGAACATTTCATGGAGCCAGACCTGTTAGTTTGTGGCTCCTTCTTATTTCTAACAGTTCTCCATGAAAGACAATTCACAAAACCTTTGAAATTTGACACACTTGTAAAATTCTTAACATCTTGAATCAACCAAAATTCAGTGACTATTCTCAATTCAAACCATATAAGTAATTTGAGACTGATAAAAGCTAAACAATAGGTATGCAGTGCCCACCCCATGCAACGGGTGACACTTGCTTTGCATAAGGGCCTAACATCTGTTTGAAGCCCCCATTGCAAGACTGCTTTGCTCTAAGACAGCTAGCACCAGCTGTGTGTCAAGAGATTTTCTACTGTGATTGTATGGATGGAGTGGGAGAAACTTCAAAAGAAGATCTCATTTTTATCACTGTAACTTTGGGATTAAGTATTGAATATTAACCAGGTTTGTCATATTAGAGGACAAGTAACTGCAAGTTAACTTCAAGTGCACCCTTAGCAGCCAGCTCCAGATTGACATTGGCAGAAGCCTCGAAGTGGGTCAGATTACAAAAATGCCTCCAAGAAGTTCTTATTAATACTTTTAATTATTTTGAAATGATGCTCCTGTCTAAAACCTTCTATTGCAATTCTTTGTCTCTTCTTTTCTTTGAAGCCTGGCCTGGATTAGTTCCTTTCTGTTTGTTTTGACTGTCTGCATCTTGGAGCATTTCTCTTGCCCTGCTTTCTCCTGTAAGATACTTAAACACTAGACAGCTGCCTTATCAGTTCCAACACTCCACTGACCGGCTGTTGTGCAGGCAGCAGATTGCACAACTTACTAAAAATAGAAATATCAAGGGTTAAGAGACAGGCTAGAATTCTCCCCAGATCATTGCATTTAATTGTGCCTTTCACACTTCAGGACACGCTAGAGTGTTTCACAGCCAATGAATTATGTTCTGTTTCCATTAATTACTTTTGAAGAATAGTTGCTGCTGTAATGCATGGAACTGCAGCAAATAATTTGCAACAGATAGGCCCCAGGATTCCGACAAAGTTTGTCCTGATTCCAGTTGCATTTTCGGTAGAACCCCAAGATAAGCAGGAGCTGAAAATGGCTAGTGTGTCCTTTCTCCAGGGAACCATCAAGGCTACAACATGAGATCAAGGACAATTCTGTGCAAATTCAGGGCTGCAATTTCAAAGAGCGGTTTGGTGAACAGAACTTGAAAATTGCTCAAAAAAGAGACATGCTGTTGAAGCTTTTCATCTCAAACTCATCAGTTCGCAAGAATACCAATTTTAAAGGGAAGAACAATTGTTCGACAAATCATGCAGTCTAAATTGTTGTCCACTTTACAATTGGTATTCTCTTGAATCTATTATGATGTGTGCAAGATGAAAAGCTTTGACAGCATGTTAAATTTTTTGGTTGCTATTTTCTTATAGTGGCAATATTCTTAACAGAAATTGGATAGCCAGCCTTTCTAAAGATTATCCTATTAATCATTGAGAGATAGAAGTAAATGGCAGTTCCAAAATGGCAATTGAAATTGCAGCCCTGAATTTGCACAGAATTGTCTCTGATCTCATGTTGTAGCCTTGATGGTTCTCCGGTGAAAGGACACACTCGCTATTTTTAGCTCCTGCTTATCTTGGGGTTTTACTGAAAATGCAACAGGAATCAGGACAACCTTTGTCGGAATCTTGGGGCCGATCTGTTGTAATATCCAAGTGCATTACTACGCAAAATTTTTATCTGAGATTATCCATAAGTGTAAATAGAGTCATAGAGGTATAAAGCATGAAAAGAGGCCCTTCAGCTCAACTTGTCCATGCCAACTAGGTTTCCTAAACCGAACTAGTCCCATTTGCCTGCATTTGACCCTATCCTTCTACACCTTTCCTATCCATGTACCTGTTCAAATGTCTTATAACATTGTAACTGTACCCATCTCTACCACCTCCTCTCATAGCTCATTCCATATGGTTAGTAAGTTTGCAGATGACACCAAAATTGGTGGTGTAGTGGACAGTGAAGAAGGTTACCTCAGACTACAATGGGATCTTGATCAACTGGGCCAGTGGGCCGAGGAATGGCAGATGGAGTTTAATTCAGATAAATGCGAGGTGTTGCATTTTGGTAAGATAAACCAGGGCAGGACTTACACAGTTAATGGTAGGCCCTGGGGAGGGTTGGCAAACAGGCCTTGTAAAGATAGACATAAAGACAGACAGAGGAGAGATGGCAGCTTATAATAATGTCATTCGACTAGTAATCCAAAGATGTGCAGGTTAGGCGGATTGGTCATGCTAAATTGCTCCTTAGTGTCCATAAATGTGTAGGTTATGTGGATTAGCCATTGTAAATGCGCAGGGTAATGGGGATAGGAGGAGGGAGATGGGGTGGGGGAGTGTTGCTGGGTAAAACATTCTTTCGGAGAGTTGGTGCAGATTTGTTTGGCTGAATGGCCTCCTTCTGCATTGTAGGGATTCTATGGTTCAAATGTCCAGACCTCTAAGGATTTAAGGATAATGGTTGGAATCCCACCATGATAGCAGGTGGAATTTAAATTCAATTACTAAATTTGGAATTGAAAACAAATTTCAGGAATGGTGATATTGGAAAATCTGCTGTCCTCACCTGGTCTGACCCACATATGACTCCAGACCCACATCAGTGTGGTTGTCTGTTAGCTCTGAAATGATCTAGCAAACCAGCCGCTCAGTTTGAGGGCAATTAGGGATGGACAACAAATGCTGGGTTTGACAGTGACATCCACATCTCAGAAAAGAATAACGAAAACATTTATTACCAGCTCAAAACAGTCAAACCACTTCTTATTTGACTGTAATACACTTCAAATAGTACCTCCAAAATACCATTAATAATGAAGCATTTGAATTCATGACACTTTAAAATTCCTCAGTAAGTTAGAAGTTCACATTTTAAATTTGCTAACTCTCAAGAATCTGCACACTTGCAACAGGCTGACCGATTCTGTGTGTCTGACAGCTCTTTTCAATGGTTATAAGGATCTCATAATAAAAATCAATTTATTTTCAAATCTAAGTAGTTCCAGGAGGTGTACTTTCCTGAGCCAAGTTTCCCCATGAAAAGTGCATATTTTATTTGATTGCAATAATGATCAGTCTCATAATGTATCAAGCAGGGAGAATGAATAACACAGCTTGCTGCCGGAGGAAAAGGTTGCTTCTCTTTGAATCCCTTTGAAATGGTGAGATTAGTGCACGGCACATGTGGTGTTTAAATTCAAGCAAACTTCCTCATTGATGTTCACGTTAGCTGGAATTTAATCTTGTATTTTCGATGTGGGAGACTCCACCGGTGACTGGCAACTTGTGGAAAATATCGTTACAAAAATGCGGAGCAGCCAAAGTCAGAGCAATGTAGTAGGCTCCCACAGAGGTTGGGCCTCCTGACGATATCTCCTTGGGTTAACTACTACTAACTTCTCTCATAAGCTGATCTTACTTGATTCGTGGTGCCCAACATGCAAGATAACACCACCCAACTGCATTTTGAACCACATATTTCTGTCTTTTGCATGGGTGTTTTAAAATCTGGTGGGTTCCTTAAATCAGCGAAATCACCAACCAACAAAGGTAGGTAATTCCTAAGCTCCACAGCTATAGACAGCACTTGTGCTCTGCCCGCACTCCCGGGGATAACTCTCACGCTCCCACCACGTGACCTCATCTGTAGCCACGTCATCACGTTCTCACGTGACCACTCAGTTTACAGCTGCTTCATCAGTCTCTTTGACAGACAAATTTAATAAACCCAGTTCTGTAGAAGTGTCATGTCGAATCGAAACGTTAACCTTGTTTCTCTTTCGACAGATGCTGCCGGACCTGCTGAGTTTATCCAGCATTTTCAGTTTTCATTTCAAAATTAATAAACACTCTGATAAGACAAAGTTAATGTCAAATCAACAAGTTGGTTTATTTTGCAGAATCTTTTTGCATAGTTGACCAAAATCCAGATTTTATAAAACTTCTATAAAATTTCCTTTAAAAGCATGAAACAACAAAACATCCCAGCCTGTTCTGAGTAACAAAAGCTATATTCATTTGGTTTTCTTTGATGGGGAAGGTGGGGGAGCTTGGATGTCAGCTTCTGACTAGAAAGCTGACTGTCTTGATTGATTTTGTCGTGGCTGGAACCGAGCGCTGCAGTTTCACAACCGGTTCTTTGCCATGGATTCCTTTCTTGTTAGTTATTTTTCAGTTCTTCCTTGTTCTCACAGGAAGTTGAGACTTCTTTGATGACCACTCCACCCCCATAGAGTTTCATGAGAAGACTTATCTACAAGTCATACTACTTATAGAACATAGAACAGTACAGCACAGAACAGGTCCTTCAGCCCACGATGTTGTGCTGAGCTTTATCTGAAACCAAGATCAAGCTATCCCACTCCCTATCATCCTGGTGTGCTCCATGTGCCTTTCCAATAACCGCTTAAATGTTCCTAAAGTGTCTGACTCCACTATCACTGCAGGCAGTCCATTCCACACCCCAACCACTCTCTGCATAAAGAACCTACCTCTGATATCCTTCCTATATCTCCCACCATGAACCCTATAGTTATGCCCCCTTGTAATAGCTCCATCCACCCGAGGAAATAGTCTTTGAACGTTCACTCTATCTATCCCCTTCATCATTTTATAAACCTCTATTAAGTCTCCCCTCAGCCTCCTCCGCTCCAGAGAGAACAGCCCTAGCTCCCTCAACCTTTCCTCATAAGACCTACCCTCCAAACCAGGCAGCATCCTGGTAAATCTCCTCTGCACTCTTTCCAGTGCTTCCACATCCTTCTTATAGTGAGGTGACCAGAACTGCACACAATATTCCAAATGTGGTCTCACCAAGGTCCTGTACATCTGTTGTCACAATTCCCTTTCGTTTGAAACTGGTTACCTATAAAAGCTAACAAGAAGGGATATTTGATCCTTAGATAAAAAACCTGGAGCCACCTCGAGTAAAGAGGGAGTTTTGGAGCATTAGGCCAGACTCTTTCTGGGCTGCTTGCAGTAATGGAGGAGCAAAGTGTTATGAAACTCAACCACTTAACTCAGAGGTCAGAGACTCCAGTTCCAAGCAGGCCTCAGGCCTTCTGTGCATGTACCAGCTGGGAGCTGGCCACACCTGCACAGTTCATGTCTTTTACAGAGAATGGGCTCTGCGCATTTGCACAGAAGGAAAGAGGTGAAACTGCAGGTCAGGTGACTTCAAACAGAGAGAGCCATTACCGAACGTTGTGTCCCGAAGAGCAGGAAGGGGACAGGGAAAGTTCCAAGAAGGTAGTCCTGGGCTGGGTCAAAGACAGGGATCAAAGAAAGGTCTCCAAAGTCAAGTGAAAAGAAAGGAGTAGAGCAAAAGGGTCCAAGTTAAAGAGACAGCTGGATGGAACATATCTGAAGCAAAGCAGGCTTGAGAGAAGTCCTGCAGAGTCAAAGGTGACAGACAAAGGTTGGTGCTGCCTTACTGTGGGATCTTTGGAGCATCAAAGTTCTGCTTTGCACAGCTGAAGATATGAAATTGTGCTTGGAAGGTGAAGCTCGAGTGTAATTGGAGATCCAGGGGAAAGGAAGAAAGGAATCTTGGAATCATAGAAACCCTACAGTGCAGAAAGAGGCCAATTGGCCCATCGAGTCTGCACTGACCACAATCCCACCCAGGCCGTACCCCCATAACCCAACATATTTCTCGGACGTTGAGATTGAAATCCTGGAGTTGGATCCTTGTCAAAGCAATCCAAGTGAATGTTTGAAGAGAATTCCAAGGCAAGACCTTCAAATGTGGAGATTGGAAACCTATTGAGAAAGACAAAGTTTCAATGAGAGTAGTTGGCTTGTAATGTGACAAATGTTTGTGTGGGCCATTGAAAAATCCATGGAATCAGCTTTGGTTTCATCTGTAATTTACTCTGGCATGTGGTGCGTCTGACAACAGTTTGCCTGTTAATTCTCTTACTTACCCTGAATATTAGAGTATAAGATAGATATTGTAAATTGTTTTATCTTTCTCATTCTTTTGTCTGTAAATATATTGCTAGCATAAAGGAATAGTGAATATTTGAATCAATTTTCTTGTATTTAATGTCTTTCAAATCTTTTGTCTGGTGTAATGTAGTTCATTTTTCTTGTTTAATAAATACATTACTTTTATGTTAAACGTTCATCGGCAGACTCTTGTGAAGTTGTTCAGTAACTTACGTCCACGGTTTTTAAAAATGGAATTCTCCCAAAAAGTTCTAAGTGTCGAAATCATGAAAGTAATACACTGGTTTTTTCAGTGGAAGTTCAGGGAAGAATCTTCCACACTCTGTCCACTGCAGAGGCCACCAGTGTGAATATCATTAAATTTCAGGGGGCAGGGCCTATCCCCACTGGAGAGGCTGAAATCAGTGCGCAGAGCGGGCCACTGTGCATGTGCAGATCTGTTAGTGCCAACGTCGGTGCTTGTGCACTGATGGCCTCCTGATTGCTGGCCAGTTCCGTGATCTCCACAGTGCCAGCTCTCCACCCCCCATGGCCCGATTGCTGGCCCCCCCGACCATTCCCAGGCCCAGCCCTGAATCCCCTCACCTCCCGGCCAGCCACAATCTCCAGCCCCCCCCGCAACAACAACCCACGCCCCCCCCCCTCCCCCCCCCCACCTCTTCCCTCTGCAGAGCCAACCCCCTCAGCAGGCTGACCATGCCCCCGGCTAACCCCCCTTCCCAGCCTGCCCCGATCGCTGACCTCCCCGCTTCCCCTACTGATCCATATCCAGAGTGGCAGCTGGACCCCCACCCTCACCGATTGCCTTGCCCCCAGCAGGCCCCATCCCCGAGACCCTGCCCCCATATGTCCCCCTATGTCCATATGCCTGATGGGCAGTGCCAAGGATCCCCTGGGCATTGGCACTTTGCCTCTTGTGCAGTGTAAGGGGGCACATGCTGGCACTGCCAGGATGCCAATGCCAAGGGGGCACCATCCCCCCACCGCCCGACACTCTGGGGGGGGCCCTTATTGCCCGCCCCTTCACTCCAGCAGGGTCAGGCCAGTTCCCCGAAAGTGGAGAGCTGCTGTAATCCCCGCTGGAGTGAAATACTCTGGAGGGATAGAAGATGCTAGAGGGCCCAGAGACTTCAGTCCCAGGCCCCGTAATCATATTTAAATTCTATTACAACGACCATGTAAATGGTCTTTGTGCCTCCCCACCAATTTCCATTGCAGAGCAGACACCGCCAGAAATCCGGCGCTGAGAGAAGCAAGCGGGGCGAGAACGCTTGCGAAGACCCTGCAAATCGGCCAACGTGAGAATCTCCCGGCCTGCTACACTAAAGAATTAGTGCAGTGGGATGGGAGAATCGCGGCCAGGAGCTATCTAACCATCTTCCACCCTGAGATCCGACTTAGAAACATAGAAACATAGAAAAACTACAGCACAAAACAGGCCCTTCGGCCCCACAAGTTGTGCCGAACATATCTCTACCTTTTAGGCCTACCTAAAACCCTCCATCCTATTAAGTCCCATGTACTCATCCAGGAGTCTCTTAAAAGACCCCTATTGAGTTTGCCTCCACCACCACTGACGGCAGCCGATTCCACTCGCCCACCACCCTCTGTGTGAAAACCTTCCCCCTAACATTTCCCCTGTATCTACCCCCCAGCACCTTAAACCTGTGTCCTCTCATAGCAGACATTTCCACCCTGGGAAAAAGCCTCTGAGAGTCCACCTGATCTATGCCTCTCAACATCTTATATACCTCTATTAGGTCTCCTCTCATCCTATGTCTCTCCAAGGAGAAAAGACCGAGCTCCCTCAGCCTATCCTCATAAGGCATGCCACTCAATCCAGGCAACATTTGTAAATCTCCTCTGCACCCTTTCAATCTTTTCCACATCCTTCCTGTAATGAGGCGACCAGAACTGAGCACAGTACTCCAAGTGGGGTCTGACGAGGGTCTTATATAGCTGCATCATTATTCCCGGACTCCTAAACTCAATCCCTCAATTGATAAAGGCCAGCACACCATATGCCTTCTTAACCATCTCCTCCACCTGCGGAGCTGATTTTAGAGTCCTATGGACCCGGACCCCAAGGTCCTTCTGATCCTCTACAGTACTAAGAGTCTTTCCCTTTATATTGTACTCCTTCATCCCATTTGAACTGCCAAAATGGACCACTATGCATTTATCTGGGTTGAATTCCATCTGCCACTTCTCCGCCCAGTCTTGCATCCTATCTATGTCCCTCTGTAACTTCTGACATCCCTCCAGACTATCCACAACCCCACCAACCTTCGTGTCGTCAGCAAACTTACCAACCCATCCCTCCACTTCCTCATCCAGGTCATTTATGAAAATGACAAACAGCAAGGGTCCCAGAACAGATCCCTGGGGCACACCACTGGTGACCGACCTCCATTTAGAAAAAGACCCATCCCTACACACTCTCTGCCTCCTTTGGGCAAGCCAGTTCTGGATCCACAGGGCAGCAGCACCTTGGATCCCATGCCCTCTCACATTTTCTAGAAGCCTTGCATGGGGGACCTTATTGAACGCCTTGCTAAAATCCATATAAACCACATCTACCGCTTTCCCTTCGTCAATGTGTTTAGTCACATTTTCGAAGAACTCCACCAGGCTCGTAAGGCACGATCGGCCTTTGACAAAGCCATGCTGAGTATTCTTGAGCATAATAAACCTCTCTAAATGCTCATAAATCTTGTCCCTCAGGATCTTCTCCATCAGCTTACCAACCACTGAGGTTAGACTCACCAGTCGATAATTTCCTGGGCTATCCCTATTCCCCTTCTTGAAAATAGGAACCACATCCGCAATCCTCCAATCCTCCGGCACCTCTCCCGTCTCCATCGACGATGCAAAAATCATCACCAGAGGCTCTGCAATCTCTTCCCTCGCCTCCCACAGTAACCTGGGGTACATCCCATCCGGACCCGGCGACTTATCTATCTTGATGCCATTCAAAGATTCCAGCACAACCTCTTTGTTAAAGTCCACATACTCAATCTTTTCAGTCCACCGCAAGCCCGCAGTACAGCCACCCAGGTCCTTCTCCTCTGTGAAAACCAAGGCAAAATACTCATTAAGCACCTCTGCCATTTCTACTGGTTCCATACAGACTTTCCCTCCTTCACCTTTTATAGGCCCTATTCCTTCACGTCTCATCCTTTTACTCTTCACATATTTATAGATCTTTATAAATTTAATCCTACCTGCCAAGGCCTTCTCATGACCCCTTCTGACTCTCCTAATTTCCTTCTTTAGTCCCTTCCTACAAGCCGTATACTCATCTAGATCCCTATCTTCGCCAAGCTCTCTGAACCTTTTGTATGCTTTCCTTTTCTTCTCGACTAGGTCCCGCACAGCTTTCATGCACCACGGTTCCTTTAATCTACCAACTCCTCCCTGTCTGCTCGGAACGTTGTCCTGTAGAACTCTAGACAGACATTCCTTGAAAAACTGCCACTCTCTTCAGTACATTTCCCCGAGAATACCTCCTTCCAATTTACTCCTCTAATTTGCTGCCTTATGTCTTCATATTTCCCCTTACTCCATATAAACACTTTCCTAGCTTGCCTGATCCTCTCTTTTTCCAATGCAAGCATAAAGGAGATAGAGTTATGATCGCTATCTCCTAGATGCTCTCCTACTGAGAGATCTGACACCTGTCCAAGTTCATTGGTCAGTATCAGATCAAGTACAGCCTCTCCTCTTGTAGGCTTGTCCACATGCTATGTCAGGAAACCCTCCTGAACACACCTAACGAACGCCTCCCCATCCAATCCCCTTACCCTAGGGATATTCCAATCTATGTTTGGGAAATTAAAGTCTCCCATCACAACAACTCTGCTATTATTGCATCTCTCCAGGATCTGTTTCCCTATCTGCTCCTCCACCTCCCTGTTACTATTGGGCGGCCTATAGAAAACTCCCAGCAAAGTGATCAACCCCTTCCCACTCCGAACTTCCACCCACAGAGACTCTGTAGACTATCCCTCCACAGCATACACCTTCTCTACAGCTGTGACACTATCCCTGATCAGCAGTGCCACTCCACCCCCTCTCTTGCCTCCCTCCCTGTCCTTCCTAAAACATCTGAATCCCGGCACCTGGAGTATCCAGTCCTGTCCCTGAGACAGCCAAGTTTCCGTAATGGCCACCACATCACAGTTCCAGGCATCGATCCACGCTCTGAGCTCATCCCCTTCATTCACTATACTCCTGGCATTGAAGTAAACGCATCTCAATCCTTTGGTCTGAGCTCTCCCCTTCTCTATCCCCCGTCCATCCTCCCTCTTGCACTGTCTATAACCCTTCTCTGTTTGCGAGCTAACTTCCTCGCTCCCAGTCACCTCGTCTCGATCCCCTCCCCCCAACCTATCTAGTTTAAACTCTCCCCAGCAGCCTTAGCCAACCTTCCCGCCAGGATATTGGCCCTCCTGGGATTCAAGTGCCACCCATTTTTTGTGTACAGGTCACACCTGCCCCTAAAGAGGTCCCAATGGTCCAGGAACCTGAATCCCTGCCCAGTCCCTGAATCCCTGGATTCCTGAATCCCTGCACCAATCCCTCAGCCACACATTCATTCTCCACCTCACTCCATTCCTGCCCTCACCTTTCCGTGGCACAGGCTTTCCTCCTTCTCAGCTGTCTCCCTAATTCCCTATACTCTCTTTTCATGACCGCTTCCCCCTTCCTTCCCACATCAGCGGTACCAATATGTACCGCTACCTCTGGCTCCTCTCCCTCCCCCCTCAGGATGTCTGGGACTCGATCAGCGACATCCTGGATCCCGGCCCCAGGGAGGCAGACCACCATCCGAGACTCCCGCCTACCTCCGCAAAAACGCCTGTCTGACCCCCTTACTGTCAAGTCGCCGATTAACACTGCCTTCCTCCTCTTTTCCTTAGCCCTCTGAGTTACAGGGCTGGACTCCACTCCAGAGACACGGCCACTGCTGCTTCCCCCAGGCGGGCTGTCCCCCCCAGCAGTATTCAGGCAGGAGTATTTGTTGTGTAGGGGCACATCCACCGGGGTGCTCTCAATCACCCGAGCTTTACCCTTCCTGGCTGTCACCCACTTGGCCTCCACCCGTGGCCCTGGTGTGACCACCTGATGATAGCTCTTGTCTATCACCTCCTCATTCTCCCTTAACAGCCTAAGATCCTCGAGCTGCAGTTCCAGCTCGGTAACACGGTCCCTCAGGAACCGCAGCTCGACACACCCCTCACATATGGATGTCCAGGAGGCCAAGTGCCTCCAGGACCTCCCACATCCTACACTGGGAACAACACACTGGTTTCACACTCATATTTGACCCTTTATGCCAAGGTACACAGAGAAAAGTAAATAAGAATTTAAAAACTAAGAATTAAAACTCACCCCTGCTCGCCCTTTCCCCTGAAGCCCTGTGAGCCAAAGCCCTTACAGCTCACACTCTGCTTCCCACTCACTCTGCTGCCCGCTCCCGATGCTGCCCGCTGCACACTGCGGCCTGCTTTTTAAACCTCTCGCGCACTAAAAAAAAACGACACGCCTTCCCAGATTGCCCCGCGGGCGGCCTACTTCCACTTTTCTAAAACGAGCCTAAACTTCTAAAAACCCGAACACTCGAAAACCCGCGAAAAAGTAAGTAAAAAAAATCACTGTCTTACCGTCTTTAGCTGTACTCGCAAAACGCTCCTCTCTCCCTTGCTCCGGTGGAACAAAGATCTATAAATCTTGTCCAGTATTAACATCAGTTGGGATCGTAACAATAGTTTAGCAGTTTTGTGGTGAGGTGGCTCTCAGAGGGATAGGACATAAATTCACCTTAACCACTCCGACCATTAGGCTCCAATCTCTCTCCATGTGCCCCTCATTCAGCCTACACCCTGACACATCCACAGCCCTTTGTGCACTCTCAGGTTTCCCCTTGAGATGTTCCTTTCTTGGCTTTCCATTCATCTTGGCCCTGAGCAAAGGTTGAGGCTAATGATTTTGGAATGAGACCATACACTCATTTTTTAATAATTATTTTGTTTTAAATCAATGTTTAAAAATTTTGTTAAAAATATTAGCTTTCTCTGAATTGGAACAAAAATAATTTTCTTGGGGAAACAATTCAAAGTTCCGACACAGTTTCTAGTGAAGTCAGTGGACCATTGATAAACATCTGCTCTTGAGATGTTCAGTCAAGTCCAAATTCAACCAAGCACATCCCACACAGCTACTATTATCTGGCAGCTCCATTACTTTAGCCCACAAATGCGAAACTATCTTGACCAAAAAAGGAAAAGAAATAAAAAGTCCATTGAAAGGAGAACAACCAAAATAACAAGATTGTTAATGTAACTTATTTTTAAGAAAAGGAAATGACTTCATAGGAAGTGCCAATGGAGAGTGGCGATGTGAAACATTAACCGACTGCCTTCGCTTTAAAGCCTTTGAAACTGGTTACTTTTGCTGAACTGTACAAAGGATCAGAATGACAGTAAAGATTTCAAGAATTCAGCTCTTTACCTGGCTTTCTATTGTTACTGGTAAGTAATACGGAAAACAAAAGGTATCAAAGATCCTCAGATTGGAGATGAGTTGAAAATGATGCATCAAAATGGTTAGTGTGGGATCCACTTATGCTATCAATATCTGTAGATTATTTGGACTTGAGCATAATTGTCATGAAACTAAAAGTTGCAAAAATTATCAATTTCTATTACAAAAATGTGTACTAATAGTTGTTTCAGTGTCTTCAAAGATTCCAGGACTGAATTTATTACTAAGATTTCAGTGTTTACATCTGTTCTTTATAATATTTCCTGGTCATTTTAAGAGATGCATATGTTACCAAAGTATTTTTCAAATTTGTCTTGCACTGTCAGCACCTTCAGGGTCATTGTGTATACCAGGTGTTTAATAAATTCTCCGCTCCCCAAATCTTCAGCACATTTTAACACCAGTATCAGCATTGTATCTCTTCTCTCAGTGCCTGTGTGAATTGCTCTATTTCCCATGCAGTTGAATGTTATTACCAGTTACTGCTGAATTATGTGCAGATCTATATCATGGAGATATATCAATTCGGTTTTAGGTTGAGAATGTTCAGATCTCTTTATGGAGGTCTTTGCTGTTGCTAAAGGGTTAACTAAGAACAGCGATGAAAGGACAGTCTTCCTCGTGGAGCCACTTAGTCCCCTATATGCTGTTGAACTTGAATAAAGCAAGAATTGACCATGTTAACAATAACACAAACTGGTATATAACTGCAAAAACTAACATCATTTGATTTTTAAAAACATACAAAAAAATCTCTTCTGACTGCTAACTTCCTAGAAGATATTTGTTAATAAAGTCCCCAAAAATGTGTTGCATTCTCCGATTACAGAATGGTGAGGGGTAAGTCTTCTGGCCTCCGGATTGTCAGAGATTGGATTTGTGACTGGTGATGTTTGTCGGGGCAATTCCTCTGCTCCCCAGGCCCACCATAAATGTCTCCGACTCTGATTGGAAACTTGGGAGTGTTCCGCACGGCATTCCTGGATACTTGCCCAAGAAATGGTAGACAGATAAAAATGTAATCTAACACCTGGGTAACCCCGTGCCTCCTGACCCCCTGACTACCCTCTCAACTTGACTATTCTCGACCACCCAACTACCCCCGACCACCCAGCTGACTCCTGACCCAAGCTAACTCCACGAACCCCCCACGCCCCCCAACCCAACCTCACTGCACTCTGTCCCAACCCAACTACTCTCTGACTCGTTTACCTACTTACAAACCTCATCCATGTACCACCCCACCCACCTACCCATCTGGCAATCATTGTCATTGCCCAGAAGATTGGAACCCCTGTTTCCTTTGTTACAATCTCCATAGAGACCGATAATGTTTCAAGAGAAAGGAATCCCCATACACCATGGAAATTGCTGAAAGACAGGGTTTCATTTCATAAGGCTTTTACTGTAACAAGCTAAAATCAAAACAGATCAAACATTAATTTTCAGTTAACTGATACATCAAACTAAATGAAATGGAACCTTATACATTAACAAATGAATGCACCCGAAATAGGCTTTACAAAAGATTACTCAATGCCATGCTTCTGGTAGTTGTGTGGCATTAAAGGGACAGTCTCAAAGTCACTCCTAGCTCTCTATCAGAGATTCGTCACACCCCACCATGCTAGGTCAAAACTTTCAGTGTCCCTCAACTATTGTTCCACTCTGAGTGAGTTTTCCAGATTTAATTATCACCAGCAAGACACACTTCGATGAATCCCCTACTCCCTCAGGTTATGGCAGTCTTAATGATGCAGAATTCCAGAGATTCATAGCCTGCATTTTCAGTATGTGCCCCGGAATCTGAAGAGTCAGTATATGTGAGTCAACACATCCCTGCCGACTCCAAGAGCACTGCTGCCATTTAATATTCTAATGAACATTGATAGGCATAAGGCAGGACTTCTACCCCTCAGTCTGGAGGAAATCTGACCTTGGACAGCCAATCAGATTGGCCTACAGCCCTCCAGAAACAGCGCTATGGTGGCCAGAAGAGGCACTGCAGGAAGATTCCTGAGCCTAAGTGCTGAGACCAGAGACCCAACTAGGTGTCAGGGGTCACAGGGGTCACAGAGCCAGGAGGGTAGGGAAAGCCAGGAGAGTGATTGCAGTCTCTGAGAAAAGGCCAGAGGAGGGAGAGAGGTCACCAGCCCTTAAGCGGAGGGCACCCCACTGCCACACCTCAGAAGCCGCCATGGGTTTGTGTATAAGTCTAGTCATGTGTTCAAACACTTAAAAGGGTTTAGTTGACTCTGTTAAAATCTTTTTTTCCATAGAGGCTTTTACTTCTCTCACCATCATTTTGTAAAGAACAGAGAAGACCTGTTCCTAGCCCTGCCTACATCTCAGCAGCAGCTTTTCTCTGTTCTGTCAGCTACTTGTGAGAGGTGCTAAAACTGCCATTCGACATCTCAATGAGTTTCTATTTGAGTTTCCCTCCCCATGGCAACCTGAGATCACATGGACATTTCTTCAAACCGAGGTGTTTACCAGGAATTCTAGTTATTCATTCCTTTCCAGAATTTTCAGTTTTACTTTAGGTTAAAGGTACATTTTAAAACATATTGTGTTGCAAAGTTCAGCGTTCATGACACCCTTTTCCAGTCTCAGTCCTCTCAGCTCTAACTCAAAAGGTTGTAGATTTAAGCCCCACTCCAGAGACTTGACTATGTAATTACAATAACATTTCAGTGCAGCATTGAGGGAGTGCTGCACTATTGGTGCCACTGTCTTTTGGATGATTCATTGGTCCAGATCTTCCCATTTCCAGCTAGTCGGAGAGGAGATGTATCCCACAGGATGTGCAATGGGACCCCTTGGAAGTCCCAACACAAGAGGTGGAATTTTCCCTTCCCTCCCGCCACGGGAATTGTAGCAGGTAGGGGCGGACCATGCAAAGGTCCATTGATCTCGGGCAGGAGTTTCTGGTCTTGGGGTGAGATCGGCCGAAAAATCCCATCCCATGTCTCCGTGGGTATTGCCTGGAAAGTTTGAACTTCCAGTGGGCAATTGCCCTGTTTCCTGGAACCCAATAACACCATTTCCAACTCTGAGTTAGAGCGGGAGATTTCAGACATTCTAATTTACTTATCTGGATAGTTACTCAAATGCTGGATAAAGAGAAACCTAATCTGACTCTGGGGTAACTATACAGCTGATGCCCCAATCACTCACACTGGCCGCCCAGACTCTTGATTCCCTAATTACACCCCAAACCGACCTGACCTGACCCTACCACCTGACTCACCCCTTGGCTCCCCCCCGACTCTCCCCTGATCCCTCCTGACCCAAACCCACCAGATTCCCTGTCCCTCTGATCTGACCTAACTAGCCCTTGACATGACCTGACCAAACCCTGACCCAACTACAGCCCAACCCACCTACCCACTAACCCACCTGCTTCCCTGCCATGCTACTGACCTGCCAGTCTGTCACCTCATCCAGCTGCCAGTCTGCCACCCTGCCACCTCACCCACCTGTCCTCCTGCTACTCTGCCACCTCACCCACCTGTCATCCTGCTACCCTGCCACCTCATCCAACTGCAGCCTACCCACTTATCAGGATATTGGCAACTAGCGCAATAAAAAAGGGGGGCATGGTTTCTTCATGGATTTTCTCCACTGCTCCCTCGCAGGATTCCTACTCCGAATCAGTTCTGCAGGATTCTCCATCAGAATGCTGCCCTGTAAAATTGGAGGAAGGTAGGTGTGAACTTTTCTGCCTGTTCAGAATCCAAAACAAGGGTCCCGGCCCTGAATGGAAGATTTGGGCCATTATTTCAATGGCCTCTAGGGGGATAGGAACAACAACATGGCGCTTTTGATAGGGCTGTTCTCCTGGTGTTATGGCCAACGTTATCCCTCTTACTGTTTGTGAGACCTTGCTGTTTGCAAATTGGCTGTTAAGTTTCCCACCACTCAAACAGCGACTACATTTTAAGATACTTTGTTGGCTGTGAATCGTTTTGGGACATCTTGAGGTTATTATGAAAGGCACAACCTGAAGATAATTTCTATCCTCAATATCTATCATATTAACTACAATAATATACACTATCATGCAAGTAGAACTCCTTGAATATTCTCATTAGTTGTTTCTCACTAGAATCATAGAATCCTGACAGTGAGATATCTTGGCAAGCTGTTCCAAAATGGGCTCACTGTAATCTTGGACCGCACTTTATTGATGCTTCATCACCATCCGCAATCTGAGGATTCAGTGTATACCATTTAGAATGGAGGTGAGGAGGCATTTCTTCACCCAAAGAGTGGTGAGCCTGTGGAATTCATTACCACAGGAAGCAGTTGATGCCAAAACACTGAATGTATTCAAGAGGTGGCTGGAAAAAGCACTTGGGGCGAATGGGATCAAAGGTTGTGGGGAAGAAGCAGGATGAGGCTAGTGAGTTGGATGATCAGCCATGATCGTAATGAATGGTGGAGCAGGCTTGAAGGGCCAAATAGCCTCCTCCTGCTTCAATCTTCTCCGTTTCTATTATACATAACAGACCTGAGTGAAAGAGAATGATGTTACAAGTCATATTAGAAGCATTACCAGTATGACTGCAATCCTCTGACTTTAATCTTCAATCTATTTTTAATGGGAGAATGAATTTGAAATTGTTCTCAGTCTCAGTGACAAACTTGATCAAACATATAAATGGGTGTTTTTCCGGTTGGAAGAAGGTAACTAGTGGCGTGCCGCAGGGATCGGTACTCGGGCCGCAACTATTTACCATTTATATAGATGATCTGGAGGAGGGGACGGAGTGTAGGGTAACGAAGTTTGCAGATGACACAAAGATAAGTGGAAAAGTGAATCGTGTGGAGGACGGAGAAGATCTGCAGAGAGATTTGGACAGGCTGAGTGAGTGGGCGAGGATATGGCAAATGGAGTATAACGTTGATAAATGCGAGGTTATACACTTTGGAGGAAATAATAACAAATGGGATTACTATCTCAATGGAAACAAATTAAAACATGCTACCGTGCAAAGGGACCTGGGGGTCCTTGTGCATGAGACGCAAAAGCCCAGTCTGCAGGTACAACAGGTGATCAAGAAGGCAAATGGGATGTTGGCCTATATTGCGAAGGGGATAGAATATAAAAGCAGGGATGTCTTGATGCACCTGTACAGGGCATTGGTGAGGCCGCAGCTGGAATACTGTGTGCAGTATTGGTCCCCTTATATGAGGAAGGATATATTGGCATTGGAGGGAGTGCAGAGAAGGTTCACCAGGTTGATACCGGAGATGAGGGGTTTGGATTATGAGGAGAGGCTGAGGAGATTGGGTTTGTACTCGTTGGAGTTTAGAAGGATGAGGGGGGATCTTATGGAGACTTATAAGATAATGCGGGGGCTGGATAGGGTGGAGGCGGAGAGATTCTTTCCACTTAGTAAGGAAGTTAAAACTAGAGGACACAGCCTCAAAATAAAGGGGGGTCGGTTTAAGACAGAGTTGAGGAGGAACTTCTTCTCCCAGAGGGTGGTGAATCTCTGGAATTCTCTGCCCACTGAGGTGGTGGAGGCTACCTCGCTGAATATGTTTAAAGCGCGGATGGATGGATTCCTGATCGGTAAGGGAATTAAGGGTTATGGGGATCAGGCGGGTAAGTGGTACTGATCCACGTCAGATCAGCCATGATCTTATTGAATGGCGGGGCAGGCTCGAGGGGCTAGATGGCCTACTCCTGCTCCTATTTCTTATGTTCTTATGTTCTTATATGTGGGTTTCATTTTCTCTTTGCACTGATGGCAACGTGGAGGCATAGGGGTTATTGAGACTCATCAAAAATTGACTGAGTCCCCAAGATGTCCATGTGAATGTGGAAAGTATTTTAGACTATATTAGACTATTACCCTCCCTTCTGGTGTGATTGGTATGTAAGGAGGCCTCATTCTGTGAAAAAAAAAGTCATTTAAAAATGTAAGGAAAATATCTAGTAAAATAAAGTGGAAATTCATTATTTAGAAATTATTTATACCTCTGCTTGTTTCTTTGCAGTTTCTGTTAGTCAAGCACAGCAAAATAAGGTGAATGGGTCAGTTGGGAGAAGTGCGTTGCTCCCGTGTTCTTTCAGTTTTATTCATGACCAATTCACCAATTTCAGTTGGTTGAAGAATAATTCAGTGTTCATCACAGGGACTGCTGTTCATAATGGCAATTCTAAAGTCAATGTTCAAGATGAAACTTATGGGAACAGGATTCAACTACCAGGAAGTTCTTCATCTGGGAATCTCTCACTTCTAATCACTCACCTAAGACTGGAAGATCTTGGACTGTACAGGTGTGAGGCGCATAGCAAGAACCAAAGTGTCAGATCTAAAGAGACTTTCCTTATGGTCACCAGAGGTAAGATGGCAGGTGTTCAAAGAAAAATATTTTAAAAGACTTTAACTAACTTTCCCATTTTATTTTTCCTAGCCCTGCTGCATGATGTGGGAACGCAGTAAAGTTTTAACATTTCCAATGGTTAAAGGGAAATGTTTCCATTGACATTCAGCCTTTTATACTGAACCTTGGTGCAGATAATCCCTTGTGATTGTGAACTTCCTGTGATGTGTCTTGACTAAATTCTTCTGCACCAGCAAAAGATGAGTGGATGGTGGGCAGTGGAGAGAACTTTCCCACTCAACATCATTGGCAAATAACTTTGTACTCACTTAAGGACCGGGTAAAAAAATGTATCATGGAATCTTTGTTATTTTGTTACTGGTGGAGTCATAACGCTTATCCTAGTCAAATAACAATTTTCACGCAGCTTCTGTAAACAAGAAGACTAAGGAAATTTGGCATGTCAGCTACGACTCTCACCAACTTTTACAGGTGCACCATAGAAAGCATTCTTTTTGGTTGTATCACAGCTTGGTATGGCTTCTGCTCTTGCCCAAGACCGCAAGAAACTCCAAAGGGTTGTGAATGTAGCCCAATCTATCATGCAAACTAGCCTCCCATCCATTGACTCTGTCTAAACTTCCCACTGTCTCGGAAAAGCTGCCAGCATAACTAAGGGCCCCACGCACCCCGGACATTCTCTCTTCCACCTTCTTCCATCGGGAAAAAGATACAAAGGTCTGAGGTCATGTACCAACCGACTCATGAACAGTTTTTTTCCTGCTGCCATCAGACTTTTGAATGGATCTACCTTGCATTAAGTTGATCTTTCTCCACACCCTAGCTATGACTGTAACACTACATTCTGCACCCTCTGCTTTCCTTCTCTGTGAATGTTATGTTTTGTCTGTATAGTGCGCAAGAAACAATACTTTTCACTGTATCCCAATACATGTGACAATAATAAATCAAATCAAAAATTAGGAAGAATAACTGTTAGTGTAGAGCTGTTTACAATACACTATTCATTGGTCAAAGTTTTATTTCTTTCCACTTTGAAAAATACCCTCTTTTTTACAGACGCCGTTTCAAAACCCATTGTCAGAGTTTTTCAAGCTCAAAATATTACCGAACAAAGCTCAGTGGTATTGAAATGTGAAGTTGCAAGCGGCTCTTTACCTATCCATTATATGTGGCACAGGAAGGCCAGTAAGACAGAAAAAGCCAAGAAAATAAAACGTTACGAACAAACGCTGGTGCTCAATCCCAGAGTGAAGGAGGGGAATGGCCTTTTCTTCTGTAAAGTCAGTAATGATTTTGGTACTGAGAAAAGCAGCCTCGTGGAAATACCAACGTCTGGTAATCTGCCTTATTATTGTATTCTGACATTTTATTTAAGAAAAGTGAATTTCACGGAAAGTGATTTAGCTGGGATTTATTTTTGTAGGTCCTGTCACATCCTCAGTGGAAACCACACTTGGCACGTCAAACAATACCAGTGCGACCGGAATTCCATGGCTGGTAATCACCGGCACTTCAGCAGTCGTATTACTTATTGTTTGCATAATCTTGACAACAATAAGGATGGTTAAAAAAAGAATGAAAGGTACCAAAATTGTACTATCAGTTTAATTTATCAATATGACAAACAATTCTACTTTCTGCCCTGTGTCCTGATGACAGGAGGGTGCTGGAATTAATTTTGTCTGTTTTGATGATGGTATTATTTAGGATCCACCCTGAAATCTGTAAGTGACTTTCTAAGAAAATATTAACATTTGTCTAACCATATTGACTGCACTTCACAATAAAGAAGCATCCGCTGTTAAGCACTTGCGAAAGATGCTACATCAATGCAAATTCTCTCTCAGCATTATGAGTTTATGCATATATATTTATGAATAGGAAGAAAAAATACTTGTTTTTCCTCCTGTTTCTTCACTCCCTTTCTCTCCAGTTGTGGCCCAAAAGGTAATTGAGAAACCAGTTTCCAGTGTATGCTCTGAAACAGCTACTGCTGTCAAGGGAACCATTGGGATAAATTCTCCTCCATTTTATCCTCCCTTTTACAGGGAAGAAAAAACAAAGATTTGATCAATGTGTGCCTCCAGAGCACATTTTATCAAATATTGTCCTATCAGAATCGTGCATGAATTATCTAAATGATTATTGTGTTTACTTGACCTCAAGAACTTTTGAGTAATAACTCTGATAACACTGTGGGGAATAATTTGAGAGGTCCTTCTCCTGGAATGCACACTTTGCGAGTTACCCTTGTGAATATTAGTTCAATCAATATTTAAAAAATTCTTTCATTACCACTAATCTCCATTTTATAAACGGAGAGACTTAAAATTCTTTATTCAGTTTTCTTTCTTGAGAATTTTAAGAACAAGGAAAAGGTCAGAGTCTTAGCTTCAGTTGTTTTAGCTAAACTAGCTCTTTTAATCAAACAGAAAATACTGGAAATTCTCAGCATGTCTGGTGGATGTGTGAAAAGAGAAACAGAGGTTGTAATTTTCAGGATAGCGAGTGCTCGGTACCTGTCATTCGGAGAGTTGGCAGGGAACCCATTCCCTCCAACTCTGACAGACCCACTGCCGTTTCCCACTCGAATGAGCATTTATTGGCAGGAGGCGGGACTTCCATCTGCACATGGAAGGAAATCCTGTCTTGGAGAGCTGTCAGCCAATCAGATTGGCGGATACCTCTCCAGCTCATCCATGCACAGTGCTGCAGTGGTTGGAAGAGGTACTGCAGTGCCATGCCTGAGACTAAGCACATAGTCCTGGGCTTTGGAATGTGCCAGTCTGCAACACTCGGTCGGAGACAACTCTTTGTACTGGAAGACCAACAAGTTTGGGCAGACCAAAAAGTGTCTTTCACCTAGTAGATGGTCCCCCAACAACAGCGGATGTTTGTCTCGGTGTGCATCCCTGGGAACAGCCCGTAGAGCTCAGAATCCTGCATCACAGAACTGCTCGGAATGAACCTTGACAAAAACCACCTCATCTCTCTCCAGGCCTTCTTTGCAAGGACACATTCCACAAGGAGGTGAACAAAGATCTCTTCCGCACCACAGTCACCTTGAGGGGTGGACTCCAAGCATGTAGGAAGGATCTGATGGGGAGGGCCTTTCTCACCACCAGCCATGCTAGGTCTTGGTGCTTGTTTGAAAGTTCTGGTGATGAGGCATTCTGCCAAATTACTCTGACAGTCTGCTCAGGGAACCATTCGACAGGATCCACCATCTCCTTTTCCAATAGGGCCTCTAGGATGTTATGTGCAGACCACTGCCTTTTGGACGTGTGGTCAAAGGTGTATCTTTGCATAATTTCTTCCATGAGGGACACGTCCAACTACTTGCAGCAGCTTGGCCAGACCCATCCTTCACAACACCGAGGATAGATAAAATCTCAGCACGTAGTGCACTTGGTGTTTGCGTTATGAGGACCTAAGCATAACTTGATACAGCCACACACAAAGGTGGCCATCAGGATTATGTCGGACATGTTTTTCCCTCTTTTTCAAAAGACTTGTACATCGCGTCCCTGTGAACATGTTCCATTTTTGATCTCCAAATGAAGCCAAAAATGGCTTGGGTGATTGCTCAGGAAGGAATGGAAGGAACCTGCACCATGTACATCAAGATTGCCTCACACCTGATGACTAGACTCTTACCTGCAGTGGAGAGGGACCGTCGTTCCCATATACCCGGTGTTTGTTCCATTATAGCTACTTGCTCCTTTCGGTTTCTAATGCGTGTCCTGTTCCCTCTGAACCATATCCACAGCTCCATCAGGTGCCTCCGAGCTATGTGAGAAATGGTGACAACTGACAGGATAACAAAAGACAGGAGATGACTATTGGGCATGAAAGATTAGTGCTGGAGGATGCAGGTTTGTTGTAGGTGACAAAATGATCTGGACATCTATTGCTCGGATCTTCCCCATTCAGGAAATAGGCTGAATAATATAAAGTTTTTCCTTTAGATCCTCAATACTTAACATGTGCTAGTGGCATCTTTGATCTCGTATAAAGGGATACATTCATGTTTGCATATGACTGAGTTGCATGATATCATTACAGGAACCAAAGAATCAATTCTAATCTCAGATCTGATGATGTTTCCTTTGGTTTTACAAACATTGTTCTTTATTTCAACTAATTTGCCAACAGCATCTTCAATTTTTTTAACACTTTATGAAATATGTTAAGTATTGCTTCTGACAAATGTCCACAGTTTCTAACTACACTGGAGATATTCATATACAGTACTCAAGGTTTCAGGTGGTAGCTAAGATGTTCTCTGACCTTAAGATCACATTAATCATTCATCACATTCATCAAAAAGATGAAATGACAAAATCGGAAACCTCGTGGGAGTGTATATACTACAAGTCCTAAGATGTTTTATGATGTCTAACTTATTATAGAAAGACAACAGCCAAGTTCAATTCTCCTACTCAGAGACCAAAGAGATATTGCTGTACAAACCAATGAAGAGGTAAATCCCCACTTTACGCCTTTCAAAAAAATTGTAATGTATTTTATTGAATTGGGTTAAGTAGTGTTGCTATTTGTGTTGCTTTTTTAATCATTTTCCTGCTTTCCTCTTTCCATTCCCTTTCCAAAGGTCGATGATGTAGTCAGCAGCTGTCCAACACCTTGTCCTGTAGACTATTCTTCATGTTCAACTGCTTATGCCTTAAGTTCTAGAGTTTCCTCCCCAAAGGTCTTTGCCTTCCTCTGCTTCTTTAAGATACTCCTTAAAATTTATTCTCACCTATCGTAATACCACTTTTTGTGACTTAGCATAAAATGTTTCTGATAATGCTTCTATGAAGTGCTGTGGGTTTTTTCCCACAATAAAGATAGAACCAGTGAAGAAGGCTATTCAGTCCATCATGCCTATGCTGTGCTATGAAAGAGTAACCATGCTTAGTCCCAGATCCCCACCTTTTCTATAATGAGTAACTGGAGATATTCATATCCTGGACCACAAAGTACCATTACAAAATTCAGAACAAAATAATACTTATCTGGATCTTTCTAGCCTGATTCTGCTCTTTCAACTTCAAGGCTAAAATTGCATCAGCACCCAAATTATGTCTTTGAATCCTGACATTTGTAAAAATTCAGAAGTTAAAATCTGGTTGGGGAGAGGTAAACAGGAAGGGGCTAGCATTGAGAAAACATAGCAGGTTCTGCCTGACCACCATCTTAGTACCTTTCCCAGACCTCGAGTATCTGGCAGATCATTTAATTGTACTGCATCAGTGTCAAGCAAAACCCTGCCCTGACCTGACATCTGAATAATATATACATCTCATCAAGGATAGAAACCAAGAGTGGCAATCCTGGCTGAATTTTCTCCTTATATAGGATTGCATAGGATATATTGCATGGAAACAGGCCATTTGCTGCACTCAAATCTGCTCCCATCTTTCTTCATCTAAATCTGTCATTATAACCCTCTATTCCCTCATATGGGCGACACGGTGGCACAGTGGTTAGCACTGCTGCCTCACAGCACCAGGGACCCATGTTTGATTCCCGGCTTGGGTCACTGTCTGTGTGGAGTTTGCACATTCTGTGTGGGTTTCCTCCGGGTGCTCCGGTTTCCTCCCACATTCTGAAAGACGTGCTGGTTAGGTGCATTGACCCGAACCGGTGCTGGACTGTGGCGACTAGGGGAATTTCACGGTAACTTCATTGCAGTGTTAATGTAAGCCTCACCTGTGACTAAGAAATAAACTTTAACTTTAAAAATACTTTATTCCCTTCTCCCTCATATGCTTGTCTAATATGCACTTCTGCTGTTAACTCCCTGTGGTAACCATAGAATCCCTACAGTGCAGAAAGAGGCCATCCAGTCCATCGAGTCTGCACCGACTCTTGAAAAGAGGATCCCACCCAGCCCCTCCCCTCCACCCTATGCCTGTAACCCTGTGCATTTATCATGGCTAATTCAGCTAACCTACACGTCTTTGGACACTAAAGGGCAATTTAGCATGGTCAATCCACCTAGCCTGCACATCTTTGGACTGTGGGAGGAAATCACAACACCCAGAAGAAACCCACGCAGACATGGGGGGGGGGGGGAGGAGGGGGGGGGGGGGGGGAATGTAACAAGTTCCACGTTATCACCACTCTTTGGGTGAAGAAGTTTCTCCCGAACTCCCTGTTAGTTTTCTTGGTAACTATTTATATTTTAAGATTGTAATACTGTGGTTATGCTCCTGCTTACAAGAGGAAATATTCTCTATCCGCTTATGGGGAGGTAGTGGTATTGTCACTAATCTAGTATTCCAGAGACTCAGGGTAATGGACCCAGGGACCACAGCAGATGGTGAAATTTGAATTCATTAAAAATCTGGAATTAAAAGTCTAATGGTGGCCATGAATCGATTAGGTTCACCAATGTCCTTTAGGGAAGGAAATCTGCCATTCTTACCTGATCTGACTTACACATGACTCCAGATCCACAGCAATGTGGTTGACTCTTAAATACCCTCAGAATTAAATGCTGACCCAACCAGTGATGCCCACATCACATGAATGAATAAAAAAACTATAAAACTCAAAAAAAAACTCTTATTAGGTTAACCCTAAGCCTTCTTTTTCAAGAGGAAAGCAACACATTTCTGGTAGCATCCTTGTAAATCTCTGGGGGATAGGACAGATGAGCTGGCTAGATGGCTAGAGCATGATGCAATATGACACCAAAAATATAATTCAATTTCCATACTGGCTATGGTGGTTCACAGAGAGCTGCCGCCTGCCTTGCCCCATGCTTGCAGAGTGATGCCTCTCGAGAGGGATATTGATGCTTTTTGTAAATGATGGATAATGAGCTAATTACCTTGTAAATCTTTCCTGCAACTTCTTCAGCACCTCCATATCCTTTTTATAAGACCAGAACTACATGCAATACTCCTCCGTGTGTTCTAACCAAGATCTGATACAGGCTTGGTACAGGTTTAGCATAACTTCATTACTTTATAGTTTCATCCCTCTGGAAATAAAGTTTACTGCTTGGCTTTAATTTTGTGGCCTCGCTAGCCTGTGATGTAATTTTTAGTGATTGGTACATTAGTACTCTAAGATCCCTTTGTTTCTCCAGCCCACCTAGATTTGCACCATGTAATAAGTGACCTTCCTGTTCTTCCAACCAAAATGTTACTATTTCATATTGTTAACCTTCATTTACCAATTATTTGTCTATTCTGCTAGTTTATTAATGTTTTCCTGTAATCTGTTGCAGTTCTTCTCAGTATTGACTATCTTCCCCTCTTCCCCAATTTGATGTCATCCACAAATTTAGAAATTGTACTTTGATTCCATATCCAATTCATTAATGTAAATTGTGAATAGCAGTGGTCTCAGCACAGATCCTTGTGGAACACCACCTCCCACTTTGAATAACTACCCTTTATTTCTTTATGCCCACTCTGCTTTCTGTTTGGAAGTCATGATGTGGAGATGCCGGCGTTGGACTGGGGTAAGCACAGTAAGAAGTCTCACAACACCAGGTTAAAGTCCAACAGGTTTATTTGGTAGCAAATACCATAAGCTTTCGGAGCGATGCCCCTTCGTCAGATGGAGTAGTTATCTGTTCTCCAACAGTACACAGACACAGAAATCAAGTTACAGAATACTAATTAGAATGCAAATCTCTACAGCCAGCCAGGTCTTAAAAGGTACAGATAATGTGGGTGGAGGGAACATTAAACACAGGTTAAAGAGATGTGTATTGTCTCCAGACAGAACAGCTAGTGATATTATGCAAGATCAGGGGGAAAGCTGTGGCGAGCTGTGGGGGTTACTGATAATATGACATAAATCCAACATCCCGGTTCAGGCCATCCTCATGTGTGCGGAACTTGGCTATCAGTTTCTGCTCAGCGACTCTGTGATGTCGTGTGTTGTGAAGGCCGCCTTGGAGAACGCTTACCTGAAGATCCAAGGCTGAATGCCCGTGACTGCTGAAGTGCTCCCCCACAGGAAGAGAACAGTCTTGCCTGGTGATTGTCGAGCGGTGTTCATTCATCCGTTGTCGTAGCGTCTGCATGGTTTCCCCAATGTACCATGCTTCGGGACATCCTTTCCTGCAGCGTATCAGGTAGACAACGTTGGCCGAGTTGCAAGAGTATGTACCGTGTACCTGGTAGATGGTGTTCTCATGTGAGATGATGGCATCCGTGTCGATGATCCGGCACGTCTTGCAGAGGTTGCTGTGGTAGGGTTGTGTGGTGTCATGGTCACTGTTCTCCTGAAGGCTGGGTAGTTTGCTGCGGACAATGGTCTGTTTGAGGTTGTGTGGTTGTTTGAAGGCAAGAAGTGGGAGTGTAGGGATGGCCTTGGCGAGATGTTCGTCTTCATCAATGACATGTTGAAGGCTCCGGAGGAGATGCCGTAGCTTCTCCGCTCCGGGGAAGTACTGGACGACAAAGGGTACTCTGTCCACCGTGTCCCGTGTTTGTCTTCTGAGGAGGTCGGTGCGGTTTTTCGCTGTGGCGCGTCGGAACTGTTGATCGATGAGTCGAGCACCATATCCTGTTCTTATGAGGGCATCTTTCAGCGTCTGGAGGTGTCTGTTGCGATCCACCTCATCCGAGCAGATCCTGTGTATTCGGAGGGCTTGTCCGTAGGGGATGGCTTCTTTTACGTGTTTCGGGTGGAAGCTGGAGAAGTGGAGCATCATGAGGTTATCCGTGGGCTTGCGGTACAGTGAGGTGCTGAGGCGACCGCCCTTAATGGAGATGCGTATGTCCAAGAATGCAACCGATTCCGGAGAGTAGTCCATGGTGAGTCTGATGGTGGGATGGAACTTGTTGATGTCATCATATAGTTGTTTCAGTGATTGCTCACCATGACTCCAAAGGAAGAAAATGTCATTAAGGAAGGTCGCCTCAGCACCTCACTGTACCGCAAGCCCACGGATAACCTCATGATGCTCCACTTCTCCAGCTTCCACCCTAAACACGTTAAAGAAGCCATCCCCTACGGACAAGCCCTCCGAATATACAGGATCTGCTCGGATGAGGAGGATCGCAACAGACACCTCCAGACGCTGAAAGATGCCCTCATAAGAACAGGATATGGTGCTCGACTCATCGATCAACAGTTCCGACGCGCCACAGCGAAAAACCGCACCGACCTCCTCAGAAGACAAACACGAGACACGGTGGACAGAGTACCCTTTGTCGTCCAGTACTTCCCCGGAGCGGAGAAGCTACGGCATCTCCTCCGGAGCCTTCAACATGTCATTGATGAAGACGAACATCTCGCCAAGGCCATCCCCACACCCCCACTTCTTGCCTTCAAACAACCACACAACCTCAAACAGACCATTGTCCGCAGCAAACTACCCAGCCTTCAGGAGAACAGTGACCATGACACCACACAACCCTGCCACAGCAACCTCTGCAAGACGTGCCGGATCATCGACACGGATGCCATCATCTCACGTGAGAACACCATCTACCAGGTACACGGTACATACTCTTGCAACTCGGCCAACGTTGTCTACCTGATACGCTGCAGGAAAGGATGTCCTGAGGCATGGTACATTGGGGAAACCATGCAGACGCTACGACAACGGATGAATGAACACCGCTCGACAATCACCAGGCAAGACTGTTCTCTTCCTGTGGGGGAGCACTTCAGCAGTCACGGGCATTCAGCCTTGGATCTTCAGGTAAGCGTTCTCCAAGGCGGCCTTCACAACACACGACAGCGCAGAGTCGCTGAGCAGAAACTGATAGCCAAGTTCCGCACACATGAGGATGGCCTAAACCGGGATGTTGGATTTATGTCACATTATCAGTAACCCCCACAGCTTGCCACAGCTTTCCCCCTGATCTTGCATATCACTAGCTGTTCTGTCTGGAGACAATACACATCTCTTTAACCTGTGTTTAATGTTCCCTCCACCCACATTATCTGTACCTTTTAAGACCTGGCTGGCTGTAGAGATTTGCATTCTAATTAGTATTCTGTAACTTGATTTCTGTGTCTGTGTACTGTTGGAGAACAGATAACTACTCCATCTGACGAAGGGGCATCGCTCCGAAAGCTTATGGTATTTGCTACCAAATAAACCTGTTGGACTTTAACCTGGTGTTGTGAGACTTCTTAGTGTTTGGAAGCCAGCTAGTAATCCATTCAGCCATTTGTCCCCTAACTCCATATTCTCTGATGTGGAGATGCCGGCGTTGGACTGAGATGGGCACAGTAAGAAGTCTCACAACACCAAGTTAAAGTCCAACAGGTTTATTTGGAATCATGAGCTTTCGGAGTGCTACTCCTTCACCACTCACCTGATGAAGGAGCAGTGCTCTGAAAGCTCATGATTCCAAATAATCCTGTTTGAGTTTAACCTGATGTTATGAGACTTCTTACTGGTCCATATTCTCTGACCTTATTCATTTGTCTTTTATGGGGCAGCTTATTAAAGGCTTTTCGAAAATCCAGGTAAATTACATTTACCATTGCCATTGTCTACTCTGTTAACTCCTCAAAAAAGCTGGTCATTATTAAATATTTCATTTCTATGTGTTCCTCTATTCTCTTTTAGAAGGGATTCCATTTTTCTTACTCCGCACATTAAAATAACTGGTGTATAAACTTCTGAGTGTGATTTGTCCCCCTTCATAATATAGGAATTATATTAGCTATTCTCCAGCCTTCTGGCACTATACCCTTTTCAAACAGATTATTCAATTTGTGTAATATCTGACATCCTGATATCATTTTAAAATACATGACTGCAATTCATCTGGACCAGGGTTTTTACTCTCCTTTTATTTATTCAATACAGCCCTCTTTTTTATTTTAAATGCAATTATTTCATTGCTTAACTCACCTTTCAATTGAAAGTCTACCTGTTCCATCTTCATGAAACACTGAAGATAACTATTTATTTTGAAACAAAATAATCATTTAACATGTCTGTCATTTATACCTGTGGTATTAACCTGACTATCCCTTAATGGTCCCTTTCCAATCACCATCATTTTAAATTAATGTGCCTATATCTTATTATATGTTCTTTGATAATTCAATGCTATTGTTCCTTTCTGCCTTCCTTCTCGACAAAGGGATGCAAAGCAGAAGCCAGTTGTTGAGCCCCAGTTGCAATCAGCAGGGAGCAGAATAAAAGCTAAACCTGGGACAGAATTTTCTGTGCAACTTATTACACCATGCAATATAGTGACTCAGTAAGCCATCAAAGGAGTTGTTGGTGACAGGGTGAGGTTTACCAGATATCTTTATCTCCATTTTTATTTATCAGTTGCTTTTTCCCCAATCACAAGCCTGTTTCCTGTAAAGAATGTAGCTGTCAACATGTCATAACTTTTTTGGGGGATTTGAGCTTTTTTTTCTTTTTGCTTCTTTCCAGGTTCTTGACATTGTCAACTTCCGATCTCTGATGGTGTCTGTCTTGGTTGGAGTTAGGAATCATGCCCATCCAATTTTCATTTGAAATCAGATAGTTCCAAGAAATTGTCACTTGTTCTTTCATTATATAGAATGTACACTACAGAAGCAGATCACTAAGCCCACCAGTCCACGTCAGCTCTAATTGAACCTCCACTCATCCTTCCCCTAACGTTCAGCATAACTCTCTGAAATTAATGTATATATTCTCAACTACTCTGTCAGTACGTTCCACTCTCTGGATAAAGACATTTCCTCTAAATCACTATTTGACTTCTTGGTGACTTTCCTCAATTGAGGGCTTCTAGCCACAGGTGGAAGCACATTGGGTGGTATTTAATGGAGGTGATGCGGGGCTCAACTCCACGTTGACTTTGTTCAGGACGCCTGCTGAATTAAGTATCCATCAGACACTAAACTCTACAGTGACGGGCCTGTAGAGTCCACACCTCTTGAGTGTTGCTGGTCAATCAGAAGCCAGCAACTGTGGCTTGCATAACAGCACCACCAGGGGGAAGCAATGGCTGCTGCTGGAAATGCATGCACCCAAGGCCTAGGATCACTGAGATCCAGGCCACAGGTGAGTGATGGTGGGATGGCTTGTCCAGTAGCAAGATCCCCACCCCACCCCAAAATCATCCGATGATTTTGGCAGCAGGCCATTGACCAACAGACACTTTTACCCTCCCAGAAATTTGCAAAAAACCTCAACAGGGTTTGTTTTTGGGTTTCCACATGGCAAGGCCCTTACCTGTATTGGTTGAATATCAGCATTGGCAAGGTATCAGGATAAGACCTTTACCTGGGCATTAATTGCCTTCTTGAGGACCTCAATTGGTATCAGGGTAGAAAGGTTGTCCATAAACTTTCTGGCTCTGAACTTAATCCAGACAATGCAGGGTCCCCTTGCACCTGCTTAAATGCATCCACTCTGTCTATGGTCAAATTTTAAAAATGAATTCAAAGACCTCTATTAGGTCATTCCCCCATTTCAAGAAAAAGGAGACCCTGCCTGATTATGCTTTCCTGATAAGACAGACCTCAGTTCTGCTATCACCCTTGTATATCTGTTTTGCATCCTTCAGTGCCTCTACATCTTGTTTTCTCTTTAACATGGCAGCCAGAATGGCACAGTACTGTAAGCAGGATCTAACCAAAGTTTCATACAAGTTCAACAAAACTTCTCAATTTTATCCCTCTGGAGTCAAATCTGAGTGCTTAGTTTGCATTTGTTAGTTTTATTGACCATGGTCACAACTGTTAAGTAATTTACATATTTGTACTCGCCGCTCCCTTTGCTTCTCTAGTCCATTTAAATTCCTATTTTTCAATATGTGACTTGAACCTTTCCTTACCAAAATGTAATACAGGTTGAAATACATTTGCCAATTACATGTCCATTTTTCAAGTTTATTAATGTAATAAATGATATTTTCACATGTTTTATGCAGTCAATTGGCATGTGACTTGCAAAATACATATATTCATAACATTCTTTTAAATAATTTCCCATTAAATTGCCCCTTTGCTCCTTGTGTAGGATTTGGAATCTAGAGATTTTTGGAAAGAAAATAATGACGTCACTTATGCTACCATTGACCATACTAGACGACTGCCTAGACCACCTGTCAATCCAAGAAACACATCAATACAGTTTACTGAAACTGCCTCAACGATGCATCAACCATATACCAATTTCCATGTAATGTACTGAAGTACAAACTGTGTACTGTGAAGAGCATCAACTACATGGTGCTCAACATCTAAAAACTGTGAAATGAAATGTATTTTAGTGCATTTACTTATCAGACTAAAGATCAAATACTTAACTCAATTGTTCTTCAGTTATCAAAAAACAATATTTGTTCACTTTTATATTACTAACAAAAGCCAAATAAAATGCTTCAAAAACTGACCTAATAAAGTCCTCTCAGTACCAACACCCTTTTCTGGACAAATCACAAGTGTCTTTCAGAAATTTAAGATTTACGAGAGAAAAGATTTACAACTTTTACAGGAAATTCTCAATTTTTTAAAGGTTAAATGGGACCTCAAATAGAACATGGTAGGGTGTTCAGGCTGTGATCTTATGAAGCAACAGTTCTGGTAGAGGAATTTGTTGTGATGGAAACAGTGCAAAGATCCAAGCTATTTAATCATGAATGAAATCTTGCTAATTTTCTGCACAGAAAGACAGGCATCACTAAGCTAAAAATTCCTCACATAGGAGCAGGAGTACCCTATCAAACCTGCTGTCATTCTGGAAACCCGGTCACCCTTACTGTCAAACAGTTTTATGGTGGGGCAGGTAGGGCCAGGGGGCAAACTCACCCTTGCCCCAGTTAAGCCCCTTATGTGGCCACTTTAGGGCCTTTTCCTGCCCAGCCTCATTTTCTAGGTTGTAGGCAGATGACACATTGGGTGGGGAGAATATTAAAAACTTACATCTTGGGCCAGAAATGGCACCTCCATCAGAAACCCTCTTCTGACGGTGACACCCTCCCATGATGGTCCAGAGCCTCTGGGCCTCCCCCGCCCCCTGGCCTATCTTCTGGGATCAAACCGGCCCCAATGCTGTCCACTACGCTCCTCTTATCTGGACCCCCTACCACTTACCTGTCCTTCATGTCCAAGCATGTCACTGCCTGGAGAGCTGCTAGCCAAACTGATTGGGCGGCAGCTCTCCAAGGTATGACATCCTCCCCACAAAGGATGGAAGCCCAGCCTGCTGCCAAACCATGTGTGTTAGAACATAAAGTGACAGGCCTATTGGGAGAGAGCTGGGATGTGTTACCTGCCAACTCTCCTGGTGATGGGGGTTTGGTCCCTGCCATCCAAAAAGGTCAGGCCCTCGTCTCAGTTCTAAGTGGCTTCCCCCTTATTTTGAAAGTGTTCCCTAGTTCTCGACTCCTTAACTGGGGAACAGCTTATCTGCATGTTCCCTGTCTGTCCCTTTAAGTATTTTGTAGGCTTCAATCAGTTTGCCCCTCATTCTTCGAAACTCTAGAAAATACAGGCCCAGTTTCCCCAATCTCTCTTTAAGGGACAGCCCTGCCATCCCAAGATGAGAGAATCTGGTGAACCTTTGTTACACTCCATCTATGACAGTATCCTTCCCAAAGGTAAGGGGACCAAAATTGCACACACTACTTCAGGTACAGTCTACTCAAGGTTCCATGCATTTGAAACAAGACTTGACTATTCCTGTACTCAAGCCCTCATGAAAAGAACTGTTGCTAATTTTCTGCACAGAAGGACATGTTAAACTCCTTGCTAGAAATACCTCATACTGGTATTAACATAGAATAGACCATTCAAGGCCAACATACCATTAGCCTTCCTAATTCCCTGCTGCACTTGCATGTTAACTTTGTGACTTATTGACAAAGGCACCTAGGTCCTCTTGTATATCTACACTTTCTGAATCTCTCTCAATTTAAGAAATCCTCTGCGCATCTGTTCCTACCAAAGTGGATAACCTCACATTCTTCCACTTTATATTCCATCCGCTGTTCCGCCCACTCACTAAGTCTGCCCAAATCCTCTTGAAGCTGCTTTGCATCTTCCTCATAACACATTCCCATCTAACCGTGTCACCCGTGAACACGTAAATATTACATTTGGTCCCCATATCCAAATCATGGATATATATTGTGAACATCTGGTACATAATCAGCTTCCTTTTAAATGCTGACACTGTCAATAAATAAATGATCTTTGTGTTCTTTATACATAAAGGGAATTTCTTAAAACATTTCAAATATATTACAAGCATCAAAGTTCTATTTTGAAATTTGATAGTGTAAAATTCCACTTATTCATGTATTATGTTGTAAATGCAGAATACTATAATCTAAAAAGTGCTATTTCAAGAAGAAATTGAACTTCATGTTTTCCCGCGAGTTCCATCCCTGAGCATTCATTGTCAGTAATTCTATACTGGGCTGACCCTATAACCAACAAATTTTGAATACCATGATGTTCACCCTAACATTTTTGACACTTTCATAACAAGCATGATTAGATGCATGCATTTCGATTTTAATGTTTGGAAAGCACAGAGCTTAATTGCTGTGAACAAGTTTAATTTTGTTTGGCGAGAGAACTGTGGAATTCTGGAAGACTGGTCAGCTGAGACTCTTAGAAGTATTAAGACTGCCCTTTTCTCTTTTAAATGACTATTGCATTCACATCAAAGCCAGAACTTAGTTATCTGATGAGAGAACTATGGAGATTGGAAAATACACATCAGAACTAGACTCTAGATAAGAAGCTCCCAACATTGATGGCTATCTTACTGTCTTTTTATGAAAAAGTTCACATATTTAACAAAGTATGATGTCAGGAACATGATGGACAAAGTGTTCATACAGTACCACATATTACAGAAGTTTTCCAAACATTATACGATGCATTAAAATTAAACTTCAATACAGAGTCTTTGCCTAATTAGCAGTCAATGCACCTTGAAATTATTTCATGGTGTGAAGTGTTTCCAGGTGTCTCTGCATGATAAGGCACGATATAAACAAGTTTTGTTTTATTATAAACCATTTGTACATGCTCAATGAGTTTTACTTGAATACAAAATATTTTGGTCACCCATTCCAAGGATGTAACATATGGAACATTACCAAGAGATGCCTGTTAAATGTACAGTATTATATTGTGAATAGTTGCATCCCTCAGTTGCTTAGTCTCAGCAAACAACTTTGTCAATTAAATAGGATTTGGTAAAAATAAAATACATTCATAGAATGAAAACTTCGTACTTAAAATTGCAAGTTACAACAGGTAAAAGCACGTTAACATTTTCGTTACCATTTCCCATATACAACACAAAATTTTAAGTACAGTAAAGAGACAGATTTAACCTATCAATACTGACTTCACGTTTCCCTTACGTTACTACAACAAATATAACTTAATTTATAATATACAATGTACATGATAGCTTAACAATTTTGAGTCAGAACAACATCTAGCATTCTTAGTTATCGCCTTGTTCTTTTTGGTGGCACTTCAATTTTATGTTGTCCCCTTCTTCGTTCTCCTGGACTTGCTTCACGTTTGCGTCCTTGTTTAGTCACAGGAGATGGCTGACTCCTTGATCTGTGAAACAACAAAATTGTGACACACAGTATAGATATTGTATTTGGATTTAAATGTTCAGTTTAGAATTCCATTCCTGATCGCCATTTCCTCAAAGGGTCATATGGACTCGAAATTTGTTTGTCTCTCCACAGATGCTGCCCAGCCTGCTGGATTTAGAGCATTTTCTGTTTTTATTTCAGATTTTCAGTACCCATAGCATTTTTCTTTTATCACAATTTTCTTTACTCCATTATCACGTGATCCAGATTTTCCTCAGTGGTTTTATAGCCAAATCTTTGATGGGGCACAATTTCATCCTCACTTAATCAAGTTAGCATTCATCCTTTAAATTTCCTAGTGTCAGTCTGATTTACATTTTTCAAGTGAGTACCCACAGAGATTATTACCTTTAGAAAGATGTTACTTACACCAACAAAGTGGGGTCGGCCAGCTATTAAGCTGCGCAAGCTAAGGTGTGGTTTACTCCTTAAATTTCTAAATTGTAGCCAAAAGAAATGAATTGATCAACAAGTTGCTAAAATTCTGAAGGGCTTTCCACTGATGTTAGTAACATGCTTCCAATGCCATAATCCTTAATTGGATGACCACCATCCAATGATGGTGTGAAAATGGGAGGTTGACCATGAGTGTGTATGCTTCAGCAGCAAAGTACATTTCTCCTTGTACATTAATTACATGCAAATTGCATTTTTTGACTGATGCAGGTAATTTAATTCATAACAGATAATCTCAGGAAATCACAGAAATGATCCTGCTGAGCTAAATCCTAATCAGTTTTCAATTCTAAAATTAGGTGATCTGTATCAGTCAAAAATGCAATTAACACCAAGTAATTAATGAACAAAGAGAAATGTACTTGCCACTGAAGCATATACACTCACGGTCAACCTCCCATTTTCTCACACTGTAAAATGGTGGTCATCCAAAATTCTGCTGCTCATGTCTTAACAATTACTTTGTTATAGGTCACCCGGGTACTAGTTAATAGCACTAGCAAAGCACACTACTGATGAAGTCAGTAATCATATCAGCAAGTGGTACAGGAGAAATTAGTTCAAATCCCACCATGGCAGCTGGGGAAAGTTCAATTCATAAAAACATCCCATCACCAATGGTGACCATGAAACTACTGGACCATCATAAAAATCCATCTGGTTCACCTATGTTCTTCAGGGAAGGAAATCTGCCGCTTTACCCAGTCAGGCTGTCGAGCAACTCCAGACCCACAGCAATGTGGTTAACCCTTAACTGTCTTCTGAAATATTCCAGCAAGCCATTCACTTGTATTCAAGGTGATGGCTCATCACTAACTTCTCAAAGTCAATTAGCGATGGCCAATAAATGGCAGCAATGCTCACATCCCATGAATGAAACAAAAAAAAAATCAGGGAACAGGTAGGTCATCTGGCCCAAAAGTATATTATTCCATTTAGTTATCCATCTCAAGTATGTCCATCCGCAGCCATGATTTCTATAGCCTTGCAAATTTGTATAAATAAATATTTTTCCTGAATTTGTTTTCAACAATTACAAGCTAATGCCTCTTTTCTGGATTACTTTACTAGAGAGAACATTAGAACAATAGAAATGCAAGCAGCATTAGATCATACGGCCCCTCAAACCTGCTCCACCATTCAATACAATCATCGATGACCTTTGGCTCAATTCCACTTTCCTGACCTCTCCCCATTTCTCTTCATTCCTTGGGAGATCAAAATCTATTTCAACCTAAAATACACTTGATAATGGAGCGTTAGGTGGGGGGCACTCTTGAGCAACGTGATGGGAAGTCGGGCTTTTTCCAAGTTTGTGTCCAGTTTTTATTTTGTGTATTAAAATATGTTATGTTCATCATACTACTAATCTTTTATATTCTGTTTACTTCCCCTCTGCAGAGGCACCAGACAGGGCCATCTATTAGCCCAATTTATTTTTGATATTGTTATCGAACCACTTTGTGTCCTTTAGATTTAAGAAGGATGTCATTGGAATTAACAGGTCTCCTTTTATGCTGATGACCTTTTGTTGTACATAACTGACCTTTCTGTGTGAATACCCAATGTTTTTGACACTCTGCTCCAGTTTGCTAAGTTTTCAAGCTACAAATCTTGAAAAAGGTTTACTGCTTCCAATTAATTCTTTTGCATTCGGCCTAGCTTTTAACTTACTCCCCTTTAAATTTGGCTTCTGATAGTCTTAGTTACTTGGGAATATCTGAGACATGTGATTTCAAGAATCTTAAGTATAACTTCAGACCTTTGATAGAAAACACAAAGCAGGACTTTGCCCGTAGGCCAGTGCTGTACCTATCATTTGCTGGTCGTATCAAATCTGTCAAAACAATGATTTTACCTAAATTTTCGTATTTATTACAGACCATTCCTATTTTTAAAATATTTTTAAACCGCTTGATTAATTGATTTCCTCTTTCATTTGGAATAAAATAAACACCCCTGAATTCGTAAAATCTTTTTGAAAAGACCAAAATTTCAAGAGGGTTTTGCTTTGCTAATGTTTTGCATTGTTATTGGTCTGCCAGTATTCATAAGCTTATCTAATGAGCTCACTTATTTTTAGGCAATAACAACTCTGTTTGGACAACTATGGAACATTACTCTTGCCTCTCCATCTCTCCTGTTTCCTTATGTTCACATTTAACTGGCTTGTATATAATGCTACGTGCAAAATAGCATAAGTGTTGAATTCCCTTAAAATATGGTTCCAATTCAGAAACCACTTTGGATTTAAGTCTATTCTTCCTTCTATTCCGATTCATCCTAACCAATTTTTTCTGCCTTCTCTAATTGATTCAACCTTCCACCTTTGATCCAGATATGGTTTGAAATCTTTGGAAGACCTTTCCTCTGAGGGTTCGCTTGCTCCTTTGATTATCTAGTAATGGAGCCTTGTGTTCCCAAATTTCATTTTTTTTTTAGGTACCTGCAGGTTCACAGTTTTGCCAGGAAACATTTTATTTCCTTTCCTTCTCTATCTCCTGACAGTCCCATTGATTTTTGTTTAGGTGTTAATCCCATTTTAAAAGACTGTTTCACACATTTATAACATTATTCAAAAATTCTTTGGTCTGTCTTTAGCTAATATTAAGATATCTTGGGAGCAGGACCGGGACACTAAACTTTCTACTGGTCTATGGAAGTCGATTCCTTTCAGAGTGCATTCTTCATCGTCATGTATTAGACATGATCAGCTTCAATTTAATGTTTTTTGTCAGCTCTATATTTCTAGGGCAAGATTTGCCTGAACAGGCGTCGTAGTGTGGCGACTAGGGGATTTTCACAGTAACTTCATTGTAGTATTAATGTAAGCCTACTTGTGACTAATAAATAAACTTTGCTCGGATGAACTCCAGACTGGATCGTGCATGTGTACAGATGTCTTTTAGCTCTTGCAACACTTTTGGGTCACAGCCAAGGCGGCTACTTTCTGGTCCACTGTGTTCTTAGCCTTTTGTACATATATGGCAAATTTATTGAATTTAACTGCATTATTGGTTACTTTGGGGTAATTGCTGGCACATTAGCTGTAGATCACCACCAGTCAGATGCCTTGGCCTTTGCCTCATTACTTGCACATCTACTCATCTTATTCAATTGGATGTCTGCGGCTTTACCCTGCCACTTACATGAGTCAAAAAGATGTTTCTTAAACTTGAAAAGATTAAATTTACCTCACGCAGATCAATTTTAAAAAATTGATTCAGTCTGGCAACCTTTTATTCGTTACTTTGATAACTTTTCTTTTTCCTCTACAAGTGAATACTTCTGTCCATCCCACTTTCTTCCTTTGTCTCGTTTACAGCTTTTTCTTAGCCTGCATTTTATGAATTTTTGTAAAACCCAGTAAAGTTTAAAGTTTTAAAAAAGGAGCATCCACACACGTTGAAGTAGAGAATTCCAAAGACTCTCAATCATTTAGATCAAGAAATTTCTCATCACAGTCCTAAATAATCAACCCCTTCTCCTGAGACTGTACCAGTGTTCTCAATTCCCCAGCCAGAAGAAACAATATCTGCGTCTATCATACCCAGCCTCTTCAGAATCTTGTATATTTCAATGATACTAACTCTCACTTTTCTAACTTCAAGCATACAGGTCCAATTTACACATCCTCTCATTATAGTATAATCCTCTCATCCCAGGAGCCAATCTAGTGAACAGCTTCCAATACAGGTACATCCATCCTTGATCCAAGATATCAGACTGTGCCTAGTACTCCAGTTGTGATCTCACCAAAGTCCTGTACAATTCTAGCAAGACTTCCTTGCTCCTGTACTCCAATTCCCTTGCAATGAAGGCCAACATTATTTGCCTTCCTAATCGTGTGCTGTATTTGCATGCTAGCTTTCTGTTCCTTGTACAAGTACGAATAGGAGTTGAATCCTAGAGGTCCTAACAGTTTTCTTAATTAAGTTACCTGATCAGATCATCCCTTAATCGTCTCAGCTCCTGTCAAAATAATCCAGGTTTATCCAGTCTACCATCAAAGTTTTCTCCAAGGCCAGTACATCCTTAAGATAGGCATCCATACTCAAAAATAGTTTGGCTTCTACTCTGTAAAAATGTAGAGGCACCTCATTGTTTTTACTTCAATTACCTGTTCTGATGAAGTCCAGCATCTCAGTAACATTTCTGCTTACATTTTTGCACCAGCATTACCTCCCTTGCCCCCAAAACGTATTCGGAAAGCTACATATTGAATTTGGCACCTTACAGGATTGACATAAACTGTAACTTTAACTTGCTTTTAAATTGCAAATTTACTCAACAAATATCACTCGAATCAATTTTACACCCCAACCTGTTATGGTATGCAAGCGCATTAGCTAAAATTGGTGACAAAATCAAGATAGCCTATTTAATAGTTGTAACTTGTGATAATAAATTTAACCCAAATGATCCCCCCCACCAAAAAAAAATCTGTGAATGACAAAATTAAACATGTGGTAACTTTGTTGGCAATAGATTGCTGGGTCCAAAAGAAATGTGTCAACAGAAAGTTAATTAACTATGCACTACTTTTCAACAAGAGGGATAAATAGATCGTTATAAAATGAACATTTGCTTTATGGCTTTACCTTGTAATCGTCATTGTTGCTGGAGGATTCCCAGCCTTTGCATCAGAAGTTAGTTTCTCTTTTGCTGAAACTGATGAGCGTCGTTCTCGTTCAGTTACTGGCAAATGCTCAGGGCTGCTTATTCTTTTGGCTGCACGAGTGGTTGGTTTATTCTGAATGCTCAAACCAGATGTCTGGCTTCTACAAAATGGATAAAATATCAGAACTGTATGTACTGAACTTGCGAGTAGTCTGTCCCTTTGTAGTCAAGATTCTAAATGTCAGGTATGATAGAAGGTTATGGTTATAACATTTTTACGTGATGTTACTGCCAAAATTCAAGCAGTAACATGGACAACTAATTCCTTCATTACTATGTGATTATTACAGTTATTTCCAAAAAGATACTCAATGTATTGAAGGTCAATTATGTAACTAAGTCCAAATGGATTAACCTATATATTGATGCAAGAAAAATTAAAACCTTGGATCTCTGGAAAATATTAAAATTGCACCAGGAGTTGGTAGTATTATCTGAAACAGAAAGCTCTAGGCACAAATTTCACTGCGTAGGTGCTGTGTTGCAATGCTGCAGGTGCACATTTCAGTTAATACATAAACCAAGATGTTGACTGTGTTTTTAGCTATGCGTAAAAGGTGCAATTAGAAGACAAACAAGAATTTGCCTGGTGCCCTGATCAACCTTCTGCTCTCATGAAAGACCACTAGATCATACTGTAGCTACTGCACCTGATTACAGAGCATTAGATGAGCTAAGTTTGTTCTTTCTATTGTAAAAGCCAAGTGAAACTTTGCTAACCTATTAAGTCTCTCACAATTCATTAAAGTTTTAGACTTCAAGAGTTAATGGCATCAAGGGGTATGGGAAGAAAGTGGGAATATGACATTGAGATAGAGGACTGGCTGTGATCAGAATTAAATGGTGGAGCAGGCTTGAGGGTTGAATTGCCTACTCCTGTTCCTAATTTCTATGCAAAGTAGCTCTAACCGAAGACTATGAAGTAGTAATATATACCAGTCTTTCCATGTCATTCAGAAGCAACATTTTGAAGCAAATATCGTTGTAATTGTACAAAGTAAGTGTTGCTTTTAGGTTTATCCCTAAATAAAAAATGAATACATTAGAAATGGATGTCAGTAGAAGGGATACATAAACTGAATTTTTCCCTTTGCAAAGTATACATCTTGAAATGATAGCCATACAGCAAAACATTACCTTGTTTTTTCTTCAAGTTTTGTAGTAATTTTGCCTTCAGATTGTGTTGGTTTTTCTTCGTCTTCTAATTGAATTGGTTCAGTTTCTGCATCGACATCTTTTTCCTCTACTGCAGTTATCTCCTCTAAAGGCATTAAAAACACACACAAATCTCTTAACACTGATAATTGCAGGCTTAGATTCTTACACTATGTTTTTGATTAAAATCAGACCCTAGAAGAATCTGGAAGCTATGGAGAGGGTACAGAAAAGATTTACCAGGATGTTGCCTGGTATGAAGGACATTAGCTATGAGGAGAGGTTGGAGAAACTTGGTTTGTTTTCACTCGAATGACAGAGGTTGAGGGCCGACCTGATAGAAGTCTACAAGATTATGAGGAGCATGGACAGAATGGATAGTCAGAAGCTTTTTCCCAGGGTGGAAGAGTCAATTACTGGGGGGTCATAGGTTTAAGGTGCGAGGGCAAAGTTTAAAGGAGATGTACGAAGCAAGTTTTTTTTTAAACAGAGGGTGGTGGGTGCCAGGAACTTGCTGCTGGGGAAGTTGTGGAAGCAGATATGATAGTAACTTTTAAGGGGTGTCTTGATAAATACATGAATAGGATGGGAATAGAAGGATATGGTCCCTGGAAGGGTAGGAGGTTTTAGTTCAGACGGGCAGCATGGTCGGTGTAGGCTTGGAGCGCCGAAGGGCCTGCTCCTGTGCTGTAATTTTCTTGTTCTAAAAAGGAAAAACACATGAAGCTGAGATGATTGTTTATACCTGAATTAAGATGCCTTCGCTTGGGGGGATTTTCTATTGGAGTGTATGGACGCTTGGGTTTTCTTTCTCTTCGAGAGGATGTTTGCTCTTCGGCAGATTGTTTCACCTATATTGGGAGGAAAACCTGCATTAATACATTATATTTAACTCCTTTAAAAAGATATACATCTGAGCAGAAAACTGAGTTGCATAAAACATACATCCAGAGCCCTCAAAAAGTTCATCTGCACAAGACATGTGCGTTCTGTTCATTAGAAAGTGCAATCATTACAATGCATTATTTTGCCTATATAACCATGACACGATTTCAAAAGTAATTGCGCAAAGCACCAATACGATTAGATGCAAGCGCACAAGTATTTTTGATTTCCAGGAACAATTTTAATGAGTTTACACAGTGGCCCATACTAGCAGTGCAAGTGTATGGATATCGGCTGTTCAGAGGATTGGCATCATCTGTTGAATAGCCTGCCAACATTCACCGACGAGGATGCCATGAGGAATGGCTACTTTGGCACAGGGATAGTTGTGAGTGACAATCATATATCTTGGTATGGATCAGAAGGATGAATATTGGAAAAAGATAGGCAAGAGGACTTGGCAATAAGAAATGAGAACAACGGCTGGCAGAAATCCAAAAGATTCATGTGCCATCAAATCATAATTAAAAAAAGCACTTTTAGATCCAGCCTTTTATGTATCTTACAAAAACAAATTGCACATTCCCTTTTACTTTAAAAACCAGAACACTTAACCCATGACAATGCTGATCAGACTGATTTTGTTCAGTTTTCTATGCATCCAACATAATGAGACCAATATTTGAAAATTTGAATAGAAAGCCATTAAGTTTCTCCAAGCCTTTCAGATCATTGTGACAAAATCGTACAAAGCAAGTACCTATGCAGCAAAATAAATGAGGCTCAGCAAAACAGGCTCTCCTACTTGTTGGATTACCTGGGCCTGGTTGCTCCCCACAACTATAACAAATGCCATAAAATATTTAAAAAATAAAAAATTGACCCCCTAATAAAAACAAATATTTTAAACAATAATTAATGGAAAACATTTAATACTAACACCTAGAAAAACAAGCAATTCATATTGCTTGGCAACGCTCAAGATTTGAATTTCTTTGTGGGGAGAGGGACAATGTGCATAAGGTAGGTTCCTTTCTACTTATTGAATACGGAGCCACTTTGGTGAGTGAGGGTGTGCTGGCACGTGTAAGTGGTAATAAAGCGTAGCAGAGAAATGGTTTATTTCCTAATTGGGATTAAGACCATCTTTGTTTGCTGATTATATGTTTACTTCAGAAAGATTTAGGTAAACTAGTTAAAGTAATGCCATAATAATGAACACTTTAATGTAAATAGTCTTTTAAGGATGAAAATAAGCAGAACATAAAAATGAATTGAGAGACATTAACGCAAAAGCTCCATGCAAGATCAGGAAAGAGTGGTCAGCACAGAGCACAAATTGGGAATTTGGTGCAAGGGGAAATTCAGTACTGATAGCAAAGGAGATGCTGCTTTTTGCTTCAAACATTTGTAGAAGTTCCTGTAAGCTCGAGGCAGGACATATTTAGAAGGGCTGTCCAGTATTTTAGTGCTTAATGCAAGTTAGTACACAGAAAAAGAAAACAAACTAAAGTGGATACAAATAATCTAGACTAAGATTTGGCAAAGAAAGATAAATGTCCAGACTGCAATATGCGGGTTTTTGTGGACAGTTAGACTGCCCAGAGTGAACACATTTGCTAGTAGATGTCTCAAATCTTGCTTGGAGTCATTGAGATGTGATGAGTTGGAGGCATTCCAACACAATGGAGGGGGAGCAGCATCTGGACAGTTGCTCCAGACTTCGATCACACCTAGAGGTGCAGGTTCAGAAGGGGTTGATATGGATGTTAGTGTGCAGTTAAGAGGAATCCAAGAACGCAAGGGATAAAATAGAGAACAAAAAGAACGATCGGCATCAACAGGTATGATGCATTTGCTACCGGTGAGGATAAGGATTAAGACTGTTGGAAGAACAGCTAGAATACAGACACCGGCATCATGGAGCAGGAGTTTGCCCAAAAGGAGGGAAGCGTGATGTGGTGGTTGCATGTGATTCAATAACAAGGGAGACTGATAAACATCCTTTCTAAGCAGGATGGTAGGGCCCCACATGATACGTTGCCTATCTGTTGCCAGAGTGAAGAACATCTCAAACAGACTTGAACAGATACTGGAGAAGAAGGGATAAGATCCAGTGAGGTTGGGACCACAACATGGGGAATAGTAGGCAACAGACCGTGCTTGGAGTACACCAAGAAATGGAAGCGAAATTAAAGAACAGGACATCAAAGATTATAATCTCTGGATTATTACCTGAGCCATATGCAAATTGGCATAGAGATAAGATTAGCGAAGTAAACATGTGGCTGAATGAGTGCATTGGGAAGGGGGGAGGTGGGGTTCCATTTAGACTAAGACACTGGAGCAGAAGGCGGCCATTTGGCCCATCGAGTCTGCTTCACGAGTAAATGAAATCATAACTGATCTGATTATGATAATCCTCAACTGCACTTTCCAGTTTTATCTCCATAACCCTTGATTCCCTTACTCATTAAAAATCTACTTAACGATCCAGGCTCGACAGCCTTCTGAAGGAGGAATTCTACAGATTCACTAACTTCAAAGAAGAAGTTCCTCATCCGTCATAAATAGGTGGCCCCTTACTCTGAGATTATGCCCTCTGGTCCAAGACTCTCCCACAAGGGGAAACAACTTCTCAGCATCTATCCTGTCAAGCCTCTTGAGAATCCTATATGGCTCCTATAAGGTTGACTCTCATTCTTCTAAACTCCAATGAGTGCAGCCGTACCTACTCAACCTCTCCTCAAAGGAAAATCCATCCAAACCCAAGATCAATCTAGTAGCCCCCAATGCCAATGTATCTTTCCTTCGATAAGGTGGCCAACACAGTTCACAGCATTCCAGCTGTGGTCTAACTAATGTCTTGTATAATTTAGCACAACTTCCCTTTTTTTAAATACTCCATTGCCTTTGAAATAAAGGCCAACATTCCATTTGCCTTCCCTATTACATGCTGAATTTGCATGCTCGCTTTTTGTGATTTATGCACGAGGACCCCCAAATCTCTTTGTGCTGCAGCTTTCTGCAGTCTTTCTCCATTTTAATGATATTCAATTCATTTATTCTTCTGACCAAGGCGCATAACTTCAGATTTCTCTACATTAGATTCCAGCCTTACCACTTGCCTTCCCACCCTATTTTTGTGTCATCTGCAAACCTGTCAATGTACAGTCACTTCCCTCGTCCATGTCAATATATATTGTAAACAAATGTGGCCCGAGCACTGATCCCTGTTGCAGTCACACAGGGTCATCCTGAAAATGCCCCTCTTATCTGTCCTTCTATCAGTTAGTCAATCCTCTATCCATGCTAATGTACTATACCTAATGCCATGGGTTCTTAATATTACATCTAATTTTAGCTATCCTGCACCTTACATAATGATAAATTTGTCAGGCATGATATCCCCATTTTCATAGGACGCTTACACCAATATTGGGGCAGGAAGGAATTATACTACTGGGATGGGCTCCACCTGAAACAGGCTGGGACCAGGGTCCTAGTAGAAAGGAAAATAGATAAATAGATAACAAGAATTAAGCAGAAAAAATAATAATTTCCCTATAAGAATAAAGTGACTTCAGCATAAGGGAAGCAGCTGTTTGGTGAGAAGCTGGTGAGGGTTTATTTAAGTCTTAAGCTAATTTCTCTCAATTTACAACAAAGAACAAAACAGCACAGGAACAGGCCCTTCGGCCCTCCAAGCCCGTGCCGCTCCCTGGTCCAAACTAGACCATTCTTTTGTATCCCTCCATTCCCACTCCATTCATGTGGCTATCTAGATAAGTCTTAAACGTTCCCAGTGTGTCCGCCTCCACCACCTTGCCCGGCAGTGCATTCCAGGCCCTCACCACCCTCTGTGTAAAATACGTCCTTCTGATATCCGTGTTAAACCTCCCCCCCCCCCTCACCTTGAACCTATGACCCCTCGTGAACGTCACCACCGATCTGGGAAAAAGCTTCCCACCGTTCACCCTATCTATGCCTTTCATAATTTTATACACCTCTATTAGGTCACCCCTCATCCTCCGTCTTTCCAGGGAGAACTACCCCAGTTTACCCAATCTCTCCTCATAACTAAGCCCTTCCATACCAGGCAACATCCTGGTAAACCTCCTCTGCATTCTCTCTAAAGCCTCCACGTCCTTCCGGTAGTGTGGCGACCAGAACTGGGCGCAGTATCCCAAATGCAGCCGAACCAACGTTCTATACAACTGCAATATCAGACCCCAACTTTTATACTCTATGCCCCGTCCTATAAAGGCAAGCATGCCATATGCCTTATTCACTACCTTCTCCACCTGTGACGTCAATGACGTCACCTTCAAGGATCTGTGGACTTGCATACCCAGGTCCCTCTGCGTATCTACACCCTTTATGGTTCTACCATTTATCGTATTGCTCCCCCATACGTTAGTTCTACCAAAATGCATCACTTCGCATTTATCTGGATTGAACTCCATCTGCCATTTCTTTGCCCAAATTTCCAGCCTATCTATATCCTTCTGTAGCCTCTGACAATGTTCCTCACTATCTGCAAGTCCAGCCATTTGTGTCGTCCGCAAACTTACTGATCACCCCAGTTACACCTTCTTCCAGATCGTTTATATAAATCACAAACAGCAGAGGTCCCAATACAGAGCCCTGCGGAACACCACTAGTCACAGGCATCCAGCCGGAAAAAGACCCTTCCACTACCACCCCGTCTTCTGTGACCAAGCCAGTTCTCCACCCATCTAGCCACCTCCCCCTTTATCCCATGAGATCCAACCTTTTGCACCAACCTACCATGAGGGACTTTGTCAAACGTTTTACTAAAGACGACATCCACGGCCCTTCCTTCGTCAACCATTCTAGTCACTTCTTCAAAAAACTCCACCAGGTTAGTGAGGCATGACCTCCCTCTCACAAAGCCATGCTGACTATCGTTAATGAGTTTATTCCTTTCTAAATGCGCATACATCCTATCTCTAAGAACCCTCTCCAACAACTTCCCGACCACGGACGTCAAGCTCACCAGCCTATAATTTCCCGGGTTATCCTTCCTACCCTTCTTAAATAACGGGACATTAGCTATCCTCCAGTCCTCTGGGACCTCACCTGTGTCCAGTGACGAGACAAAGATTTGCGTCAGAGGCCCAGCGATTTCATCTCTCGTCTCCCTGAGCAGCCTGGGATAGATTCCATCGGACCCTGGGGATTTGTCAGTCTTTATATTCCCTAAAAAACCTAACACTTCCTCCCCTGTAATGGAGATTTTCTCTAACGGGTCAACACATCCCTCTCCTTTGTGAATAGCGATGCAAAGTATTCATTTAGGATCTCCCCTACTTCTTTGGGCTCTAAGCATAATTCCCCACTTTTGTCCCTGAGAGGTCCGATATTTTCCCTGACAACCCTTTTGTTCCTAACGTATGAATAAAATGCCTTGGGATTCTCCTTAATCCTGTCTGCCAAGGACATTTCGTGACCCTTTTTTGCCCTTCTAATTCCTCGTTTGAGTTCTTTCCTACTTTCTTTGTATTCCTCCAGAGCTCCCTCCGTTTTTAGCTGCCTGGACCTAATGTACGCCACTCTTTTCTTTTTGACCAATCCCTCAATTTCCCTGGTTATCCACGGTTCTCGAATCCTACCCTTCCTATCCTTCTTTTTTACAGGCACATGCCTGTCCTGCAGCCCTAACAACTGTTCCTTAAAAGACTCCCACATGCCAGATGTGGATTTACCCTCAAACAGCCTCTCCCAATCAACAGCTGCCAATTTCTGCCTAATCCCATTAAAGTTAGCCTTCCCCCAATTTAGTATGTGATTTAATAAATAGAAGCATGACCGGACACCTCAGTCCCATCAAATTCACATCTTATAGCTTTTGTGAACTCGAGGATGCTTCTCCTGAACAACCACATGTGCAGGAACTGTCGTCAGCTGGAAGAGTTCAAGCTCTGAGTTTCAGAGCTTGAGCAGTAGCTGGTGTCACTGGAAAATAATTGGTGAAGCAATGGTGATAGGGCTCCAGTTAAGGGGAGAGGCGGGTTTTTCTGCAGACACAGATGTGATTTGAGGATGATATGTTGCTTCCCAGCATCCAGGTTTTCACTAGGCTGCTGCAGAACATTGAGGCTGGGGTGCAGCGGGAGTGGTGGGGTATTTAACAATCAACGGTTTTAGTCCATAGCAGTACCAACAACATAGGTAGAGAGGGAGACAAGGTCCTGCAAGCCAATTTTAGGAAGCTAGCAAAGAGATTAAGAAGCAAGCTTTCAAAGGAAGCAATTGCTGGATTACTCCTAGTGCTACATACCAGTGAGTACAGAAACAGAAGATAGTGCAGATGAATGCCTGGTTAAAAAGATGACACAGGAAGGAAGACTTTAGATTTCTAGGACACTGTGATCAGTTCTGGGGATGTGTGGACTTGTACAGACCTGATATCGTACATCAACAGGCCCAGAAGCAATGCTCTCACAGGGCGGTTGTCAGTGCTATGGCAGAAAGTTTAAACTAATTAGGCATGATGATGGGAACTACAATGTAGCATTAGAAAAGAGAACAAGGTGCACAAAAGATTGGGAGATATATATAGCTTTAAACAAAGAAATACTTCAATATTACTTTGTGTCAGACTGAAAGCAAAGATGATCAAATTCAGGTTTACTTTGCATGTATGTAAATTCACAAAGCTGGCTGAAGGACCTGAAGGTGGGAATTGTGGAGATACTGGCTGTAATCTTCTAATCCTCTCAGCTATAGGTATAGTGTCAGGTTCGAGAATTGCAAATATTAAATCATTCAAAAAATGGTGCTATGCTAAACGCAGCAACTGTAGGCTAGTTAATTTGATTTTGGTTGTTAGAAAATTTTTAGAAAAGATAATCCTGGACAAAATTAAGTCACTTGGCCAAATGTGGATTAATTGGGAGAAGGCAGCACAGATTTGTTAAAGGCATATTGAGTTTAAACAACTTGAATGAGTTTTTTTTGACAAGGTAATAGAGAGGGTTGATGAGTAGGTAACACAATTGATGTGTCCATATGGACTTCCAAAGGGCATTTGATAAAGTGCCAAATATTAGACTTGCCATCAAAGTTGACATGTAGAGAATAAAAAGTAAGTAGTCTCACAACACCAGGTTAAAGTCCAGCAGGTTTATTTGGTAGCAAAAGCCACTAGCTTTCGAAGCACTGCTTCTTCATCAGGTGAGTGAGATCCCAAGAAGCAGCGCTTCGAAAGCTAGTGGCTTTTGCTACCAAATAAACCTGTTGGACTTTAACCTGGTGTTGTGAGACTTCTTACTGTGTTTACCCCAGTCCAACGCCAGCATCTCCACATCGGAGAATAAAAAGGACAGAGGCAACATTGACACAAAGGTGGCTGAACAACTGAGAACAGATTAGTGGCCGGTTTTTGGAATGGAGGAAGGAATCCAGTGAAGTTCAACAAGGGTCGGCATTAGGATCACTGATTTTGATCTACTTAACGTCCTATACCTGGCATACATAACAATTTTAAAATTTGCAATGACAAGGATTTGGGAATATTATGAACCGAGGAGGAGGATAGTGGTAGACTTCAAGACAGACAGACAGGCTGAATGAATGGGCAGACATTTGGCAGATGAAATTTAATGCAGAGAAGTGTGAAGTGATACATTTTGGTAGGAAAAATGAGGCAATATAAACTAAGAGACACGATTCTGAAGAAACAGAGACACCTGGGGATGTATGTACACAAATCATTGGAAGATGATAGCGCAGGTTGAGAAAGTGGTTAAAAAGACAAACGGAATTCTGAGCTTTATAAATACAGGTATAAGGAAATTATGAACATTTATAAAACACTGATTCAAATGGGATGTTTAATCCAATTCTAGGCACCATTCTATAGGAAAGATACAGAAAAGAGGGACTTCAGTTGAATGGATAGATTGGAGAAGCTGGGATTATTCTCGTCAGCAAAGAGAAATTTGGTAGAGATGTTCAAAATCATGAAAGGTCTATTTAGAACAGAGAGAAATCGTTCTTCAAGGCAGAAGAGTTGAGGACCAGAAAACATAGATTTCACTGGCAAAAGTACAATTGTAAATGAAGAAAAACATTTACTCGGCAAGTGGTTACAATTTACACTACCAGAGAGGCTGATGAAGGCAGATTAAATTGTGGCTTTGAAAGGCAATTGGATAAGCATCTGAAGAGGAATGATTTGAATGGCTATGGGGAAAGATCAAAGGAGTGTGACAAGTTAGATTGCTCCTGCAGAGATCTGGCATATACACAACGGGCTGAATGGCCTACTTCTCTGCTATGCATTTTTTCACAAGGTGAATTTGGGTTGTGCATTCACTGACAGCTTGTTTTCTAATGATATAAATTATCTGACCATGAGGGACAGCCTTCAAATTTACTGACATAAAATTAAATGAGCATGGCAATCAATGAGGAAGAATGTTTCAAAATGTAGAAGTGAAATAAAGTATTCCTTAGAAAGTGACAAAATAAAGCAAATAAGATTCTCGATTATATCTTGAATTTACATTTCAGCCAGGCCCCTGCTGGGAGTAGCATGCAGAGCTTTGGGCCCTCCATAATAGGAGCTTAAATAGGAATGGAAAAGATAGTGAGCGTTTCAGATTAATCCATGAATTAAAGGCTATTTCATCCAAACCTGCCAATTCAAAGTCATTTTTTAAATCAAAGTCTTTAAAGAATATCCAAACATTTGAATTCATTTTAACAAATGAGTACAGAACATGCCAGAAATGCTAAAAAAATATCAAAACATCAAATGTGACCTAAACCTGAGCACTATACAAGCTGCATAATGCATAAGTTCATTTTGCAATATTCTGAGAGATGCTTCCTGCCAACAGCCAGAAGTATCTCGGCCACTTCAGCATGCACATAATTATTAAATTGTAGGTAGGAACAGATGATTAATGGTCATAAAGATTGTTTTGCTGTCCTAAAGAACTTAACTGGTTATTTAATATGCTTCTCAGAACAGGGAACCTGCCATGGTTATCTCATCTGGCCTGCGAGTTGGGTTCACTCTGTGTTTGACTCTCAAAAATCCTCTAATATTCAGTAGTCACTCAGGAGTTCAAACTAGAAATGAGCAATAAATGCAACGCTTTCAGCATTATCCATGCCCTGAGAACAAAAAAAAAATTGGAACCATGCCGGTGATGGAGGCTGGTTCTCCATCATTGCCTGCTCATCAAATGCACTTTGGTCTCTTCCTCAATCTCATTGAGCAGCCAACACTGCCTTCCCCACAGCATCAACAATTATTGGGCAGCAATCCCTCAACAACACTGAAAATGAATTCACACTCCAAGTCTATTAACAGTTGCAAGAGAACTCAGAAACTTCCTGCTTCAGAATTGACTGCTTGTCCTCATGTGGAATTCATGGCAGTAAGATTGAGCTGGAGAGTTGAATTTACCGTGGCAAAAGCCATTTCAAACAGATCTACTTTTAGATGAGGGCACACCTTTCATCATTTCTGTAGTTACATAGGAGCAACAGCATCATGAAAAAATATGTGGGGAGAGGAACTAAACTCCTAATCTGAAAGAGTTTTTTTTCTACCACCCTCTACCCTTCACGGCATGTTTGTGCAAACCATAACAGTTTTGCAGCTCAGACCTTTTACCACCTGAAAATGTTTTATTGAAGTTAACATCCTGCTTCGATGCTGTTTTTGAGATAGCAATTCAGGCATTTTATTTAGCCAGTTGTTGACACTTCCTGTGGAAATATTGTTTACTGCCCCAAAGTGTCAAAATCTTTGGTGAATTCATTCATCTTTTTCCGTAAAGTGGGGTTGGGTAGTCCAACTACTCCACCCTGCTTGAATCAGTCTGAATTAAACTGCAAATTTTGGTGTGGAAAGCAAACTTAAATTCAAATGATTGGCTTATTTAATTTCTAGATAAGCAAAATTTTTCATAAGGAAACATTTTTTCAATTTGAATGAAACAGCTTTGAATCAAAAGTAAACTTGAGTTATAAAGTCTTAAAAAGGGTTCATCCTCCCACAGGAACAGACAAGAGGTGATTAATATAGGTTTTCAAAACCATGCAAAGTTTTGAAAGGATTTTGAAAGATTGCTTTCACAAATGGCCTGTTACTGAATATCTGCAATTCCGTTAGATAAGCAGAATACATGCCAGGTGCTGTGTCAAAGGCAGACAGAGAAGAGCATGGAAGAGGAAGCACACTTAAGTCACCCCTAATAGTTGAACCATTTGGCATTTTATTTTCCACCAACATGTATCCTTGCTATAAAGCTACTTACCACAGCTTCATCTTTCCACTCACAACTGGCACTTGTGATTATTTCTGATACAACATCCTGCTGAACTGGCAACTCTACATGAATGGGTAAAGAAATTTAGTAAGGAAAACTCTTTGCAAGATTGTGTTATTAGTTCTGTCATTGGTATAAATCCATAAAAAGCAAGCTACCTGTAGCAACACTGCAAAGAAAATGTCTCACTCTTGTGCACTCTTATCCAGTTCCATTCAAATACATTTAATCAACATGAAGTTGTTTTGTTAAAACGGAATAAGTGCACGTATATATTTAACTTTCAGTAGGGTCAATAACTTCAGGGGCACATCCAAGACAAAACAACCTGCTTAATTGGCACCCCTTCCAACTTAAACATTTACTCCCTCCACCACGTGTACTGTTTAAGATGCACAGCAACAACTCACCAAGGCTCCTTCGACAGCACCTTCCAAATCCATGACATCTACCACTTAGAAGGACAAGGGCAGTAGGCGCATGAGAACACCACCACCTGCAAGTTCCCCTCCAAGCCACACAACATGTTGACTTGTAACAATATTCCGCTCTTATCATTGTCACGAGATCAAAAACCTGCAATTCTCTAACAGCCCTATGGGTGTACCTGTACTTGATGGACTGTAGCAATTCAAGAAAGTGGCTCACACCATCTTTTCAAGGGCAATTAGGGATGGGGAACAAATGCTTGCCAATGATACCCACATCTCATAGAAGAGTAAAAAAATAATAAACTAATGGTGAAGTCTAAGCAGCTTCTAGCCTACATATAGTTTCAGAATCACATAGCTATCCACTATTTTGAAATATATACTGTGGAGATCATGTGAATGTTTCCCCAACCATCAGGTTTTCAGTTCTTTTCAATGGCAACCTGTAGGTTTGTAATGACAGGGAATAGGGAAATAACACAAATGTTCCTACTTGAACAAGACACTGTACTGAGAAAGCCAAAAGAACTGGTCGAAGGCTTGCCCTCAATAACACGGGATGGGGAGAAAATCAAGTGGCTCTGAAAAGATAACAACACGCAAAATCTCTAAAGCTATACTCCACAGTAAATTCCCAATGTTGGGTCGCTATTTCTGAATGAAAAACTCAATTAAACTATTTTTAAAAAAACAATTCTGTGAACACCCAACAGGTGATCTTTGTACATTTTCTTCTTACCTTGCATCTCCACTTTTGATGGGTCACATTTTGTATCAAGTTCTTCAGCTTCTTGTTCATTACATAAATCCTCTTTAATGTTTTCTGAAGTATGAGATTCTTCCTTTCCGGAACCTTCTACAGAAGGTTCAGCTGCATCTTGGCCAACTGAGGGTGTCTCATAGCTAAAGTTTTCATCAAGTGTTGGAGTAGCCGGTGAAGAAGGATCATAATGAACAAACTGTGCTATACTTGCAATAGGATGTTGAAGACCTGCATCACCCAATGTTGGAGTATCAGGAGAAATGGCCTCATAAGGGGAAAGTAAGGATCCACGCTGCTCCGCACTTAGAGGAATATTTAACTCATTTGGCCTTGCTGCTTGGTCAGCAGTTGCTTCTTCAGTTTGCTCTTTTTCCAACAGAGCTGTGGAATCACCAGTTTTGTTCTGTGCAGCTTCATGTTCTTTTTCACCCATAGGCATATTGTCCATATGCCTGCCCTCACTCTCTTCACTTTCCAAGCTTTCATTTCTCTCCTCTAATTTGTCTTCAGTTTTCAGAATCTTTTTTGCTTCCACCTTTAAGTCTCCTGTGCAATCGTGTGCAAATTGTTTTGAATCCAGTGTGCTTTCTTCTGATTTTAACTGGAAACTTTCCATTTCAGTTCCCTTGTCAGCATTAGTCTGATCAACTTGTACTTCTTCCTTTGACTTTGATTGCAAGCCTTCAGATATTTCCCCTGTATCATTTGCTTTGTCAATGTCTTTCATATGCCATTCCATTAATTTAGTTTCAGTATTTGCAGAATCATTTTTCTTCTCTTTTTCTTTTTCAATAGTTCTATCATCCTGCAGATGAGCTTCAGATTCTGGCTGATCATTCTCAGCTTTATTTCCCTCCCCTGTTCCATTGTCTTTAGCAGCTTCCACATTTCCACAGTTTGACGCTGCATTTTCCAGCTTACACCTCTCACTTGTTTGAACATCTCGATTATCTATTGATATCAGTTTGGACAGAGAATTTTGAGAGTCACTTTCTCTTTCTTTAGATTTTTCATTGCCTTGATTATTTTGCACTGTTTCCACTGATCTCGATTGAATGTTTTCCAAATCATCTTCCTTTTCTATGCTTTTCTCACTGCTTTGTCCTTTTTCTTTGGACTTCTCTTGCACATTTTCCAAGTGCTCTTGGGATTTAGACCGAATATTTCGGGAATCATTTATCTTTTCCTTTTCATTTCCACAATCATGGATGTTTTCCTGGCCTTTTTCTTTTGGTTTTGATTGAGGCTTTTCAGAGAACTCCCTGGATTTTAAACACTGGATGTTTTCTGAATTACATTTTGTGTCGATTCCCTTTTGTGTCTTTTGAATATCTTCCTCCAAATTTTCTTTGTAATTTGATCGAGAGCTTTCAGATTGTTCCATTGATTCTGACCATAACTGTTCGAAGTGCTCCTGGGATTTTGTCTGAGTATTTTCAAAATCATGCGTTTTCTCTATTTTATTAACTTTATCTTCCTGCGAGTCTTCCTCGGACCTCGATCGTGAATTTTCAGAATGAATGTTTTTAGAATCATGCCTCTTTTCGATTCCTTTCTCATTGCCTTGACCACCATCCTGCACGTTCTCCTTGATTCTTGATCGAGAGCTTTCTGAATGATCCTTGAGCTTTGACGCAGTGTTTTCAGAATCGCACTTCTTTTCCATTCCCCTTTCATTGTTTTCAACAACTTCCCACACTTTGTCCCTGGATTCAGAACAGCTGTTTTCAGAATCATGTCTCTTTTGAATGCTCTCACAATGAAGATCGCCCTGCAATTTTTCACTGGATTTTGATCGTGAGTTTGCTGAGAGCTCCTTGGGATTCACCCGAGCATTTCCAGAGTCGTGCCTCTTTTCCATTCCTTTCTGATTACATTCAATATCTTCCTTGGGCTTAGACCGTGAGCTTTCACTGCCTTCCTTGGATTTTGACCATGAGCTTTCAACGCTGTCCCTGGATTTTGACAGCAAGCTTTCACCATTATCCTTAGATTTCGACCGCAAACTTTCACCACCATCCTTGGATTGTGAACGGGAGCTTTCACCACTGTCTCTAGATTTAGACCGTGAGCTTTCACTATTTTCCTTGGATTTTGACCGTGAGCTTTCACCGTTGTCCTTGGATTTAGACCGTGAGCTTTCACCGTTGTCCTTGGATTTAGACCGCGAGCTTTCACCGTTGTCCTTGGATTGCGACCGCGAGCTTTCACCACTGTCTTTAGATTTAGACCGTGAGCTTTCACTATCATCCTTGGATTTAGATCGTGAGCTTGGATTCCCATCCTTGGATTTTGACCGTGAACTATCACCGCTGTCCTTGGATTTTGACCGTGAACTATCACTGCTGTCTTTAGATTTTGTCCGGGTGCTTTCACCACTGCCCTTGGATTGTGACCGCGAGCTTTCACTGCTAGCCTTGGACTTTGACCGTGAGCTTTCACTACTATCCTTGGATTGTGACCGTGCGTTTTCACTACTATCTTTGGATTTTGACCGCGAGCTTTCACCACTGTCCTTGGACTTTGACCGTGAGCTTTCACTACTATCCTTGGATTGTGACCGGGAGCCTTCACTGCTATCCTTGGACTTTGACCGCGAGCTTTCACCACTGTCCTTGGACTTTGACCGCGAGCTTTCACTACTATCCTTGGACTTTGACCGCGAGCTTTCACTACTATCCTTGGATTGTGACCGGGAGTTTTCACTACTATCTTTGGATTTTGACCCAAAGCTTTCACCACTGTCCTTGGACTTTGACCGCGAGCTTTCACTACTATCCTTGGATTGTGACCGGGAGTTTTCACTACTATCTTTGGATTTTGACCCAAAGCTTTCACCACTGTCCTTGGACTTTGACCGCGAGCTTTCACTACTATCCTTGGACTTTGACCGTGGGTTTTCAGTGCTATCCTTGGATTGCGACCGGGAGTTTTCGCTACTATCTTTGGATTTTGACCCAAAGCTTTCACCACTGTCCTTGGACTTTGACCGCGAGCTTTCACTACTATCCTTGGATTTTGTCCGCGTGCTTTCACTACTGTCCTTGGATTTTGTCCGCGTGCTTTCACTGCTGTCCTTGGATTGTGACCGGGAACTTTCAACAACTTCCTTAGATTTTGATCGAGACCTTTCAGAATCGTGTCTCTTTTCTATTCTCTTCTCATGTTTATCTTCCTGCAATTCCTCCTTGGACCTCGACCGTGAATTTTCAAAATTCTTTCTTTTCTCTTTAATTATAACATCTGCCAGTATACTTTCTCTTGATTTTGACCGAGAGCTTTCAGATTCATTTTGTATCTCTTTCACTTTCTCATGACTCCTTGTATCATCCTGCATTTTCTCTCTGGATTTTGACCAAAAGTTTCCAGATTCACCCCACCTCTCTTTGCTTTTCTCCTGGCCTTTCACAGTTTCCTGCAAGCTTTCCTTGAATCTTGACCGTGATCGTTCGGACTCATTCCTCTTTTCATTGCCTTTATCATCTTGTTCATTTTCTTTAAATTTTGTTCGACTATGCTCAACTTCATTTTTCACCTCCTTGCTTCTCTCATGGCCTTTAACATCTTCATGTGTATTTTCCTTGAATTTGGGCCGAGAGTTTTCAGAATCATTCCGTTTCTCTTTCCCCTTTTCAGTGGCCTTTTGATCTTCTTGTGAGTTTTCCTTGAATTTTGGTCGAGTGCTTTCAGCTTCATTTCTCTTTTCTTTGTTTTTTTCATGGCCTTTTGCGCCTTCCTGTGTATTGTCCCTGGATTTTGGCAAAGAGTTTTCAGCATCATATCTTTTTTCTTTCTCTTTCTCATCATATTTTTCTTGCTGCTTTATTTTTGTGTGCTCTCTAGATTTGGCATCTTGGCTCTGTTCTATTAAAGACGAATCTAAAGAATTAGAAGAAACCAGAGCTTTGCTGTCGCTCTTTGAAACAATAACGTAAAGGCAATTGGACATGGCTTTCTCGTCTGAAATATCCTTCATCTTCGGCTCAGCATCTATATGAAAATTGTCTGTTCTTAAGCCACTTTTAGACACCACCACTTCCTCTTCACTTTCTTTTATATGATTGACATCATGTTTCTGCTTAGATGATTCCTTATTTATATTTCCTCCTATTTCAAAATCATTAAATTTATTATCGACAGTCACTTCCAATGCTTCCATAACTGACTCTTGAGGGGACGAATTGCTTCTTAGTTGCTTTCGACAAGGCTCATGATCCATTTTCAATTCATCACTGCTCTCATCATTTGATTGAATAGACTCCGAAAGTCTCCTAACAGGCTTTGATGGCAGATTTGTGGGCACTGTACTCTTGGAATCTTTTGAAGCAAAGGAAGCAACAAGCTTTTCTTTATTCTGAAAAAAACAAGATCAAATTTTAGTGGTTAAACAAGAAACAAAAGTAGTTTCAAAATAATCTCAGCACTAAGTGGAACAGAAATACCTGCCCATCTTTTACAGGATGATAAAGATGAGCACTGAACTGAAAATCTATTTGTTTTAGATGATTGAGCACAATAGTGCAGAAAAACATTTATGCTGTACAATGGCTTACTTTGATTGAGTTACTCTATGCAGATTACATACAAATGGGACAAGAGCAGCATTTTCAAGTGAAATCTTTGGAAAAGTATCAAAAATTAAGATTCAATATTTATCAGTTTATAGAGTGAAATGTATCCCATTTTGAGCACCAGATAAATACTTTGTCCTTGAAACTCGAACAAATAGCAACTTCTACACAGAATGCAACAACTTTTCCCTCAATTTTTGGGTATATATTCTTGAGACAAGAAATTAGTTTTCAAATTTAATTCAAGCTAATACTTCATAATTGCCACTTGCACATTAGAAAAGAACTGGCTATTTCATTTATGCTGTTGCAAAATGCGCAAATTCTAGATAGCTATTATCTACCTCGGTTTTAACATGTGTCTCGCTAAATTCTTCTGGTTGTTCACGCTTCCTTTTTCGATCTTCATGCAAAGCAAGTTCCTCTGCTGGATTTCTGAAAATAACGGATAACAATTTAAGAATGTAAACATGCAATAACTCCCAATACATGTAAAATTTGCATTATTCTGCTTATTTTCCAATATTAATTATATTGACAAAAAAATGGATCCAAAAATCAGTCCATGTTGTCATGGCACAAGTTTGTGGTAGAACATATGTTCACATCTACAATTCCCAATGCCACTGAGTGGTCAATGTTAACTTACACTAATGTGGGAGATTTGCTGCAGGCTACTTTTAAACATCTGGCAACCAGGCCAAGAACCAGATATGGGCTTGGCTATTCTCGCGTCACTGCAGTTGGTCCATTGCTTTAGGTTGATTGGCCATACTAAACTGTCCCTTAGTGTCAGCGGGATTAGCAGGGTAAACACATGGGATTACGGGGATAGGGTCTGGGTGGGATTGCTGTTAGTGCAGACTCAATAGGCCGAATGGTCTTCTTCTGCGCTGTGCAGAATTCTATGATTCTACGCCTTTGGACACCCCAAAAATGTTAACACAGATTGTAATCATCTTTACCAAAAGAACAAATATACTCAGATTATCTATTCATCACAAGATGTAATGTGGCTAAAAAAAATCATGCAAACATGTCTAGTTTTGTCATTTTACTTTTAAAACCACTCCACATATCAAGTAACGGCTGAAGGCATTGGATACTGCAACTGGTATGTGCCCTTATGCTGGTTTTTATACGTATTCAAGAACTTGCCCATCCCTTAGCCAAGCTAAACCAAGCTGTTCCTGATTTGCGTTGGCACAATTAACAAAACCATACCTCAAGAAATCATCTTTATACTGTTTTGTTCCTGGTTTTAGTTTCTTCTTTGTAGGCTGTTCACCAGAGGTCAAATGCTCGGCTCAGCACTCACAGCAGCACCGCTCGGCCCAGTGCTCGTTCATATCGGCCCTGCTTTGCCCAGTGCTCGTTCATAGCAGCACCGCTCTGCCCAGTCATGGATTCTCTGGAACAGCTCTCTCCAGCGGATTCCTATGCGAGATCCTGGCCAGTAGATGCACTACTTATTAGTGTCTCTGGCTGTCTCTTTTTTGTCACGATATGATGCATGTCCACAGTCTGCTTGCCTTGCTCGCAAGTGAAAGAAGCTTGTGTCCAAGTTAATTTGCGCCAAAAGAACATACATCCAGGGCGCTTGGCGCCAAGTGCACACGCAGGGCTCGCTGACCCGCTCACTGTTGCATCTTACATAGAACATAGAAAGCCACAGCACAAACAGGCCCTTCGGCCCACAAGTTGCGCCGATCGCATCCCCACCTCTAGGCCTATCTATAGCCCTCAATCCCATTAAATCCCATGTACTCATCCAGAAGTCTCTTAAAAGACCCCAACGAGTTTGCCTCCACCACCACCGACGTCAGCCGATTCCACTCACCCACCACCCTCTGAGTGAAAAACTTACCCCTGACATCTCCTCTGTACCTACCCCCCAGCACCTTAAACCTGTGTCCTCTCGTAGCAACCATTTCAGCCCTTGGAAATAGCCTCTGAGAGTCTACCCTATCCAGACCTCTCAACATCTTGTAAACCTCTATCAGGTCACCTCTCATCCTTCGTCTCTCCAGGGAGAAGAGACCAAGCTCCCTCAACCTATCCTCATAAGGCATGCCCCCCAATCCAGGCAACATCCTTGTAAATCTCCTCTGCACCCTTTCAATGGCTTCAACATCTTTCCTGTAATGAGGTGACCAGAACTGCGCGCAGTACTCCAAGTGGGGTCTAACAAGGGTCCTATAAAGCTGCAGCATTATCTCCCGACTCCTAAACTCAATCCCTCGATTAATGAAGGCCAGTACGCCGTACGCCTTCTTGACCGCATCCTCCACCTGCGAGGCCGATTTAAGAGTCCTATGGACCCGGACCCCAAGGTCCTTCTGATCCTCTTACGGTCAGAGACTACCATTAATTATTAAGATAAAGGCAAAATACTTGGATGCTGTAATCTGAAAGAAAAACAAAGTGCTGGAGAAACTCAACAAGCCTGACAGCATCTGTGGGAAGAGAACAGAGCAGACGTTTGGAGTCAGGAGTCATCCAGACTTGAAATGTTGGCTCTTTTCTCTATCCACAAATGCTGTCAGACCTGCTGAGTTTCTCTAGCATTTTCTGTTTTTCCTACTATTAATTATGTTTAGTTCCACACTCACTGCACAGAAATTGACTTCTCCAGCCAGCAGATGTTACAAAATTTCTCCTCCTGCTTTAGACACGCACCCACTGGTCTCAGTACATTACTCTATTCATCCCCTCTATGGCTCATAAACAATTTCCAAAGGAGTAAATAATTGAGACAGTGGGGTTTCACTGCAGTTAGAGTGGTGTGCAGTGTTGGCATCTAAGTTAGGTGATCTGTGAGGAACACCACAACCCTTTTTACACCCACCCTCAGGTAAGCTTGACCTACAAGATGCACTGCAGGGCCTCACCAAGGTTCCTTAGGCAGCTCCTTCCAAACCAACAACCGTTACCATTTAGAAGGACAAGAGCAGATATCTGGGAACACCACAACCTGGAGGCTCCCCTCCAAGTCAGTCACCATCCTGACTCGGAAATATATCGCCGATCATATTGTCTCTGGGTCAAAATCCTGGAATTCCCTCCTGTGGGCACTCTGGGTGTAGATACATAAGTTCATAACAACTATGAGGTGTAGGCCATCTGGTCCCTCGAGCCTGCTCCACCATTCTATAATGACTGATCTTTTGTGGACTCAGCTCCACTTACCCGTCTGCTCAGCATAACCCTTAATTCCTTTACTGTTCAAAAATCTATCTTTGCCGTATTAACATTCAGCAAGGTAGCCTCAACTGTACCCAATGGGACAATTTCTATCCAGATGTCTCATTATTTCTTCCTTGATGATAGTCAAGTATTTTCTCCACTACAGAAATTAAACTAACCAGCCTACAGTTACCCGCCTTTTGTCTTACCTCCTTTTTTAAACAGTGGCATCACATTTGCAGTTTTCCAATCTGCGGGAGCCACCCCAGAGTCCAGCGAATTTTGGTACATTACCACTAGTGCATTTGCTATTTCTCCCTCCATCTCTTAGTACCCTGGGATGCATTCCATCAGGACCAGGAGACTTGTCTACTCTTGGCCCCATTAGCTTGCCCAACACTACCTCTTTAGTGATAATGATAGTTTCCAGGTCCTCACCTGCCATAGCTTCCTTGTCATCAATTTTTGGCATGTTATTTGTGTCTTCCACTGTGAAGACCGACACAAAATGCCCATTCAATGCCTCAGCCATTTCCTCATTTCCCATGATTAAATCCTCCTTCTCATCCTCCGAAGGACCAATGTTTACCCTAGCCACTCTTTTTCATTTTATATATTTGTAGAAGCTTTTGCCATCTGTTTTTTATATTCTGAGCGGGTTTACTCTCATTATCCATCTTACTTTTCTTAACAGCTTTTTTGTGGCTTTCTGTTGACCTTTCATGATTTCCCAATCCTTCAGTCTCCCACTCGTCCCACTTTGTAAGCATATCTTTCAATTTGATACCCTTCTTTATTTCCTTAGATATCCATGGCTGACTATCCCCTTTTCTACAATCCTTCCTTTTCACTGGTATATACTTTTGCTGAGCACTGTGAAAAATCGTTTTGAAAGTTGTCCACTGTTCCTCAATTGTCCCACCATAAAATTTTTGCTCCCAGTCTACCTTAGCCAACTCCTCCCTCATCCCATTGTAGTCTCCTTTGCTTAAGCCCAAGACACTGGTATTGGATTTTACCTTCTCACCCTCCACCTGTTTTTAAATTCAACCATACTGTGGTCGCGCCTTCTGAAAGGATCCCTAACTAGAAGATTAATTATTCCTGTCTCATTACACAGGACTAGATCTAGAATAGCTTGCTCCCTCGTAGGTTCAAGGAAACTATCGTGGATATATTCTATAAGCTCCTCCTCAAGACTGCCTTGACCAACCTGGTTTGACTAATCGACATGTAGATTAAAATCCCTCATAATTGCTGTACCAGTTTTACATGCAACAGTTCTTTCATTGTTCACTGCCCATCCCACCGTGATGTAATTATTTGGTGGCCTCTAGACTACGCCTATCAGTGACTTTTTCTCCTTACTAATTCTAATTTCCACCAATGGATTCAACTTTTTTCTCCATAGAACCTATATCATCTCTCACTACTACCCTATCATCCCTAAATATCAGAGCTACACTACCTCCCTTACTTTCCTGTTTGTCCTTCCGAATAGTCTGATACCACTGGATATTTAACTCCCAGTCGTGACCATCCAGCAACCATGTCTGCAATGGCCATTAAATCATACTCGCGATGACTTGTGCTGGCAACTCATTCATCTTGTTTCGAATGCTACCAACATTTAGGTGAAGTGCCCTTATGCTAGTTTTTTTAACCTTTTTGAATCCTAACACCTCCATTAATATCATTTAAACCTCCTCTCCACATGCTAACTTGCTGTTTTGCTTCCCATTAACCATTATATTCCCCGTAGTTATACCTTTCCTTTCCCCGTCACTCTGGTACACCTCAGAAACTGCAGCAGTTCAAGAAGACAGCTCACCACCACCTTCTGAAGGGCAACTAGAGATGGACAATAAATTCTGTTTGAGCCAGTAATGCCCACACCCCACAAAAAATTTAAAAAACACATGCTTTTTGCCAACTGACATAGCTGAAGCACATGGAGTTATTTAATCAGTTACGCACGCAAATATGCTTTATCAAAACCAGCTGTGTTCTAGGAATTATTATACCTTGATTCTCCTTTTCTTTTTCTTCTTAACGCCACTTTTTTTTCTAAGACTTTTTGTTCTTTCAAGGTGGCTTTGTTTACTTTTGGAATGAGGGCTGCTGGTTGCATTTTCCTTGAATTCATTTCAACATCGGAATTACTGCTAATACCTGGAATAAAAATTAAGGTAGAAAGCATAAAAATACTTAAAATTTAATCTTCAGGCACTGTCATTAAATTAGATCATGGCTGATCTTCTAACATAACGTCATTTTTCCACACTATCCCCATATCCATGATGTTTTTACTTTCTAGAAATCTATCAACCTGTCTGGAACATATTCAACGACTGAACCACCACAGGGTAGAGAATTCCAAAAATTTACTACCCTCTGCAGAAATTCCTCCTCATCCCAATCCTAAATGGCCTGAAGTTAAAGTTTATTTATTAGTCACAAGTAAAGCTTACATTAACACTGCAATGAAGTTAGTGTGAAATTCCCCTCATCGCCACATTCTGGCACCCTGTTCGGGTCAATGCACTGAACCAGCATGTCTTTCAGATGCCTATCTCTTATTCTGAGACCATGTACCTTTGTTTTAGACCTACCCTGCCAGGGAAACATACTTTCTGCATTGACCTTGTCGATACCTGCAACAATTTTGTTTGTTTCAATGAGATCACCTCTCATTCTTCTAAACGCTAGAGAACACAGGCCCGGTCTCCTCAATCTATCCTCATAGAACAATCCTGCCATCCCAGAAATCAGTCTGGCAAATCTTATATGTACTCACTCTCTGACAAGTATATCCTTCCTTAGGCAAGGAAATCAAAACTGTACACAATACTCCAGGTCAGTCTCTCCAAGGCACTACACAATTGCAACAAGGCACCTTTACTGCTGTAGTCAAATCATTTTGCAATAAAGGCTAAAATACCATTTGTCTTTCTAATTGCATCTGCAAAGTTATCCTTAGAGAGTGGGGAGGCTCTGAGGTCCCCACATAAGGATTGGCTGGCAATTGCCTGGGAAGTTTAAACTTTCATCGGGCAGTTACCTTGCACCTGGAACCATCTGATACTAGGTTTCAATGGGCAAACTTCGGATGGTTCCAACTGTCTTACAGGAATACCTACTCATGAAAAATTAGAGCAACTAAAACCACTTCTAACTTGTGCATTGGACCTCCCGACTACAGCCCCCACCGTACTGCCCGATTAACACCTCAGCCCCCTAACTATCCCCCACACCTCAAACTACCTGCATTGGATTCCTTGACTACATCCTCCTCCTTCCCCCCAAATCCCTCTGGAACCCCTCACTTCTCCCATTGGACCCCCACTACATCCACTATCATCCACAACCTCATGCTCCCAACTGCCCTTCCCCACCAATCACTCAAATTACCCACTCGCCACACGCCCCCCCCTCCCCCCCAACAATTCCCTCGACTGACCACACCCTGCACTGACCACACGATCCCCGCCCGTCAACCATGCGATCCGCCCCAGTAAACCTTACCTTCTCCCTGGCTTCCCAAGGTGGCTGGGCCTTGAAGCCTATCTGCTTGATGACAGCTAGTGCTGCTAAAATGGGGGTATGGCTTCCTTTCTCTTGCACGTGATTGGAGGCCATGGGAACCTGTTGCACTGCACTATTCTCACCTGGCCCAAATTGGAAGGTGGGGTGAGAAAAACGCGGCTGCATTTCAGTGCAAGTAAATAGTGGAGTATCAATCTGACTGTGGCTGTCACCATGGAAATTCTGGTTCATTTCATTCCACCTGCCACGTCCTGCCCATTTACAGCTTATTCAAATTCCCTTGAAGCCTCTTTGCGTTCTCCTCACAATTAACATTCTTCCAAATTTTATGTCATCATCAAACTTGAAAATATTATGTTTGGTCCCCACATTCAAATCATTGATATTAACATTAAAGGATGACAAACACAAAGGACCAAATCCATGTTCTTAACCTCTACAATCTCACATATTTGATTTTCAGTTATAAGCACATAAATGCCTTGTCTAATTTTGTTTAAAAAGTTCTAACGGTTCTAAAATAGCCTGTTTGCATGGACTAGCAATTGATGGAATCTGAAAAACATCTGCAAGCCTGAAAAGGCACTGCTGAGAAATATCTTGTACGGACTGCATTAAGTAATGCAAATTACAACTGGCAAATCTAGAACAACATGACAGTAAATCGAGATCCATGCCAGTTCTAACTAACCAGTAAGGTCAATGTTTTCAACGCTGTCAAAAGCAATCAAACATATTGCAGAATCTTCAGCCACACTATTAGGACTATTGATTTCAGAGGCTGGTATTTCCCTAATAACGAAACAGGAAAATAGGTGCGTTTTTTGAAGAGAAAATTTAACCCCATAGATTGCAACTTGGCTGAAAGCTTTAGTTTAAATTTAATTAAATTGAACTGTTAGGAAAACACAAAATAACCATTAAAATGCAACCAAGTAAATGCATATCTTGTTTTGCAGCTCGGAACTGAAGAGTTAACTACCTTTTTCCAGCGTTTGGAAATCTTCTTCGTCTCTCCACCTTTCGTCTGGTGGTCTTTCTTTTTCATTTTCCACATGTTTGAATTTGTCCTCACCCCTTTCCCTGTTCCACTGCCGCCTAAGTAATCGCTCTGCCTTCTCTTTCGCCTATGTAAATAGATGGTAAAAGCGTAACTATACCTAGCATAGAGAACGGCCAGCGAAACCTCTGTTCCCTCAACAAATTCTGTTCCTAGCAGTATTTCTTCCATGTCCACTGGTTATCTTCAGTTTGGATATTTGGTGCTTGCTTACACAAACAAAAGATGAATATGATTCATGCCTTGCACAGCAAGTGGACAAAACAGAGATGGATATGGATTTGTATTCCATACTTGTTGAAAGTGAAACCAGCAAGTGGCCTTTGAAGCTCAAGCATAAATTAGTTCAGAATTAAATATGCTTGCTACGAATCAACAGATTCCAGACATCATGAGATTGGTATGAAGCAAACATCTACTTTATTTTTGGTTCCTGTACTCTAATTTACACAATCCCAGATTAGCATCTTGGCATTCCACCCCAAATATTTCTCAGTTATGTAACAAGAAAAGGTCACAGACCATGAGTGAAGTTCATAACTGTCATCCGCATCCAGGAATTAGATGGAGTTCCAAAGCAACATACTGGGAACCAAAGAAGAACAGAAAATGCTGGAAATACTCCGGTCAGGAACATCCATGGAAAGAGACACAGAATTAACTTTTCAAGTTAGAGACCTTTTGTCAAAACTATAAAAGACATTCCAGGTTCTAAGCAAGTTGAAAGACAGGGAAAGTGAACAGGGGTAAGGGAGGAGAACAAAAGGGGAGGGTAGCATGGAAGATGTTCAGTCCACAAGCATAACCACAGGCTTCCAGCCCCATCATTTTAATTCTCCTTCCCATTCTGATCTCTATGCCTTTGACCTCAAGACCTTGTCTTTCAATCAGGCACTTTGCAGCCTTGTGGACTCAACATCAAATTCAACTATATCGGATCATAATCTCTGTCCTTTTTTTTCTGATAGAATCATCTGTTGATGATTTGGTGATTTCCACCAACACCCCCTTCAAACCTATATTTTGTTTCTTGTCCCCTTGTGTTCCATGAGCACTCGCTTTTTGCCTTGCACCGTCATCCCAGTTAATCTCTCTGGCCTTCTGACATTTCCACTCCATCTGACGAAGGAGCAGTGCTCCGAAAGCTTATGGTATTTGCTACCAAATAAACCTGTTGGACTTTAACCTGGTGTTGTGAGACTTCTTACCGTCTTCTGCCACAGCACAGGTGTTCCTTTGTTCTCCCCCAACTTTGCCTCCGTACTTACTTGAAATCTGTTACATCTAACTTTTCCAGTTCTGATGAAAGGTCACCAAACTCAAATGGTATTCCTATTTCTCTCTCAACAGTAACAGTTTTGGTTGTATCTGTGAAGCATTTACAGCATTTTCCGTTTTTATATTAGATTGGAATCCCTGGTATCAAAAGAAACTGGCAGTGCAGGAACTAAACTAGCAAATGGATAAGATTAAATTGGTGAAGTAATTCTGCAACAAATTGCATGCTCTCATTGTCAAAGCCTGCAATTTCACCAAGCCAATTTCCTAATATATCGATACCACAAAAATAAAATAAAAATCTCAATCACTTCTTCTAATTGTTCCATTCACTCCACACTCTCAAATTCAAAGTGCAAACTTTCAATGCAGACACAAGAAAAAGGAACAGCTCTAACTTACGATTGACTGTCGACGCTGAACTACTGTTTCTTCATCATCTGAATCACTGTAATACTTTGAATATAGAAATGGTTTGTGGACATATGGATGACGCCCAAGTTTCACTCTGCCCTCCTTTTGCTCCTCGTTTCTTTCCAATTTGTTATCATTTTCTAAACAAAGATAAATGTTTAATCAAAACCTAGGATTTCCTGTCCAAAATGCTTTATTTTGGCTTCAGCTTTCTGAATCCATTGGTCGCAGTCCAACATACCATATTCATAAAATGGGTGAAACACCAAGCATCGAGAGCTTCCCGCTCAATTTCAGGTACTCCTTAGCTGCTGACAGATGATGTCAAATTATTAAATTGTTTCAACAACTTGAAATAACTTTTCATAAACTGGATTGATTTCTGATAATGGCAGCTTCCTTGTGTGTGATATTACCGAACCTCTCCAAAATGCATGGAGTATGGGGAGGAACAGAAGGGAGACTATGCCGAGTCAGACATAGACTATGAAGTTGGGAGTTTGGTTCACGTGGGAATTCGGTGCAGAGGGGAAAAGAGGTGTTCCTTTTTTATTGTTAAGCCTCCTGTCGCTGTAGAAAACATGTTTCTGATGCGCTGCAGAACGTGGGAGCTGTTGAGACACCAGTGTGATCCATGGCAACCACGTCTGTAGTGTCTGAGTTTATGAGCTGAAAACGAAACTTTGAATACTGCCATGGATCAGGGAGGGGGGAAATTACACTTTGAACCCGGAGGATAGGGTTGTCTGATTTGGTCAGGAATTGGAGAGTCTAATTGTTAGTGAGGCAGGTAAGGGGATTGAGAAGGTAGAAGCGGAGGAACCTCAGCCCTTGCAATTGTTCAACAAGTTCAAGCTTGTATGGGTGAGATAGGATGCTTTTTGAAAAAAGATAATTTAAGGGATGTGGTCTTCGCTTTATTGTCAGTGCGCAGGAAGCCATTCAAGTGAGGGGAGTAACTAAAAATGCAGAGGTAATAGGGCACAGCATAATCAGAGGTGGAGACAGTTCTCTGCAATTGAGAGTCCAGAAGGTTGTGTTGTCTTCCTGGTGACAGGATTCGGCACATTTACTCAGGACTGGAAAAGAACCTGCAATGGAAGGGAAAGGATCCAGTTGTTGTGGTCCACATGGGATGTTGTCTACCTGGATGTCAGCAAGGCCTTTGACAAGGTCCCTCATGGGAGGTTAGTTAGGAAGGTTCAGTCGCTGGGTATACATGGGGAGGTAGTAAATTGGATAAGACACTGGCTCAATGGAAGAAGCCAGAGAGTGGTTGTGGAGGATTGTTTCTCTGAGTGGAGGCCTGTGACTAGTGGTGTGCCGCAGGGATCGGTGTTGGGTCCGTTGTTGTTTGTCATCTATATCAATGATCTGGATGATAATGTGGTAAATTGGATCAGCAAGTTTGCTGATGATACAAAGATTGGAGGTGTAGTGGACAGTGAGGAAGGTTTTCAAAGCTTGCAGAGGGATTTGGACCAACTAGAAAAATGGGCTGAAAAATGGCAAATGGAATTTAACGCAGACAAGTGAGAGATATTGCACTTTGGAAGGACAAACCAAAGAAGAACGTACAGGGTAAATGGTAGGACTCTGAAGAGTGCAGTTGAACAGAGGGATCTGGGAATACAGGTACAGAGTTCCCTAAAAGTGACGTCACAGGTGGATAGGGTCGTAAAGAGTGCCTTTGGTACATTGGCCTTTATAAATCGGAGTATCGAGTATAAAAGTTGGAGTGTTATGGTAAGGTTATATAAGGCATTAGTGAGGCCGAATTTGGAGTATTGTGTACAGTTTTGGTCACCTAGTTACAGGAAGGATGTAAATAAGATTGAAAGAGTGCAGAGAAGGTTCACAAGAATGTTGCCGGGACTTGAGAAGCTGAGTTACAGAGAGAGATTGAATAGGTTGGGACTTTATTCCCTGGAGCGTAGAAGATTGAGGGGAGATTTGATAGAGGTGTATAAGATTTTGATGGGTATAGATAGAGTGAATGCAAGCAGGCTTTTTCCGCTGAGGCTAGGGGAGAAAAAAACCAGAGGGCATGGGTTAAGGGTGAAAGGAGAAAAGTTTAAAGGGAATATTAGGGGGGGCTTCTTCACGCAGACAGTGGTGGGAGTGTAGAATGAGCTGCCGGATAAAGTGGTAAATGCGGGGTCACTTTTAACATTTAAGAAAAACTTGGACGGGTTCATGGATGAGAGGGGTGTGGAGGGATATGGTCCAAGTGCAGGTCAGTGGGACTAGGCATAAAATGGTTCGGCACAGACAAGAAGGGCCAAAAGGCCTGTTTCTGAGCTGTAATTTTCTATGCTTCTATGCTAACAGATCGGACCAGGAAAGAGGTTCTAAATAGGGATTATGAGCAGCTAGCTAAATTTAAAAGCAGAATTACAAAGATAATAATCTCTGGAATACTACTTGAGCCAGGAGTAAATTGGCATAGAGTAAACAAGATTAGAGATGAATGCCTGTCTCAAAGATTGGTGTGGGAGAAATGGGTTTTGACACATGGGGCACTGGCAGCAGTGCTAGAGAAAGTAGGAGATATACTGTTGACACAAAAACAGAAAAATGCTGGGAAATCTCAGCAGGTCTGACAGCATCTGTGGAGAGAGAATAGAGCCAACATTTTGAGTCTAGATGAACCCTAGTCAGAGCTGAGGGGAGAGAATTGGCAGAGATTTATACTATGGGGGTAGGGAGGGGTGATGTAATTGGACAAAGGGAATGTAAATGCTATCAAATTGAAAGCAAAAGCTTGCAATACTATGCAAATTAGTCATAGGTGTGTAGATTGTAGACTTTAGAAGTCAGCAAAGAATGACTAAAAAATGAGCAAGGAATTAGAGCTCAGAGCAAGCCAGCCAGAAATATAAGTTTCTACAAGTACTTAAGCAGCAAGACATTTAGAAGGGAAATCGAGTTTAACTAATTTATTAGAGTTCTTTGAGAAAGTAACAAGCAAGGTGGATTCAGGGAAACCTGTCGATGTGGTGTACATGGATTTCCAAAAGGCATTTGATAAGGTGCCACATCAAGTTACGATGCAAAATAAGAGCTCATGGTGTCGAGGTACCAACCATATCAACATGAATCGAGGTTAAGTTAACTAACTGGAAGCAGAGTGCAGAGATAAATGCGTCATTTTTAGGTTGGCCACTGCTACTCACGGATTGCCACAGGGGTCAGTTTTAACTACCTATTATCTACATCAAAGATTTGGATAAAGGAAACAAATGTATGGCAACTAAATTTGCCGATGACACAAAGGTAGAAAAATAGGTTATCAAGAGGACATGAAAGTTCTAGAAGATTGAATAGGTTAAGTGAGCGGGCAAAATGTTTGCAGATGGACTGTTATGTTGGAAAATGTGATTTTGGCAGGAACATTAGAAAAACAGTATATTATTTAAATGGAGAGAGACTGTTTATAGTACAGAGGGGGTCTGTGTCCTGGTAAATGGAATGATGGCATTTATTGCAAGGTAAATCAAGGAGAGGGGTCTTGCTGTAGCTATACATAGCTCTAGTTATTACATCTGTGCACTGTCCTCCTTACTTAAAAAAGATACAACTGCACCAGAAGCAGTCCAGAGAAGGTTCACTTAACAGATTCATGGGATGAATAGGATGAAGGGAGTATCTTATAAAGAAAGGTTGAGCAGGTTGGCCTATCCCCTTTTAAGTTTAAAGGAATGAAACATAAGATCCTGAGAGGACTTGATAGAGTGGATCCTGAAAGCATGACCCCCTGTAAGGGAATCTAGAACTGGGACATACAGTTTAAAAAATAGGAGTCACCCATTTAAGATTAAGATAAGGAATTATCGCCCTTAGAGGGTCATTTGTCTGTTAAATTTTCTGCCCACGATGGGCTCAACGTTTCCTTATGGACTGTTAACATTCCATGAGTAGCATGGTGATGGTCTAATGTATAGCCAAAGTAAACACTGATGCCTAAGAAGTAGAGACAGGACACTATCAGGGGGAATGGTGAAATGGCAGAGATGTTGGACAAATAGTGTGTCTATCTTCATAGAAGTATAGCATATCCAAATTTGCTGATGACACAAAGCTAGGTGGAATGTAAGCTAAGAGGAACAAGATCTGCTATGAAGAGATCTAAACTAGCTGAGAAAACGCGCAACAAAGTGGCAGGTGGAGCATAATGTGCGGAACTGTCATTCACTTTGATCACAAGAATAGAAATGCAGAATATTTTTTTTAAGAAGCATGAAACTTGTCAATGTTGGTGTTCAGAATGACTTGGGTGTACTCGTACAAGGAACCAGCGCTCTGCAGTGCAGCACGTGAAAAATCACCTAAAATGTCTTCGATGGAGTTTTAGCAACTTGCATTTATGAAGCAGCTTTAAAAATAGCCTAACACTCTTAGCAAAAGAAATAAGAAAACAAAATTTGAGAGGGGCACAGAAGCAGCAGCACAGATGACAAAAAGCTTGATTAATGAGGTAGGCTTAATGGAGTTTCTTAAGAGATAAGCTGAGGTACAAAGGCGGAGATATTTAAGAAGGGAATTCTAGAGGCTAGGGAAAAGGCTTAGATCTGAATGGCACCTTTCATAACCTCAGCACAACTCAAATTCCTTTACAGCCAATTAATTGTATTTAATAGTATTTTTCAAATGTAGTCACTGTTGCAATATAGAAAACTTGGCAGCCAATTTCCAGACAGCAAGCTCTCACAACAAAGTGATATTAATCAGATAATGCTTCCTTTGTGATATTGATTGAGGAATTAAAATTGGTCAGGACACTGGGATTATGCCCTTGCCCTTCTTCAAAATTTTGCCATGGAATCTTTTTACACCAATCTGACATGGCATACAGGGCCTTAAATTAATTTCTCATCTGAAAGATGGCACCTCCAACAATGCAGCGCTCCTTCAGTACTGCATAGAGTCAACACAGCACAGAAACAGGCCCTTCAGCCCACCAAGTCTATGCTGACCAAATACCAATCTATACAAATTCCATTTACCAGCACTTGGACCATTGTCTACTATGCCATGACAACTTAAGTGCTCGTCCTGATGCTTAAGTGCTGCGAGAGTATCTGCTTCCACTACCCCCTCAAGCAGCATGTCCCATATTTCAACCACCCTCTGGGTGAAAACGTTTTTCCTCAGATCCCCTCTACTCACCTTAAAATTAGACACTCTGCTCCAGGGAAAACAAACCCAGCCTATCCAGTTTCTCCTCATAGCTCAAACTTTCCATTCCAGGCAACATCCTGGTGAATCTCCTCTGTACCCTCTTCAGTGCAATCACACCCTTCCGATAGTGTGGCAACCAGAACTGCACACAATGCTCCAATGTCTTATAAAACTGTACCAAGTTCTCCCTGCTCCCATATTCTATACCATGGCTAATGAAGGCAAGCATTTGGTATTCTGTGCTGCCACCTTCTGGGATCTATGGACTTGTACACCAAGCTTCCACAATACTCCCCAGGGTCCTACCGTTGGTTGTGTATATACAACCCTTATTTTCCTTCCAAAAGGCATTACCTCACACTTATCAGGATTAAGTTCCATCTGTCATTTCTCTGTCCAATTTACCAGCTGATCAATATCAGTCTGTAGCCTAAGACTATCCTCCACTAATTTTTGTGTCATCTACAAACTTACTAATTATACCGTCTACATTCACATCAATGCATACAACAAACAGCAAGGGTCCTAGCACCGATCCTGTGGTACACCGCTGGTCACAGGCTACCAAGCACAAAAACAGCCCTCTACCATCACCCTTTACCTCCGATTGACATGCCAATTTTGGTTCCAATTTGCCAACTTACCTTGGATCTGATGGGCTCTAACCTTTTGGACCAGCCTTCCATTTGGGACCTTGTCAACGCCTTACTGAAGTCCATGTAAACACATCAACTGCTCTACCCTCTTCAATATATTTAGTTACCTTTTCAAAAAAACTCAGTTAAATTAGTTAGACAGGATCTCCCACCAACAAATCTGTGCCGACTATCCCTCCCTGATCAATCCCTGCCTTTCCAAGTGCTGATTAATCCTGACCCTCAGAATTTTTTCCAATAATTTCCTGACCACTGACGTTAGACTAACTGGCCTGTAATTACCTGGCTTATACGTGCTGCCCTTCCTGAAGGTACCACATTAGCTATCCTCCAGTCATCTGGCACTTCCATCAGTGGCCAGCGAAGATTTAAGTATCTCCATCAGGGGCCCTGCAATCACCACTGCAGTGACACTCTAGATTTTTGTGCTCAAGTCCTGAAATGGACTTGAAGCCATTTGAACCTTTTGGCATAGAGATGTAAGCAACCACTGAGTGAGCAACTGAATCACAGCTGACACTGTAGGTCACTGATACTGACCTTGGCCAATGCAGCTGAAATCAAGGCCACCAGTGGTAGAGCAATTAAAATTGGGAATATGTAACAGACCAGAATCAGAATAGCGCAGAGGCCTGAAAAACCTGTAAGGCTGGAGGTGCTTACAGAGGTGGGGAGGGGCAAGACCATTGAAGGATTTGAAAAACGAACATGAAAATCTTCAGACTGAATCATTGTCAGAGTGGGACCCAGTGTAGCTCAGAAAATGCAGGAATGATGGATGAATGAGACTCACAGCTAGTCAAGATCAAGACAGCAGGGTTTTAGATGATCACAAGTTTATATAGCATGGAACATGGGAGACCAGCCAGGACAACATTGGAATTCTCAAAACAAAGGCATGAATGAACAAAGAACAGTACAGCACAGGAAACAGGCCATTTGACCCTCCAAGCCTGTGCCGCTCCTTGGTCCAACTAGACCAATCGTTTGTATCCCTCCATTCCCAGGCTGCTCATGTGACTATCTAGGTAAGTCTTAAACAATGTCAGCGTGTCTGCCTCCACCACCCTACTTAGCAGCGCATTCCAGGCCCCCACCACCTGTGTAAAAAACATCCCTCTAATATCTGAGTTATACTTCGCCCCTCTCACCTTGAGCCCGTGACCCCTCGTGATCGTCACTTCTGATCTGGGAAAAAGCTTCCCACCGTTCACCCTATCTATCCCCTTCATAATCTTGTACACCTCTATTAGATCTCCCCTCATTCTCCGTCTTTCCAGAGAGAACAAGCCCAGTTTACCCAATCTCTCCTCATAGCTAAGACCCTCCATACCAGGCAACATCCTGGTAAACCTTCTCTGCACTCTCTCCAATGCCACCACGTCCTTCTGGTAGTGCGGCGACCAGAACTGGATGCAGTACTCCAAATGTGGCCTAACCAGCGTTCTATACAGCTGCATCATCAGACTCCAGCTTTTATACTCTATACCCCATCCTACAAAGGCAAGCATACCATATGCCTTCTTCACCACCTTCTCCACCTGTGTTGCCACCTTCAAGGATTTGTGGACTTGCACACCTAGGTCCCTCTGTGTTTCTATACTCTTGATGGCTCTGCCATTTATTGTATAACTCCTCCCTACATTATTTCTTCCAAAATGCATCACTTCGCATTTATCTGGATTAAATTCCATCTGCCACCTATCCGCCCAACTTTTCAGCCTATCTATATTTTGCTGTATTGCCCGACAATGCTCATTGCTATCCGCAAGTCCAGCCATCTCCGTGTCATCCGCAAACTTGCTGATTACACCAGTTACACCTTCTTCCAAATCATTTATATATATCACAAATAGCAGAGGTCCCAGTACAGAGCCCTGCGGAACACCACTGGTCACAGACCTCCAGCCGGAAAAAGACCCTTCGACCGCTACCCTCTGTCTCCTATGGCCAAGCCAGTTCTCCACCCATCTAGCCACTTCTCCTTGTATCCCATGAGCCTTAACCTTCTTAACCAACCTGCCATGAGGGACTTTGTCAAATGCCTTACTGAAATCCATATAGGCAACATCCATGGCCCTTCCTTCATCAACTGTTTTTGTCACTTCCTCAAAAAACTCCACCAAATTTGTAAGGCACGACCTCCCTCTTACAAAACCATGCTGTCTGTCACTAATGAGATTGTTCCGTTCTAAATGCACATACATCCTGTCTCTAAGAATCCTCGCCAACAACTTCCCTACCACGGACATCAAGCTCACCGGCCTATAATTTCCCGGGTTATCCCTGCTACCCTTCTTAAACAACGGGACCACATTCGCTATCCTCCAATCCTCAGGGACCTCACCTGTGTCCAAAGAAGGGACAAAGATTTCCGTCAGAGGCCCAGCAATTTCAACTCTCGTCTCCCTGAGCAGTCGAGGATAGATGCCATCAGGCCCTGGGACTTTGTCAGTTTTAATGTTCCCTAAAAAACCAAACACTTCCTCCCTTGTAATGGAGATTTTCTCAAACGGGTCAACACCTCCCCCGAGACACTCTCGGTTTACACGTCCCTCTCCTTCGTGAATACCGATGCAAAGCATTCATTTAGGATCTCCCCTATTCCCTTGGGTTCTAAGCATAATTCCCCTCCTTTGTCCCGGAGAGGTCCGATTTTCTCCCTGACAACTCTTTTGTTCCTAATGTATGAATAGAATGCCTTAGGATTCTCCTTAATCCTGCCTGCCAAGAACATCTCGTGACCTCTTTTTGCCCTTCTAACTCCCCGTTTGAGTTCTTTCCTACTCTCTCTGTATTCCTCCAGAGCTCCATCTGTTTTCAGTTGCCTGGACTTAACGTACGCCTCCCTTTTCATTTTAATCAGATCCTCAATTTCCCTGGTTATCCATGGCTCTTGAATCCTACCTTTCCTATCTTTCCTTTTTACAGGCACATGCCTATCCTGCAGCCTTATCAATTGTTCCTTAAAAGACTCCCACATGCCAGGCGTGGACTTACCCTCGAACATCCTCTCCCAATCAACGTCCACCAATTCCTGCCTAATCTGGCTATAGTTAGCCTTCCCCCAATTTAGCACCCTGCCCGTAGGACAGCACTCATCCTTGTCCATTACTATCCTAAAGTTAACAGAGTTGTGGTCACTATTTGCCACCTGTTCCCCTACTGAAACTTTGACGAATTGACCGGGCTCATTTCCCAGAACTAGGTCCAGTATAGCCCCCTCTAAGCTCTGGAACGCAATCTCCAAACTTCTCTACCTCAAAGCTCATTTTCTCCTTTAAGACACTCCTTAAAACATACAACTTTGACCAAGCTTTTGGTCATCTGCCATAGTGCCTCGGACCCCACTCACCCCTCCCCTCTCCCCCACACAGGCTCAATAGCGCTCCATTCCATCCCATTGCAAAAGGTGGCCATTCGGTCCATCAAGTCCACAGTTTAGCAATCTTTGCATTAAGGACTTCTAAATATAAATTGTCTGTGATATAAAATTTCCTTAAAGACTTTCATTTGGTATTAGCAAGCCTTTTTGCTATTAACACCCAAATGGTGAATTTAAGCAATAAATATTTTGGCACAAAGTCTGCTAGGCATTATGTGGCTCCAGCAATCAGTGAGGTCATAGAAAGATATATCAAGAAATAATGCAATAAAGTTAAGGGGAGCAAGAAAAAAAATTAACACTAAAATAGCAATGAAGGTGGTAGCTACACATGAAAAACTCCTTTCAGATCATCAGCAGCTCTTCTTTCTGAATTTGCAGGATCCAACATGTTTTAAAAGTATTCCATGAGGCAGCTTTCAAACCAGTATTACAACCTCACTTTAAATTTATAGTTAGATGAAGCAACATTGAAATATTAAAAGCAGAAAATGCTCGGAAAATACAGCTGTTCCAGGAGTAAAGACAGATTAAATTTTATGTAGTCCCTGAAACACAATCATAAAAGAACAAGTTGTGATTAAAGTAAGTATTATTTTAACTCCTTCCTTACACTCAATATTCAGTTTTGAAGCACGATCCACACCTAAAAAATTAACTTTTGGAGACGGGCTATTGTGAACCTGACAATGAATGAGGAGTAAATTATCTTTTGGCACTTATGTTCTTACTATATAGCCTAACGTTCGGTTCATCTTGGTAAACTGGCTCATGTTAAGTCCTGCAAATGTTTCTGGTTATTGAAGACAGATGTAGTACCTTCTGAACTTTGCCTCTGGTCTTCTTCATTGCTGTCAGACTCGGGAACCTCACCCTCCTCCTCTTCATCATCATCCACATCAAAAGAAGAGAGATCGCTGGTATGGACGGAACTAACAGTGATGTCGCTGAGGCCTTCAAAATCCGAATCCTCCAAAGAATATTCTGAAGAATCACAATTTAGATTGAGTTAGATCAAGTTAAAAATCCAACAATATAAAATTTACTTCGAAATTAACTTTCAATAAAGTTAACTCGACAGCATTATATTACATTGCCCCATGCTTTACAATTTTCTCATTCAGGCTTATTATAAAAACCCCTGCAATCAAATAAAACACCTCCCAGAGAGAGAGAGATTGCAGAGAATATATTGAACTGGTATTTAACCAGTTAGCCCATACCCCAGAGCTGGAAGATGGCACAAAAAAGAGCGAGACCGAGAGCGGGACAGAGCGGAGCCATTGCCAGTCCTGCTGGGTCGCAGTGGATGACTGAATTTGGAGAAAATCAAGTGTGATGCCACAGGGAACAAGGCAAGTTTTATTGTTTTGCTAATTAATTAATCTTTTAATACTGGTACATATTATTGGCAATTGCAAGGTTTTCTTCACAACAGGGTTTTCGTAATAACAGTAGCAAAGCTTATTCGGAGCAGTAGGAATTACTGAATAAAGATAAATATAAATAAAAAATACATTAAATACATATGTATAATTAAGAAATGTATAACTTTTAGCTGTAGCTTTAATAAGAACAGTAAGTGTTATTATATGCAAGAATTATTCAAAGTTAATTAGGAAAGTAATTAAGCTAAAGGAACTAAATAACATAAGCAACATTAGTTAGACAGGTGTTGAGTTGCAATTATGGAATGCAAGAGTTTCTGGACATCAAGGCGATATAGGATAAACGCTACTGCAGAACGTGAAAGCAGCTAGGGGAATTCTGGATCAGGATTATTGATCTGGAAGCCAAGCTACAAACACTGCACAATGCAAGAGAGGGGGAGAAACACCCGGACACTTTGTTCCAGAAGACCGCCACACCATTCAGAATAGGATCTTAAGTTTTGGACAGCAAGAGGATGTGACCATGAGTGAGGCAGGTAAAGGGACCAAGCAGACAGGAGTGGAGGAGCTCCAGACTTTGCAATTGTCAAACAGGTTTGAGAGGCCCACAACTTGCGTGGACGAAGGTGACGTCTGCAAGGTGGATGAGCTGGCTGACCATGACACCATGGTACTGGAAGCCCCCGGGGATGGGATGGGGGGCAAAAAAGGATGTAGTGCTAATAGGGGAGAACATAGTGAGGGCGTTGACTCTGTTCTCTGCAGCAAAGAGAGAGAATCCAGATGGCCACGTTGCTTGTCCGGTGCCAGGGTTTGGAACATTTGCTGAGGCCTGGAGACTAACCTACAGGGAGGGACAGGATCCAGTTGCTGTGGTACATATAGATATCAACGACATAGGCAGGACAAGGGAAGAGGTTCTGCATTGTCGTCATGAAGAGCTAGACATCAAATTAAAGAAAACCTGAAAGGATTGGGCACGGTAGCCCAGTGGTTAGCACTGCTGCTTCACAGCTCCAGGGACCTGGGTTTGAATCCCGGCTCAGTTCACTGTCTGTGTGGAGTTTGCACATTCTCCTTGCGTCTGTGTGGGTTTCCTCCGGGTGCTCCGGTTTCCTCCCACAGTCCAAAGATGTCCAGGCTAGGTTAATTGGCCATTCTAAATTGCCCCTTAGTGTCCCGGGATGCATAGGTTAGAGGGATTAGTGGGTAAATATGTAGGGATATGGGATAAGGCCTGGGTGGGATTGTGGTCGACAGACTCGATAGGCCGAATGGCCTCTTTCTGCACTGTAGGATTCTATGGAACAAACTCTGAATTATCACCCAGAACACATGCAAATAGCATTAGAGAAATGAAATGCATGGCCCAAAGACTCATGTGGGAGAAGTGGATTCTGGTTCATAAGTCGTAGGAGCAGAAGTAGGCCATTTGGCCCATCAAGTCTGCTCTGCCATTCAGTGACATCATGACTGATCTGATAATCCCCAACTCCACTTCCCACCTTATCCCCATACCCCTTGATTCCCTGACTGCTCAAGGGGCCAAATGGTCTATTTCAGTTCCTATTTTGTATGCCTCTATAATATAGTACATTATTTATTCTACAAGGAACTGAGTTACTCAAGAGGATATCCAACATGGGGTAGGCCAGTTAAAAGGCAGTGGAGACAAACTGAGTTTAGTATGAGGGAATGGCAAATACTGTGGAATTGTCAGAGGTAGGTGTACAGCACTTATTGGATGTTATTGTTCATAGAGAAATAGTACTAAAACTGGACAAATCATAGGAATTTGAATGTAATTTCAGGAATTCCAAGGGAAGAAACAAAGGGGGCTCTAATTTTGCAAATTTTTATGGAAAAGAAAATTGTGCTTGGGAACTGCACAGTGGCTTACGTGACTCCTCTTAATGAGACAGGTACGAATAAGCCAGTAATTTCTAAGGCAATTAATTATTCAGGGTCAGTCAGCATAGATTTCAAAAATGCAGGTCATGTTTGACTAGCTTTATAGAATTATTTGAAGTACCTGTTAGAAGAAATGCAATGAATATAGTTTGTGAGGATATTCAAAGAATATTTGATAAGATATCACAAAAGACGTGTGGCAAATGTAACAATACTTGGAATTAAGATGAACATTATCACGTGGATCAACATGGTTGGAGGTCAAAAAGAGACAAGAGTAGGAAGACCTCTCTCAGGCTAGAAAGATGTGAGCAGTGTTCTTTAAGAGATCCACAGTGAGGCACTCTTATTTACTGCATATACTGAAGAAGTAAATTTAAGAGGGAACAAAACTATATTCAAATATGGATCAATAGCATAATCTAACTGAAATAACAATAACTTGCAAATTTAAAACATGCATTGATGGTTAGATGGAGCACATTTAAAGCTTCTTCACAGTTAGATGTTAATTGCAAATGTAACAGTTTATAAATATTTTAACAGTCTATTCAGTGTAAAGTTGCTCAATTTGCTCTGAAGTTATGCAAAAACTTTGTTACATTATGTTGCATTGCCAAGTCAGTAGAATTTCCAGTACAAGTGCCATTCAGCCCATCATGCCAGTATTGGCTTTCCGAAATAGCAATTTACTTAGTCCCATTTTCTTTGGTCAAATGTTTATCCATTTACTTTTAAAAGTTTCTGGATTCTCCTTCTATCAGCTTTTGCTTGGACATTACGTGACCAACGACTCTTTATTTAAATAAAAACATTCTGACATCATACTTCATTTCTTCAATTATATGAATTATTTCTGACCAATGGAGATTCTTCTCTTTCGCATCATTAAGCACCATGCCCCCCCACCATTTTGGAACACTCAAGATCATCTTTGCTCAGAGAAGAGCCCAAGTTTATCTTCCTCAATAATATCGGATCCCTGGTAGGATTTTAGTGAATTTCTTCTGTAGCTTCTAATGGATTTCATTTTCAAAAACATGCACCTTAATTGGTCCTCATCCTCTACCATAGGCTAATTTGTCTGTAAAGCCACTTTATAGTTAACCACACTCTTGTGGAAAATTCTAAGTTTGAGCTGCTGTGGACAGAAAAACGGAACTGGACTTGTAAATTTTAATTTTGTGCCCCCATAACCAAGTCTAGATCTTTTATATACAAGAAACATATACTCAATATATTCAAACACTTATTTATGGCTATGGTTCATCACCGTTACATCTCCTCTGTCTGAAAAATATCCATCAATCACGAGTCTGGTTTCCATCTCATAACCAATCTCCTGTCTAGGTTGCCTCATGCTGCCTCACAGGTTAATCTTTAACCAGCAAGCTTTGTACTTAGTACGTCATCAAAATCCTTTAAATATTCATATACTTGACATCCAGTACATTTCCTTTGCCACTAGATTGATAACTCCTAAAGAACTCCATAAAGTTTGTCACAACTTGCCTTTCACAAATCCATGTCTGCTGTCCTGAGCTAAATCAAGAGCAGAGGTATTACATTGGCAACTCTCTAGTCACCTGCATCAAATGTTATTTGAATGATTACATTAAAACCTACTCCCACTATAACATCTGTGTTCTATGATGATACCATAGAGTTCTGATTTTTTTAAATTCAGTACCTAAACACATGTACATCAATACAGTCCCTCAGCATTTTGTCTCGATCTCAAATTTTGTTCACAATCTTTGTGTAATTACGTATATAACCAAAATTCCCATTTGGAAATGTTATTTTCCTGCAAAAATGAACTTGCTAAAAATAATCAGTGTAGCTCCATCACCAATTTGTCAATAATTAAAAATTTTACTGGCAGCATTGAGCAAAGCTATACTATGCTACAGGGGAAAAGGAAATTTGAGACATATTTTAACACTGCAGGATGATAAATAGGAATCTTTCCTTTTTAGATGCAAGCATGCAAAGGATACTACAAAATTAGTGAATTTTGATTATTCATTTATTTTTGCACACATCCACTCAAATATTTAGAATTTTCCACTTATTAGAGAAAATACTACTGATGAAAAACAACCTCATGTTTATCAGCATGCATTAGATTCTAGACATTACATAGAAACATAGAAAACTACAGCACAAAACAGGCCCTTCGGCCCCACAGGTTGTGCCGAACACATCCCTACCTTTTAGGCCTACCTATAACCCTCCATCCTATTAAGTCCCATGTACTCATCCAGGAGTCTCTTAAAAGACCCCTATTGAGTTTGCCTCCACCACCACCGACGGCAGCCGATTCCACTCACCCACCACCCTGTGTGTGAAAAACTTCCCCCTAACATTTCCCCTGTACCTACCCCCCAGCACCTTAAACCTGTGTCCTCTCGTAGCAGCCATTTCCACCCTGGGAAAAAGCCTCAGAGTCCACCCGATCTATGCCTCTCAACATCTTATATACCTCTATTAGGTCTCCTCTCATCCTACGTCTCTCCAAGGAGAAAAGACCTAGCTCCCTCAGCCTATCCTCATAAGGCATGCCACTCAATCCAGGCAACATCCTTGTAAATCTCCTCTGCACCCTTTCAATCTTTTCCACACCCTTCCTGTAATGAGGCGACCAGAACTGAGCACAGTACTCCAAGTGGGGTCTGACAAGGGTCTTATATAGCTGCATCATTATCCCCAGACTCCTAAACTCAATCCATCGATTGATAAAGGCCAGCACACCATACGCCTTCTTAACCACCTCCTCCACCTGCGGGGCCGATTTTAGAGTCCTATGGACCCGGACCCCAAGGTCCTTTTGATCCTCTACCGTACTAAGAGTCTTTCCCTTTATATTGTACTCCTTCATCCCGTTTGACGTGCCAAAATGGACCACTACGCATTTATCTGGGCTGAAGTCCATCTGCCACTTCTCCACCCAGTCTTGCATCCTATCTATGTCCCTCTGTAACTTCTGACATCCCTCCAGACTATCCACAACCCCACCAACCTTCATGTCGTCAGCAAACTTACCAACCCATCCCTCCACTTCCTCATCCAGGTCATTTATGAAAATGACAAACAGCAAGGGTCCCAGAACAGATCCCTGGGGCACACCACTGGTGACCGACCTCCATTTAGAAAAAGACCCATCTATACACACTCTCTGCCTCCTTTGGGCAAGCCAGTTCTGGATCCACAGGGCAGCAGCCCCTTGGATCCCATGCCCTCTCACTTCTAGAAGCCTTGCATGGGGGACCTTATCGAACGCCTTGCTAAAATCCATATAAACCACATCTACCACTTTCCCTTCGTCAATGTGTTTAGTCACATTTTCGAAGAACTCCACCAGGCTCATAAGGCACGATCTGCCCTTGACAAAGCCATGCTGAGTATTCTTGAGAATACTAAACCTCTCTAAAAGCTCATAAATCTTGTTCCTCAGGATCTTCTACATTGATTAGTATTTTACTGATTATCTAGCAAGCCACTCAATACAAAGACAACTAGGGATGGGCAATAAATGCTGATGTGGAGATGCCGGCGTTGGACTGGGGTAAACACAGTAAGAAGTTTAACAACACCAGGTTAAAGTCCACCAGGTTTATTTGGTAGCAAAAGCTACCAAATAAACCTGTTGGACTTTAACCTGGTGTTGTTAAACTTCTTACAATAAATGCTGGCCAGCCAACAATGCCCATGTCCGACAAATGAATTAAAAAACTTGCTGCTGCTTTATGCACATGTATCACAAAGTAAAGCTCTGCTTAGTGAAAACTGGAATAAAGCATTCTCATTACCTTTCTTTAAGTTTTCCTTCGCCGTCTGCTTAATAGTCAGAATAGCAGTAACAGGTTTCACAGTTTCACATTCTTTCCCATGTCCTCTTTCCTCTTTTGAAAGTCCAGAATGTTCATCCTTTCTTAAAAGTACATCTTTCTTATCCACCTTATCAACGTTGTCCTTTGTTGCAGTCATATCTTCAACATGCTCCTCGACATTCTCCATCTTTTCATCTTTTTCCTCGAAATCCTTCATAGGTATCAAAAGATTAACTGTTCCTTCTATTTTAGAGTAAAATTTTCCATCATCCGTTTTGGTTTCTAACACATGCCTTTCTGTTTCTTCAGTAGTACGGTCTTTCTCCATTCCCAAATCAAAACTTTGCTGACACTTGATTTCTGAAATAAGATTTTTCTTGGAGCTTTTTTCACCATTTTTACTAGATGAATTTTCTACTGTAGATCTGGCAGCACTAGCTTCCTGATTAAGTGAGGTTATTGTGTCCAGGATAGAAAGAGCATCATTAGCTTTGCTTGTACTTGGACCACTAGATGAAAGACCTGCAAGTTGAAAACACCAAGTGTAATCTGATGATATTGAAAATGAAATACCATTTTAATGTGCCATGTAGATCATTTTAACACTTCAGAACATAGTGCATTGGATACAAAGCAGTAACTGGAAATACAGCAACTGGATATGCACATTGCAAAAACTTGATTTAAGTATGGGGAGACACTATTACACTCTTTGAAAAACAATCATTTGCTACCATGGTATAAGCAAACATTCTGAAAGCTTCAAAAACAAAGCGGATCGAACAGTCTGGTGAGTAGCACTAACACTTGTTGGGTGGGTCATAGCAGACTGACCAAAGGACATAGTCAGTATGGCTGTTGACCATTTAAAACGTTGTCAAAAATATTTAACTATTCACTGACTGGAAACTGTTAGGAAAACAAAGGTAGTTTTAAAGGATTTATAAATGTATGGGGAAACATTAGAAATAAAGTTTCATTTTAGATGGGTATAATTTAGTGTGCGCGCCTGGAGAGACCTATAGTTAGATTCGTGCTGGATAAAAATGTTTTTACGTGTGGGGGGGGGTTGGTTAAGTTCCATCTGTGATTTTATTGTGCTTAGAGTTATGGCATGAAAATAAATACAGTAGCAAGGACATTGCTTAGCAACAGGAGGCTCACTTCCCAGAGGAGAGAGCTTTCCTTTGTTCTTTAGTTTTAGCTGGAAGCCAGAGCAGTTGGAGACATATCACTGAGGAATGAGCAGTTCTCAACTCTACCAAAATAGGTACAGAATAAGGAAATTGCAAAGATGCAGGCTTCATAAGAATCAAGATACAATCCAGACAACTAGGGAACTGGGATAGAAAAAAGGACGACTGAAGTGAACAGGGACGAAGGTATTGTTCAGAAGAATGCAATGGAGAGTAAACGAACTACTCTGAGTTAGAGAGACAATTGCATTAATAAGTTTGAAGTGCGGAGCAGACCCCAGAGGTAACTAAAATGCTTGATTTTATAAGAATTTTAGTAAGTAATTTTAATAAGAATCTGGGAATTGAGAGTTAAAGCAATTGTGACCGTTTGGACAGCAGTCAAGGCAAAGAAATCCTTTGGTGTAAATTCCTGGACTGGATTCACTGTTAAGCGGAGCAGAAGCTTTGTTTAAAAGTGTCATTTGAAAATCCTGGATTTCAAATGCAAACTGCTAAATTCAAGTATTACTATGAAAGAAGGTTTTAAAGCGTGTTTTTGGGAGTGGAGTTTGGAAACTCTCACATGACAATCATATGGGGGCATTCTGAGGAGAAATTCAGACACTAACTTGGGTTTAGAATGGATTGTTTGATCACAGCCAATCTGTGTTTTATAGAAAGGACATTGTGTGGTAATGAGACCATTATAGCTTCAAATGTACTTGTCATCTGTGCTGATTTAAAACCTGAGAGTATTTGTTAAGCTAAGAGGGAGTAAGTATTATAATCCATTTTTTTCATGTTTAATAAATGTTCTTTTCCCTTGTTGTTAAACTTGACACTGTTCCTCCATGTTTGACAAAAAAGTAAAAATTATGGTCTTTTGAGCCAGGCTTCCATTCTGAGTTTCCCGTCCATTTATAACATCAACTGGGATTGTAACAAAGGTAGCTGAGTATCTTAGATTTTACAATCACAGGCAAATGAATGGTGCTAGTAATTCATTACACTGTTTCCACAGACCTTCTACCGGCTTTTGCACTGAAAACTTTGCAATTATCAAAAATTCAAGTAGCAAGGTGCCCTCGCATGGGAAATGGAATCTATGTGAATATGGCAAGAAAATTATTATTTCCACCACTAGATTGAGGAACCTTTACTCAGGGCAAAATATTTTCACAGTCTGGAATATGGATTGGGACATGGTAGGATGGCAAAATGACAAAGGACCATGCCAGTATGGGTCAGAGAACATGCTTGTATGGAAGTCCAACATGCTCATACCACTGGTGAATTTGCCAGTGGTGGCTGGGTTGCCAAGTGGAGGGGGTGTTTCTTCACAGTGCGCAGGCAATTGGGCCTATTAAGGAGCCATTTGCCAGGTATTTCCATGGGATTTGAAATTCTACTAGTGGCACAAGTGAAGATTGGAGCTTCAGATCCTCATTCTATAAGGAGTCAAGAACTCAGTGGCAAGAGTGTTGGCTGGAGTTGGAAACCATTAAAAGCAGTAGTGTTTCAGTGCAGGGAGGACAAGAGTGAATAAGTCATGGAAGTGACAAGTTGGAAGCTGAACAAACACAATGAGCACATCAGGGGATTGTACTATTTTCAAGGTGCAACTTGCATATGCAGAGTAAGGGGAGTGAGAGACTCAAAGTGAGGGCTGCAAATGACAATGGGTCTCATGCACTGTGGTTTTAAGACCCCCAATGAAGGGCACGAGAGGGAGAGAGAATAAGATGCAAGCATCTACAGAAGGGCTGCAACACCCAGAGGGGTAGACAGATGGAAGGATGTGTGGACACGGACATGCAGACAGACATGCAACCAGCCTTACATGTTCAGAAGATGGTATCCAGAGAGAGCTTATGGATAGAGGCTCTGCTTCTTGCAAATATCGGAGCAGCAGTGTCACCAATGACTGCACCACTGAGGGAGATGCGCGCTATGATGGAGGAGGATCTGAGGCCAATGTGAAGAGGTTGGCACCACTGCCTGTGGCAGTGAAGACCACAGTAGCATCAAACTTTTACCCTTCATAATTATTCCAGGCATCTTCAAAGATTTTCCACATCTGCAGCTCATTGCTGCATCGATCAGGTCTGAATGTCACCTTCAAGAAGGCAATTTCACACCAATTTGACCAGTCAGGAAAGATAGGGTTGCTGGATTCAGATCACTGTGCAAGCGGCCATCAGGTCTCCTGTAGAACAAGCAGCAGCCTTCATCAACGTCCACTTGTTCAATGTACAAGTGGTTTCTGACCATCACAAATAGCTTCTTCTGAAAGGTTCTCTGGATTCCTCCAATTGGACGATGCAATAATAGTAAAATAATGCAAAAGAGGCAGGATTCTTTGTACACAAACATTAAAACTATTGGAGATGCAAACTAATCACTAAGGCAACACACTGCTCAAAAGTTGGTTTACATTTACATGGTACCATTTCTGACATCAGAAATATGGATGTTATATTTCCCACCATAATTTGCAGTTTTTAGTTCATTTTTAATTTTCTTGCAATAGCTTACACTAAATGCATACATCTCAAGACAATTGCTAACATTCATCCAAATGACAGACAATAGTAAAGTGCTTGCTACTTAGAGATTTTTGAAACTGAATGAAGAGAACCAATCAGGTTATGGTATTTCAGGTAGTACCTGGGGTTGTTGGCTCTGATTTCTCAGAGTTTGGTACAAAACTCACAGCAGCAGGCTCTTCTTTGTGATCCAGAGTTGCTAGAAACTCATGAACGGCTTTCTCAACCTGAGGCCGGAATATGTGATTAATTTTTGGATCCACAACTTGAGAAATGATCCTGTCAACACCGACCTCCAGCATACCTGATCTGCAAATGCACCAAAGATAACTTCCTGCAGTATGTGTTATACACCGTATTAATATCCACTGTGTCTTATTTTTAATTTTAACACATTGAATACTTGAATTTTCAATCTACATTTCTTAACTATGAAACAAAATTATCTACATCAGTCCTCATCAAACATGCATGTCACCAGCAATCCATGCTGCTTAGATGTGTTTTGTTATGGATTACAATTGTTCCCGGGTTGCAGTCTGAAGTTTTAATTACAAGCAACTAGCAGCGATATTATAACAAAATGTATTTCGACAAACATAAAGCCTCACTGAACATTAGGGTATGGAAAGGTAGGAGTGATGTGGTTTAACAATAAAGGATGAGAAGTGGAGAAACAAGAGGTTTCGGGAGGGTAGCTGAAGGCTCTGTCACCCAGAAAGTGTAGGTTAGAATAGTTATATCAATATCAAATTATGTACACAAAGAAAAATAAAGAGATAAAGAATTAGCAGAGAGTTGAAAGAGACAAATGAAAAACTAAGAAATCGTTAAGTTTTTTAAAATTCACAAATGAGGTTTGAAGGAATGAGATTCCACCCTTCTAGAAGTTAACTTGGCCAAAGACAGAGCAGCAGCTATTCATGGAAATGTAACTGGAGAATATTGCAGAGATAGCGTGGTGCAAGTAGATTTACAAATTATTCATTCACAGCATATGGGTCTCCACACTGTCTGTCTGGAGTTGGCACATTCTCCTCGTGTCTGCGTGAGTTTCCTCCGGGTGCTCCGGTTTCCTCCCACAGTCCAAAGATGTGCGGGTTAGGTTGATTAGCCATGCTAAAATTGCCCCTTAGTGTCCTGAGGTTAGAGGGATTAGCAGGTAACTATGAAGAGATATGGGGGTGGGGCCTGGGTGGGATTGTGGTCAGTGCAGACTCGATGGGCCAAATGGCCTCTTTCTGCACTGTAGGGTTTCTATGGGTGTCACTGACTGGGTCAGCATTTGTTACGCACCCTTGAACTGAGTGGTTTGCGAGGCTATTTCAGGATCACAGTACTATGGATCTGGAAATCCTGGCTAGGCCAGTCCAGGTCGGGAGATTTCTTTCCCAAAAGGACATTAGCAAACCAGATGGGCTTTTGTGACAATCAACAATGGTTTCACAGTCATCATTAGACTTTTAATTCCAGATTTTCACTGAATTCAAATTTCACCATTTGCTATGGTGGAATTCGAAATCAGTTCCTCACAGCATTACTCCCAGTGGATTACTAATCCACTGACTACGCCATCATCTTCCCTAGAAATGGCAAGAACAAATTAAAGTTTAGTGTAATAAAAACGCAGGAAATAATCAGTCAGGCAGTGGTTGTGGAGGCAGAAAAGTTTTCATGTCTTTCATCGGAGTTCATACAAAAAAAAGATCACAGATGCTGCCAGACCTGCTGAGTATTTCCAGCATTTTCTGTTTTAATTTCAGATTTCCAGCATCTGCAGCATTTTGCTTTGCATTAAAGTTTAATGGGTTGGGGGCAGAGAGCCAATGGCTCTCACATCACTGAAGACAGATGATGGACAAGTAAAATTTTGTTGGGAGGAAAGGTGCAGCAAACATTCGTATATATTAAAGTTTGTGAATAATGGAGGACTACAAGGCATGGTTGTGTATGAATGCAACAAAGGCAACAGCAAGGATGACAGCTGTGAATTGAGAATCTGGTGAACTAGTGCAACGACAATAATCTCTCCCTCAATGTTGACAAGATGAAGAAGTTGGTCATCGACTTCAGGAAGCGCAGTGGAGGACATGCCCCTCTCCACATCAATGGGACGAAGTAGAAATGGTCGAGAGCTTCAAGTTTTTAGGTGTCCAGATCACCAACAACCTGTCCTGGTCCCTCCATGCCGACGCTATAGTTAAGGAAGAGCACGAATGCCAGAAGACCAAGGAAATTTGGCATGTCCGCTATGACTTCCACCAACTTTTACAGATGCACCACAGAAAGCATTCTTTCTGGTTGCATCACAGCTTGGTATGGCTCCTGCTTTGTCCAAGACCACAAGAAACTACAAAGCATCGTGAAGGAAGCCCAGTCCATCACTCAAACCAGCTTCCCATCCATTGACTCAGTTTACACTTTATGCTGCCTCGCAAAATCAGCCAGCATAATTAAGAACCCCTAGCACCCCGGACATACTCTCTTCTACCTTCTTCCGTCGGGAAGATACAAAAATCTGAGGACACGTACCAACTGACTCAAGACCAGCTGCTACCATCAGACTTTTGAATGGACCTACCTTGCATCAAGTTGATCTTTCTCTACACCCTAGCTATGACTGTAACACTACATTCTGCACTCTCTTCTTTCTTCCTCTATGTACGGTACGCTTTGTCTGTGTAGTATACAAGAAACAATACTTTTCACTGTATCCCAATACATGTGACAATAATAATAAATGTTATTGGCAGGAATTAGGGCAGAGGCAGCAGTAAACAATCTTTATGATGGATAGAATTACAGGACCCAAAGTCTTGCCCTGAACCGAAAAAGAAGCCACATTTTTGTCTGTGAGAATGACTAGAAAACAGATGGTGTGGGTGGGGATTGGAAGGCGTAGAAAATGTTTCAGTCTTTCCAAGTGTTGAGTAGAAGTTATAGTTCACGCAAGGCTAGATCTTATATTTAATCTGTCAGCGGAGAGAGATGCCGAAGACATTGAGAGAGCAAGCGTTGAGGGGTTTAGATAGAAGAGCAGCATTTCAAGATTTAAAGTAAAATTTAATACTTGCATCTGAAATCAAAATTTAACTCATCCAAAGTTTCTGCATACAAATCCTATCTTGTTACTTTCTGGTCATATATCAATCCATTCCCTAACCTCCATTGCTCCTGTTTCTTAATTCCAAAGACTTGCTTATAAAACACATATATACTCAACTTGTCGCTGAAACCTCTTCTAGACTTAACTGCCAGCTTGCATCATGTAGTCCTCCAGCTCTAACCTGTTGTGCATATCCCCATCTACATTCCTGTAGTCGAACTTTCAGTGTATGGCTTCTACCATATTGAAAACTGCCTCCTTACATTTCTCCGTCTTACTGCTTCCCTCCCATCTTAAAAGCATCTTTAAAAGCCAAATCTTTTGCAACCTCTCATACTTCTAAAGGAAGAAATGCATGAATGCCACATTATTATATCCTCAGGAAGTGCCAATGTGTTTCACAATAAATGAATTAATTTTGAAGCACAGTCATTGTTATGCAGCCAATTTTTGTACAAGATCGAACAAACAGCAAAAGGACACAAATAAACATTGAGTAGCATAGAATGAGAGGGGAATGTTCACCAGAAAAACCAGGAACACACTTTGCTCTTTTGAGTAGTGCATATACTGTCGCATATCACATCCACTTGATAATATATATAGGCCCTATTTTAACATCTTGTCTGAAAGATCTGTTCTATGGTATTACTAAGTCAGCCGATTTTATGGGCTCGAGGTTCTTAAGTATTATTACTCTACGTGAAGCAGTTTGAAATATTTTATTACATTAAAAGAACTAAACAAACAAGTATTTTGTGTGCAAAAATATCAAATTTGAATCAGTGGGAAAGAAAAGTGCATTCTAAAAATTAACATTCTAAATAACAGGTTAGCACCTCACTAAACAAAGTCATAAATTGAAGCTTTTCTGCCCAACACAAAGTCACACTGAGAACTATCTTGGGATTGGCATTTTTCTTGGTGTTGCAACAACCTATCAGCAAGTTCATGATGGCAACATTTTCAACAAAAAGCGGCATTTTAACAGAACCTTGTTAAACAAACCAAATTTTTAAACAATAATTATTCTTATCAGAAATAAAGGATCTTTGTGGTTTTCTCAAACCTACTGTAGGACCATCTGTCTAAGACTGTTCCTTAGCTGATTCTTGTTGAGATGAGGGCTCCACGTGTGACTTGCAAGATGGTTCGACACAAAGTTATCCACTCGCTGCCGTAAATTCTGATATGCAGGCTATAAACAAAAACGAACACAATTTACTACTTTGCATACGTCAGTATTTAACTTGGAGCAAGAGTGAGGCAGACTTCAATACTAGCATGGTAAAATTTTAAAATAAATCAAATAAGTTGAAGTTATACTACAGGTACTGGTTTGATATCCAAAGTCTACTTTCAGAGCAATACAGGCATGTAAAACTGCTTCGAATTTACTGGTGTGTGGAGTGTAAATGTGTATTGCCCAACTTTTCGACATTACACTTAAAGCAATCAGGTCAAACTGCTTCAACATCGTCAAATGTTGCTATAAAGTTTTCACAGCAATATTAAAAGATGCTGCCTTGGCTACACATTAGGAACTAGTATGAGACATGAATTGGCCATGATGGACTGGGAAACATTACTGAAAGGACAGACAATGGAAGGCATTTAAAGAACGAATAGGTGAACTCCAGAAGTTGTTTATTCACGTTTGGCGCAAGAGTGGTAAGGGAATTGTAACCAAACCATGGCTCACAAGGGAAATTAGAGATAGTATCAGATTCAAGGAAGAAGCATACAAATTGGCAAGAAAAAGCAATAGGCCTGAGAATTGGGAGCAGTTTAAAATTCAAAGGAGGACCAAGGGATTGATTAAGAAGGGAAAAATAGAGTATGAAAGTAAGCCAGCAGGGAACATAAAAACTGACTAAAAGTTTCTATAGATATGTAAAGAGAAAAAGATTGACAAAAACAAATGTAGGCCCCTTACAGTAAGAAACGGGAGAATTCATAAAGGGGAAGCAAAAAATGGCTGAATTAAATTTGTACTTTGCTTTAGTCTTCACAGATGAAGACATGAAAAATGTGCCAAAAGTGCTGAGAGAAACATGTTTTAGTGAGTTGAAGGAAATCAGCATTGGTTGAGAAATGGTTTTGGGGAAATTGATGGGATTGAAGGTGGATTAATCTCCAGGTTCTGATAATCTTCATCCCAGAGTACTTAAGGAAATGGCCCTGGAAACTGATCCATTGATGGTTATTTTCCAAAATTCTTTGGACTCCAGAATAGTTCCTACAGATTGGAGGGTAGCTAATATAAGCCTGTTATTCAAAAAGGGAGGTAGAGAGAAAACAGGAACTATAAATCGGTGAGCCCAATATTGGTGCTGGGGAAGTCGCTGGTGTGTATTATCAAGGATTTCATAACTCAGCATTTGAAAGGCAGTGGTATAATCAGCCAATGTCAGCATGGATTTACAAAAGGGACATCATGCTTGACGAATCTATTGGAATTTTCTGAGGCTGTAACTAGTAGAATTGACTGAGAACCAGTGGATGTGTTTTTTTTTAAACTTTCAGAAGGCTTTCGACAAGGTCTCACATGACAGACTACCATGTAAAGTTAAAGCACATGGGATAGCAGGTAATGTGTTGAGATGGATAGAAAGCCAAGAGTTAACATAAATGGGTCTTTAAACTTTTTTTCTGATTGGCAGTCAGTGACTAGGGGGGGTTCCGCAGGGATCTGTGCTAGGACCCCAACTGTTCACATTATAATGATCTGGAAGGAGGAACTGAATGTATGATCTCCAAATTTGCAGATAATATAAAGTTGGGTGGGAGGGTGAGCTGTGAGGAGAATGCAGAGATGGTTTAGCGTAATTTGTACAAGCTGAGCGTGTGGGCATCTGCATGGCAGATGCAGTATAATGTGGACAAATGTGAGGTTATCCACTTTGGTAGCAATAATAGGAAGACAAATTATTATTTGAATGGGTGTAAATTGAGAGAGGTGGATACTCACTGAGACCTTGGAGGCCTTGCGCATCAGTAAGCGCGAAAGTATAGCAGGCAGTAAAGGCGGCAAATGGTATGTTGGCCTTCATAGCGAAATGTTTTGAGTATAGGAATAAAGAGGTTTAACTGCAATTATATAGAGTGTTGGTGAGGCCAAACCTGGAGTAGTGTGTGCAGTTTTGGCGTCCTTTTCTAAGGAAGGATGTCCTTACTATACAGGGAATACAGCGAAGGTTTACCAGGCTGATCCTGGGATGGCAGGTAGGTCATATGAGGAGAGATTAAGTCAGTTTGGATTATATTCGTTGGAGTTTAGAACAAGAGAGGGAATCTCATAGAAACTTATAAAATCCTAACAGGGTTAGACAGGGTAGATTCCCAATGGTGGGGGAGTCCAGAACTAGGGGTCATAGCTTGAGGATAAAAACGAACACAATTTACTACTTTGCGTACATGTCAGTATTTAGCTTTTAGAATTGAGGTGAGGAGAAATTTCTTCACCCAGAGGGTGGTGAGTGTGTGCAATTCACTACCACAGAATTTAATTGAGGCCAAAGTGGTGTCTGATTTCAAGAAGAAATTAGATATAGCTCTTGGGGCTAAAGGGATCAAAGGATATGGGGGAAGGGGGTATCAGGTTATTGAACTCGATCAGCCATGATTAAGATGAATGGCAGAGCAGGCTCAAAGAGCCGAAAGGCCTATTCCTGCTTCTAGTTTCTATGTTTAACCATAATCACATTATTTTTAATAGGAAAAAGAGAATGAACAAACCCAAACATTTATCATAACCGAGGCAAAATTAATAGATACTATCTCATGGATAATTCGAAGAGCTGGGAGAATTCAATAAATGGAGTGGCTAGCTAAACAAACCGTGGCCGCAAGAATTTAGAGCAAGGAAGATAAAGAGGCACCAGGTGCTTTAAACCAAGGGGCAGTAAACAATTACACTGGCAAAAATTAAAAAATGATATACTCAATTCAAGAGGGGGGTCTGGTTGAACTCAAAGAAATTTAAGTATATCCCTAAGTATCTATTTCCTTGAGCGCTTAGACTTGAGCTTGACTTTATAATGCCAAGTGCAAGCAACTGCAAGTTGAAAGAAAAAAACACAAGTAATTAATATTTTTGAATAGAACTAGAATTTAATTACTGAACTAAGTAATTATTGGTAACTAATTTATTTAACATCGAGCAAGATCCACCTATTTAATAAATCTAGAACTCAAGTTGCCAATTAGTTCAATGAATTAAATAAAGATAACCAACAAATAAATGAATTTATCACTAAAGAAATTGAAGTATAGGCAGTGTCAGGGTTGGAGCATGAGAGTGTTTGTGGACAAAACTCCCACATCCACAAGGAATTTGCCTGCCTTGAGACATTTCAGTTCAGAGTCACGCCGACACAAAAAGAATGAATTACTGAATAATTTATTCCGGAGTACAGTCACAAATCAGAGGAAAGCACAGGTTACAGGAAGGGAAGAGCAACTTTTAGTCAGCAGTATAAATGGAACATTGGATGGGTAGTGAAGAAAAACCTGCAGCCAGTGCCAATACCTGCGAGGATAAGGAAAAAGATTGTCCATGCACCACAGAGCAGGAGACTGTCCAAGAGGTGCAGTTTCATAGCAAGTAGCATGGTTATCGTAACAGAGGTTTCAATGACTAGAGAGATATAGTATTTTTGAAATCAGCATCGAGTCCCGAGAGTCTGTTGCCTGCTTGGTGCCAGGATAAAAATAGCCAAATTAAAACTGGAAAGGGAGTATGCAGTTGTTGTGCTCCATGTCAGAACAAATGACATACGAAAGGTTTGGGAAAAGGTCCTGTAAAGGGAGTATCAGGAATTGAGAGGTAAATTGAATAAAATAATCTCATGGGCTGATATTATGATCTACAGATTGACACAGGGTCAAATAGTGACCCTACAGAATGAATGGAAAAGAGGGTACCAGTGCTGGACGAGGCTGCAACAAACCAGATGGTGACCAAGGTCCTTGCCAATAGTATAACAGGGACTATAAAGAAGACCGCTAGGAATGACATAAATCAAACCATAAAAGAACCACAAAGAGACAATGAAGAACAAACTAAAAAAATAAAGAAAACACAAATGACTAGGGATCAGATGAAGTCAGAGCGAAAAGGTAAAGTAACAGCTAAAACAGGGAGAATTACTAATTAAAAAACAAGTTATGACGATACAGCATACAGTAACTACAACAAAATGAATGAACTAGGGGCAATTTGTAGAGGGGATCTGAATACAGTAGTTTACAGAAACATGGCTATGTGGAGAACATGTTTGCCAATTAAATACTGCCAGATATAACACATTTGGGAAGGGTAGAGATGGAGCAGCTGCAGTTATAAAACATAAAAATGGTGGCAGGAAAAAGAGGCGATAACTAGAAATAAGATAGATCTATATGGATCGAGTTAGGAGATAGATTACCTTAATAGGAATGCACTACAGACAAGTGAAAAGGAACAAAAGAAAGAAACATCGAAGCAAATCCAGGTGAGTAGCAGACATTGAATAATAGTCATGGACATTTTAATTATCCACAAATCATGTCAGGAAGAAGTAGCGAAGGAAGAAATGTGGATCAAGTTTTGAATGTCTCCAAAGCTCCTTTCTCACTCAAGATGCAAGAGGGCCAACAAGAAAAGAATCATCACTGGATCTTGTAATGGGTAATAAACCAGAATGGAATCAATAGTCGGAGTAGTAAGAGTGGCCACAACATAGGACGGGTTCAAGGTTAGGAAGATAAATAGGTTGAAAAAGATTTAAGTATGAGGAAATAAGGATGATAAGGCTGTAAAAGATGATAACTGGAGAAAATGTTGCAAATGACAAAAAAACATTAGCATTTAAAAAGGCAATCAGTAAAGTTAAAGAAAAATGCATTCTACTAAACATCAAAAACCAATATGCGGCACAGTGGATGAATAAAAAAAACTGAATCAAAAGGAAAAAACGATATAAGGACTACGAGGACAGAAGGAAATATAAACTTAGGATGGAAGCTTAAAAAAAATCAAAACTCAAATTTACAAAATTCCAAACTTTTACTGAAGATAAAAGAACCTTCTAATAGGGGATCAGCTTTAAAAGGGTAATATAATTGGGATAAAAGGCAGAAAATAATTGACAAAGTACCAAAACTGAAAGAGGATTAAAACCTATGTATAGTTGATATGCACCCGTACATACCCAAAGAAATAAGGAAGGGGACAGCAGAAGCACTGGTTTATTTAAGAGAGTGGGCTGTGCCAGAACATAGAACATAGAACATAGAACATTACAGCGCAGAACAGGCCCTTCGGCCCACGATGTTGCACCGACCAGTTAAAAGAAGGTGTAAGTATGAGAGAGGCCACCTCAACGGAGAGTCAACAGGATAGTGAAATCAGGAACTTGGCAGTAAGAGAATTCTAAGTGTTTTAAGGGTTGATCTATTTCTTTAAATGTCATAAGGACCGCTTGTCATAGCGTGAACATTGCAAAGTTGAGTTACGACAAATTTAACTTCAACCTTAAGTTGTATTTTCTTTTGCAGTGTTAGTGATAAACAAGCTGTGTGCCAGTGGCAGCTGCACAGTTTATTGAGTGACGAGTTGAACTGGTTACCTGGTCATTTGGAACTGACAGGTTTAAGGATATTTCCTTAAGGCTGAAGAGGGGAAGGATTCAGTTGTCGTGGTTCACTTGGGTACCATGTGGCGAGGATCAGGAAGAGTTTCTTCTCAGGGAGCACAAGAAGCTCGGGCCTAAATTTAAAAAGCAGAACCACAAAGGCTGAGTCTCTGGATTTCGACCTGAGCCACAACAGAATTGGCATGGGTTATTAAGATCAAAGTTGAGTGCGTGACTCCAAGACTGGTGTTAGATAAATGGGTTTTAATTCATGGGGCATTGGTACCAGTAGTGGGAAAAGAGAGAGCTATTTCATTGGGAACAAGTTTCACTTGAATGTGCCTTGACAAATTGAATTAAGACTATAAAAAGGGTTTTAGTCAAAATAGTGATTCCTGCACTCCTATATGTTTCAGAGACATGGATGACCCACAGCAGGCACCACAAAACACTGGAGAAGTACCACCGGCAGTGCCTTCGCAAGATCTTCCAAATTTAGTGGCTGACTCTCAAAGCAACTATCACACCCAGAACTCAGTCTTGACAGGAGATTCCCAGGACGACAGCAGAAATTTACGGATATCCTTAAAGAGGAGATCAAACATCCCCACCAGCACATGGAAGACCCTGGCTTATGACTGGCCAAAATGGAGAAGATTTGTTCCGGAAGGCACCAAACACATTGTGAGATGTTGTCAGGAACATACATGAAATTGAGATATCAGAGGGAAAGCACAAACCTCCGAACAACTCATCTACACAACTCTTCAAGCACCATCTGCCTAGCATGTAGCAGACTCTGCATATTGAGCATTTGGTTCTGAGATGGCCGATAAGTTCAATTAATCAACAAGAAATGACTAAACAATGGTGCAGGGTAGTGATCTGGGTAATAGTAACCAGACTGACAGGAAATCACAAAGCTTAAGAGTGCACCACCAATGGTCAGAGTTTGGAAAAATGTTAAAGACAGAATTGAGGCATTCACAAGAAAATCTATGAATTGACAGGAAAAAATAGAAATAAATGGATATATGACCTGTATTAATTACTAAGGCATGGCTGCAACTTAACCAGAGCTGACAACTGAATATTCATGGTTATCTGACATTTTGGAAGGACAGGAGGAAAGGATAAGGAGGTGGGGAAAGCTATTTCAGTGAAGAATAAGAACTGTGCGATAGTGAGAAATAATCTTGGCTGGAAAGATAAAGATGTGGAATCAGTTTAGATAGAGATAATAAATAGCAAGGTAAAGAAGTCCCTGGTGGGACTGGTTTATAGATCACCTTCACAGGAACTACACTGCAAGACAACACATCAAGAAATAACAGGGTCTTATAAAAAATCTACAATAATCATAGAAAATCTACAATAATCATAGACAATCAAATTGGAACATGTAGCTTGGAGGATGTGTTGATAGAGTTTACTTGGGATAGATTCGTAGAAGGATCCATTTTGAAAAAAAAAAACAAGGCTACTTTTAGACCTCAGTGCGTATGAGACAGGATTAATTAATGGTTTCATCGTAAAGGATCCTTTCAGCAAGAGTGATCGTAACATGAAAGAATCTCACGTTCAGTTTGACGGTGGTAAACCCAAATCTGAAACTAAAAGTAAAAACAGTGGATAAGGAGTGGTAGGCATTTAAGGAGATATTTCATAACTCTCAGCAAAGATATATTCCATTGAGAAAGAAATACACTACTAGATGGATGCACTACATTAAAAACAAGTATTACTGTTGATTATTTTTAATTATGACCCATCTCTAACACTGAAAAATAATTGCAAGCATGGACGTATATTCTTTCAGCTATTAACTGTTGCAGATTTCAATGTAAATATTTTACTTTAATTTTTCTTTTGGATTGAGACAGTCTCATCATCTTATTTCTCCTTCTGTACTTGGTTCAACATTGTATTCATACACCCGGATTCACATCCCTCATTCTTTCTGAAGTTTATTTCTCAATCCTTCAATCTGATTGGTTAAGATGTGCATGTTTGATTGCCTATTTTTCATATACGTGCTGCCCCTCAGTGATATCGTCTTTAAAAGATCATCCACTTCTACATGTATGCATTTGACCACACCAATTTACACATGCACGCAAACAACAATACCCAGTACTATCCCATCACGACCACTCCACTATCTGACATCCAGTACAGGATGAGTAGAAATGCATCCAATTACATACTGGGAAGACCAAACCCATTTGCTTCATCCTTCACAAACTCTTCTCCAGCCACCAATTCCATTCCCACTCTCTGCCAACCACCTGAGACAGAACCTGAGCATTCACAACCCCTGTTGTCATGTTTGACCAAGATGAGCTTCATATCTGTGACATCACAGACTGTTTACATTCATCTTTGCAGCATCACCTGACTCATCCATGCTTTCATCCTCCAAATTTGTCATTCCAACACACTCCTGATCAGCCTTGGATCTCCATAAACTTAAACTCATCAAGAATTCTGCTGCCCATATCTTAACTCATTCTAAGTCCTGCCTCGCCAGCCAAGGTTCCTGGTTGCGCAGTGCCTCTATTTTCAAATTTTGACCTGTATTTTCAAATTCCTCCATGTCCTCATCTCCATATCTCCAGCAGCCCTACAACAAAGAAAGATCCATTCCTATAAATTGTACATTCACCATGCCAACCATACTTTAGCTGCTGAAGGCCTAAATTCTGAAATTTACGATCTGAACTTCTCCACATCTTTCTTTAAAATACTTCTTAAAATCTATCTCTGTAACCAATCTCTTGGCCAGACACCCTCTCATCTCCTAATGTGGTTCAGTATCAAACTTTGACACTCGTGTGAATTGCCTTGGGACATTTCGTCACATTAATATCACTCCATGAATGCAAATTATTGTACTTTTATTAAATTGTATTTTCAGCAACTTAGTGGGCAAAATAATTTGAATTAAATGGTGCAGAGGCAAATTGAATTAACAGATGTCTACAGAGTAACCTGTCCGCGATCAAAATATATTTATGAGCATACAGACTCCATCTAGTGGCAGTTGTACCCATTTCTGCTATATCATAGATTTGGTTACATGGAACCAATAACATTTGAGTGTCTTAATATGACTTAGGGAAAAACATTGCAGCTAACTATGTATCGGATCTTTCAATATATCTCAAAGCCATACCTTGTTCAGTATCACATCACTATTCTGGATCACAGCTCAGATTCAGCTTTTTTACAGTTCCAATGCTTCATAAATGTTATCAACTGTACACATTTTAAAATATTTTTTAGCTTTGGTGAGGTCCAATTAACGCTCTGGGGACACTGCTTCAACTGGCACCACTGCAGCTGTCAATTTAAATGTGAAATAACATTTGCCAGGCAATCACCATCTCCAACGAAAGAGAAACCAACCATCATCACCTTCACATTCAATGGCATTACAATTGACCAGAAATTGAACTGGGTAAACCATATAAATATTCTGGCTGCAAGAATGGATCAGAGACTGCCCCAAGCCTGTCCCTGATATACAAGGCTCAAGGAATGTGACGGAATATCATCCATTACAAACCAAACCACTCAGGAAGCTTGATATCATCCAGGGCAAAGCAGACTATCTGATTGATATCCCACCCACTGCCTTAAACACTCAATTCCTCCACTACTGTTGCAGAATGGCAGTACCTTTCAAATCCACAACCTCTGCCCCATGGGATAGGGGCAGCAAATGCATGGGAACTATACCACCTGCAAATCCCTCTCCAAACCACATAAAATCCGGATTTGGAAATATATCGCTGCAGCCGAGTTAAAATCCTGGAACAGCACTGTGGGTATACCTGCACCACATGGGCTGCAGCAGTTCAAGAAGGCAGCTCACCACCACCTTCTCAAGGATAATTAGGGAGAGGCAAAAATTTCTTCCCTTGCCAGTGACACACACACGCCATTAAAGAGTATATCTAAACTCCATGGTATCATCTCCTTGAACATGTTCAAGCTTACTGGAGAAAATCTGATTTACACTATTCTTATTTCATGGTTAAGAATTTCCTACATCACCATTTGTTTTTGTCCCTCCCCCACCATTTTAATGCAATATAATCTTTTTCTCTTCAAGTTTCATAGAATCATAGAAACCCTACAGCGCAGAAAGAGGCCATTTGGCCCATCGAGTCTGCACCGACCACAATCCCACCCAGGCCCCACCTCCGTATCCCCGCATATTTACCTGCTAATCCCTCTAACCTACGCATCTCAGGACACTAATGGGCAATTTTAGCACGGCCAATCAACCTAACATCTTTGAACTGTGGGAGGAAACTGGAGCACCCGGAGGAAACCCACGCAGACACGAGCAGAATGTGCAAACTCCACACAGACAGCGACCCAAGCCGGGAATCAAACCCAGGTCCCTGGAGCTGTGAAGCAACAGTTGCTAACCACTGTGCTGCCGTGCCGTTTCCTTAGCTGTTTACTTTGTTTTTATCTTCCTGTCCTTTCACTATACTCATCTTTCTTCTGCTCCATTGTGTCAAATTGCCATATTATACTACGTGCGATACTATTCTATGATGTTCTGAAGCAGCTCAGCCATTCTGGAGGTATATTTTCCTCCAGTCTGAAAAACAACATTCCCCACAGCTTTCTCCTTACTGACACTTCTTTCCCACCTTCAGTCTGGTTTTGTTCCCTGCAGCACTCAAACAATCTATATTGTAATCACAAATGACATCTGACAGTAACTACAGTGAATTACCTCTTCCTAACCCTCTCAACCAGTCAGCAGCATTTGAAATATCACCCCCCTCTAATGCCTCTCCTTAGTGGGACTGGTTTTGTCTTGTTCAATTCCAATCAATCAAGTTATAACCAGAGAATCATTTGCAGTGACTTTGCTTTGAGCTTCCAAACCAATTCCTCGCTTGTTCCCAAAATCCATCCTTACACTTGCCCTCCTCCTATTTCTTATCTTGATGCTACCCTCGACAACATGTGATGAAACCTAAATTTATCTTAATGCTGAGAGTGAGGAACTCCAAATTCTGACAAACCTTGGACCTTGTGTGTCAGCGCAGCTCTATATTTTCATGTTGAGTTTCTCAGGCCTGTGAAAGTGGGAAAAAGGCATGAAAACCCAGGTCTGGGGACTGAGTGTGGGGCCCCAATGCTAGACAAGTGTCCCAGACAGGTGGTGGGAGAGGTTCCAGTTAAGGAAAAAAAGCGCAGAGAAAGAGGCTTCGATTAGAGAGAGGGTTGCAACTAGCCTTTAAGTGAAGTAAGTTTCGGAGCAGCCTGAATAACTGAAGAGGGCTCACGTGAAGCCCTGAAGTTCCAAGAAGGCTGATGACTCTATGCTGGGGGGGCAAAGGTACCCCTTTGGAGCAGATGTGCCTGTAATTTGGTGCTGGGTGTGTATATGGGAATCCAGAGGAACAGAATGTCAGAGGATGAGATTGAAACCCTGCGTTGTTGATGCCATCTGAGTTTGGTAACTGAACCTAAAGACCATAAATACAAGTTACTATTAAATCTGATTTAAAAAATTCAAGTGCAATTTCTTTTTTCAGAATGGTGAGAATGAGGAATGTGTTACCTTGGAGAGGTAAGTTTAAAAAGATGCATTTGAGAAAGGAATAGGGCAATATCATGACAGGGAGAAATTAAGTAATTTGTTCACATGGATGCTAGTTACAGCACCATTCAGGTAAAGACTTCTGTTTCTGCACCTCACCGAGGTAGAAATCTGAACTTCTTTCTATTCTATGGCCCAAATCTCTCAATCTAAATAGCAGCGAATACTGCAATGGCATTGGAAATTTAGGGGAACCGATTTACATCAGAACATACATGAGCTGCGCAGGCATCAGATGGATGGTGGCACAGTGGTTAGCACTGCTGCCTCACAGCTCCAGGGACCTGGGTTCAACTCCTGGGTTGGGTCACTGTGTGGAGATTTGCACATTCGCCCCCATGTCTGCATGGGTTTCTTCCGGGTGCTCCGGTTTCCTCCCACATTCCAAAGATGTGCGGGCTAGGTGGGTTGGCCATGCTAAACTGCCCCTTAGTGTTAGGGGGACTCGCTAGGGTAAACGCATCGGTTATGGGGATCGCGCCTGGGTGGGATTGTGGTCGGTGCAGACTCAATGGACCAAATGTTCACCTTCTGCACTGTAAGATTTTATGATTCTAACCCTGAACTCATGCTAGTCTCCCGGGATCTGTTGCTTTTTTTTTACACTTAAGTTACTTAGAGCTGGTCCGAGCTTGTGTAATGGTTGTGCAGCTCTAAGTACATCAGGTAGAGCATTAAAGCACTCCAACACCCATAGCAATCCCAACACTGCTCACCATCCATCCCTACCATATCCCCAACATCTCTCACCAGGGCTGCAGTAGGGTGGCAATTGTTTGTGTGGATGGCAGAGGTATAAAGCTGTTGTTGCAGGTGTGCTGAGCATTGCCAAAGTGTGGGTAAGGGTGGCATGCCAAGCTTATAGGTTCAATCATTACCAGAGACAGGGGTGTGTGAACATAGGGGTGCATGGGGGTATAGGGCAGACATTGCTGCAGTGTTTTGGCTTTAACACAGCCAGAAAATGCAGGGTTAAGCATTGTCAGGAGTTATCATATAATCATGGAATCCCAAGTGCAGGAAGCCATTCGGCCCACCAAGCCTGCACCAACAACAATCCCACCTAGGCCTATCCTAGTAACCCTTTTAATCCCCTCGACACTAAGGGGCAATTTAGTGTGACTAGTCCAACTAATCTGCACATTTTTGGACTGGGGTGATGACCAATTTCAGGAAGGAGCCTGACCAATGCTGGAGTGAGAGATTGATGGAGAACTTAACAAAGGCAGTATTACTCAAAAACAATGGATGGAAGGCAGACTTCAAGAACAGTGTCTTCAGTTCATGATGAAAGATTGCATGGCTTCACTGGAACTGTGCTTTGTCACAAACGCTTCTCACTCAGCTGGTAGAAAGAATAAAACTGGAGCTGGGGCAGGGAAATGGTAAAGCTGCAGCTGTTGAGGTGCAGTTTTAAATGGGGTGAGTGTCACACCACAGATCAAAAAATCTGGGCTGTTATCCTGAATACATGTATTTTTCTAACCTTACTCATGATAACAATCCTGCAATTCCTCCCATTATTTTAAAAAAGTTTTAGTGTCACAAGTAGACTTACATTAACACAAGGAAGTTACTGTGAAAATCCCTAGTCGCCACACTCCGGCACCTGTTTGGGTACACAGAGGGAATTTAGCATAGCCAATGCACCTAACCAAGCACACCTTTCGATCTGTGGGAGGAAACAGAGTACGCAGAGGAAACTGAGTATGTGGAGGAAACCCACGCAGACACGGGGAGAACATGCAGACTCCACACAGACAGCGACCCAAACCGGGAATCAAACTCAGGTTCCTGGCGCTGTGAGGCAGCAGTGCTAACCACTGTGCCACCCACAATATGTCATATATATCCCACCCCCTAAAACACTGTAGGACCAACATCCCCCTCTTGGTCCCAGCCATGACTTCTGGCTGTTACCCTTCCCCCTTTCATAGAGATTCTTCACCAGGTATGTCCTTTTAACAGAAGGATGGAAAGATCATGACAGACATCATGGGCAATTTTACCCCGGAATCAGCCCCACCATTCAATTAGATCACGGGCTGATCTGTATGTCAATTCTATGGAGTTACCTTGGCTCCGATACCAGAATAACTAGTATGTGTGCAGCACCTTGAACAGAGCGGATAAAGACAGCAACCAGACGTGGGAGCGACACAAAGAGACACCGGGACAGCGGAGTTGCTGAAAGAGGCAGCTTTCCAGCAGCATTGCTGCGGCATCTCGGTTCTCCAGCCCTCGGGACTCTTACCGCCTCCACAGAGCGGGAATGCGGCGAAGGGCCAGCCAAGACTGGGCCGGGAGTGGGGGTGAAGCCGGCCCGGGAAGCCGGTTCCCTCTATCGCCACCCCCTGAATGGGAGCGGAGCAAGCCCGCGGCTCCAGGCCGCAAGCCCCCGGCTCCTTCACGCTTACCTTGGTGTCCACGTCGGCCAGGCAGTCGCGGCGGAACTGGTCGAAGAGGCCCTGGTTCTTCAGGTGATTGACGATCATGGAGACGAGTTTGGGGTCTCCCGGCGCCAGAGCCGCCATCCCGAGTGAGCTCCGTCACCAACCGCGGCCTCGCGCCCCGCCGCCGCCCGCAGGATCATGGGAGCTACACCTCACTTCCGGCACCCTGACCTCACTTCCCGGCCCCGGCGCCCTCGATAGTCAATTGGGCGCATGCTCAAACAGCGCCAGAGGATTGACGGTCGAACACCTGAGCACAGTGACTGGAAACACTCAGTCCCCATCTGGAAACACAAACACTGTCCCAGCTGGAATCAGACTCACTGACCCAGCTGGAAACACAGTCACTTGCCCTGCTGGAAACACAGTCACTTGCCCTGCTGGAAACACAGTCACTTGCCCTGCTGGAAACACAGTCACTTGCCCTGCTGGAAACACAGTCACTTGCCCTGCTGGAAACACAGTCACGGACCCAGCTGGAAACACAGACACCGACCCAGCTGGAAACACAGACACCGACCCAGCTGGAAACACAGACACCGACCCAGCTGGAAACACACTCACTGACCCAGCTGGAAACACACTCACTGACCCAGCTGGAAACACAGTCACTGACCCAGCTGGAAACACAGCCACTGACCCAGCTGGAAACACAGGCACTGACCCAGCTGGAAAAAAAGGCACTGACCCAGCTGGAAACACTGTCACTGACCCAGCTAAAAACAGTCACTGACCGAGCTGAAAACACATTCACTGACCCAGCTGGAAACACAGTCCCTGACCCAGCTGGAAACACAGTCACTGACCCAGCTAAAAACACAGTCACTGACCTAGCTGAAAACACATTCACTGACCCAGCTGGAAACACAGTCCCTGACCCAGCTGGAAACACAGTCACTGACCCAGCTGGAAACACAGTCACTGACCCAGCTGGAAACATAGTCACTGACCAAGATGGAAACAAAGACACTGACCCAGCTGGAAACACAGTCACTGACCCAGCTGGAAACACAGGCACTGACCAACTGGAAACTCAGGCATTGACCCAGCAGGAAACACAGGCACTGACCCAGATGGAAACAAACTCACTGACCGAGCTGGAATCACAGTTACTTCCTCATCAGGAAACACATTCAGTGACCCAGCTGGAAACACACTCACTGACCCAGCTGGAAGCACTGTCACTTACCCAGCTGGAAAAAAAGGCACTGACCCAGCTGGAAACACTGTCACTGACCCAGCTAAAAACAGTCACTGACCGAGCTGAAAACACATTCACTGACCCAGCTGGAAACACAGTCCCTGACCCAGCTGGAAACACAGTCACTGACCCAGCTAAAAACACAGTCACTGACCTAGCTGAAAACACATTCACTGACCCAGCTGGAAACACAGTCCCTGACCCAGCTGGAAACACAGTCACTGACCCAGCTGGAAACACAGTCACTGACCCAGCTGGAAACATAGTCACTGACCAAGATGGAAACAAAGACACTGACCCAGCTGGAAACACAGTCACTGACCCAGCTGGAAACACAGGCACTGACCAACTGGAAACTCAGGCATTGACCCAGCAGGAAACACAGGCACTGACCCAGATGGAAACAAACTCACTGACCGAGCTGGAATCACAGTTACTTCCTCATCAGGAAACACATTCAGTGACCCAGCTGGAAACACACTCACTGACCCAGCTGGAAGCACTGTCACTTACCCAGCTGGAAACACAGGCACTGACCCAGCTGGAAACACAGTCACTTGCCCTGCTGGAAACACAGTCACTAACCTACCTGGAAACACAGACACCGACCCAGCTGGAAACACAGACACCGACCCAGCTGGAAACACACTCACTGACCCAGCTGGAAACACAATCACTGACCCAGCTGGAAACACAGACACTGACCCAGCTGGAAACACAGGCACTGACCCAGCTGGAAAAAAAGGCACTGACCCAGCTGGAAACACAGGCACTGACCCAGCTAAAAACACAGTCACTGACCCAGCTGGAAACACTGTCACTGACCCAGCTAAAAACACAGTCACTGACCCAGCTGGAAACACTGTCACTGACCCAGCTAAAAACACAGTCACTGACCTAGCTGGAAACACAGTCCCTGACCCAGCTGGAAACACAGTCCCTGACCCAGCTGGAAACACAGTCACTGACCCAGCTGGAAGCATATTCACTGACCAAGATGGAAACACAGACACTGACCCAGCAGGAAACACAGTCACTGACCCAGCTGGAAACACAGTCAGCGACCCAGCTGGAAACACAGCCACTGACCCAGCTGGAAACACAGTCACTGACCCAGCTGGAAACATAGTCACTGACCAAGATGGAAACAAAGACACTGACCCAGCTGGAAACATAGTCACTGACCCAGCTGGAAACACAGGCACTGACCAACTGGAAACTCAGGCATTGACCTAGCAGGAAACACAGGCACTGACCCAGCTGGAAACAAAGTCACTGACCAACTGGAAACAGAGGCACTGACCCTGCTGGATACACAGACACTGACCCAGCTGGAAACACAGGTACTGACCCAGCTGGAAACAAAGGCACTGACCCAGATGGAAACACACTCACTGACCCAGCTGGAAAATAAGGCACTGACCCAGCTGGAAACACTGTCACTGACCCAGCTAAAAACACACTCACTGACCTAGCTGAAAACACATTCACTGACCCAGCAGCAAACACAGTGCCTGACCCAGCTGGAAACACAGTCCCTGACCCTGCTGGAAACACAGTCCCTGACCCAGCTGGAAACACAGTCACTGACCCAGCTGGAAACACAGTCACTGACCCAGCTGGAAACATAGTCACTGACCAAGATGGAAACACAGACACTAACCCAGCAGGAAACACAGTCACTGACCCAGCTGGAAATACACTCACTGACCCAGCTGGAAACACAGTCAGTGACCCAGCTGGAAACACAGGCACTGGCCCAGCTGGAAACATAGTCACTGACCAAGATGGAAACAAAGACACTGACCCAGCTGGAAACACAGTCACTGACCCAGCTGGAAACACAGGCACTGACCAACTGGAAACTCAGGCATTGACCCAGCAGGAAACACAGGCACTGACCCAGATGGAAACAAACTCACTGACCGAGCTGGAATCACAGTTACTTACTCATCAGGAAACACATTCAGTGACCCAGCTGGAAACACACTCACTGACCCAGCTGGAAGCACTGTCACTTACCCAGCTGGAAACACAGGCACTGACCCAGCTGGAAACACAGTCACTTGCCCTGCTGGAAACACAGTCACTAACCCAGCTGGAAACACAGTCACTTGCCCTGCTGGAAACACAGTCACTAACCTAGCTGGAAACACAGACACCGACCCAGCTGGAAACACAGACACCGACCCAGCTGGAAACACACTCACTGACCCAGCTGGAAACACAATCACTGACCCAGCTGGAAACACAGACACTGACCCAGCTGGAAACACAGGCACTGACCCAGCTGGAAAAAAAGGCACTGACCCAGCTGGAAACACAGGCACTGACCCAGCTAAAAACACAGTCACTGACCCAGCTGGAAACACTGTCACTGACCCAGCTAAAAACACAGTCACTGACCTAGCTGAAAACACATTCACTGACCCAGCAGCAAACACAGTGCCTGACCCAGCTGGAAACACAGTCCCTGACCCAGCTGGAAACACAGTCCCTGACCCAGCTGGAAACACAGTCACTGACCCAGCTGGAAACATAGTCACTGACCAAGATGGAAACACAGACACTGACCCAGCAGGAAACACAGTCACTGACCCAGCTGGAAACACAGTCAGCGACCCAGCTGGAAACACAGCCACTGACCCAGCTGGAAACACAGTCACTGACCCAGCTGGAAACATAGTCACTGACCAAGATGGAAACAAAGACACTGACCCAGCTGGAAACACAGTCACTGACCCAGCTGGAAACACAGGCACTGACCAACTGGAAACTCAGGCATTGACCTAGCAGGAAACACAGGCACTGACCCAGCTGGAAACAAAGTCACTGACCAACTGGAAACAGAGGCACTGACCCTGCTGGATACACAGACACTGACCCAGCTGGAAACACAGGTACTGACCCAGCTGGAAACAAAGGCACTGACCCAGATGGAAACACACTCACTGACCCACTGGAAACACTGTCACTGACCCAGCTAAAAACACAGTCACTGACCTAGCTGAAAACACATTCACTGACCCAGCAGCAAACACAGTGCCTGACCCAGCTGGAAACACAGTCCCTGACCCTGCTGGAAACACAGTCCCTGACCCAGCTGGAAACACAGTCACTGACCCAGCTGGAAACACAGTCAGTGACCCAGCTGGAAACACAGGCACTGGCCCAGCTGGAAAAAAAGGCACTGACGTAGCTGCAAACACAGTCACTGACCCTGCTGGAAACACAGTCACTGACCCAGTTGGAAACGCAGACACTGACCCAGCTGGAAACGCAGGCACTGATCCAGCTGGAAACACAGGCACTGAACCAGCTGGAGCACAGACACTGACCCAGCTGGAAACACTGTCACTGACCCAGCTGGAAACACAGACACTTGCCCCGCTGGAAACACAGTCACTTGCCCTACGGGAAACACAGTCACTAACCCAGCTGGAAACACAGACACCGACCCAGCTGGAAACACAGTCACTGACCCAGCTGGAAACACAGCCACTGACCCAGCTGGAAACACAGGCACTGACACAGCTGGAAAAAAAGGCACTGACCCAGCTGGAAACACAGTCACTGACCCAGCTGGAAACACAGCCACTGATCCAGCTGAAAACACATTCACTGACCCAGCTAGAAACACAGTCCCTGACCCAGCTGGAAACACAGTCACTGACCCAGCTAAAAACACAGTCACTGACCTAGCTGAAAACACATTCACTGACCCAGCTGGAAACACAGTCCCTGACCCAGCTGGAAACACAGTCCCTGACCCAGCTGGAAACACAGTCACTGACCCAGCTGGAAACACAGTCACTAACCCAGCTGGAAACATAGTCACTGACCAAGATGGAAACACAGACACTGACCCAGCTGGAAACACAGTCACTGACCCAGCTGGAAACACAGGCACTGACCAACTGGAAACTTAGGCAATGACCGAGCAGGAAACACAGGCACTGACCCAGCTGGAAACACAGTCACTGACCAACTGGAAACACAGGCACTGACCCTGCTGGAAATACAGAAACTGACCCAGCTGGAAACACAGGTACTGACCCAGCTGGAAACAAAGGCACTGACCCAGATGGAAACACACTCACTGACCCAGCTGGAATCACAGTTACTTACTCATCAGGAAACACATTAGGTGACCCAGCTGGAAACACACTCACTAACACAGCTGGAAACACAGTCACTTGACCTGCTGGAAACACAGTCACTAACCTAGCTGGAAACACAGACACCGACCCAGCTGGAAACACAGACACCGACCCAGCTGGAAACACACTCACTGACCCAGCTGGAAACACAGTCACTGACCCAGCTGGAAACACTGTCACTGACCCAGCTAAAAACACAGTCACTGACCCAGCTGAAAACACAGTCCCTGACCCAGCTGGAAACACAGTCACTGACCCAGCTGGAAACGCAGACACTGACCCAGCTGGAAACGCAGGCACTGATCCAGCTGGAAACACAGGCACTGAACGAGCTGAAGCACAGTCACTGAGCTAGCTGGAAACACAGTCACTGACCCAGCTGGAAACATAGTCACTGACCCAGCTGGAAACATAGTCACTGACCAAGATGGAAACAAAGACACTGATCCAGCTGGAAACACAGTCACTGACCCAGCTGGAAACACAGGCACTGACCAACTGGAAACTCAGGCATTGACCCAGCAGGAAACACAGGCACTGACCCGGCTGGAAACAAAGTCACTGACCAACTGGAAACACAGGCACTGACCCTGCTGGAAACACAGACACTGACCCAGCTGGAAACACAGGTACTGACCCAGCTGGAAACAAAGGCACTGACCCAGATGGAAACACACTCACTGACCCAGCTGGATTCACAGTTACTTACTCATCAGGAAACACATTCAGTGACCCAGCTGGAAACACACTCACTAATCCAGCTGGAAGCACTGTCACTTACCCAGCTAAAAGCACAGTCACTGACCTAGCTGAAAACACATTCACTGACCCAGCTGAAAACATAGTCCCTGACCCAGCTGGAAGCGCAGTCACTGACCCAGCTGGAAACACAGTAACTGACCCAGCTGGAAACACAGTATCTGACCCAGCTGGAAACACAGGCACTGACCAACTGGAAACTCAGGCATTGACCCAGCAGGAAACACGGGCACTGACCCAGCTGGAAACAAAGTCACTGACCAACTGGAAACAGAGGCACTGACCCTGCTGGAAACACAGACACTGACCCAGCTGGAAACACAGGTACTGACCCAGCTGGAAACAAAGGCACTGACCCAGATGGAAACACACTCACTGACCCAGCTGGAATCACAGTTACTTACTCATCAGGAAACACATTCAGTGACCCAGCTGGAAACACACTCACTGACCCAGCTGGAAGCACTGTCACTTACCCAGCTGGAAACACAGTCACTGACCCAGCTAGAAACACAGTCACTAACCTAGCTGGAAACACAGACACCGACCTAGCTGGAAACACAGACACCGACCCAGCTGGAAATACACTCACTGACCCAGCTGGAAACACAATCACTGACCCAGCTGGAAACACAGTCACTGACCCAGCTGGAAACACAGTCACTGACCCAGCTGGAAACACAGTCACTGACCCAGCTGGAAACATAGTCACTGACCAAGATGGAAACACAGACACTGACCCAGCTGGAAACACAGTCACTGACCCAGCTGGAAACACAGGCACTGACCAACTGGAAACTTAGGCAATGACCGAGCAGGAAACACAGGCACTGACCCAGCTGGAAACAAAGTCACTGACCAACTGGAAACACAGGCACTGACCCTGCTGGAAACACAGAAACTGACCCAGCTGGAAACACAGGTACTGACCCAGCTGGAAACAAAGGCACTGACCCAGATGGAAACACACTCACTGACCGAGCTGGAATCACAGTTACTTACTCATCAGGAAACACATTCAGTGACCCAGCTGGAAACACACTCACAGACCCAGCTGGAAGCACTGTCACTTACCCAGCTGGAAACACAGGCACTGACCCAGCTGGAAACACAGTCACTTGCCCTGCTGGAAACACAGTCACTAACCCTGCTGGAAACATAGTCACTTGCCCTGCTGGAAACACAGTCACTAACCCAGCTGGAAACACAGACACCGACTCAGCTGGAAACACACTCACTGACCCAGCTGGAAACACAATCACTGACCCAGCTGGAAACACAGCCACTGACCCAGCTGGAAACACAGGCACTGACCCAGCTGGAAAAAAAGGCACTGACCCAGCTGGAAACACAGTCACTGACCCAGCTAAAAACACAGTCACTGACCCAGCTGGAAACACTGTCACTGACCCAGCTAAAAACACAGTCACTGACCTAGCTGAAAACACATTCACTGACCCAGCAGCAAACACAGTGCCTGACCCAGCTGGAAACACAGTCCCTGACCCAGCTGGAAACACAGTCCCTGACCCAGCTGGAAACACAGTCACTGACCCAGCTGGAAACATAGTCACTGACCCAGCTGGAAACATAGACACTGACCCAGCAGGAAACACAGCCACTGACCCAGCTGGAAACACAGTCACTGACCCAGCTGGAAACATAGTCACTGACCAAGATGGAAACAAAGACACTGACCCAGCTGGAAACACAGGCACTGACCAACTGGAAACTCAGGCATTGACCTAGCAGGAAACACAGGCACTGACCCAGCTGGAAACAAAGTCACTGACCAACTGGAAACACAGGCACTGACCCTGCTGGAAACACAGACACTGACCCAGCTGGAAACACAGGTACTGACCCAGCTGGAAACAAAGGCACTGACCCAGATGGAAACACACTCACTGACCCAGCTGGAATCACAGTTACTTACTCATCAGGAAACACATTCAGTGACCCAGCTGGAAACACACTCACTGACCCAGCTGGAAGCACTGTCACTTACCCAGCTGGAAACACAGGCATTGACCCAGCTGGAAACACAGTCACTTGCCCTGCTGGAAACACAGTCACTAACCCAGCTGGAAACACAGCCACTTGCCCTGCTGGAAACACAGCCACTGACCCAGCTGGAAACACAGGCACTGACCCAGCTGGAAAAAAAGGCACTGACCCAGCTGGAAACACTGTCACTGACCCAGCTAAAAACACAGTCACTGACCTAGCTGAAAACACATTCACTGACCCAGCAGCAAACACAGTGCCTGACCAAGCTGGAAACCCAGTCCCTGACCCTGCTGGAAACACAGTCACTGACCCAGCTGGAAACATAGTCACTGACCAAGATGGAAACACAGACACTGACACAGCAGGAAAGACAGTCACTGACCCAGCTGGAAACACAGTCAGTGACCCAGCTGGAAACACAGCTACTGACCCAGCTGGAAACACAGGCACTGGCCCAGCTGGAAAAAAAGGCACTGACGTAGCTGCAAACACAGTCACTGACCCTGCTGGAAACAAAGTCACTGACCCAGCTGAAAACACAGTCACTGACCCAGCTGGAAACACAGTCACTGACCCAGTTGGAAACGCAGACACTGACCCAGCTGGAAACGCAGGCACTGATCCAGCTGGAAACACAGGCACTGAACCAGCTGGAGCACAGTCACTGAGCCAGCTGGAAACACAGTCACTGACCCAGCTGGAAACATAGTCACTGACCAAGATGGAAACACAGACACTGACCCAGCTGGAAACACTGTCACTGACCCAGCTGGAAACACAGACACTTGCCCTGCTGGAAACACAGTCACTTGCCCTGCGGGAAACACAGTCACTAACCCAGCTGGAAACACAGACACCGACCCAGCTGGAAACACAGTCACTGACCCAGCTGGAAACACAGCCACTGACCCAGCTGGAAACACAGGCACTGACAGAGCTGGAAAAAAAGGCACTGATCCAGCTGGAAACACTGTCACTTACCCAGCTAAAAACACAGTCACTGACCTAGCTGAAAACACATTCACTGACCCAGCTGGAAACACAGTCACTGACCCAGCTGGAAACACTGCCACTTACCCAGCTAAAAACACAGTCACTGACCTAGCTGAAAACACATTCACTGACCCAGCTGGAAACACAGTCACTGACCCAGCTGGAAACACAGTCACTGACCCAGCTGGAAACATAGTCACTGACCAAGATGGAAACACAGACACTGACCCAGCTGGAAACACAGTCACTGACCCAGCTGGAAACACAGGCACTGACCAACTGGAAACTTAGGCAATGACCGAGCAGGAAACACAGGCACTGACCCAGCTGGAAACAAAGTCACTGACCAACTGGAAACACAGGCACTGACCCTGCTGGAAACACAGAAACTGACCCAGCTGGAAACACAGGTACTGACCCAGCTGGAAACAAAGGCACTGACCCAGATGGAAACACACTCACTGACCGAGCTGGAATCACAGTTACTTACTCATCAGGAAACACATTCAGTGACCCAGCTGGAAACACACTCACAGACCCAGCTGGAAGCACTGTCACTTACCCAGCTGGAAACACAGGCACTGACCCAGCTGGAAACACAGTCACTTGCCCTGCTGGAAACACAGTCACTAACCCTGCTGGAAACATAGTCACTTGCCCTGCTGGAAACACAGTCACTAACCCAGCTGGAAACACAGACACCGACTCAGCTGGAAACACACTCACTGACCCAGCTGGAAACACAATCACTGACCCAGCTGGAAACACAGCCACTGACCCAGCTGGAAACACAGGCACTGACCCAGCTGGAAAAAAAGGCACTGACCCAGCTGGAAACACAGTCACTGACCCAGCTAAAAACACAGTCACTGACCCAGCTGGAAACACTGTCACTGACCCAGCTAAAAACACAGTCACTGACCTAGCTGAAAACACATTCACTGACCCAGCAGCAAACACAGTGCCTGACCCAGCTGGAAACACAGTCCCTGACCCAGCTGGAAACACAGTCCCTGACCCAGCTGGAAACACAGTCACTGACCCAGCTGGAAACATAGTCACTGACCCAGCTGGAAACATAGACACTGACCCAGCAGGAAACACAGCCACTGACCCAGCTGGAAACACAGTCACTGACCCAGCTGGAAACATAGTCACTGACCAAGATGGAAACAAAGACACTGACCCAGCTGGAAACACAGGCACTGACCAACTGGAAACTCAGGCATTGACCTAGCAGGAAACACAGGCACTGACCCAGCTGGAAACAAAGTCACTGACCAACTGGAAACACAGGCACTGACCCTGCTGGAAACACAGACACTGACCCAGCTGGAAACACAGGTACTGACCCAGCTGGAAACAAAGGCACTGACCCAGATGGAAACACACTCACTGACCCAGCTGGAATCACAGTTACTTACTCATCAGGAAACACATTCAGTGACCCAGCTGGAAACACACTCACTGACCCAGCTGGAAGCACTGTCACTTACCCAGCTGGAAACACAGGCATTGACCCAGCTGGAAACACAGTCACTTGCCCTGCTGGAAACACAGTCACTAACCCAGCTGGAAACACAGCCACTTGCCCTGCTGGAAACACAGCCACTGACCCAGCTGGAAACACAGGCACTGACCCAGCTGGAAAAAAAGGCACTGACCCAGCTGGAAACACTGTCACTGACCCAGCTAAAAACACAGTCACTGACCTAGCTGAAAACACATTCACTGACCCAGCAGCAAACACAGTGCCTGACCAAGCTGGAAACCCAGTCCCTGACCCTGCTGGAAACACAGTCACTGACCCAGCTGGAAACATAGTCACTGACCAAGATGGAAACACAGACACTGACACAGCAGGAAAGACAGTCACTGACCCAGCTGGAAACACAGTCAGTGACCCAGCTGGAAACACAGCTACTGACCCAGCTGGAAACACAGGCACTGGCCCAGCTGGAAAAAAAGGCACTGACGTAGCTGCAAACACAGTCACTGACCCTGCTGGAAACAAAGTCACTGACCCAGCTGAAAACACAGTCACTGACCCAGCTGGAAACACAGTCACTGACCCAGTTGGAAACGCAGACACTGACCCAGCTGGAAACGCAGGCACTGATCCAGCTGGAAACACAGGCACTGAACCAGCTGGAGCACAGTCACTGAGCCAGCTGGAAACACAGTCACTGACCCAGCTGGAAACATAGTCACTGACCAAGATGGAAACACAGACACTGACCCAGCTGGAAACACTGTCACTGACCCAGCTGGAAACACAGACACTTGCCCTGCTGGAAACACAGTCACTTGCCCTGCGGGAAACACAGTCACTAACCCAGCTGGAAACACAGACACCGACCCAGCTGGAAACACAGTCACTGACCCAGCTGGAAACACAGCCACTGACCCAGCTGGAAACACAGGCACTGACAGAGCTGGAAAAAAAGGCACTGATCCAGCTGGAAACACTGTCACTTACCCAGCTAAAAACACAGTCACTGACCTAGCTGAAAACACATTCACTGACCCAGCTGGAAACACAGTCACTGACCCAGCTGGAAACACTGCCACTTACCCAGCTAAAAACACAGTCACTGACCTAGCTGAAAACACATTCACTGACCCAGCTGGAAACACAGTCCCTGACCCAGCTGGAAGCGCAGTCACTGACCCAGCTGGAAACACAGTCACTGACCCAGCTGGAAACACAGTCAATGACCCAGCTGGAAACGCAGTCACTGACCCAGCTGGAAACATAGTCACTGATCAAGATGGAAACACAGACACTGACCCAGCTGGAAACACAGTCACTGACCCAGCTGGAAACACAGGCACTGACCAACTGGAAACTTAGGCAATGACCGAGCAGGAAACACAGGCACTGACCGAGCTGGAAACAAAGTCACTGACCAACTGGAAACACAGGCACTGACCCTGCTGGAAACACAGAAACTGACCCAGCTGAAAACACAGGTACTGACCCAGCTGGAAACAAAGGCACTGACCCAGATGGAAACACACTCACTGACCCAGCTGGAATCACAGTTACTTACTCATCAGGAAACACATTCAGTTACCCAGCTGGAAACACAGACACTGACCCAGCTGCAAACATAGGCACTGACCCAGCTGAAAAAACAGACACTGACGCAGCTGGAAACACAGTCACTAACCCACTGGAAACACAGTCACTGACCCAGCTGAAAAAACAGACACTGACCCAGCTGGAAACACAGACACTTGCCCTGCTGGAAACACAGTCACTTGCCCTGCGGGAAACACAGTCACTAACCCAGCTGGAAACACAGACACCGACCCAGCTGGAAACACAGTCACTGACCCAGCTGGAAACACAGTCACTAACCCACTGGAAACACAGGCACTGACCCAGCTGGAAACACAGTCATTGACCCAGCTGGAATCACAGGCACTGACCCAGCTGGAAATACAGTCACTGACCCAGCTGGAAACACAGTCACTGACCCAGCTGGAAACACAGTCACTGACCCAGCTGGAAACACAGGCACTGACCCAGCTGGAAACACGGGCACTGACCCAGCTGGAAACACAGGCACTGACCCAGCTGGAAACACAGGCATTGATCCAGCTGGAAACACAGTCACTGACCCAGCTGGAAACACAGGCACTGATCCAGCTGGAAACACAGGCACTGGCCGAGCTGGAAACACAGGCACTGACCGAGCTGGAAACACAGGCACTGACCCAGGTAGAAACACAGGGTCTGACCCAGCTGGAAACACAGTCACGAACCCAGCTGCTTAACACAGGCAATGACCTAGCTGGAAACACAAACTCTGACACAGTTGGAAAAACAGTCACTGACCCAGCTGGAAACACAGACACTGATCCAGCTGGAAACACAGTCACTGACCCACTGGAAACACACTCACTGACCCAGCTGGAAACACAGTCAGTGCTCCAGCTGCAAACACAGTCACTGACACAGCTGGAAATACAGACCCTTACACAGCTGGAAACACAGGCACTGACCGAGCTGAACAAACGGACACTGACCCAGCTGGAAACACAGACACTGACCCAGCTGCAAACACAGTCACTGACCCAGCTGGAAACAGAGGCACTGACACAGTTGGAAACACAGGCACTGACCCAGCTGGAAACACAGGCACTGACCCAGCTGGAAACACAGTCACTGACCCAGCTGGAATCACAGGCACTTACCCAGCTGGAAACACAGGCACTGACCCAGCTGGAAATACAGTCACTGACCCAGCTGGAAACACAGGCACTGACCCAGCTGGAAACACAGGCACTGACCCATTTGGAAACACAGGCACTGACCCAGCTGGAAACACAGGCACTGACCCAGCTGGAAACACAGGCACTGACCCAGCTAGAAACACATTCACTGACCCAGCTGGAAACACAGGCACTGACGCAGTGGAAACAGAGGCACTGACCCAGCTGGAAACACAGGCACTGACCCAGCTGGAAACACAGTCACTGACCCAGCTGGAAACGCAGGCACTGACCCAGCTGGAAATACAGGCACAGACCCAGCTGGAAACACAGTCACTAACCCACTGGAAACACAGACACTGACCCAGATGGAAACACAAGCACTGACCCAGCTGGAAACACAGTCACTGACCCAGCTGAAAACACAGTCAGTGCTCCAGCTGCAAACACAGTCACTGACCCAACTGAAAACACAGGCATTGATCCAGCTGGAAACACAGGCACTGACTGAGCTGGAAACACAGGCACTGACCGAGCTGGAAACACAGGCACTGACCCAGCTAGAAACATAGGGACTGACCCAGCTGGAAACACAGTCACGGACCCAGCTGCAAACACAGGCAATGACCCAGCTGGAAACACAAACACTGACACAGTTGGAAACACAGTCACTGACCCAGCTGGAAACACAGACACTGACCCAGTTGGAAACACAGTCACTGACCCAGCTGGAAACATAGTCACTGACCAAGCTGGAAACACAGTCACTGACCCAGCTGGAAACACAGTCACTGACCCAGCTGGAAACACAGACACTGACCCAGCTGGAAATACAGACATTGACCCAGATGGAAACACACTCAGTGACCCAGCTGGAAATATTCATCATGGAGTGCGGTTACAAGTGGTGTACCTCAGGGATCTGTTTTGGGGCCACTGCTGTTTGTAATATTTATTAACGATCTGGATGAGGGTATAGTTGGGTGGATTAGCAAATTTGCTGATGACACCAAAGTCGGTGGTGTGGTAGACAGTGAGGAAGGGTGTCGTAGTTTGCAGGAAGACTTAGACAGGTTGCAAAGTTGGGCCGAGAGGTGGCGGATGGAGTTTAATGCGGAGAAGTGTGAGGTAATTCACTTTGGTAGGAATAACAGATGTGTTGAGTATAGGGCTAACGGGAGGACTTTGAATAGTGTGGAGGAGCAGAGGGATCTAGGTGTATGTGTGCATAGATCCCTGAAAGTTGGGAATCAAGTAGATAAGGTTGTTAAGAAGGCATATGGTGTCTTGGCGTTTATTGGTAGGGGGATTGAATTTAGGAGTCGTAGCGTTATGTTGCAACTGTACACAACTCTGGTGCGGCCGCACTTGGAGTACTGTGTGCAGTTCTGGTCCCCACATTACAGGAAGGATGTGGAGGCTTTGGAGAGGGTGCAGAGGAGGTTTACCAGGATGTTGCCTGGTATGGAGGGGAGATCCTATGAGGAGAGGCTGAGGGATTTGGGATTGTTTTCGCTGGAAAGGCGGCGGCTAAGAGGGGATCTTATTGAAACATATAAGATGATTAGAGGTTTAGATAGGGTGGATAGTGATAGCCTTTTTCCTCTGATGGAGAAATCCAGCACGAGGGGGCATGGCTTTAAATTGAGGGGGGGTAGTTATAGAACCGATGTCAGGGGTAGGTTCTTTACCCAGAGGGTGGTGAGGGATTGGAATGCCCTGCCAGCATCAGTAGTAAATGCGCCTAGTTTGGGGGCGTTTAAGAGATCCGTAGATAGGTTCATGGACGAAAAGAAATTGGTTTAGGTTGGAGGGTCACAGTTTTTTTTTAACTGGTCGGTGCAACATCGTGGGCCGAAGGGCCTGTTCTGCGCTGTAATGTTCTATGTTCTATGTTCTATGAAACACAGACACTGACCCAGCTGCAAACATAGGCACTCACCCAGCTGAAAAAACAGACACTGACGCAGCTGGAAACACAGTCACTAACCCACTGGAAACACAGGCACTGACCCAGCTGGAAACACAGTCACTGACCCAGCTGGAATCACAGTCACTGACCCACTGGAAACACAGTCACTGACCCAGCTGAAAAAACAGACACTGACGCAGCTGGAAACACAGTCACTAACCCACTGGAAACCCAGGCATTGACCCAGCTGGAAACACAGTCACTGACCCAGCTGAAAAAACAGACACTGACGCAGCTGGAAACACAGTCACTAACCCACTGGAAACACAGTCACTGACCCAGCTGGAAACACAGTCACTGACCCAGCTGGAATCACAGTCACTGACCCAGCTGGAAACACAGTCACTGACCCAGCTGGAAACACAGACACTGACCCAGCTGGAAATACAGACATTGACCCAGATGGAAACACACTCAGTGACCCAGCTGGAAACACAGACACTGTCCCAGCTGCAAACATAGGCACTCACCCAGCTGAAAAAACAGAAACTGACGCAGCTGGAAACACAGTCACTAACCCACTGGAAACACAAGCACTGACCCAGCTGGAAACACAGGCACTGACACACTGGAAACACAGGCACTGACCAAGCTGGAAACACAGGCACTGACCCAGCTGGAAACACAGACACTGACCCAGCTGGAAACACAGTCACTGACCCACTGGAAACACAGGCACTGACCGAGCTGGAAACACAGGCACTGACCCAGCTGGAAACACAGACACTGACCCAGCTGCAAACATAGGCACTGACCCAGCTGAAAAAACAGACACTGACGCAGCTGGAAACACAGTCACTGACCCACTGGAAACACAGTCACTGACCCAGCTGAAAAAACAGACACTGACGCAGCTGGAAACACAGTCACTAACCCACTGGAAACCCAGGCATTGACCCAGCTGGAAACACAGTCACTGACCCAGCTGAAAAAACAGACACTGACGCAGCTGGAAAAACAGTCACTAACCCACTGGAAACACAGGCACTGACCCAGCTGGAAACACAGTCACTGACCCAGCTGGAAACACAGTCACTGACCCAGCTGGAAACACAGACACTGACCCAGCTGGAAATACAGACATTGACCCAGATGGAAACACACTCAGTGACCCAGCTGGCAACACAGACACTGTCCCAGCTGGAAACACAGTCACTGACCCGGCTGGAAACACACTCACTGACCCAGCTGGAAACACAGTTTCTGACCCACTGGAAACACAGGCACAGACCCAGCTAGAAACACAGGCACTGACCCAACTGGAAACACAGACACTGACCCAGCTGCAAACATAGGCACTCACCCAGCTGAAAAAACAGACACTGACGCAGCTGGAAACACAGTCACTAACCCACTGGAAACACAAGCACTGACCCAGCTGGAAACACAGGCACTGACCCACTGGAAACACAGGCACTGACCAAGCTGGAAACACAGGCACTGACCCACTGGAAACACAGACACTGACCCAGCTGGAAACACAGTCACTGACCCACTGGAAACACAGGCACTGACCGAGCTGGAAACACAGGCACTGACCCAGCTGGAAACACAGCCACTTGCCCTGCTGGAAACACAGCCACTGACCCAGCTGGAAACACAGGCACTGACCCAGCTGGAAAAAAAGGCACTGACCCAGCTGGAAACACTGTCACTGACCCAGCTGGAAACACAGGCACTGACCCAGCTGGAAACACACTCACTGACCCAGCTGGAAACACAGGCACTGACGCAGTGGAAACAGAGGCACTGACCCAGCTGGAAACACAGGCACTGACCCAGCTGGAAACACAGTCACTGACCCAGCTGGAAACGCAGGCACTGACCCAGCTGGAAATACAGGCACAGACCCAGCTGGAAACACAGTCACTAACCCACTGGAAACACAGACACTGACCCAGATGGAAACACAAGCACTGACCCAGCTGGAAACACAGTCACTGACCCAGCTGAAAACACAGTCAGTGCTCCAGCTGCAAACACAGTCACTGACCCAACTGAAAACACAGGCATTGATCCAGCTGGAAACACAGGCACTGACTGAGCTGGAAACACAGGCACTGACCGAGCTGGAAACACAGGCACTGACCCAGCTAGAAACATAGGGACTGACCCAGCTGGAAACACAGTCACGGACCCAGCTGCAAACACAGGCAATGACCCAGCTGGAAACACAAACACTGACACAGTTGGAAACACAGTCACTGACCCAGCTGGAAACACAGACACTGACCCAGTTGGAAACACAGTCACTGACCCAGCTGGAAACATAGTCACTGACCAAGCTGGAAACACAGTCACTGACCCAGCTGGAAACACAGTCACTGACCCAGCTGGAAACACAGACACTGACCCAGCTGGAAATACAGACATTGACCCAGATGGAAACACACTCAGTGACCCAGCTGGAAACACAGACACTGTCCCAGCTGGAAACACAGTCACTGACCCGGCTGGAAACACACTCACTGACCCAGCTGGAAACACAGTTTCTGACCCACTGGAAACACAGGCACTGACCCAGCTAGAAACACAGGCACTGACCCAACTGGAAACACAGACACTGACCCAGCTGCAAACATAGGCACTCACCCAGCTGAAAAAACAGACACTGACGCGGCTGGAAACACAGTCACTAACCCACTGGAAACACAGGCACTGACCCAGCTGGAAACACAGGCACTGACCCACTGGAAACACAGGCACTGACTGAGCTGGAAACACAGGCACTGACCCAGCTGGAAACACAGACACTGACCCAGCTGGAAACACAGTCACTGACCCACTGGAAACACAGGCACTGACCGAGCTGGAAACACAGGCACTGACCCAGCTGGAAACACAGACACTGACCCAGCTGCAAACATAGGCACTGACCCAGCTGAAAAAACAGACACTGACGCAGCTGGAAACACAGTCACTGACCCACTGGAAACACAGTCACTGACCCAGCTGAAAAAACAGACACTGACGCAGCTGGAAACACAGTCACGAACCCACTGGAAACCCAGGCATTGACCCAGCTGGAAACACAGTCACTGACCCAGCTGAAAAAACAGACACTGACGCAGCTGGAAACACAGTCACTAACCCACTGGAAACACAGGCACTGACCCAGCTGGAAACACAGTCACTGACCCAGCTGGAATCACAGTCACTGACCCAGCTGGAAACACAGTCACTGACCCAGCTGGAAACACAGACACTGACCCAGCTGGAAATACAGACATTGACCCAGATGGAAACACACTCAGTGACCCAGCTGGAAACACAGACACTGTCCCAGCTGGAAACACAGTCACTGACCCGGCTGGAAACACACTCACTGACCCAGCTGGAAACACAGTTACTGACCCACTGGAAACACAGGCACTGACCCAGCTAGAAACACAGGCACTGACCCAACTGGAAACACAGACACTGACCCAGCTGCAAACATAGGCACTCACCCAGCTGAAAAAACAGACACTGACGCAGCTGGAAACACAGTCACTAACCCACTGGAAACACAAGCACTGACCCAGCTGGAAACACAGGCACTGACCCACTGGAAACACAGGCACTGACCAAGCTGGAAACACAGGCACTGACCCAGCTGGAAACACAGACACTGACCCAGCTGGAAACACAGTCACTGACCCACTGGAAACACAGGCACTGACCGAGCTGGAAACACAGGCACTGACCCAGCTGGAAACACAGACACTGACCCAGCTGCAAACATAGGCACTGACCCAGCTGAAAAAACAGACACTGACGCAGCTGGAAACACAGTCACTGACCCACTGGAAACACAGTCACTGACCCAGCTGAAAAAACAGACACTGACGCAGCTGGAAAAACAGTCACTAACCCACTGGAAACACAGGCACTGACCCAGCTGGAAACACAGTCACTGACCCAGCTGGAAACACAGTCACTGACCCAGCTGGAAACACAGACACTGACCCAGCTGGAAATACAGACATTGACCCAGATGGAAACACACTCAGTGACCCAGCTGGCAACACAGACACTGTCCCAGCTGGAAACACAGTCACTGACCCGGCTGGAAACACACTCACTGACCCAGCTGGAAACACAGTTTCTGACCCACTGGAAACACAGGCACTGACCCAGCTAGAAACACAGGCACTGACCCAACTGGAAACACAGACACTGACCCAGCTGCAAACATAGGCACTCACCCAGCTGAAAAAACAGACACTGACGCAGCTGGAAACACAGTCACTAACCCACTGGAAACACAGGCACTGACCCAGCTGGAAACACAGGCACTGACCCACTGGAAACACAAGCACTGACCCAGCTGGAAACACAGGCACTGACCCACTGGAAACACAGGCACTGACCAAGCTGGAAACACAGGCACTGACCCAGCTGGAAACACAGACACTGACCCAGCTGGAAACACAGTCACTGACCCACTGGAAACACAGGCACTGACCGAGCTGGAAACACAGGCACTGACCCAGCTGGAAACACAGCCACTTGCCCTGCTGGAAACACAGCCACTGACCCAGCTGGAAACACAGGCACTGACCCAGCTGGAAAAAAAGGCACTGACCCAGCTGGAAACACTGTCACTGACCCAGCTAAAAACACAGTCACTGACCTAGCTGAAAACACATTCACTGACCCAGCAGCAAACACAGTGCCTGACCAAGCTGGAAACCCAGTCCCTGACCCTGCTGGAAACACAGTCACTGACCCAGCTGGAAACATAGTCACTGACCAAGATGGAAACACAGACACTGACACAGCAGGAAAGACAGTCACTGACCCAGCTGGAAACACAGTCAGTGACCCAGCTGGAAACACAGCTACTGACCCAGCTGGAAACACAGGCACTGGCCCAGCTGGAAAAAAAGGCACTGACGTAGCTGCAAACACAGTCACTGACCCTGCTGGAAACAAAGTCACTGACCCAGCTGGAAACACAGTCACTGACCCAGTTGGAAACACAGACACTGACCCAGCTGGAAACACAGTCACTGACCCAGCTGGAAACACAGTCACTGACCCAGTTGGAAACGCAGACACTGACCCAGTTGGAAACACAGGCACTGACCCAGCTGGAAACACAGTCACTGACCCAGTTGGAAACGCAGACACTTACCCAGCTGGAAACGCAGGCACTGATCCAGCTGGAAACACAGTCACTGACCCAGCTGGAAACACAGTCACTGACCCACTGGAAACACAGTCACTGACCCAGTTGGAAACGCAGACACTGACCCAGCTGGAAACGCAGGCACTGATCCAGCTGGAAACACAGGCACTGAACCAGCTGGAGCACAGTCACTGAGCCAGCTGGAAACACAGTCACTGACCCAGCTGGAAACATAGTCACTGACCAAGATGGAAACACAGACACTGACCCAGCTGGAAACACTGTCACTGACCCAGCTGGAAACACAGACACTTGCCCTGCTGGAAACACAGTCACTTGCCCTGCGGGAAACACAGTCACTAACCCAGCTGGAAACACAGACACCGACCCAGCTGGAAACACAGTCACTGACCCAGCTGGAAACACAGACACTGACCCAGCTGGAAATACAGACATTGACCCAGATGGAAACACACTCAGTGACCCAGCTGGAAACACAGACACTGTCCCAGCTGCAAACATAGGCACTCACCCAGCTGAAAAAACAGAAACTGACGCAGCTGGAAACACAGTCACTAACCCACTGGAAACACAAGCACTGACCCAGCTGGAAACACAGGCACTGACACACTGGAAACACAGGCACTGACCAAGCTGGAAACACAGGCACTGACCCAGCTGGAAACACAGACACTGACCCAGCTGGAAACACAGTCACTGACCCACTGGAAACACAGGCACTGACCGAGCTGGAAACACAGGCACTGACCCAGCTGGAAACACAGACACTGACCCAGCTGCAAACATAGGCACTGACCCAGCTGAAAAAACAGACACTGACGCAGCTGGAAACACAGTCACTGACCCACTGGAAACACAGTCACTGACCCAGCTGAAAAAACAGACACTGACGCAGCTGGAAACACAGTCACTAACCCACTGGAAACCCAGGCATTGACCCAGCTGGAAACACAGTCACTGACCCAGCTGAAAAAACAGACACTGACGCAGCTGGAAAAACAGTCACTAACCCACTGGAAACACAGGCACTGACCCAGCTGGAAACACAGTCACTGACCCAGCTGGAAACACAGTCACTGACCCAGCTGGAAACACAGACACTGACCCAGCTGGAAATACAGACATTGACCCAGATGGAAACACACTCAGTGACCCAGCTGGCAACACAGACACTGTCCCAGCTGGAAACACAGTCACTGACCCGGCTGGAAACACACTCACTGACCCAGCTGGAAACACAGTTTCTGACCCACTGGAAACACAGGCACAGACCCAGCTAGAAACACAGGCACTGACCCAACTGGAAACACAGACACTGACCCAGCTGCAAACATAGGCACTCACCCAGCTGAAAAAACAGACACTGACGCAGCTGGAAACACAGTCACTAACCCACTGGAAACACAGTCACTGACCCAGCTGAAAAAACAGGCACTGACCCACTGGAAACACAGGCACTGACCCAGCTGGAAACACAGTCACTGACCCAGCTGGAAACGCAGGCACTGACCCAGCTGGAAATACAGGCACAGACCCAGCTGGAAACACAGTCACTAACCCACTGGAAACACAGACACTGACCCAGATGGAAACACAAGCACTGACCCAGCTGGAAACACAGTCACTGACCCAGCTGAAAACACAGTCAGTGCTCCAGCTGCAAACACAGTCACTGACCCAACTGAAAACACAGGCATTGATCCAGCTGGAAACACAGGCACTGACTGAGCTGGAAACACAGGCACTGACCGAGCTGGAAACACAGGCACTGACCCAGCTAGAAACATAGGGACTGACCCAGCTGGAAACACAGTCACGGACCCAGCTGCAAACACAGGCAATGACCCAGCTGGAAACACAAACACTGACACAGTTGGAAACACAGTCACTGACCCAGCTGGAAACACAGACACTGACCCAGTTGGAAACACAGTCACTGACCCAGCTGGAAACATAGTCACTGACCAAGCTGGAAACACAGTCACTGACCCAGCTGGAAACACAGTCACTGACCCAGCTGGAAACACAGACACTGACCCAGCTGGAAATACAGACATTGACCCAGATGGAAACACACTCAGTGACCCAGCTGGAAATATTCATCATGGAGTGCGGTTACAAGTGGTGTACCTCAGGGATCTGTTTTGGGGCCACTGCTGTTTGTAATATTTATTAACGATCTGGATGAGGGTATAGTTGGGTGGATTAGCAAATTTGCTGATGACACCAAAGTCGGTGGTGTGGTAGACAGTGAGGAAGGGTGTCGTAGTTTGCAGGAAGACTTAGACAGGTTGCAAAGTTGGGCCGAGAGGTGGCGGATGGAGTTTAATGCGGAGAAGTGTGAGGTAATTCACTTTGGTAGGAATAACAGATGTGTTGAGTATAGGGCTAACGGGAGGACTTTGAATAGTGTGGAGGAGCAGAGGGATCTAGGTGTATGTGTGCATAGATCCCTGAAAGTTGGGAATCAAGTAGATAAGGTTGTTAAGAAGGCATATGGTGTCTTGGCGTTTATTGGTAGGGGGATTGAATTTAGGAGTCGTAGCGTTATGTTGCAACTGTACACAACTCTGGTGCGGCCGCACTTGGAGTACTGTGTGCAGTTCTGGTCCCCACATTACAGGAAGGATGTGGAGGCTTTGGAGAGGGTGCAGAGGAGGTTTACCAGGATGTTGCCTGGTATGGAGGGGAGATCCTATGAGGAGAGGCTGAGGGATTTGGGATTGTTTTCGCTGGAAAGGCGGCGGCTAAGAGGGGATCTTATTGAAACATATAAGATGATTAGAGGTTTAGATAGGGTGGATAGTGATAGCCTTTTTCCTCTGATGGAGAAATCCAGCACGAGGGGGCATGGCTTTAAATTGAGGGGGGGTAGTTATAGAACCGATGTCAGGGGTAGGTTCTTTACCCAGAGGGTGGTGAGGGATTGGAATGCCCTGCCAGCATCAGTAGTAAATGCGCCTAGTTTGGGGGCGTTTAAGAGATCCGTAGATAGGTTCATGGACGAAAAGAAATTGGTTTAGGTTGGAGGGTCACAGTTTTTTTTTAACTGGTCGGTGCAACATCGTGGGCCGAAGGGCCTGTTCTGCGCTGTAATGTTCTATGTTCTATGTTCTATGAAACACAGACACTGACCCAGCTGCAAACATAGGCACTCACCCAGCTGAAAAAACAGACACTGACGCAGCTGGAAACACAGTCACTAACCCACTGGAAACACAGGCACTGACCCAGCTGGAAACACAGTCACTGACCCAGCTGGAATCACAGTCACTGACCCACTGGAAACACAGTCACTGACCCAGCTGAAAAAACAGACACTGACGCAGCTGGAAACACAGTCACTAACCCACTGGAAACCCAGGCATTGACCCAGCTGGAAACACAGTCACTGACCCAGCTGAAAAAACAGACACTGACGCAGCTGGAAACACAGTCACTAACCCACTGGAAACACAGTCACTGACCCAGCTGGAAACACAGTCACTGACCCAGCTGGAATCACAGTCACTGACCCAGCTGGAAACACAGTCACTGACCCAGCTGGAAACACAGACACTGACCCAGCTGGAAATACAGACATTGACCCAGATGGAAACACACTCAGTGACCCAGCTGGAAACACAGACACTGTCCCAGCTGCAAACATAGGCACTCACCCAGCTGAAAAAACAGAAACTGACGCAGCTGGAAACACAGTCACTAACCCACTGGAAACACAAGCACTGACCCAGCTGGAAACACAGGCACTGACACACTGGAAACACAGGCACTGACCAAGCTGGAAACACAGGCACTGACCCAGCTGGAAACACAGACACTGACCCAGCTGGAAACACAGTCACTGACCCACTGGAAACACAGGCACTGACCGAGCTGGAAACACAGGCACTGACCCAGCTGGAAACACAGCCACGTGCCCTGCTGGAAACACAGCCACTGACCCAGCTGGAAACACAGGCACTGACCCAGCTGGAAAAAAAGGCACTGACCCAGCTGGAAACACTGTCACTGACCCAGCTAAAAACACAGTCACTGACCCAGCTGGAAACACAGGCACTGACCCAGCTGGAAACACACTCACTGACCCAGCTGGAAACACAGGCACTGACGCAGTGGAAACAGAGGCACTGACCCAGCTGGAAACACAGGCACTGACCCAGCTGGAAACACAGTCACTGACCCAGCTGGAAACGCAGGCACTGACCCAGCTGGAAATACAGGCACAGACCCAGCTGGAAACACAGTCACTAACCCACTGGAAACACAGACACTGACCCAGATGGAAACACAAGCACTGACCCAGCTGGAAACACAGTCACTGACCCAGCTGAAAACACAGTCAGTGCTCCAGCTGCAAACACAGTCACTGACCCAACTGAAAACACAGGCATTGATCCAGCTGGAAACACAGGCACTGACTGAGCTGGAAACACAGGCACTGACCGAGCTGGAAACACAGGCACTGACCCAGCTAGAAACATAGGGACTGACCCAGCTGGAAACACAGTCACGGACCCAGCTGCAAACACAGGCAATGACCCAGCTGGAAACACAAACACTGACACAGTTGGAAACACAGTCACTGACCCAGCTGGAAACACAGACACTGACCCAGTTGGAAACACAGTCACTGACCCAGCTGGAAACATAGTCACTGACCAAGCTGGAAACACAGTCACTGACCCAGCTGGAAACACAGTCACTGACCCAGCTGGAAACACAGACACTGACCCAGCTGGAAATACAGACATTGACCCAGATGGAAACACACTCAGTGACCCAGCTGGAAACACAGACACTGTCCCAGCTGGAAACACAGTCACTGACCCGGCTGGAAACACACTCACTGACCCAGCTGGAAACACAGTTTCTGACCCACTGGAAACACAGGCACTGACCCAGCTAGAAACACAGGCACTGACCCAACTGGAAACACAGACACTGACCCAGCTGCAAACATAGGCACTCACCCAGCTGAAAAAACAGACACTGACGCGGCTGGAAACACAGTCACTAACCCACTGGAAACACAGGCACTGACCCAGCTGGAAACACAGGCACTGACCCACTGGAAACACAGGCACTGACTGAGCTGGAAACACAGGCACTGACCCAGCTGGAAACACAGACACTGACCCAGCTGGAAACACAGTCACTGACCCACTGGAAACACAGGCACTGACCGAGCTGGAAACACAGGCACTGACCCAGCTGGAAACACAGACACTGACCCAGCTGCAAACATAGGCACTGACCCAGCTGAAAAAACAGACACTGACGCAGCTGGAAACACAGTCACTGACCCACTGGAAACACAGTCACTGACCCAGCTGAACAAACAGACACTGACGCAGCTGGAAACACAGTCACGAACCCACTGGAAACCCAGGCATTGACCCAGCTGGAAACACAGTCACTGACCCAGCTGAAAAAACAGACACTGACGCAGCTGGAAACACAGTCACTAACCCACTGGAAACACAGGCACTGACCCAGCTGGAAACACAGTCACTGACCCAGCTGGAATCACAGTCGCTGACCCAGCTGGAAACACAGTCACTGACCCAGCTGGAAACACAGACACTGACCCAGCTGGAAATACAGACATTGACCCAGATGGAAACACACTCAGTGACCCAGCTGGAAACACAGACACTGTCCCAGCTGGAAACACAGTCACTGACCCGGCTGGAAACACACTCACTGACCCAGCTGGAAACACAGTTACTGACCCACTGGAAACACAGGCACTGACCCAGCTAGAAACACAGGCACTGACCCAACTGGAAACACAGACACTGACCCAGCTGCAAACATAGGCACTCACCCAGCTGAAAAAACAGACACTGACGCAGCTGGAAACACAGTCACTAACCCACTGGAAACACAAGCACTGACCCAGCTGGAAACACAGGCACTGACCCACTGGAAACACAGGCACTGACCAAGCTGGAAACACAGGCACTGACCCAGCTGGAAACACAGACACTGACCCAGCTGGAAACACAGTCACTGACCCACTGGAAACACAGGCACTGACCGAGCTGGAAACACAGGCACTGACCCAGCTGGAAACACAGACACTGACCCAGCTGCAAACATAGGCACTGACCCAGCTGAAAAAACAGACACTGACGCAGCTGGAAACACAGTCACTGACCCACTGGAAACACAGTCACTGACCCAGCTGAAAAAACAGACACTGACGCAGCTGGAAAAACAGTCACTAACCCACTGGAAACACAGGCACTGACCCAGCTGGAAACACAGTCACTGACCCAGCTGGAAACACAGTCACTGACCCAGCTGGAAACACAGACACTGACCCAGCTGGAAATACAGACATTGACCCAGATGGAAACACACTCAGTGACCCAGCTGGCAACACAGACACTGTCCCAGCTGGAAACACAGTCACTGACCCGGCTGGAAACACACTCACTGATCCAGCTGGAAACACAGTTTCTGACCCACTGGAAACACAGGCACTGACCCAGCTAGAAACACAGGCACTGACCCAACTGGAAACACAGACACTGACCCAGCTGCAAACATAGGCACTCACCCAGCTGAAAAAACAGACACTGACGCAGCTGGAAACACAGTCACTAACCCACTGGAAACACAGGCACTGACCCAGCTGGAAACACAGGCACTGACCCACTGGAAACACAAGCACTGACCCAGCTGGAAACACAGGCACTGACCCACTGGAAACACAGGCACTGACCAAGCTGGAAACACAGGCACTGACCCAGCTGGAAACACAGACACTGACCCAGCTGGAAACACAGTCACTGACCCACTGGAAACACAGGCACTGACCGAGCTGGAAACACAGGCACTGACCCAGCTGGAAACACAGCCACTTGCCCTGCTGGAAACACAGCCACTGACCCAGCTGGAAACACAGGCACTGACCCAGCTGGAAAAAAAGGCACTGACCCAGCTGGAAACACTGTCACTGACCCAGCTAAAAACACAGTCACTGACCTAGCTGAAAACACATTCACTGACCCAGCAGCAAACACAGTGCCTGACCAAGCTGGAAACCCAGTCCCTGACCCTGCTGGAAACACAGTCACTGACCCAGCTGGAAACATAGTCACTGACCAAGATGGAAACACAGACACTGACACAGCAGGAAAGACAGTCACTGACCCAGCTGGAAACACAGTCAGTGACCCAGCTGGAAACACAGCTACTGACCCAGCTGGAAACACAGGCACTGGCCCAGCTGGAAAAAAAGGCACTGACGTAGCTGCAAACACAGTCACTGACCCTGCTGGAAACAAAGTCACTGACCCAGCTGGAAACACAGTCACTGACCCAGTTGGAAACACAGACACTGACCCAGCTGGAAACACAGTCACTGACCCAGCTGGAAACACAGTCACTGACCCAGTTGGAAACGCAGACACTGACCCAGTTGGAAACACAGGCACTGACCCAGCTGGAAACACAGTCACTGACCCAGTTGGAAACGCAGACACTGACCCAGCTGGAAACGCAGGCACTGATCCAGCTGGAAACACAGTCACTGACCCAGCTGGAAACACAGTCACTGACCCACTGGAAACACAGTCACTGACCCAGTTGGAAACGCAGACACTGACCCAGCTGGAAACGCAGGCACTGATCCAGCTGGAAACACAGGCACTGAACCAGCTGGAGCACAGTCACTGAGCCAGCTGGAAACACAGTCACTGACCCAGCTGGAAACATAGTCACTGACCAAGATGGAAACACAGACACTGACCCAGCTGGAAACACTGTCACTGACCCAGCTGGAAACACAGACACTTGCCCTGCTGGAAACACAGTCACTTGCCCTGCGGGAAACACAGTCACTAACCCAGCTGGAAACACAGACACCGACCCAGCTGGAAACACAGTCACTGACCCAGCTGGAAACACAGCCACTGACCCAGCTGGAAACACAGGCACTGACAGAGCTGGAAAAAAAGGCACTGATCCAGCTGGAAACACTGTCACTTACCCAGCTAAAAACACAGTCACTGACCTAGCTGAAAACACATTCACTGACCCAGCTGGAAACACAGTCACTGACCCAGCTGGAAACACTGCCACTTACCCAGCTAAAAACACAGTCACTGACCTAGCTGAAAACACATTCACTGACCCAGCTGGAAACACAGTCCCTGACCCAGCTGGAAGCGCAGTCACTGACCCAGCTGGAAACACAGTCACTGACCCAGCTGGAAACACAGTCACTGACCCAGCTGGAAACGCAGTCACTGACCCAGCTGGAAACATAGTCACTGATCAAGATGGAAACACAGACACTGACCCAGCTGGAAACACAGTCACTGACCCAGCTGGAAACACAGGCACTGACCAACTGGAAACTTAGGCAATGACCGAGCAGGAAACACAGGCACTGACCCAGCTGGAAACAAAGTCACTGACCAACTGGAAACACAGGCACTGACCCTGCTGGAAACACAGAAACTGACCCAGCTGGAAACACAGGTACTGACCCAGCTGGAAACAAAGGCACTGACCCAGATGGAAACACACTCACTGACCCAGCTGGAATCACAGTTACTTACTCATCAGGAAACACATTCAGTGACCCAGCTGGAAACACAGACACTGACCTAGCTGCAAACATAGGCACTGACCCAGCTGAAAAAACAGACACTGACGCAGCTGGAAACACAGTCACTAACCCACTGGAAACACAGTCACTGACCCAGCTGAAAAAACAGACACTGACGCAGCTGGAAACACAGTCACTAACCCACTGGAAACACAGGCACTGACCCAGCTGGAAACACAGTCACTGACCCAGCTGGAAACACAGGCACTGACCCACTGGAAACACAGGCACTGACCGAGCTGGAAACACAGGCACTGACCCAGGTGGAAACACAGGCATTGACCCAGCTGGAAACACAGTCACTGACCCAGCTGGAAACACAGGCACTGATCCAGCTGGAAACACAGGCACTGGCCGAGCTGGAAACACAGGCACTGACCGAGCTGGAAACACAGGCACTGACCCAGGTAGAAACACAGGGTCTGACCCAGCTGGAAACACAGTCACGAACCCAGCTGCTTAACACAGGCAATGACCTAGCTGGAAACACAAACTCTGACACAGTTGGAAAAACAGTCACTGACCCAGCTGGAAACACAGACACTGATCCAGCTGGAAACACAGTCACTGACCCACTGGAAACACACTCACTGACCCAGCTGGAAACACAGTCAGTGCTCCAGCTGCAAACACAGTCACTGACACAGCTGGAAATACAGACCCTTACCCAGCTGGAAACACAGGCACTGACCGAGCTGAACAAACAGACACTGACCCAGCTGGAAACACAGACACTGACCCAGCTGCAAACACAGTCACTGACCCAGCTGGAAACAGAGGCACTGACACAGTTGGAAACACAGGCACTGACCCAGCTGGAAACACAGGCACTGACCCAGCTGGAAACACAGTCACTGACCCAGCTGGAATCACAGGCACTTACCCAGCTGGAAACACAGGCACTGACCCAGCTGGAAATACAGTCACTGACCCAGCTGGAAACACAGTCACTGACCCATTTGGAAACACAGGCACTGGCCCAGCTGGAAAACAGTCACTGACCCAGCTGGAAACACAGGCACTGACCCAGCTAGAAACACACTCACTGACCCAGCTGGAAACACAGGCATTGACGCAGTGGAAACAGAGGCACTGACCCAGCTGGAAACACAGGCACTGACCCAGCTGGAAACACAGTCACTGACCCAGCTGGAAACGCAGGCACTGACCGAGCTGGAAATACAGGCACAGACCCAGCTGGAAACACAGTCACTAACCCACTGGTAACACAGACACTGACCCAGATGGAAACACAAGCACTGACCCAGCTGGAAACACAGTCACTGACCCAGCTGAAAACACAGTCAGTGCTCCAGCTGCAAACACAGTCACTGACCCAACTGAAAACACAGGCATTGATCCAGCTGGAAACACAGGCACTGACTGAGCTGGAAACACAGGCACTGACCGAGCTGGAAACACAGGCACTGACCCAGCTAGAAACATAGGGACTGACCCAGCTGGAAACACAGTCACGGACCCAGCTGCAAACACAGGCAATGACCCAGCTGGAAACACAAACACTGACACAGTTGGAAACACAGTCACTGACCCAGCTGGAAACACAGACACTGACCCAGTTGGAAACACAGTCACTGACCCAGCTGGAAACATAGTCACTGACCCAGCTGGAAACACAGTCACTGACCCAGCTGGAAACACAGACACTGACCCAGCTGGAAATACAGACATTGACCCAGATGGAAACACACTCAGTGACCCAGCTGGAAACACAGACACTGTCCCAGCTGGAAACACAGTCACTGACCCGGCTGGAAATACACTCACTTACCCAGCTGGAAACACAGTTACTGACCCACTGGAAACACAGGCACTGACCCAGCTAGAAACACAGGCACTGACCCAACTGGAAACACAGACACTGACCCAGCTGCAAACATAGGCACTCACCCAGCTGAAAAAACAGACACTGACGCGGCTGGAAACACAGTCACTAACCCACTGGAAACACAGGCACTGACCCAGCTGGAAACACAGGCACTGACCCACTGGAAACACAGGCACTGACTGAGCTGGAAACACAGGCACTGACCCAGCTGGAAACACAGACACTGACCCAGCTGGAAACACAGTCACTGACCCACTGGAAACACAGGCACTGACCGAGCTGGAAACACAGGCACTGACCCAGCTGGAATACAGACACTGACCCAGCTGCAAACATAGGCACTGACCCAGCTGAAAAAACAGACACTGACGCAGCTGGAAACACAGTCACTAACCCACTGGAAACACAGTCACTGACCCAGCTGAAAAAACAGGCACTGACGCAGCTGGAAACACAGTCACTAACCCACTGGAAACCCAGGCATTGACCCAGCTGGAAACACAGTCACTGACCCAGCTGAAAAAACAGACACTGACGCAGCTGGAAACACAGTCACTAACCCACTGGAAACACAGGCACTGACCCAGCTGGAAACACAGTCACTGACCCAGCTGGAATCACAGTCACTGACCCAGCTGGAAACACAGTCACTGACCCAGCTGGAAACACAGACACTGACCCAGCTGGAAATACAGACATTGACCCAGATGGAAACACACTCAGTGACCCAGCTGGAAACACAGACACTGTCCCAGCTGGAAACACAGTCACTGACCCGGCTGGAAACACACTCACTGACCCAGCTGGAAACACAGTTACTGACCCACTGGAAACACAGGCACTGACCCAGCTAGAAACACAGGCACTGACCCAACTGGAAACACAGACACTGACCCAGCTGCAAACATAGGCACTCACCCAGCTGAAAAAACAGACACTGACGCAGCTGGAAACACAGTCACTGACCCGGCTGGAAACACACTCACTGACCCAGCTGGAAACACAGTTACTGACCCACTGGAAACACAGGCACTGACCCAGCTGGAAACACAGGCACTGACCCACTGGAAACACAGGCACTGACCAAGCTGGAAACACAGGCACTGACCCAGCTGGAAACACAGACACTGACCCAGCTGGAAACACAGTCACTGACCCACTGGAAACACAGGCACTGACCGAGCTGGAAACACAGGCACTGACCCAGCTGGAAACACAGACACTGACCCAGCTGCAAACATAGGCACTGACCCAGCTGAAAAAACAGACACTGACGCAGCTGGAAACACAGTCACTAACCCACTGGAAACCCAGGCATTGACCCAGCTGGAAACACAGTCACTGACCCAGCTGAAAAAACAGACACTGACGCAGCTGGAAACACAGTCACTAACCCACTGGAAACACAGGCACTGACCCAGCTGGAAACACAGTCACTGACCCAGCTGGAATCACAGTCACTGACCCAGCTGGAAACACAGTCACTGACCCAGCTGGAAACACAGACACTGACCCAGCTGGAAATACAGACATTGACCCAGATGGAAACACACTCAGTGACCCAGCTGGAAACACAGACACTGTCCCAGCTGGAAACACAGTCACTGACCCGGCTGGAAACACACTCACTGACCCAGCTGGAAACACAGTTACTGACCCACTGGAAACACAGGCACTGACCCAGCTAGAAACACAGGCACTGACCCAACTGGAAACACAGACACTGACCCAGCTAGAAACACAGGCACTGACCCAACTGGAAACACAGACACTGACCCAGCTGCAAACATAGGCACTCACCCAGCTGAAAAAACAGACACTGACGCAGCTGGAAACACAGTCACTAACCCACTGGAAACACAGGCACTGACCCAGCTGGAAACACAGGCACTGACCCACTGGAAACACAGGCACTGACCAAGCTGGAAACACAGGCACTGACCAAGCTGGAAACACAGACACTGACCCAGCTGGAAACACAGTCACTGACCCACTGGAAACACAGGCACTGACCGAGCTGGAAACACAGGCACTGACCCAGCTGGAAACACAGACACTGACCCAGCTGCAAACATAGGCACTGACCCAGCTGAAAAAACAGACACTGACGCAGCTGGAAACACAGTCACTGACCCAGCTGAAAAAACAGACACTGACGCAGCTGGAAACACAGTCACTAACCCACTGGAAACACAGGCACTGACCCAGCTGGAAACACAGTCACTGACCCAGCTGAAAAAACAGACACTGACGCAGCTGGAAAAACAGTCACTAACCCACTGGAAACACAGGCACTGACCCAGCTGGAAACACAGTCACTGACCCAGCTGGAAACACAGTCACTGACCCAGCTGGAAACACAGACACTGACCCAGCTGGAAATACAGACATTGACCCAGATGGAAACACACTCAGTGACCCAGCTGGAAACACAGACACTGTCCCAGCTGGAAACACAGTCACTGACCCGGCTGGAAACACACTCACTGACCCAGCTGGAAACACAGTTTCTGACCCACTGGAAACACAGGCACTGACCCAGCTAGAAACACAGGCACTGACCCAACTGGAAACACAGACACTGACCCAGCTGCAAACATAGGCACTCACCCAGCTGAAAAAACAGACACTGACGCAGCTGGAAACACAGTCACTAACCCACTGGAAACACAAGCACTGACCCAGCTGAAAAAACAGACACTGACGCAGCTGGAAACACAGTCACTAACCCACTGGAAACCCAGGCATTGACCCAGCTGGAAACACAGTCACTGACCCAGCTGAAAAAACAGACACTGACGCAGCTGGAAACACAGTCACTAACCCACTGGAAACACAAGCACTGACCCAGCTGAAAAAACAGACACTGACGCAGCTGGAAACACAGTCACTAACCCACTGGAAACCCAGGCATTGACCCAGCTGGAAACACAGTCACTGACCCAGCTGAAAAAACAGACACTGACGCAGCTGGAAACACAGTCACTAACCCACTGGAAACACAGGCACTGACCCAGCTGGAAACACAGTCACTGACCCAGCTGGAATCACAGTCACTGACCCAGCTGGAAACACAGGCACCGACCCAGCTGGAAACACAGTCACTGACCCAGCTGGAAACACAGTCACTGACCCAGCTGCAAACACAGTCACTGACCCAGCTGGAAACAGAGGCACTGACACAGTTGGAAACACAGGCACTGACCCAGCTGGAAACACAGGCACTGACCCAGCTGGAAACACAGTCACTGACCCAGCTGGAATCACAGGCACTTACCCAGCTGGAAACACAGGCACTGACCCAGCTGGAAACACAGTCACTGACCCAGCTGGAAACACAGTCACTGACCCAGCTAGAAACACAGGCACTGACCCAGCTGGAAACACCGGCACTGACCGAGCTGGAAACACAGGCACTGACCGAGCTGGAAACACAGGCACTGACCCAGCTGGAAACACAGGCACTGACCCAGCTGGAAACACAGGCACTGACCCAGCTTGAAACACAGTCACTGACCCAGCTGGAATTGGACTTCTCCTGACTGCCTTTATTCCTGTGAATGATTCTGTCTCCTACGTCAGTTCACATGTTTCCACTCCCAACATCATTTCTAAACACTATCCTTTTAAAAATCCAGAAACCAGAGGACAGTCACTGATTTCGGGCAAATGGCAAAAGTAGCGCCATTGCTACGTCGCTATAATCTAGAATATGCTACTGGCACTATGCTGGAGGTAGATTCAACCATAGCTTTCAAAAGAGAATTGGATCATTAACTGGAAAAAAAAGTTGGGAAAAGAGGAGGAGAGTGAAGTTTTTTTTAAGTTTGAAGTTTCTTTCTCAGTGTCACCATTCGCCTTATATTAACACTGCAATGAAGTTACTGTGAAAATCCCCTAGTCGCCACACTCTGGTGCTTGTTCGGGTCCTCTGAGGGAGTTTGCAGCTTTTAGGAATTCTACACTCAGATCCATCCTGCATCTGCATCTTTTTAGTCATTCATGGGACGTGGAATTCCCTGGCAAAACAGGCATTTATTATCCATCCCTTATTGCCCTTGAGAAGGTGGCAGAGAGCTGCCCCTTGAATACAACTGAGTGGCTTACTTGGCCATTTATTAGCTAACTACATTACTGTGAGTCTGAAATCACATAGGTCAGACTAGGTAAGAATGGAAAATATCCTTCCCGAAAAGGTACGAGTGAACCAAGTGTGTTTTATGACTGACAATCCAATTAAAGTTTCTTTAATAGTCACAAGTAAGGCTTACATTAACATTGCAATGAAGTTACTGTGAAAACCCCCTAGTCGCCACACTCCAGTGCCTGTTCGGGTACACTGAGGGAGAATTTAGCATGGCCAATCCACCTAACCAGCACGTCTTTCGGACTGTGGGAGGAAACGGAGCACCCGGAGGAAACCCACACAGACACGGGGAGAATGTGAAGACTCCACACAGACAGTGACCCAAACTGGGAATCAAACCTGGGTCCCTGGCGCTGTGAGCAGCAGTGCTAACCACTGTGCCACTGTGCCGCCATATTCATAATAACCATTACTGACAATAGCTTTTCATTCCACATATATGTATTCAATTGAATTCTCAGTTGCCTAGTTGTTAAGGGATTTGAACTCACTGCCAGATTATCAGTCCAAACCTCTAGATTAGTAGTGCAGTAGCATCACCACTATGTAGCCACGATGGAGATTTAAGTTTAAACCACATTTTTCTTTTGCATTCTATGAATGCCTTTTTCCATTGTGCTCCCTGAAGTTTTGCAGTGATAGTTAACTCAATGGTAGCATGTCCATTCTTTATGCTAACAGCTCGCATTGACTGTTTTCAGTGAGTAGAGGTTTGCTAGGATAATTCTCATTGGTACAACTTGCATTTGTGTAGCACCTTTTACATAGTAAAACATCCCAAGGTGCTTCGCAGAAGCATTATCAAGCAAATTTTGAACTGAGCCACACAAGGAGATATTCGGACAAGCTATCACTGAAAAGTGTATGCGGTACTCCAGATGTGGCCTTGCTAAAATTCAGGACAGTTGTATAGGGATAGGGATGTTTTGCTGCAATTGTATAGGGTGTTGGTGAGGCCACACCTGGAGTATGGTGTGCAGTTTTGGTGTCTTTATCTGAGGAAGAATGTCCTTGCTATAGAGGTAGTGCAGCAAAGGTTTACAAGGCTGATTCCTAGGCTGACAGGTCTGTCATATGAGGAGAGATTAAGTGGGTTAGGATTATATTCATTGGAGTTTAGAAGAGTGAGAGGGGATCTCATAGAAACTTATAACATTCTAACAGAGTTAGACAGGGTAGATTCAGAAAGAATGTTTCCAATGATGGGGTAGTCCAGAACTAGGGGTCATAGCTTGAGGATAATGGGTAAACCTTTTAGGACTGAGGTGAGGAGAAATTTATTCATGCAGAGAGTGGTGAATGTGTAGAATTCACTACCACAGAAAGTAATTGAGTCCAAATCGTTGTGTGATTTCAAGAAGAAATTAGATGTAGCTCTTGGGGCTAAAGGGATCAGGATATGGGGGGGTGGGGGAAGGGGCAATCAGGATATTGAATTTGATTATCAGCCATGATCATGATGAATGGCAGAGCAGGCCCAAAAGGCCGAATGGTCTACTCCTGCTTCTAGTTTCTATGTTTCTCCATTACATTAGTGGTTTTCCAATGGCCAGGATATTTCCAGAATCCAGGGAATTTTGTAAGTTTACAATCAATTCATCCACTATCTCTACAGCAAATGTCCTCCTGTAATTTATTGTAGTCCTCTTCAGTATCGAATATTACTTTAACATGACTGCAAACGGATCTTGATTGAGAGTTAAATATTGCAGGATATAAAGTCTTTGGAAGCAATAGGGAAACTGGAAAGGGAGGAATGGTAGTCTTATTTACGAAAAATACTATTACGACTTTCATAAGAGAGCATATAGGTAAGGGATAGTAATTCATAGTGACTATGGTGTGCAATCAGACTTAAAATTACAATGGGAGTTGTTCACAGGCCTTCTAGAAGCAGCAATGTATTAGCAATTAGAGAGACTATTGTAAATGGAAGAGAAAGGTAGTGAATTTATTGAGTGGAATCAAGATAGTTTTCTGGAGCAATATTTTCTAGAACCAATGAGGGAACGCCATACTAGATTAGTAATGAACCAGATTTGGTTGATAATCAAATGGCAAGGGAACATTTATCCAACAGCAACTAAAAAATGGTTGAATTCAATATTAGATTTGAAAAGGAGAAACATAGCAATGACTAAGAATCCAGCTTTTGGTAAGGCTACTTTTAATGGGGAGAGACAGAGATTTACGACGACAGTCTGGTTAAAACCATTATCGGTAAAGGTACAGATGAACAATGGGAGGAGTCTCGGCTTTTTGGCTAAGATCAAGTGTAGTTTTGCTGTCCTGCACTTAATAAAAGTCAATGAGGTTACACTGTGGTTTCATTTGAAGCAATTTTTTAAAATGGCATCTAGACCTTTTGGCTAAGATGCAAATGAGATCATGCAAATAAGATCAATTTGGAATTAGATAATCAATCAAATCAGGACCGTGATTTTCCAGGGACTTGAATCCTGAAAAAATGTCTATACAGGGGTCCAGCCCCCAACCCTTAGCTATATCCTTAGGGGTCTAGAACCCCCACCTCATGCTTACCCTGGTAATGTCCACACAGGACAGCGTGTGCATTCCCCTGCCAAGTTGGCTCAATGCCCAAAAGTCAGGCAGCCGCGGTCTCCGAGCCCCTGGTCAGCGAGGCACATGCTTCCTTCCCGTGTAGACACTCCAGGGGTTTGCAATCTTGGTGGGATCTCCAAAAACTGTTAGCGTTTTCTTGGGTATCAGCAATCTAAAGGCACACTCAGTCGACTCTTAACACAAACAGCGCTGGACGCCATGCATCCAATGCAAGGTCTTTAATTACTTGTGCACAAGGAGAACTCTCAATGGCCAACACCGGATGACCGGAGCAGTTCTGAAGTGACAGAGAGCTCAGCAGTTATAGTCAATTGCAGCAAATCAGGAACAAGAGATTTTTCACATCTTTCCTTGACATAGATATCCACCAATCAGAGCATAGTCCTTTTGCCCTTTCTTATCTAATAGAAAACCAATCCTTCATTAGCATAATATGTCCCCATATCTTGCTATTTGGTAATTGCCATGGTAACTTGTTCTTTGTTTTCATCCTGCTGTCCTGATCTAGAATGCAGTGTTTATGGAACAAGGTTTTAGATACACTCATTTATCCTGTGTACGTTAGTGTTGGCCTTACTAAAGGCCTGACTGAAGGCCGTGTTTGGCTAATAATCATTTTCCATTACTTGACAGGTTTTTTTGACAATTATGGAACTTTAATTTTCACAATTGTTGTGACCTAACTTCCACACTTCCCCCGTTTTTGTCCTTCAAGGACAACCTTTTGGGCCTCCATGAGCTCTATGCACATTAGTTTTCTAAATTCTTCCTCGGCTGATTCGTAGGCCAGGAGGAGACGGGGAACTGGGCTGTGGATAGGATCACGAGGGCGGCAAATAAAACGGATGTAGCAAGAGACACGTTGGATAACTATATACAGGACCATGAGCAAGACCAGGCCCATAACAAGGTATTTGAGAAGAGTCTTGAGAAAGCCTTCAAACCACCAACAATGTTAGGGGGCCAACCCCACCAGTCAAAAGGTTTGTCCCGAGCAACTGAGTGCAAAAGACGCACCTGCTCCTGAATGGTATGCACATCTGTCTCAATCCTATGATCCTCATTAACGTAAAAACAGCATGTTTCATTGACTGCCACACACACCCTCCCTGCGTTGCTAGCAGAAAATCAAGGGCCATGCGGTTCTGTCGCACCACTTTAGAAAAGGACTGAATCTCCGACTGCAGGCCCTGAATGGCATCCATGGTGCTGTTTTCAATGATTTCCATTGTAGCTGAAATATTAATAATGGCTTTTTCTAATTCTGAGACCCCAAGACCTGGGAGGAGGGCCCGGGCAAACTGGTGAAAGCCGGTTTGGAACTGACCACTTCACAAACCCCACATGGTTGTGAAGGAAGTGGATGAATAGGTGCTTGACCCCAAAGGCCTCGGGGATCATGTGACCTATGGTGTAGGTACTGACCCAATTGATGAGGAGGGTCTTGTAGGCTCCATCCCCACAAAGCCAGAACGAGCCATTGCGAACAAAGGTCGGGTACCAGAATGTGGAGATTTGGCAAAAGGTGAGCCAATATTCGGTATGGGGAGATTTCCCCTGGGCATACCAATGGATATGACAAGTCTGACTGAGGCATAGAACCCTTAGGGCTACTTGGTCTGCACACCTGAACCGATCCACATGGTTGCAAGGCCCTGATCCCTTGGGATAGATGCCGTCAGAAGGCCAGACGGCAGCGAGACCATTGAGGGTGAGGCTGTATGACCGCTGACAATCACATTCACCCTTGGTATAGTGGAATTTGGCTTCGGATGTGGGGGCCTGAGTGATACATGAGGGGTTGTTAGTCGTGCAATCCCAAAAGGATGTCATGGGACCAGACAGATTGTGGAAGCAAAACCGGGCTTCCCGGTAGTCATAATCAGCAAGGTAAGTACAGGAGCTCAATGGAAGATCACCCACCCGACTGTCCCCACGGGTATAATTCCTCCTAACACACAGCCATGCTGGTGTCTTAATGGCCACAGGGGTAGGCTGTTGCCTCCACATAGGCGTCCATTGGATGAGGATCACCATGGCTTCCGCAGACCACTCAAGGTTTGAAGGGGGAGCACAAAAATGCATTTCTGATGAGGCGGGGGTGGCAGGGAGGTGAGTACAGATCCAACATTGGGTCTGGTTGCCCTGTGAAGTGACAGCCTGCATCCTTCGAATCGCGGAATTGCTAATCCATGCCTCTACAAAGGGTAGTACAATCAACGACAAAAAAAATTCACATTTCAAACAGTATCAAGTCCTTGTTTAAGTTTCTTCTTCTGAGGGTGCCTGCTTGTTGTGGGTCGCGTATATCCACAAAGGTTCCCCTTCCACCTCCATGGCTGTGTGAGGACGCGGTGAGGTCCCTCCCACTGAAGTTCCAGGCAATGCTTTCTTTAGAAGGTCTTAACGAAGACTAAGTCTCTTGTTTGGTAGGTATGGCAGCCCTCAGTGGTGACTTGCTTCTGAGCTTTGACGACCTGGGAATGCAAATCTTTAAGAGAGTTGGTTAGAGCTATGCAATAGTCCATCATTCCTTTGTCCATGGAGTGGATATTCATTTGTTTAATAGCAAGGAGTGCGGAGATAGGTAAGCGCATGGGACGTCCCATTACAATCTCATAAGGTGTCAAAGAGGTGGTACAATTGGGATGGGAGCGCATGACCATGAGGGCCAGGGGTAGGGCTTCAGGACATGCAGCTGCATCAAGCTGTGCTTAGATCCTCAGTACGCAAACACCAAGTGCCAGTATGTACTGTGGTTCCATCTATCCCCGGTGTTGCAAAGGATGGGTCTGACCATGCTACCATGGTAGCCATGATGTGGCGATGCCGGCGTTGGATGCCGGCGTTCCATGCTGCCATGGAACATTCCAAGTGGTTGGACTGTGCTGTATTACCTGTCCCTTGTGAATATGTTTGATCAGAAAAACACCTTTGACCACAAGTCCATCAAGCAGTGTTTTACGTGTAACACCATCAAGGCCCTGAGGGAGAAGGAGATGATGGATCAAGATCAATTGTTGCCCGAGCAGACTGTCAAAGTAATTTGGCAGAATCCGTTATCGCCAGAACTTTCAAACAAGCACCAAGACCTAGCTTGGCTGGTGGTGAGTAGGATATACCGGGGATAGATGGAACCACAGTACATACTGGCACTTGGTGTTTGCGTACTGAGGATCTAAGCACAGCTTGATGCAGCTGCACACAAAGGTGGCCTTCAGGACGAGTGTGATGTTGGGTACGTTTCTCCACCCTTAATCTGGAGATTTTTACATGCTGTTCCTGTGGAAATGATCCATCATTGATCTACAGATGAAATGGAAGATGTCTCGGGTGACCGTTGCAGTGCAGGATTGGGATATGGATCATGCGCTGCAACACTCAGAGTACCTCACACCTGATGACCATGTTCTTACCCGCAATGGAGAGGGAGCTTCACTCCCCCATGTCCAGTTTCTGCCGCACCTTAGTTTCACTGGCTGTCTTGTCTGGAGACAATACACATCTTTTTAGCCTGTCTTGACGCTCTCTCCATTCACATTGTTTTGTTTCTTAAAGACTTGATTAGTTGTAAGTATTCGCATTCCAACCATTATTCATGTAAATTGAGTCTGTGTCTTTATAAACTCTGTTTGTGAACAGAATTCCCACTCACCTGAAGAAGGGGCTTGGAGCTCCGAAAGCTTGTGTGGCTTTTGCTACCAAATAAACCTGTTGGACTTTAACCTGGTGTTGTTAAAGTTCTTACTGTGAAGTCTCTGCACCATCGTATGCTGCCCTTGAAGTGGCTGTGGGGGGGAAAGAGACAGTCGCATACCTCCTTGTAGAATGTGCCATTGCAAAGAAAGTCTGGAGAGGGAGATGCAATAGTATTTGTCGGGGTTCATCCCGAGCAGTTCTGTAATGCAGGACTCTGTGCCCTTCGGGATGTTCCCAGGGACGCACACCGAGACAAACAGCAACTGCTGCTGGAGGATCAACCACTCGGTGAAAGAAGCCCTTTGGTCTGCCTGAAACTTGTTGATTTTCCACTACAAAGAATTGTCCCCGGCCGAGTGTTGCAGACTGGCACATTCCAAGATCCAGGACTACATGCTGACGGATGCACTCAAGCTTGGAGCAGACACGCTGCAGAGGTGCAATGGGGAAAGGTCACTGTGTAAGGCCTTCAGGGGCTGGTAACCATGTAAAATCCCCTCAGACTGTAAGCTTAATCCTGACTGTACACAGTAAATGTAACTGTGTTAAAGCAGCTCAGAGTGCAACATGACTGATGTATATAACTTGGTTAGAGTTTTAACAACACCAGGTTAAAGTCCAACAGGACTTTAACCTGGTGTTGTTAAAACTCTTACTGTGTTCACCCCAGTCCAACGCCGGCATCTCCACATCATGTATATAATTTGAACAGCATTGGACTCCAACAAACATATTGGAATGTTTGTAACGTTCTCATGACTGTATTGAAGCACCTCAGAGTGCATCTTGATCTCTGTAGAGAATGTGAATACCATTGCACTATGCTGTTGTGACAAATTGAAATGTTTTGTAATGTTTCTTTCAGATATTTTATGAATAAAGTATATTTTTGGAAAAGAAGTTGAGTTTAATATACGCCTATTTGTAAAAATTCTACTTAACAAATAAAACAGTTATGATAAACAATTAATCTTTCTGGAACCCAGTTACGTTTCAACAGGGTGTAACTTTGTCAAGGGTATTTACATTGAGACTAAATTTCAAAGTTGTGCTCTGTACTGCCAAGTCCAAAACATTAATGTATATCAAAAATTGCAGAATATGAAAGGAAACTTTAAAGAGATATCAAAATTAACACAAAAAGATTTAGAAGTACATCAGGAGAAAGGGTAATGTGAATGTTTTAAAACTGATTCAGGTAATATAGCAAATGAAAAGAAGGAAATAAGAAGCTTGCTAAATAATTCCTTTGTGTCTGTTCACAGGAGGGGAAGAGGATAATATACCTGACATTCCAAGGAAACTAATAATGAATCAAGGACAGGAACCAATTAGAGCTAATGCAAGCAGGAAAACAGTATTCAAAAAATATTGTCACTATGGGCCATCAAATTCCCCAGACCTGAAGATTTTAACCCTATAGATTTAAAGGAAGAAGGCAAAGAAATTGTAAATGTTTCAGCCATAATTTTCAAAAGCTTTTTGAATTCAGGAATTGTCACTTTAGATTGGAAAATTATTATTTAAGAAAAAAAGAACTGTGAAATTATAATGCTAATTTTGAGCAAGTTATTGAAATCTATAATTAAGGACAGAGTGACTAAACACTTGGAAATATTTTAGCTGATTTTTAAAGATGATGTGGATTTGTAAAGGGCAGGTCATGTCTAATGAGCCTAATTGAATTTTGTAAGGAAATATCTTAACTGATACATAGGGAAATGTCTATGGATATGGTTTTTATGGACTTCCAGAAGGCATTTGATAAGGTTCGACATAAGAGTCTGTTGGCTGAAACTAAAGCTGATGGAATTGAAGGCAAATTATTGACTTGATTAGGAGATTGGTTAAGGCAGGAGACAGAGGGCGGAATTTTACCGGCACCTCTGCCCGAGGTTCATATGATCCCACCCGAGGCCAACGGAGAATGCCATTCTCCGAGCCTCACCTGCCCCCAGAATCGGAGCAGGCATACCAGTAAAATTCCAGCCAGAGTGTGGATAATGGGTTTGTACTCAAATAAGAAGGAAGGGATTAGTTGCATCCCACAGTATTTTGTGCTAGGGCTTCAATTTATTTGGTAGTGAAATACACACATCGACAAGCCTTTATAACTAAAATAAAGTTACACTAAAGGGAAGGAAATTTTCTTACAGCCATAGAAATCCCTAATTAGATCATTTCTGCGGTAATATGTAGAGTTCTGGGTAATGTGCCTTACAAAGAATAGAGTGACCATGGAAGGTATGCACCATCAGGATGTTCACAGTAAGAAGTCTAACAACACCAGGTTAAAGACTTTAACCTGGTGTTGTTAGACTTCTTACTGTGTTTACCCCAGTCCAACGCCGGCATCTCCACACCATCAGGATGTTACCAGGGCTCCAAGGGTTAAACTGTGAGAGAACGTTTTTAAATACCTCCATGTTCTCACTCCTCTCTATCCTTTATGAGCGGCACGGTAGTACAGTGGTTAGCACTGCTGCCTCACAGTGCCAGGGACCTGAGTTCAATTCTGGCCTCAGGTGACTATCTCTTTGGAGTTTGCATGTTCTCCCTGTGTCTGCGTGGGTTTCCTCCGGGTGTTCCAGTTTCCTCCCACAGTCCAAAGATGTGTGGGTCAGGTTGATTGTCCATGCTAAATTGCCGCTTAGTGTCAGGGGCACTAGCAGGGTAAATACGTGGAGTTACGGTGATAGGGCCTTGGTTGGTGCAGCCTTGATGGGCTGAATGGCCTCCTTCTGCACTGTAGTGATTTTATCTCTAATCTCCTCCAGCCCCATGACCCTCCAAGATTTCTGCGATTCTCTAATTCTGGCTCCATGACTTGAATTGCCCCTCCACTGGCTGCCATGCTTTGTTACCTGGTCCTAAGCTCTGGAATTCCCTCCTTACACTTCTCCACCTCTTGACCGCATCTTCCTCCTTTAAGACATTCATTAAGACCTGCATCTTTGACTCAGCTTTTTGTCATCTGACCGAAGATCTCCTTTATGGCTCAGTGTTGTTTTACTTTATGATATTCCTTTGAAGTGCTTTGAGTGTTTTATTACATTAAATGTGGTTGATAAATATAAATTGTTGTAGGTTCTGATGGGAATTAAATAAAAAGGGTATGCTTTGCTCAATGATGAACACAATGAAAAGAAAGACGGCACGGTAGCACAGTGGTTAGCACTGCTGCTTCACAACTCCAGCGACCTGGGTTCGATTCCCGGCTTGGGTCACTGTCTGTGTGGAGTTTGCACATTCTCCTCGTGTCTGCGTGGGTTTCCTCCCACAGTCCAAAGATGTGCGGGTTAGGTTGATTGGCCAGGTTAAAAATTGCCCCTTAGAGTGCTGAGATGCGTAGGTTAGAGGGATTAGCAGGTAAATATGTGGGGGTAGGGCCTGGGTGGGATTGTGGTCGGTGCAGACTCGATGGGCCGAATGGCCTCCTTCTGCATTGTAGAGTTTCTATGATTCTATATTTCCTTGCACTTCTGCTGCTCACTTACGTGCTCAAATGACTCCAAAAAGAGCACAGGCAAACTATCTGAAATAAGCAGAATGGAACAAGATGTTTAATAAAACACAGGGAAAAGGGTGCTTTAGAAATAACTAGGACAGTGGGCTCTTTAATATGAGGGGGAACGGAGAATCAGGAAGTATCATGTGCAGTTTCTCCCTTGCTAATTTGTTCTCCAGAGAGTGTGAATAAAAATAACTAATTATCATTCTAAAAAAGCCATATGAGCTGAGTGTGTGGAACCTCTATTGGTGGGATTTTACGGATTCACTCAACGTGAGACCAGAAAATCCCGCTTGAGGTCAATGAACATTTCCACTGTCTGCCCCTCGCCTGCTCCGGTTCCGTGGCGGGCGGGGCGGCAGAATTCTGGCGTTATAAATTGTTGGATTAGCTTATCCTGTAGATTCAATCATTGCATTGCTTTCATTTGAAATAGTGTTGTGGAACAGCCAGCAGAGGGAAGCCTTTCGCATCAGCTGATCCTCTACATAAGATATTGCCAATGAATGTCTGAGAAATTTCTCTCTTAAAATGAAATAACCCAATGGTTCAAGTCCCATCTGATTCCAGTTAGTGCTTTACACTTGCCTGTTTTTCAGACACCGAGAACCCAGTGGCAGCCAGAGCAAAATGTGTCAGCACGCTGTTGGGTGAAAGTGATACCTTGCTTTACTTCCTCTCCAAACAACAGAAAACTGCAATATTACTTCAGCAAATTGGTCGGGCATTAAAATCTGCCTGATAAATGTGCCCTCGATTCCCCATGTCAGAGCAACACTGGAGGTTTTCAAAAAGGAAAAATATGAAAGCTATTACCTTGCAGTTAATATTCCTCTTTCCCGCAACATTCCTAGAAAATAGTTTTTATTTTCACATCTTCATGAAGAAAATTGGCTTTGACTATCTCAGCAGCTACACTGGAAAGAGACATTGGACTGAATTTTAATCTGCAGGGGTTTAGATTTGGGTGAGATTAAAACTGGCTATATTAACAACACATCAACAAACTAGCTCCAATTTGTATGTTTTAGTTTAGTACGGCTAGGCTGTGTGCACGCATATCCAATCAGAAGAAGCAGGTCATCGATTACCACACATTAATCACTCAATTAGAGCAATATGTCAACCATTGTATTTCCTGCTAATGCCACAACTAACACTGGGCATACGGTAAAAGCAAAATACTGCGGATGCTGGAATCTGAAACAGAAAATGCTGGAAAATCTCAACAGGTCTGACAGCAACTGCGGAGAGAGAATAGAGCCAACATTTCAAGTCAGGATAACCCTTCAACAGAGCTGAAGCATACAGATTTGATTCTGTGTTCCCTTATGTCAGTGGTTCCCAAAGGGTGCAGCGCGCCACACTGGCGCGGCGAGAGAGGATGGCAAGTGTGGTGGGAAGATTCAAGGACAATCAAAGAAACATTTAAACATGGTTTAAACAAGCATTGTTTTATACTTTCTGGATGCCCCATGATCATATTATAAAGTAGCTGTGTTCTATGTTATGAATCAAGCACTGCTAGGAGTTGTTTTGTTTTGTTTTTCAATGTATTTCTTATCAATAAAAAATTCGGTGTGGCGCGAGCAAATTTTTATTCCGAAAGTGCGGGCCAGTGAAAAAAGTTTGGGAACCACTGCCTTATGTCATAGTGGGCATCGGCAGCTGTCAAGATTAAACATGGTGATGCTCAAAATATCACATCTGTGTTTTCTCCCCCGTTTCGGCAAGTCATAGCCATCCTCTTTTTAACGATGTTACAGTTCTCAGTTCAGAACTTGAGTTATTGCCTTTGTGAAGAATTACTTCTTTTTAAAAATCTTAATTCTCTTAATTTTAAACCTAGCGTCAATATTAAATGTACTGTACAAGCACACACAATGCACCATGGTTTGCATAGATAACTTAAAATGCTGTTTTTAATCTCTTTGAATTCCAGCCTACAGTGTCTGAATCCGGGGTTCTATCAGACATGTAGATACTCAAACTTAAAAATACCAGCTGTAATTTGCATAACCACAGCCCATGCAAGCTGCAGCTGACTATCACCACAGCCAGTACAGCATTGTGTTACTGTTTTCCAAACTCACTTATTAAAGTGGTCTGATAACACAGCATTCCATTGAGCTTTAGGGGCAGAAGATTTCTGTTCAATTGCTACCATGTCAAAGACTTTAACTCTGGAAAGGCCAGAATTTTACCGGCATGCCCGCCTTGATTTCGGGTGCGGGCGAGGCTCGCAGAACGGCATTCTCCGGTGGCCTCAGGCGGGATCGTACGAGCCTCAGGCAGCCGTGCCGGTAGAATTCCACCCACCAAGCCATCAGACTTACTATGTGTCTGCAATATTTTGGTTTTATTTCAGATTGCTTGTATTTGTAATTTTTCATATTTGAGTTAGCGGCAGATTAGTAAAGTGGTCAGTAAAAGAACTAGATGCTTTTGTTTTAGTATTTTATTTTTATATTAGGCATATAATTTCATGGAAATGTAAATTAAGCACAACATTTAATAGCTGGCTTGAAGTCCAATCTGAAATAAGCGCTGCTTCTCGCAAAGTATTTTAATGGTTCTTAATCTTCAAAGTTCTCTCTGTGTCATTATTGCTTGATTTGGGTTCTTGTCATTTCATGTAACTTCCTTGTAAGTAGGGTTTTAACAAGGAGAGATTGGAGTTCAGCCTGTCTTCTCTGGCAGACTCAATAATTTGACACATGAGCTAGAGATGTGAACTGTATGCCAAGGCACTAACTTGCCATTTCAACACACCATCCTGATCTCGTGTCCCAGATGTCCATCCTTGGCTTGTTGCAATGTTCCAGTGAAGCCCACTGCAAACTGGAGGAACAGCATCTCATCTTTCGATTAGCCCCCTTACAACCTTCTGGACTGAACATTGAGTGCAACAACTTAAGAGCATGAACTCTCTTTTCCACTAGGCAGCAGCCTAGTGGTACTATCGCTAGATTATTCATCCAGAAACTCAGCTAATGTTCTGGGGACCCGGGTTCGAATCCACCATGGCAGGTGGTGGAATTTGAATTCAGTAAAAAATATCTGGAATTAGGAATCTACTGATGACCATGAAACCATTGTCGATTGTTGGAAAAACCCATCTAGTTCACTAATGTCCTTCAGGGAAGGAAATCTGCCATCCTTACCTGGTCTGACCTACATGTGACTCCAGAACCACAGCAATGTGGTTGACTCTTAACAGCCCTCAGGCAGATAGGGATGGGCAATAAATGCTGGCCAACCAGCGATGCCCATGTCCCATGAATGAATAATAAAAAACATCAATTTCCATTTATTTTATTTTATTGCATTTATTTTTATTTTATTTATCAATTTTTATTACTTTATATTCCTTTGTCCATATTTTAATTTCACTTTGCGCCTTGTTTATGCCCTCCCCACCCCACTAGGGCCATCTGCCACATTCCTCAGGTTGCCCTTTGATACCCTGCATCTTTGTTCTGCCACTTACTCATTCTGATCTCTTAATGGATGCTATTAGCACCATTCTCAGCTTTTATAACCACCATTTACATTCCCTTCTTCCTTTGTCTATGACATCATGATCAATTACACAACCCCCCCACCCTACAGTATAAATTTTGTCTGATTTTCCTTGTCTTCAGCTCTGACGAAGGGTCATCCTGACTCAAAACATCAGCTCTATTCTCTCTCCACAGATGCTATCAGGCCTGCTGAGATTTTCCAGCATTTTCTGATTTTGTTATGCCAGGGCACTCTATTGTTACTGAGTTTGACTGACTCAGCATTGGAATTTGGAAGGATACGTGTCCCTGTCCCTAATTAATTAATAGATAGCTTTGTTTTTCTTCAGGCTAAACCTAAACATCCATCCATACTAATTGCAGGCAGTGTATCCATACTGATATAAAAGCTTTTCACACATGCATAGGAATACACCGGCAGGCTGGGCACAGTGGAATGATTTTATTGGCATTCTGCATGGGCCAGTGTCTATGCACACTTGTGGCCATCTTGTGTTGAGGAGTTACGATGTATTTCAATACACTTTGGATTTTAAGATTGGATTCAACGGTTTCTCGGGCTTCCCGAATTTCACAAGTGAAAGCAAGGTAAGTTCAAAGTGGCAAATGAGGGGGCTGAATCAATCTCAGGGAAATACGCTAATAACTATTCAGTACCCACAGCTATTTTCTGTGAGAGAGAAGGAGTTTCTTCACAGTCGTTTTGCTGAGAGGTTATATTCTGGAAGCACCGTTCTACACTTTGGATGCCACTTATACTTCCTTAGACTGAGGATTAACATGACCCACAACCGCACTTGGAGTTAGAGAGAAGACCAGTAGAGAGAAATCAGTGACGAGGGGCCCAGTGGAAAGGGGGGCAACAGAGAGAGATCAGTGAAGAGGGGACCAGTGGAGAGGGGGGGGGCAACAGAGAGAGATCAGTGAAGAGGGGACCAGTGGAGAGGGGGGGGCAACAGAGAGAGATCAGTGGAGAGGAGCCAGCAGACAGCCTTCAGTGGAGAGGGGGCCTGCAGAGAGGAATCAGTGGGGAGGAACGAGCAGAGAGGGATCAGTGAAGAGGAGCCAACAGAGCAGGATCAGTGGAGAAGAGCCAGCAGAGAGGGTTCAGTGGAGAGGAGCCAACAGAGAGGAATCAATGGAGAGGGGGCCAACAGAGACATGACCGAACAAGAATGTGTCAGGAAGCTTAGGATACCACATCAGGTGGTGGGAGATGACTGTAGCCTCCAAGAAGAAGTCTTTTGAGAGATAGGATCTACAGGCATTTAGAGAGGCAAGGACTGATTAGGGACAGTCAGCATGGCTTTGTGAGTGGAAAATCATGTATCACGAATTTGATTGAGTTTTTTGAAGGGGTAACCAAGAAGGTAGATGAGGGCAGTGCAGTCAATGTTGTCTACATGGACTTTAGCAAGGTCTTTGACAAGGTACCGCATGGTAGGTTATTGCATATTAAATCTCATGGGATCCAGGGTATGGTAGCCAATTGGATACAAAATTAGCTTGATGACAGAAGACAGAGGATGGTTGTGGAGGGTCGTTTTTCAAACTGGAGACCTGTGACCAGCAGTGTGCCTCAGGGACCGGTGCTGGGTCCACTGCTATTTGTCATTTATGAGAATTTAGGAGGCATGGTTAGTAAGTTTGCAGATGACACCAAGATTGGTGGCATAGTGGGCAGTGAAGAAGGTTATCTCTGATTGCAACGGGATCTTGATCAATTGGACCAGTGGGCTGACGAATGGCAGATGGAGTTAATTTAGATAAATGCGAGGTGATGCATTTTGGTAGATTGAATTGGGGCAGGACCTACTCAGTTAATGGTAGGGCGTTGGGGAGAGCTATAGAACAAAGGGATCTAGGGGTACATGTTCATAGCTCCTTGAAAGTGGAGTCACAGGTGGACAGGGTGATAAAGAAGGCATTCAGCATGCTTGGTTTCATTGGTCAGAACATTGAATACAGGAGTTGGGACGTCTTGTTGAAGTTGTACAAGACATTGGTAAGGCCACACTTGGAATACTGTGTACAGTTCTAGTCACCCTATTATAGTAAGGATATTATTAAACTAGAAAGAGTGCAGAAAAGATTTACTAAGATGTTACCAGGAATTGATGGTTTGAGTTAAAAGGAGAGGCTGGATAGACTGGGACTTTTTTCCCTGCAGTGTAGGAGGCTAAGGGGTGATCTTATAGAAGTTTATAAAATAATGAGGGGCATAGATGATGGAGAAAGTCAACATCTTTTCCCAAAGGGGAGTCTAAAATTAGAGGGCATTGGTTTAAGGTGAGGGGGCGAGATACAAAAGGGTGCAGAGAGGCAATTTTTCACACAGAGGGTGGTGAGTGTCTGGAATCAGCTGCCAGAGGTAGTAGTAGAGGCAGGTGCAATTTTGTCTTTTAAAAAACATTTAGATGGTTACATGGGTAAGATGGGTATAAAGGAATAAGGGCTAAATGTGGGCAATTGGGCTAGCCTGATGGTAAAAACTGGGCGGCATGGACAAGTTGGGCCAAAGGGCTGTTTCCATGCTGAAAACCTCTATGACTCTATGATTATGACTTGCTGCATGCTGGACCTGGTGAACAAATCAATGTAAGAAGTTTAACAACACCAGGTTAAAGTCCAACAGGTTTATTTGGTAGCAAATGCCACCAGCTTTCGGAACAGGCTGTCCCTTCGTCAGGTGGAGTGGAGAAATGCTCACAAACAGGGCATACAGAGACACAAACTCAATTTACAGAATAATGTTTGGAATGCAGTCTTTACAGATAATCAAATCTTAAAGGTACAAGCAATGTGAATGGAGGGAGCATTAAGCACAGGTTAAAGAGATGTGTATTGTCACCAGACAGGACAGCCAGTGAGATTCTGCAAACCCCGACAAGCTGTGGGGATTACAGATAGCGTGACATGAACCCAAGATCCCGGTTGAGGCTGTCCTCATGTGTGCGGAACTTGGCTATCAGTTTCTGCTCAGCGACTCTGCGCTGTCGTGTGTTGTGAAGGCCGCCTTGGAGAACACTTACGTGAAGATCAGAGGCCGAATGTCCGTGACCGCTGATGTGCTCCCCAACAGGAAGAGAACAGTCTTGCCTGATGATTGTCGAGCGGTGTTCATTCATCCGTTGTCGTAGCATCTGCATGGTTTCCCCAATGTACCATGCCTCGGGACATCCTTTCCTGCAGCGTATCAGGTAGACAACTTTGGCCGAGTTGTAAGAGTATGTACCGTGTACCTGGTGGATGGTGTTCTCACGTGAGATGATGGCATCTGTGTCGATGATCCGGCAAGTCTTGCAGAGATTGCTGTGGCAGGGTTGTGTGGTGTCGTGGTCACTGTACTCCTGAAGGCTGGGTAGTTTGCTGCGGACAATGGTCTGTTTGAGGTTGTGCGGTTGTTTGAAGGCAAGTGGGGGTGTGGGGATGGCCTTGGCGAGATGTTTGTCTTCATCAATGACATGATGAAGGCTCCTGAGGGGATGCCGTAGCTTCTCCGCTCCGGGGAAGTACTGTACAACGAAGGGTACTCTGTCCACCGTGTCCCGTGTTTGTCTTCTGAGGAGGTCAGTGTGGTTTTTCGCTGTAGTGCGTCGGAACTGTCGATCGATGAGTCAAGCGCCATATCCTGCTCTCAGAAGACACCCTGGGAAAAAGCTTCTGACTATCCACTCTATCCATGCCCCTCATAATCTTGTAGACTACTATCAGGTCGCCCCTCAACCTCCGTCATTCCAATGAGAACAAACCAAGTTTCTCCAACCTCTCCTCATAGCTAAAGCCTTCCATACCAGACAACTTCCTGGTAAATCTTTTCTGTATCCTCTCCAAAGTCTCCACATCCTTCTAGTAGTGTGGCGACCAGAATTGAACACTATATTCCAAGTACGACCTAACTAAGGTTCTATAAAGCTGCAACATGACTTGCCAATTTTTAAACTCAATGCCCCAGCCAATGAAGGCAAGCATGCCGTATGCCTTCTTGACTACCTTCTCCACCTGCATTGCCACTTTCAAAGACCTGTGTACCTGTACACCCAGATCCCTTTGGCTATCAATAATCCTAAGGGTTCTGCCATTTACTGTATATTTCCTATCTGTATTAGACCTTCCAAAATGCATTACCTTACATTTGTCCGGATTAAACTCCATCTGCCATCTCGCTGCCCAAGTCTCCAACTGATCTATATCCTGCTGTATCCTCTGATGGTCCTCATCGCTATCTGCAAATCCACCAACCTTTGTGTCGTCCGCAAACTTACTAATCAAACCAATTACATTTTCCTCCAAATCATTTATATATGTTACAAACAGCAAAGGTCCCAGCACTGATCCCTGAGGAACGCCACTTGTCACAGCCCTCCATTCAGAAACGCACCCTTCCACTGCTACCCTCTGTCTTCTTTGACCGAGCCAGTTTTGTATCCACCTTGCCAGCTCACCTCTGATCCCATGCGACTTCACCTTCTGCACCAGTCTGCCATGAGGGACCTTGTCAAAGGCCTTACTGAAGTCCATGTAGACAACATCCACTGCCCTACCCTCATCAATCACCTTCGTCACTTCCTCGAAAAACTCGATCAAGTTCGTGAGACACGACCTCCCCTTCACAAAACCATGTTGCCTCTCATTAATGCGTCCACTTATTTCCAAGTGGGAATAAATCCTGTCTTGAAGAATCCTCTCTAATAATTTCCCTACCATTGATGTAAGGCTCACCGGCCTGTAATTACCTGGATTATTCTTGCTACCCTTCTTAAACAAAGGAACAACATTGGCTATTTTCCAATCCTCTGGGACCTCCCCTGAACACAGTAAGAGTTTTAACAACACCAGGTTAAAGTCCAACAGGTTTATTTGGTAGCAAATACCATTAGCTTTCAGAGCGCTGCTCCTTCGAAGGAGCAGCGCTCCGAAAGCTAATGGTATTTGCTACCAAATAAACTTGTTGGACTTTAACTTGGTGTTGTTAAAACTCTTACTGTGTTCACCCCAGTCCAACGCCGGCATCTCTACATCATGACCTCCCCTGAAGCCAGTGAGGATACAAAGATTTCTCTCAAGGCCCCAGCAATTTCCTCCCTTGCCTCTCTCAGTATTCTGGGGTATATCTCATCAGGCCCTGGGGATTTGTCTACCTTCATATTTCTCAAGAACCCCAATACCTCCTCCTTTTTGATCTCAACATGACTCAAACTATCTACACATCCTTTCCCATACTCATCATCCACAAAGTCCTTCTCTTTGGTGAATACTGACGCAAAATACTCATTTAATACCTCGCCCATTTCCTCTGGCTCCACGTATAGATTCCCTCTCTTGTCCTTGAGTGGGCCAACCCTTTCCCTGGCTACCTCTCGCTCTTTATATATGTATAAAAAGCCTTGGGATTTTCCTTAATCCTGCTGGCCAATGCTTTTTCGTGACTACACTTATCTTTATCCATCAGTACCTTGAAGCTTACTGAATTGTGGTCACTGTTCCCGAACTGCTCCCCTACTGAAACACCAACCACCTGGGCTCATTCCCCAATACCAGGTCCAGTATGACCCCTTCCCTAATTGGACTATCTACATACTGTTTCAAGAAGCCCTCCTGGTTGCTCCTTACAAACTCTGCCCCATCCATACCCCCAGCACTAAGGGAACCCAGTCAATATAGGGGAAGTTAAAATTCCCCACCACAACAGCCCTGTTACTTTTAACACTTTGCCAAAATCTGCCTACATATCTGTTCCTCTATCTCCCGCTGGCAGTTGAGTCGCCTGTAGTAATCCCCCAACATTGTGACTACACCCTTCCTATTCCTGAACTCTACCCATATTGCCTCGCTGTATGAGCCCTCCGTGGTGTTCTCCCGGAGTACAGCTGTGATATTCTCCTTAACCAGTAGTGCAACTCCCCCATTCCTTTTACATCCCCCTCTATCCCGCCTGAAACATCTGTATCCTGGAATGTTAAGCTGCCAATCCTATCCTTCCCTTAACCAAGTCTCTGTAATGGCAACAACATCATAGTTCCTAGTACTAATCCAAGCTCTAAGTTCATCTGCCTTACCTGTTACACTTCTCGCATTGAAACAAATGCACTTCAGTCCACCAGACCCTCTTTGATTAGCAACCCCCCCCCTTCCTGCTGTTTCTCTGAGTCTTACTGGCCCTACTCTCTGGTTCCCCTTCAGCGAATTCACCTTTGCTTTGGTTCCCACCCCCTGCCAAACTAGTTTAAATCCTCCCCGTGTGACACTAGTAAATCTCCCGGCCAGAATATTTATGCCCTTCTAGTTTAGATGCAACCCGTCCTTCTTGTACAGGTGCCATCTGCCCCGGAAGAGACCCCAATGGCCCAGATATCTGAAACCCTCCTTCTTACACCAGCTGTTTAGCCACGTGTTGAGCTGCACTATCTTCCTATTCCTAGCCTCACTAGCACGTGGCACAGGAAGTAATCCTGAGATTACAACCCTCGAGGTCCTGCTTTTTAACTTTCTACCTAACTCCCTAAACTGCTGCTGCAGGACCTCATCACTCTTCCTACCAATGTTGTTAGTACCAATATGTACCACACCCTCCGGCTGTTCACCTCTCCCTTCAGAATGCTTTCTGTCCATTCGGAGACATCCTGGACTCTGGCACCAGGGAGGCAACAGACCATTCTGGAGTCTCTTTCACATCCACAGAAACGCCTGTCTGCACCCCTGACTATAGAGTCCCCTATAACTATTGCTCTAGTCCTCTTTGTTCCTCCCTGCTTAACAACAGAGCCAGCTGTGGTGCTACTGCTTTGGCTGCTGCTGCTGGTTAGTAACTAATTGGTTAGTTTTTGGTGAAGATGTGGATCTGGATCCTGAAATTATTTTAATGATCCATTAATGCTGGGACTTAGGATGAATTGACCTTTTTTTTAAAGAAGGCTGTGGCTTATTCTCTTCAAAACGTTACTGATTTTTTCAGAATGTTGTAGAATGCCTCAGCTGCTACGTTGGAATCTATCACAGTTATCAGAATGTGAGCAGAGTTTTCACAGCAGGTTGCTGAATGTGGGTTGGAAGCTGATGAAATGGAAGCTCTCAATAGAAATATTTATTTTTCCAGCTTTGTCATTGCAGAGCATCAACCAGACAGAGAAAAGCCGCAAGAGCTGTGTAAATGTAATAATTTTGAGTTAATATAGTGTAGCATATGCACTCTACTTAATTCCCTCATTCAACTGGTTTGTATCTAGTAAGAAATCTCACAACACCAGGTTAAAGTCCAACAGGTTTATTTGGAATCACAAGCTTTCGGAGCACTGCTCCTTCATCAGGTGAGTGGAGAGGTAGGTTTCACAAACGCAGCATATATAGACAAAGACACAATTACACGATAATGGTTGGAATGCGAGTCTTTACAGGTAATCAAGTCTTTACAGGTACAGACAGTATGAGTGGAGAGAGAGTTAAGCACAGGTTAAAAAGGTGTGAATTGTCTCAAGGCAGGACAGTTAGTAGGATTTTGAAAGCTCAGGCCAAATGGTGGGGGTTACACGTATTGTGACATGAACCCAAGATCCCAGTTGAGGCCATCCTCATGCGTGTGGAATTTGGCTATCAGTTTCTGCTCGATGATTCTGCAATGTTGTGTGTCTTGAAGGCCGCCTTGGAGAACGCTTACCCGAAGATCAGAGGCTGAATGCCCTTGACTGCTGAAGTGTTCCCCGACTGGAAGGGGAACTCTCCTGCCTGGTGATTGACACGCGGTGTCTGTTCATCTGTCGTTGTAGCATCTGCATGGCCTCGCCGATGTACCAGGCCTTGGGACATCCTTTCCTGCAGCATATCAGGGAGACAACATTGGCCGAGTCGCAAGAGTATGTATCGTGTACCTGGTGACTGGTGTTCCCACGTGTGATGGTGGCATCCATGTCGATGATCTGGCACATCTTACAGAGATTGCCGTGGCAGGGTTGTGTGGTGTCGTGGTCGCTGTTCTCCTGAAGGCTGGGTACTTTGCTGTGAACAATGGTCTGTTTGAGGTTGTGCGGTTGTTTGAAGGCAAGTAGTGGGGGTGTGGGGATGGCCTTGGCGAGATGTTCATCTTCATCAATGACATGTTGAAGGCTCCGGAGAAGAAGTCGTAGCTTCTCTGCTCCAGGGAAGTACTGGACGACGAAGGGTACTCTGTCCACCATGTCCCGTGTTTGTCTTCTGAGGAGGTTGGTGCAGTTTTTTGCTGTGGCACATCGGAACTGTCAATCGATGAGTCAAGTGCCATATCTCATTCTTACGAGGGCATCTTTCAGCATCTGTAGATGTCTGTTGCATTCCTCCTTGTCTGAACGGATCCTGTGTATACAGAGGGCTTGTCCGTAGGGGATGGCTTCTTTAACATGTTTAGGGTGGAAGCTGGAGAAGTGGAGCATCGTGAAGTTATCCATGGGCTTGCGGTACAGTGAGGTGCTGACGTGGCTGCCCTTGATGGAAATGCGTGTGTCCAAGAATGCAACCGACTCCGGAGAGTAGTCCATGGTGAGTCTGATGGTGGGATGGAACTTGTTGATGTCACCGTGTAGTCGTTTCAGTGATTCCTCGCCATGAGTCCAAAGGAAGAAAATGTCATCGATGTATCTAGTGTATAGCATCGGTTGAAGATCCTGTGCAGTGAAGAGGTCTTGTTTGAACTTGAGCATGAAGATGTTGGCATATTGAAGTGTGAATGTGGTCCCCATGGTTGTTCCATGTGTGTGGATGGAGAACTGATTGTTGAAGGTGAAGACGTTGTAGTCCAGGATGAAGCAGATGAGTTGTAGAATTGCATCTGGAGACTGGCAGCTGTCAGTGTTGAGTACTGAGGCTGTTGCAGCAATGCCGTCGTCATGTGGAATGCTGGTGTAGAGTGCTGAGACGTTCATTGTGATGAAGAGTGTTCCTGGTTCAACTGGTCCAACATCTCCACATCATGGGTTGTATCTAAATAGTTGCTTGGTATTTCAGAACTTGATTATTACTGAAAAAATACATGTTGTTGAAGCTTTTCATCATGCATTCATCAGCACAATTCGCAAGAATACCAATTGTAAAGGAAACAACAATTTATAATTAATGAGAAAAGAGTGCTGAATGGTTGGCAAGTGAACTCCGATTTGTAGAGGCATTACCATGGAGAATACACAGTTAGTTAGTTAATTTATTAGTGTCACAAGTAGGCTTACAGTAACACTGCAATGACGGTTACTGTGAAGATCACCTAGTTGCCACATTCCGGCACCTGTTCGGGTACACTGAGGGAGAATTTAGCATGGCCAATGCACCTAACCAGCACTTCTTTTGGACTGTGGGAAGAAACCGGAGCACCCGGAGGAAACCCACGTAGGATGTGCACATATTTCCATTTTTTCACACTCAGTGAGTCAGGATCTTCACTTTGAGCACCTAACCCAAAAACATATCCACATAAAATATACTTTAGTACAAAATGTTCATTAAGATAAATGTTATTTTATTTAGACATACCTATTTACATTATCTACACTACCCAGCAGTGAATTAATGTGTTTTCAAAGTAAAATTTAATTAAGTTTTTTTACTTTAAGTCTCATGTTGATGCTGGGGAATCTGCTGGAGCTAATAGTTCAGGACAAAATTAATTACAATTTGGATAAGCATGGGCGAGCAAATGCAAGTCAGCAGGGATTTGTTAAAAGTGAACCATGTTCTGGTGAAAAGATATCGACCTGAAACGTTGCCTGGAATTTAATGATGATGATAGGGTCCTACAGGAGCTGGGGCTGCATCTTGTCAGCAGCAGCCCATTAAATGGTTGCTGTTGGGACTGCCGCCCTATGCAGGGTGATTCGTCCTCAAGATCTGTCAGTTAATCAGAAGGCTGGTCACTAATCAGTGCCACTGGGAGTGGTGGCGTCTGCTGGCGCGGCATCTGGAGGATGGATGTGTGCCTTCACAACCAGTTAACTGGGGTGTTGGAGTAAGTCAGGCAGGCCTTGGAAAGGGTGAGGAGTATGTTACCGTAAGGGGCTCTGCTGCAGGTCAAAAAGCAGCTGAAAAGGAGCCCCCCCCCTCCCTCCCAGATGGGATGCGGTGAAGAGCCATCCCTATCAGTGGCTAAAAGCCAGTCGAGATGGGCAGAGGACCTTAATTGGTCACCAAAGTGATTCAATTTTCCTCCACCTTCCCTTACACAGGCAAGATGGCATGGCAACGAATAAATAATGGCACACCCTCCATCACCTTCCTGCAATATATTATAGCCTCCAAGCCTATTCCCAGAAGGCTGGTAAAATCCAAGCCATTACTCTGTTTATCTCTCCACAGGTGCTGACATAACTGATGATTTAATTTTATAATGACCAACTTGATTGTGTTCTTCAATGAAGTAACAGGCTGTAGGGGGTAGTGTGGTAGATATTGTGTGTATGGACTTTCAAAATATGCTTGGTGTTTGATAAAGTACCACGTAAGGTTAGCTAAATTGAAGCTTATAGGATTAAAGGGACAGTGCCAGTGTGGTTACAAAATTGCAAAAGGAACAGCAAGCAGGGAGTAGTGATGAACAGCTGTTTTTCTGATTGGAGGAAAGTAAATAGTGGTGTTCCCCAGATGTTGTTATTAAGATTTCTGTACATTTTGATATATAGCAATAACCTGGACTTGCATTTGGAGGGCATATTTTAAAGTTTGCATCGCTCATAAATGAAATAAAAATGAAGGTAGAGGGCTGAATTTTACCGACCCACATTGTGGTTTATAGGCAGGGAATGGCCTTCAGATTTTCGGGATGGCCTTTCCACCAGGCTCCTGCCTGCCCCAACCTCTCTGCAATTTTACGTTGAGGTGGGGTAAGCCTAGTCCCCCCTGCCCTTGCCCCACTTGAGGCCCTTAAGTGGCTAATTATTGACCACTTAGGGCTATTTCCAGCCCAGCATCAATTTTCAGGCTGATGGGAGCAGTTCAGGGAAGGGGGATGCCTGAAAAGTAACCCTGCTCAGGCTTTGGGCTGAAAGGTGGGGGTGGAGGGGGACCTCCATCAGTGGCTTCCTGTTAACATTGGGTGCCCCCCAAAAAGCCTGGCCCCTGCAGGTCCTCCCTCCACCCCCTCAGCCTCTTCACCAATACCACCGCCCCGTTCTGCCCACACTCCCCAGGGCCTCCGCTCCCTATCCCATACTGAGACCCTCATACTTATCTGGTCTTGGACTCCTGGGACCTGGATACTGAGGATTAGTTCCAGCTCCTGCCCTGTCCACCGTAGCTACTGGTGCTGCTGAGACTAGAGAGTCGTTGGCCAATCAGGTTGTCTGGCAGCTTTCTGAAGCGAGTCTTCCACCTGAATGAGGGGTGAAAATCCAGCCTCCAGCCAATTAACACTCGTTGGCACATGAAATGGGCGGCATGGTGGCACAGTGCTTAGCACTGCTGCCTCACAGTGCCAGGGACCCGGCTTCGATTCCCGGCTTGGGTCACTATCTGTGCGGAGTTTGCACATTCTCCCCGTGTTTGCGTGGGTTTCCTCCGGGTGCTCCGGTTTCCTCTCACAAGACAAAATACGTGCTGGTTAGGTGCATTGGCCATGCTAAATTCTCCCTCAGTGTACCTGAATAGGCACCGGAGAGTGGTGACTAGGGGATTTTCACAGTAACTTCATTGCAGTGTAAATGTAAGCCTACTTGTGACACTAATAAATACATTTAAACTTAACCTAAACTTAAAAAAAAAATGAGTGCAGGGCAAGCAGTATTGGTAGAGATGTGTTTACCACTAACTCTTCGCAAGGCGGGAAGGGAAACCTCACCTGGTCAGAAAGAGGCTCGAGAAGGGAGTCTCTATGACTCCCATAGGGGAGTCGTGAACCTTATTTTGCATTCGGGAATCTTTGAAAGTTTAATTTCAAAAGATCTTACCCATGCGCCTTCCATGCCCCACCATGCCACTCAATGCCAACTCTTGCTCCCCAACCATACCCCCATGTCTCCTCATACTGTCTATGCCAACTCAATGCCAATTCCTGCAATTGACATGCCTTCATCCAATATGCACTGTGTACATGCAACCACAATGACAAGCATGGAACTACAGAAATTAAACACCAGCTGGGGCAGTGCAAAGGGGCAGTGTTAGTGGCGATTCCTCTGGGGAGCTCCATGGGGGGTTGGGGGGGTGGGGTTTCCTATGTCCTTGGGGCGACAGAGAGACATTTCAAAATGTAGTTCTGTGAATGAGTAGAAACCACCACCACTGAAGAGTCAATAAAGGGGCAATATCCTATATGTTGGACTTGTCTTTGCACTAATTTATGGATGCCAAGAGATCTGCTTTGTATTTCTAATATTTTTCTTACCCTGATGCAGACTTCTGTTATTTCAAAAATATGCCAGTAGATGGCAGTAGTGCCATTCAATTGATTCTCAGTATGACCATTCAAGTGGTCCAAATTGCTTGGTTGTGAGTGATTGTGTTTATTTTTGATAATGACTAAAACATGAAAGGTACTTTTAATGGTTCAAATGATATTTTGGGATAATTTTGAAAATTTATGCTTCGTGCACACTCTTTTGTCAATTGGGAGTACAATCAGGAATTCAGGTGTGTCTCTCGATGATTTCTGTCTAGAACGGTCAGAAAATCGTGGGCATCACACTGATCAGATTGGGGGTTAACTGACAATAAGATAAAATCTTCAGGTCGAATGACACCACAGGCAAAATGCCAGTTCCCTCTGAAGCCAAGGACTGTGCCAGTAATGTATATAATAGGGGAGATCTGACTCCATTCTAATACACAAGTAGCCTGAAACTGCTGCAGGACAATCTTTCACACAATTTTGAGAACCAGTCACCCCTAAGCCTACAATACCATCCTTCTGATATCATATGAATTAGCTGGCATTTTGTCTCTGCTGACTTTGCAAACTAAGCTGCAAACTGTTGTGCTGGATTGGAGTCATCCCCTCCGGCTTCTACTGTATGAAGAAGGGTTTCAGAAAGGAGTGACATTTTTTTCAATGCTATTTTCCTGAGGGTGCACAAGAAAATAACTTGGGCAATATGTTTTTTCTGAATGAAGGACAACCATGTATGTAACGGTGGTTAAATGTCCCTCCGCACTGCTACTGCAGTGACATGACTTTCTAGGTGTTATGATGAACTCTGAAGCCTTCATTTCACTTGGCTCCTACTGTACAACAACTAGAATACTCAGATGGCTCCTAATGTTTCTGTGAGTGTGTTCTTCTGACAAGACATGGCAGGAGATAACCAACTACAAGTAGTGACAGAGCAATATTCAAGCAGCTCACCCATTGTGAGGAGATGGTCTGGTCCCACTTAGCTACAAATTTGTGTAGGCAATTCACAAGGAGAGATTTGGAGATGTGACTCGTCTCTGAGAAAGTATTTTCCTTTCATTATGACATTCCCATGCTCCATTTCTTAACTCCTGCAGCAGATACATAAAACAAAAGAAGAAGCTTTATGATCTTACCTTGTTTTGAATGCATTGTTTAGGTGTAACGATATTAATCAGGCAACTGAGGTTGGCTTACTTGAATATGAACTCCCTGATTAAGGGCCCAACCTGACCTGTCTGCCCCTCTACCGCGGCTATATTCACGGCCATGTGTTCCTGGAAATGGAGCATGCGATGTCCAAGGGCACTGTCGATGCCTTCCGTGCCTGCTGGGCACCGCAGGGACTGGGGTGTATAATTGACCCCTTTAATCACATTTTAATTTGATGCTTTAAGTTTCCTTTCCGCTTTGTCTTTTGTTTCGAGCGATTCCCCTCCTTTTGAGGGAGCTGCACCTTTTGAGTTGTCCCTAAGTTAATTTGATTTTGTTTATTTGGTTGGACACAAAAAGATGTCCCTGATTAAGGGCCAAATTGATGGTCCAATCAGGGAGCTCCATTCTCTGTCCTTAAACAGGAGTAAACACAGTAAGAAGTCTCACAACAGCCTTTAAAGTCCTTTAACCTGGTGTTGTGAGACTTCTTACTGTGTTTACCCCAGTCCAACGCCAGCATCTCCACATCTTAAACAGGAGTGTCAGTTCCTCTGGCACTCCGGATGTAGATTGCTAAATGAGAGCACTCTGTATAGTGTTGTTGGATCTTGTAAATAAAGGAATTTTGGTGAAGGGACTTCCATCTCCGAGGACTTACTACATTCGGGGACATAATTCTTTTTATCCATTCGTGGGATATGGGCGTTGCTGGCTGGCCAGCATTTATTGCCCATCCCTAGTTGCCTGAGGGCAGTTTGAGAGTCAACCACATTGCTGTGGCTCTGGAGTCACATGGAGGCCTGACCAGGTAAGGACGGCAGATTCCCTTCTCTAAAGGGCATTCACCTTTCTGTTTTAAGTAATGGGTGGCCTTTGGAACCAGACTGCCAACCCGCTTTGCTCTGCCTTATCGAAGGATTCTGTACTAAATACAAGAGACCACTCCATTGTGCTCATTGTACACAATATTTTGATGAAACACTGGTATCTACCTCATTTGAAGATACATATGAAAACAATGGATAAGAAAAGACTAGTGCTTCAAATCCATCATGGTGAAACTTATAAAAGCAAATTACTGCAGATGCTGGAATCTGAAACCAAAAGAGAAAATGCTGGAAAATCTCAGCAGGTCTGGCAGCATCTGTAAGGAGAGAAAAGAGCTAACGTTTTGAGTCCAGATGACCCTTTGTTAAAGGTCAACGGTCATGGTGAAACTTATGCCCAATCCATCATGGAATTTCTTGGAGTAGGTTAAAAAAAAAGAGAATAAAAATGTCAATTTAGAATAAAATCTATGAAAATCTCTTCTGACCTCGAAAAGTGATCAAATAAGTTTTGGGAAATAAGGAAAGGCAGGTGACAGAAGTGTTAGTGAGGGATCACTTTGGGACCAGTGACCATAATTCTATTAGTTTTAAGATAGCTATGGAGAATGATAGATCTGGCCCAAAAGTTAAAATTCTAAATTGGGGCAAGGCTAATTTTGATAATATCAGGCAGGAACTTTCAACAGTTAATTGAGGGAGTCTGTGGGAAGGCAAAGGGACATCTGGTAAGTGGGAGGCTTTCAAAAGGTGTGTTAACCAGGGTTCCGGGGTAAGCACATTCCTCTTGGAGTGAAGGGCAAGGCTAGTAGAAGTAGAGAACCCTGGATGACTCGGGATATTGAGGCCCTGGTCAAGAAGAAGGAGGCACATGGCATGCGTAGGCAGCTGGGATCAAGTGGATCCCTTGAAGAGTATAGAGAGTGTAGGAGTAGAGTTAAGAGAGAAATCAGGAGGGCAAAAAGGGGACACGAGATTGTTTTGGCTGATAAGGCAAAGGAGAATCCAAAGAGCTTCTACAAATACATAAAGGGCAAAAGAGTAACTAGGGAGAGCATAGGGCCTCTTAAGGATCAACAAGGTCATCTATGTGCAGATCCACAAGAGATGGATGAGATCTTAAATGAATAGTTCTCATCAGTATTTATTATTGAGAAAAGCATGGATGTTAAGGAACTTGGGGAAATGAATAGTGATGTCTTGAGGAGTGTACATATAACAGAGAAGGAGGTGCTGGAAGTCTTAAAGTGCATCAAGGTAGATAAATCCCTGCAATTTTTGAGGCCTGATGAAGTGTATCCCAAGGACCTTGTGAGAGGCTAGGGGGGAAATGTGACGCCGCTGTTTAAAAAAGGAAGTAGACAAAAGGCGGGTAACTATAGGCCGGTTAGCTTAACTTCTGCAGTAGGGAAAATGCTTGAATCTATCATCAAGGAAGAAATAGCGAGACATCTGGATATAAATTGTCCCATTGGTAAGACGCAGCATGGGTTCATGAAGGGAAGGTCATGTTTGACTAATTAATTTGGTGGAATTCTTTGAGAACATTACATGTGCAGTGGACAATGGGGAACCTGTGGATGTGGCGTATCTGGATTTCCAGAAGGCATTTGACAAGGTGCCGCACCAAAGACTCCTACATAAGGTAAAGGTGCACGTTGTTATGGGTAATGTATTAGCATGGATAGAGGATTGGTTAACTAACAGAAAACAAAGAGTGGGGGTAAATGGGTTTTTTTCTGGTTGGCGATCAGTGACTAGTGGTGTGCCTCAGGGATCAGTGTTGGGACCGCAATTGTTTACGATTTACATAGATGATTTGGAGTTGGGGATCAAGTGTAGTGTGTCAAAATTCACAGATGACACTAAGATAGGTGGGAGAGCAAAGAGTGCAGAGGATGCTGAAAGTCTGCAAAGGGATATAGTCTAAGTGAGTGGGCGAGGGTCTGGCAGATGGAGTATAATGTTGGTAAATGTGAGGTCATTCATTTTGGTAGGAATAACAACAAAATGGATTATTATTTAAATGCTAAAAAATTGCAGCATGCTGCTGGGTGTCTTTGTGCAAGAATCTCAAGGTGTTGGTTTTCAGGTGCAGCAGATAATTAAGGCAAATGGAATTTTGTCCTTTGTTGCTAGAGGGATAGAGTTTAAAAACAGTGAGGTTATGTTGCAGCTGTATAAGGTGCTGGTGAGGCCACACCTGGAGTACTGTGTACAGTTTTGGTCTCCTTTCTTGAGAAAGGATATACTGGCACTGGAGAGGCTGCAGAGGAGATTCACTAGGTTGATTCTGGAGTTGAGAGGGATGGCTTATGAGGAGAGACTGAGTAGACTGGGGCTAAACTCTTTGGAATTCAGAAGAATGAGGGGAGATCTTATAGAAACATATAAGATTATGAAGGGAATAGATAAGTTAGAAGCAGGGAAGTTGTTTCCACTGGCGGGTGAAACTAGAACTAGGGGGGTATAGCCTCAAAATGAGGGGAAGCAGATTTAGGACTGAGTTGAGGAGGAACTTCTTCACACAAAGGGTTGTGAATCTGTGGAATTCCTGCCCAGTGAAGCAGTTGAGGCTGCCTCATTGAATGTTTTTAAGGCAAGGAAAGATAAATTTTTGAACAGTAAAGGAATTAAGGGTTATGGTGAGCAGGCGGGTAAGTGGAGCTGAGTCCACAAAAAGATCAGCCATGATCTTATTGAATGGCAGAGCAGGCTCGAGGGGCCAGATGGCCTACTCCTGCTCCTAGTTCTTATGTTCTTATGAAATTGTGGGCCCCCTAGCAGAGATATTTGAATCATCGATAGTCACGGGTGAGGTGCCTGAAGATTGGAGAATGGCAAATGTTGTGCCTTTGTTTAAAAAGGGCTGCACGGAAAAAGCCTGGGAACTACAGGCCAGTGAGCCTCACATCTGTGGTGGGTAAGTTGTTAGAAGGTATTCTGAGAGATAGGATCTACAGGCATTTAGAGATGCAAGGACTGATTAGGGACAGTCAGCATGGCTTTGTGAGTGAAAAATCATGTCTCACAAATTTGATAGAGTTTTTTGAAGGGGTAACCAAGAAGGTAGATGAGGACAGTGCAGTTGATGTTGTCTACATGGACTTTAGCAAGACCTTTGACAAGGTACCACATGGTAGGTTGTTGCTTAAGGTTAAATCTCACGGGATCCAGGGTGAGGTAGTTGAGTGGATGCAAAATTGGTTTGATGACAGAAGTTGTAGAGGGTTGTTTTTCAAGCTGGAGGCCTATAACCAGTGGTGTGCCTCAGGGATCGGTGCTGGGTCCACTGTTATTTGTCATTTATATTAATGATTTGGATGAGAATATAGGAGGCGTGGTTAGTAAGTTTGCAGATGACACCAAGATTGGTGGCATAATGGACAGTGAAGAAGGTTATCTCGGATTGCAATGGCATCCAGTGGGCTGACGAATGGCAGATGGAGTTTAATTTAAATAAATGCGAGGTGATGCATTTTGGTAGATTGAACCAGGGCAGGACTTACTCAGTTAATGGTAGGGTATTGGGGAGAGCTATAGAACAAAAGGTTTTAGGGGTACATGTTCATAGCGCATTGAAAGTGGAGTCACAGGTGGACAGAGTGGTGAAGAAAGCATTTGGCATGCTTGGTTTCATCGGTCAGAACATTGAATCCAGGAGTTGGGACGTCTTGCTGAAGTTGTACAAGACATTGGTAAGGCCACACTTGGAATACTGTGTACAGTTCTGGTCACCCTATTATAGAAAGGATATTATTAAACTAGAAAGAGTGCAGAAAAGATTTACTAGGATGCTACCAGGACTTACTGGTTTGAGTTATAAGGAGAGGCTGGATAGACTGGGACATTTTTCCCCTGGAGTGTAGGAGGCTGAAGGATGATCTTATAGAGGTCTATAAAATAATGAAGGGCATAGATCACCTAGATAGTTAATATCTTTTCCCAAAGGTAGGGGAGTCTAAAACTAGAGGGCATTGGTTTAAGGTGAGAGGGGAGAGATACGAAAGGGTCCAGAGGGGCAATTTTTTCACACAGAGGGTGGTGAGTGTCTGGAACAAGCTGACAGCGGTAGTAGCAGAGGTGGGTACAATTTTGTCTTTTAAAAAGCATTTAGACAGTTACATGGGTAAGATGGGTATTGAGGGATATGGGCCAAACGCGGGCAATTGGGACTAACTTAATGGTTTAAAACAAAGGGTGGCATGGACAAGTGGGCCGAAGGGCCTGTTTCCATGCTGTAAACCTGTAAACCTCTAAGTTCTAGGACAGTGGTTCCCAACCTGTGCTTCATGGTATCACAGATGGCCTATGGAAAAGAAAATACAATCGTATGTGCCTCGTTTGTATCATAATGGATGTTACATTAATACTCACAATGTAATTGGCTTCACAAACAGCCTTGTGTGATATAATCCATTATTATTCTCTGAAAATGTAAAGATAAATGCACTATGATGAGTGCAATTTATTTGTGAGTTTGCATCATAATCTATTAGAAATAGCTGTGTTTTTAATGCCTATTGATATATAAGTTTGGCTCCCATCAGCCATAGACTGTAAAAATGGCTTGCGCACGTTGTGGTCCGCAAAAGCTTTTGATAATGGTCTCATGGTCCGCTTAAAGGAAAAGGTTGGGCACCTCTGTTTTTGGCAATATCGACCTCAATATTCCATAGATAGCGAAGGGCCCCAAATTCAGGAATTCATTTCACTCCATTTTGAATGATTGCAGTGAATTAGTGGTCACAACCCAAGATGGCATCTTGTCCCACAGACCAAGGACCCTGTGAAAAGACATATCTCCTAGATATCAAACCTAATTCGAGTTATGTTCCCTGACCCCCCTGATGTATCTCAAAACCTCGTCAACCTAATCTATTGCTTCCCCAATTTTTATCAAATCGCTTCAAAGTTTACTCTTTTCTGGAGCAAACGGCCACAGTTTTCTAAGCCTATCATGGTTGTTAAGGGTCCTATAACTCGAATTTTCACCCCAATATGGAGGAAAGGACAAAGGCAGGTGGACACATACATCCGCAAGCAATAGGTAGCTAATTAAGGTAAGGGGAAGACCAATTATCAGAAGCCAAATGGAACTTGCCAGTTAGCCAGCTGGCCTGCCTTTGGCATTGGGAACAGGCCAGCTGTCTGGAGGTGGCATCCTGGCAGCAGACTGGTGAACCAATGCTCCAGGCTCTCCTTGTCTATCTGGCTGCCACAGGCTGCTCTGTGAAGGGAATCTCCATCAATAAGGCTGGTCCAACAGCTGTGGCCATTTTTAAATACAAGATTTTTAAAAGTTTCTAAGGGAGTGCCTCAATAGGTAGGTGCTCTCTCTCTCTCTCACGTACCTGCAGGCTGGAGGAGTTCCTATTACCTCGCCAACTTCAAGAGCCCACCAATAACTTTTAATCGGACAGCAAGCACACACTCTCAGGCTACTAACTGACCAATTCAGGGAATATCACTGCCAGGTGACTGCTCCGGACACTGTGTGAAGTTCGTACATTGAGGTCCCAACCCCAAATCCACAATCCTGCACTGGCTCCCAAAATATTTGTAGACCTGAGTTTCCAAAAACCTTTAATGCACTGCTATATAATTAGGTTCTATTGCAGGTAGATTTACGGTCAGGTCATAAATTGCACTCTTGTAGACAGAAGTTTATTATTAATGAAACTACCTCTGTGTGGGAACAGGTTTCTGGTGGATTTGCACAGGGATTGTATTAGGACCTTTGCTTTTCACCATCTTTATCTATGATTTGGATGAAAGTGTCAGGGAAACTCTGATATTTCATGGATGGTACAAAGATTTGTGGGGGTGTTAAGACCTTTGACTTCCACTTGAACACAGGTGACAGCTAGCTCTACCACTCCATCATTTCTCTCTGCACTTTGTCCCCTTCCCCTCCATTGTTTTTATGATGTCAGACTGTCTGTTCTATTACCAGTTTAGATGAGCCACAATTTCCTTCAATCAAACATTGAGAAGTTCCAAGCAATGGCCTTGGGTCCTGACTGCAAATTCTGTAAATGTAGCGTCAATTCCATCCTTCTCCCAGCATATTTCCCATAAGTTAAACCAGAGTGTTCACAACTTTAATAAAAATAGAAAAAGCTGGAGAAACTCAGCAGGTCTGGCAGCATCTGTGGAGAGAGAAAAGCAGAGTTAATATTTTGCGTCTGCACGACTCTTCTTCAGAGCTCACAGCTTTAGTGTTCTATTCAATTCAATGTTCACGATTAGTGATCTATTCAACACCAAGCTGAACTACTGGCCCCATAACTGACCTTATATCTTCTCCAACAAAAAGATGACCAAATTTCACTTCCATAGGGGGTCTTGTAGCACAGTGGACAACATCCCTATCCCTGAACCAGAAGCCCCGGGGTCGAGTCCCACCCCAGAACCTGAAGGAAGGTGCGTTCATTACGCGGTCAAACAAGTTGAATGTATCAACCTGAAAATCTTTCCAAGCATGCCAATGGCTGGGGTAGGAGCGGGAAAGAATCCTGGTCAGCCATACTTGCTGTGGCCCCTCAAGGTATAAGCCTCGGACAACAGACTAGTGACCTGTTTTGGGAATTACCAGCTATGGAAACAGATGAAAGTTTGCCTTAGTGCACCACTAGATACGAGAAGAGAATGAGAAAATGGGAATTCCACTTCCATAATGTTGCCAACCTCCACCCCAGCCCATCTGCCAAAACCCTTGTCCATGAGTTTGTCCCCTCCAGACAGTCAGCTCCTCTGACCATTCTCCATGTTCTGTAAACTTAAGTAATCAAAACCTTTGCCATCTATATCCTATCCTGCATTGAATTATATTCACTGAACAATCCATCCCTCCAGATCTACATTTTTTTCCTAGATTTCCATTGCCAATTTTTAATTCTTATTCTTAATCCCATCATATTTACATCTCTTTCTGTCTCATCCTCTGTATTTCTGAAACAACTTGCAGCTTCAGAACCCTGCGCTGATGTCTGTCACTCTGACTCTACCTTCTTGTGTATCAATTCCCCCCCTACACCTCACCTTTAGCAGCTGTGCCTGCAGCTCTGAGGCATTGGCATCTGATCCCCTCTCCAAACCCCTTCACATAGAAATCACAGAAACCCTACAGTGCAGAAAGAGGCCATTCGGCCCATCGAGTCTGCACCGACCACAATCCCACCCAGGCCCTACCCCCATATCCCTACATATTTTACCCGCTAATCCCTCGAACCTGCAATCTCAGTACACTAAGGGGCAATTTTAGCATGGCCAATCAACCTAACCCGCACATCTTTGGACTGTGGGAGGAAACCGGAGCACCCGTGGGAAACCCACGCAGACACGAGGAGAATGTGCAAACTCCACACAGACATTGACCCAAGCCGGGAATCGAACCCAGGTCCCTGGAGCTGTGAAGCAGCAGTGCTAACCACTGTGCTACCGTGCCACCCTTACTTTTCCTTAATATGCCCACATTTAAACAAGCTTTTCCCACTTTACCTACTATCGCCTTCTTTGGCTCAGTCTTCATCTTTGTCTGATTATGCCTCTGTGAAACAACTTGGCATGGTAAAGGAACTTTATGAATGCAAGATGAAAATGATAGATTATAAGCTGATCTAGATGTGATGGGGGAATGGGCAGACATTCTGCAGTTATTAAATATAGATAAATGTGGTGCAAAACCAAAATCCTTTAGATTCTGGGAATCTGAAAAACAAAACAGAAAATACTGCAAATGCTCAGCAGATCAGGCAACATGAAGAGAATGAAATAGAGTTAACATCACACAGATTGATGGCCTTTCAAGAGAAAACAGTATGAGATCAGGGAGGAAGATCACAAATAAATATAGTGCTATTCATGTGTACACTAGGAGGGCGGTGAGTGTGGACAAGACCTTGGTGCACAGTACATGAATTTCTAAAGATTCACAATCAATGCCAGAGGCTGTTACTAAAGTCAATAGAGTGCGAGGATGCATTAAGAGAACAATCAAATGTGCAACAAAAAATGCTGAACTGTCTTAATGTAAGACCTTGGTCAGACTTCACCTAGAATACTGTATCCCACAACTTTCACAATGTGAGTCATGTAGAGACCTCAGAAACAGTACAGGGAAGGCCAATTTACTTTATACCTACAATCTCAATCCATCAACCTTTTAAAAATATATATTTTGTGAGAGAATCTATATTTCTGGGTTGTTTCTTTGTGTTTTTGGGCAGAGGTCGGGCCCTGGTTGAAGGACTAAGACTCCCAGCAGGCCCAAGACTCCAGCACAAGAGCAGCAGGGGGACAGGCCACACATGCTCGGTTCAGAGCTTTCTTTGACAGCTGCTGAGAGATGGTGTGAAAACCCGATCACAGGACCTGGGGAGGTTGGCATGCAAAGTTGCTCAGGTGACAGGGGTTTTGGGCACGATAAGGAGCCCACATGAGTTAGTCAGGAGCAGAAGAAGAGGTTCAGCTCCATGCAGCTGGAGCTCAGAAAAGTCGGGGAACAGTTGATAGCTTTGTGCTGTTGAGGAGCTGAGGAACAAAGAAGAAGGTTGGCAGTCGTTGTTGGCAGCAGTGCAGCTTGGGAGCTGGAAATGTGCCTGACTATAGGCCCTGGAGTGCAGCCTGGCAAATACAATGGGATTCAGTCTTGGTCGAAGCGATTGAATGATTTTATTCATTTGTGGGGCATGGCCGTCACTGGCTGGGCCAGCATTTATTGCCCGTCCCTGGTTGCCTGAGGGCAGTTGAGAGTCAATCACATTTCTGGGGCTCCGGAGTCACATGAAGGCCAGACCAGGTAAGGGTGGAAGATTTCCTTTCCTAAAGGACGTGAGTGAACCAGATGGGTTTTTCAGACAATCAACAATGGTTTCATGGTCATCAGTAGATTCTTAATTCCAGATTTTAAAAAAAATTGAATTCAAATTCTGGGATTCGAACTTAGATCCCCAGAATCTTAGCTGAGTTTCTGGATTAATAATCTAGCGATAATAATTGGATGACAAGCAGTTGTTGGGGCAGTTGAGCTGGAGTCCAATGCGCAATAATTCATTGCAGTAGAAGAAGCAAGCGGGATTCCAGGCTGGAGTTGGAGATGCTATTGAGGGAAATCAAAGGCTAAATCCTCAAAGGAGAGGAGCTGAAATCCTGCACAAAGAAAACAACATTTTAAAGGATATTTTTGGGACTCACAGTGATCCAGAAGGAGAGGAACGATGGTCTTTTCACTACCGCAGCTGCCGTGAGGGTAGCATACGAAGGTGTTGAGTGAGTATACATGAAGAATCTGACTGGACGAGCCCACCTCACCACCAGCCAAGCTACACCTTGGTGCTTGTTTGAATGTTCTGATGATGAAGCATTCTGCCAAATGAATTTGATCGTCTGCTTTTGTAATCATCTGACAGAATCCACTATCTGCTTTTCCCACAGGGTCCTGAGGATATGTTGTGTGGATCACAACCTGATGGACTTGTGGTCAAAGGTGTTTCCCTGCACTAACTTTTCCATGAGGGACTGAAGGTACAGCATGGTCCAATGGATTGAACATTTAGCAGTAATGTGGCCAGACCCATTCTTCACAACCCGTGGAACAGACAGAAGCTCAGCAGTTAATAATACTTGGTGATAACATACTAACATTCGCACACATCTTGATGCAGCAACACACAAAGGTGGCCATCAGGATGAAACATTGGGTACATCTTTCACCCCTTTGTCCAGAGACTTGCACATCCCTGCAGACATGTCCATCTTTGATCTCCAAATTGGAAGACGGCTCAGGTGATTGCAGGAGTGAGGTATGAGCTTGACCTGCACTGTGTAGAACAACAACGAGACCACCTCGCAATTGATGGCCAGGTTCTTACCTGCAATGGAGAGGAGATATCACTCCCATATGCCCAGTTTCTGTCTCACCATAGCACATGTCCTGGCCTCTGTGACTATATTCCAAGCATCCTCAGGCAGTCTGACCTGACGGTGAAGGGGGACAAAGGATCAGTTGGCCTAATTCTGAAGAACATGGCCTCACTCTTGCTGTGATTTACTTTGGCTCCCAAGATTAGTTCAAACTGGTTGCAGTTGCTCATCAACAAAGAACAAAGAACAAAGAAAAGTAGAGCACAGGAACAGGCCCTTTGGCCCTCCAAGCCTGTGCTGATCATGATGCCCTAACTAAACTAAAGAAACAACCTTCTGCCCTTACACTTGGTCCGTATCCCTCTATTCCCTCAGTCTGTGAATGGACTGCAGATCCAAGCAGAAGATGCTGACATTGTCCATGTACACAGTAAGAGTTTTAACAACACCAGGTTAAAGTCCAACAGGTTTATTTGCTAGCAAATACCAACGCCGGCATCTCCACGTCATTGTCCATGTACATACAGGGATGCTTTGACTTGCGCATCTCCACTGCCTATGATTGTTACCCCTCCTGTGCCTACACTCTTCCTGATGGATCTGGCAAAGGGTTCAATGCAACAATACAGAGGAGAGGGCACAGCCTTGCTTGACTCCAGGTTTGATTGGAACATTTTCTGATTCCCACTCGTTGATTGAAACTGCAACTCTGATGTTTGTGAAGAGCAGTTGGAGCTAATTGTGAATCCGCTCGCCAAATCCCATTTTACAGAACATGTCCATCATCCTGGGGTAGAATATTCTGTCAAAGGCCTTTCTCCTGATCCAGATTGATGAGACAGATATTTACCCTGCCAGTTCTGTATGAGGCTACTAGAGAGCTTCCTGCCAGGTACAACACACGTCTGATCGGGGTAGACCACCACCTCCCGAGCAGACTTTATCTGGTTGGCTAGAATCTTGGACATTAATCAGTGAAATGGGCCCACAATTTCTGATTTCCTCCCTACCCCACTTATGTTTTGGCCCTGCCAGATTGTCCAGCCGCATTGTGAATGCAGTTAAAATCACTGAGAATGACCGGCCTGGACGTTGCTAACAGCAGTGGGAGCTGCAGAAAGATGGCCAACCGCTTGTTCTTTAGTGTCGGGACGTACACATTAATTAACAGGTGGGAATTGTTTTGTACAAGTCACCAACCTAGTTGTTTGCTCAAAAAACTCCATTAGGTTGGTAATGCAGGACTTTTTTTTCCAGAAGCCATGTTGAGATTCTATATTACCTCCTTCTCAGTCAAAGTGATCATACTGGATATCTCCAATGATCCATTCCATATAGTAACCTGTGGTGGCACAGTGGTTAGCACTGCTGCCTCACAGCGCCAGGGACCTGGGTTCAATTCCGGCCTCGGGTCATTGTCTGTGTGGAGTTTGCACATTCTCCCCGTGTCTGCATGAATTTCCTCCGGGTGCTCCAGTTTCTTGCCACAGTCCAAAGATGTGTGGGTTAGGTTGATTGGCCGTGCTAAATTGATTCTAGTGTCAGGGGGACTAGTAGGGTAAATATGTGGAGTTATGGAAAGTAGGGTCTGGGTGGGATTGTGGTTGGTGCAGGCTGAATGGCCTCCTTCTGCACTGTAGGGATTCTGTAAATAACCTGACTATAACTGAAATCATAATTCCCCAATTCTAACTCACTGTCCTTTTTAAATATCGGAACTACATAATCATCTGTCCAACCCATTGGGGAAATCCCAGACCTCTATAAGGTGTTAAACATATAGAACATAATACAGTACAGGCCCTTCAGCTCTCGATGTTGTGCTGAGCTTTGTCCGAAACCAAGATCAAGCTATCCCACTCCCTATCATTCTGGTGTGCTCCATGTGCCTATCCAATAACCGCTTGAAAGTTGCTAAAGTGTCCGACTCCACTATCACAGCAGGCAGTCCATTCCACACCCCAACCACTCTCTGAGTAAAGAACCTACCTACCATCCCTCCTATATCTCCCACCATGAACCTTATAGTTATGCCCCCTAGTAACAGCTACATCCACCGGAGGAAATAGTCTCTGAATGTCCACTCTATCTATCCCCTTCATCATCTTATAAACCTCTATTAAGTCGCCTCTCAACCTCCTCAGCTCCAGAGAGAACAGCCCTAGCTCCCTCAACCTTTCCTCATAAGAGCTACCCTCCAAACCAGGCCGCATCCTGGTAAGTCTCCTGAACAAAGAGCTTACAGAACACAGCTCCTATTTCTTTTAGCCCCCTTGGTTAAATGCCATCAAGTACAAGCAGCCATTTTGAGCGTACCTCTCGGTCTACAATTGCTAACTCAGTATTTTCTGTCATGAAGTGATCATTTAAAACAAAATAAAAGCATTTCTTTATTTGCCAGAAATCTGAAATAAGTACAGAAATGGAAATTCTCTGCAGGTCTGACAACATAGTGGTTTACAGCATGGAAACAGGCCCTTTGGCCCAACTTGTCCATGCCACCCAGTTTTTACCACTAAGCTCGTCCCAATTGCTCGCGTTTGGCCCATATCCCTCAATGCCAATCTTACCCATGTAACTGTTTAAATGCTTTTTAAAAGACAAAATTGTACCCACCTCTACTACTACCTCTGGCAGCTTGTTCCAGACACTCACCACCCTCTGTATGAAACAATTGCCCTTTGTATCTCTCCCCTCTCACCTTAAACCTATGCCCTCTAGTTTTAGACTCCCCTACCTTTGGGAAAAGATGTTGACTATCTACCTTGTCTATGCTCCTCATTATTTTATAGATCTCTATAAGATCACCCCTAAGCCTCCTATGCTCCAGGGAAAAAAAGTCCTAGTCGAGAATCTGTCCTCACTTTATGTCTCTCTGACTTCCTGCTTCGGTTCCCATCCCCCTGCCACATTAGTTTAAACCCTCAGCAACAGCACTAGCAAACACTCCCCCTAGGACATTGGTTCCAGTCCTGCCCAGGTGCAGACCATCCGATTTGTACTGGTCCCAGCTCCCCCAGAACCGCTTCCAATGTCCCAGGAACTTGAATCCCTCCCTCTTGCACCATCTCTCAAGCCACGTATTCATCTTAGGTATCCTGACATTCCTACTCTGACTAGCACGTGGCATTGGTAGCAATCCTGAGATTACTACCTTAGACGTTCTACTTTTCAGTTTATCTCCTAACTCCCTAAGTTCAGCTTGTAGGACCTCATCCTGTTTTTTACCTATATTGTTGGTGCCTATATGCACCATGACAGCTGGCTGTTCACCCTCCCCCTCCAAATTGTCCTGTATCCGCTCTGAGACATCCTTGACCCTTGCACCATGGAGGCGACATACCATCTTAGAGTCTTGTTTGTATCCGCAGGAACGCCTGTCTACTCCCCTTATAATTGAGTCCCCTATCACTATAGCTCTGCCACTCTTTTTCCTGCCCTCCCGTGCAGCAGAGCCAGCCACGGTGCCATGAACCTGGCTGCTGAGTATCCAAACCGGTATATCTGTTTTAGAGGGAGATGACTGCAGAGGACACCTGCACTGCCTTCCTCCTCTTCCTCTGCCTGGTGGTTACCCATTCCCTATCTCCCTCAGTAATTTTTCTCTGCAGTGTGACCAACTCACTGAACGTGCTATCTACAACTACCTCAGCATCGTGGATGCTCCAAAGTGAATCCATCTGCAGCTCCAGAGCCCTCAAGTGGTCTAACAGGAGCTGCAATTGGACACACTTCTTGCACATGAAGGAGCCAGGGACACCAGAAGAATCCCTGAATTCCCACATTGCACAAGAGGAGCATGACACGGGTCTGGGATCTCCTGCCATGACTTAACCTTTAAGCTAACTGACAACGACAACTACAATGCCAGGACAAAAAAAGATTTAAAAAAAAGAAAAACTACTTACCAGTCACCAGCCAATCACTTACTTGCTTGCTGTGATTACACAGTTCGATTTCTTTCTACCTCTCACTTGCCCTCGAGGCTCCCTCACAGGTCTGCCTCTCCGCTCCTCCCGAAGATGAACATCTCTTTCCCCTCAGCACTGAATTCCCATTCAGCTCCAAATTCCCGATACCCTCACTATGGCTGAATCTCACCCAGGCTGCAGTCTCTCTCCCAGTGGCTTGCACAAGTTCACTGGTCATCGATCTTTGGGGAGAGAAACAAAGTAAATATTTCGAGTCTAATATTACAATATGTCTAATATTAACCATCTAAAACCCTCTGAGTACACCTGAATCTACCCTAAGGAATCGTTAAAAGGCTCTGTGTAGTTCTGAATGGCTTCTGCATCCTAACATAGCTGAAAGAAGATCCTTCCTATTTCTACTACAGATTACACTATCTCCTTCCCCAGTGTCCTTTTGACTACACACTATACTGAATGCAGCTTTCATCGCCATTAGCCTTTTCCTGTCTTCTTGAGAACTAGAACTTTAAGTCTAAAAATGTTTTTTTTCCCCAGAGCTTGATTTGTCATTCAACATGACCCATTAACCAGCGTGACTATATTTTACCAAGTGGCCTACTACTACCTCTTGGGACATATGCGGCCTCTTTTCGCATGTGGATAGTTTTGAACATATTCCATTTTTTGTGGCTGTTGACAATGTTCCTGCTTAGAATGACAGTCTAATCAACCTACTTTAAGCTACCTGATTGTTTCTATTTACTTCTTTGCTCAGGAGAGTTGGGAACGACTGCAGCAATTCTATCCCAGCCCAGGCTGAGGGAGACAGTGGCACAGCAACACTGTTGCTGGACTAGTAATCCAGCGTAATGCTCTGGGGACCCAGGTTCAAATCCCACCAAGGCAGATGGTGAATTTAGAATTCAATAAAAATCTGTAATTAAAAGTGTAATGATGACTGTGAAACCATTGTCGATTGTTGTAAAAAAAACCCATCTCGTCTTTTAGGGAAGGAAATCTGCCATCCTTACCTGGTCTGGCCTACAGTAGACTCTGAATCTACACCAATGTGGTTGACTCTCAAGTGTCCTCTGAAATGGTGGGCAGTTGGGGATGGACAATATATGCTGGCACAGCCACATCCGCAAATTAATTTTTAAAAAAAGCTAACTTAGCATTGAACCTGAGCCACTAGAATACATTTAATTTGACACTATGAGCGGGATTTTATGGCCTCGCTCATCCCAAAACCGTAAAATCCCACCTAAGGTCAACAGACCTTTCCATGTTCCGCCTTATAAATAAAGCGTTGATCGCAGAACGTGGTATAATGGTGCCTTATTTTTGCTACAGCACAAATAGAAAATGGCAGATATAAACTTATTAATAACTTTGCTTTTAAATATGTGATAAAGGTCATGTGACCTTTTGATGTGTTAGTGGTAACATTCCGGCCTTTATCTCCCTTAATTTGTGGCACATTGAAAAATGGCATACCAGAAGGAAGGTTCCCTCCGCACACTGTGTAACGGAATGGTTAACATTTTCATAAAGAGCAGGCATGTAATTCCCTTACATGTAACACACAGAGGAAATCTTCCACCGACATGTTTAATTTCTGCAGGGGAAAAAAAGAACTACTTGACCTTGAGAACATGATGAACACAAGAGTGTTTTGTATTCAGTGAATGCTGCTTCAATGGGTGCCAGTTTTTTTTTAACTGTTTGGCAACAGAGCAAACAGCAACAACGTTACAAAGGTGAAGTTCAGATGAGAGCTTTGCACTAAATGGAGGCAGAAATGCAATACTAGTCAGTGGGATACTGGCTCTCAAACAGATTCTGAGAAAGGGAGGCATTTACCAGCCAAATACTTGGCAGAGGTCAAAGTAATGACCAGACAACATGCAGCAGAGAAATGAAGAAGTCCTTTATTCCGTGCAGCCTGTAACAAGCCTGGTGCTGACACCTTAAATACTTCCCAATCAAGTTTAAAGTGATGCTTGAAACAAATAGGCATTGCCCTGAACTCTGCTTCCTGTTTCTGGCAGATCAGTTGAACAGAGCAGTCCTTGTCAGCATTGGCCACAGCAGAAAGCAACAGCAAAACCATTTTGATTCTTCCCAGGCACTGTTGGGGAAGCAGGCAATTTCATGCTCATTTGGATACAATGCAATAATTAAAATTGAAAGTAAGTGATAATTAACTGGGAAATTACCAGCATATAAATAAAGCGTTGATCACAGAACGTGGTATAATGGTGCTTTATTTTTGCTACAGCATATATAGAAAGTAACACATATAAACTTATTAATAACTTTGCTTTTAAATATGAGGAAAACATCATGTGACCTGTTGGCGTGTTGGTTTTGGATATACTGGAGTGTATATGAATACACAGAAAAAAAAACTCCATTTGACAGGGTGTCCTCTGATGTTAAACTGAGTGTTATTTCAAGGTCAGGGCTGTACTGCTGAGCTGAGCACCTTCCCACATACAAAACAGAACTGTCTGCTTTATATTACAGCAGGAATAGCTGGGATTTATGGCTGTGTCAACTGCAGAATGAACATGATGCACATTTCTGACTGACGTTCGAAATGGAGTAGGAGGGTCCCCTCAGAGGAGGGGGCAAATGCATCCTAATATTGTATTGAGTGGGAAATGATGCAGTGTAGGTATCCCCAGAGGTTGAGAGTTATTCGTGTGGGTGTGTGACCCCGTGATCCATCAGCATTAGGAGCTGGAGGAGTGAGGAATGTGTATGGATGTGCCAGCTCCCCATCGGAGTCTATCGAGATGGCCGCCCATGGTGAACAAGTCATGGGACTCAGATGTTATTGCATTGTATCCAAATTAGCGTAAAATTTCCTGTTCCCCCAACAGTCCCTGGGAAAATTCCAAATGGTTATGCTTCATTCTGCCGCGGCCATTACTGACAAGACAGCTCTGTTCAACTGTTACGCCAGAAAGAGGAAGCAGATTTCACAGTACTGCCTGAAAAGACGTGTTCAAAAAACGTAACACTTACTTCCAGGACCTGAAACCAGTCTACAAGGATAGAATGAGAGAATGGTTACAGCACAGAGAAGGAGGCCATTCAGCCGGTCGTGTCCATGCCAGCTCTCTGCAAGAGTCCCGTTCACCTGCCTTTTTCCCCATTGTCCTGCTAATCTTTTCTCTTCAGATAATTTTCCAATTCCCTTTGAAAAGCTGCAATTGAATCTGCCTTCACCACACTCTTAGGAAATGCATTCCGGATCTCAGTCACTCACTGTGTCAAAATGTATTTCTTCGTTATGCCTCTGGTTCTTTTATCAAACACTTTAATTAGATTTCTTCAAGTTTTTGACCCTTTTGTCAATTTACCATGTGTCCTCCCATTCCACCAACTTGTCCATGTCCCCTTGAAGTCTATCATTATCCTCCACACACCTTACAATGCTTCCAAGTTTTATTTCATCTGCAAATTTTGAAATTTTGCTATGCACACCGAAATCTAGGTCATTAATATGGATCAAGAAAAGCAACAATCCTAATACCAAACCCTGGGGAACCCCAGCATGTACCTTCCTCCAGACCAAAAAACAAGCGTTGCATCCTGTCACTTGGCCAACTTTGTACCAATGCTGCCACTGTCCCTTTTATTCCATGGGCTTCAGCTTTTCTGACAAGCTTGTAACGTGACACTTTAACAACCCCCTCTTGGAAATCCATGGACACAACATGCACTGCATTACCCATGTCAATCCTTTCTGTTACCTCATCAAAAAACTCAATCAACTTAGTGAAACATTATTGCCTTTAATAAACGTGTGGTGGCTTTTCTTAACTAATGCAAAGTGTCCAAGTGAATGTTAACTTTGTCCCGGGTCATCGTTTCTAAAAGCCTTTTCATCTCCAACTACCTTCAGTTAGATTAAACTGACTGGTGTGTATTAGCCAGGCTTATAAGACAATAAGACCAAAATATATCGGAGCAGAATTAGGCCACTCAACCCATCGAGTTTGCTCCACCATTCAATCATGGCTGATATTTTTCTCATCCCCATTCTCCTGCCTTTTCCCCATAACCCCTGATCCCCTTATTAATCAAGAACCTATCTATCTCTGTCTTAAAGACACTCAATGACCTGGCCTCCACAGCCTTCTGCGGCAAAGAGTTCCACAGATTCACCACACTCTGGCTGAAGAAATTCCTCCTCATCTCTGTTTTAAAGGATCGTCCCTTGAGCCTGAGGTTGTGCCCTCTGGTTCTAGTTTTTCCTACTAGTGGAAACATCCTTTCCACATCCATTCTATCCAGGCCTCGCAGTATCCTGTAAGTTTCAATAAGATCCCCCCTTACCCTTCTAAACTTCAACGAGTACAGACCCAAAATCCTCAACTGTTCCTCATACAACAAGCTCTTCATTCCAGGGATCATTCTAGTGAACCTCCTATGGACCCTTTCCAAGGCCAGCTCATTCTTCCTTCGATATGGGGCCCAAAACTGCTCACAATACTCCAAATGGGATCTGACCACAGCCTTATACAGTCTCAGAAGTACATCCTGCTCTTGTATTCTAGCCCTCTCGACATGAATGCTAACATTGCATTTGCCTTTCTAACTGCCGACTGAACCTGCACGTTAACCTTAAGAGAATTTTGAACAATGACTCCCAAGTTCCTTTGTGTTTCTGATTTCCTAAGCACTTTCCCACTGAGAAAATAGTCTATGCCTCCATTTCTCCTTCCAAAGTTGTATTCCATCTGCCACTTCTCTGCCAACTCTCCTCACCCGTCCAAGTCCTTCTGCAGCCCCCCTGCTTCCTCAATACTACCTGTCCCTCTACACATCTTTGTATCATTTGCATACTTAACAACAGTGCCTTCAGTTCCTTCCTCCAAATCTTTAATGTATATTGTGAAAAGTTGTGATCACAGCACTGACCCCTGAGGCACAACACTAGTCACTATTGTTTGAACCAGGATGTAATTTGAAATTGTCCAATCTTCTGGCACCACCCCTGTAACTAAGGCAGTAGGAAGATTATGACCTGTGCCTCAGCAATTTCCATCTTTTCCTCCCTCAGTATCCTCGGATGTATCTGATCAGTCCTGGTGACTTATCAACAGTGCAGTCAACCGTCCTAATACCTCTTCTTTATTAATTTTAGCTTATCCATTGTTTCAACCACCTCCTTTTTCACTACAACTTTTGCAGCAACTTCTTACTTTTTAAAGACAGAAGTATTAATTTAATACCTCAGCCATGCCTCTTTGCCACCCTTTTTGGTCCCTAATCAGCTCTACTCCTTTCTTTCATTTTTTCACAAGATGTGGATGTCGCTGACTAGGCCGTTATTTCCCATTCCCAATTGTCCTTGAGAAGGTGGTGGTTAGGGCGGCACGGTGGCACAGTGGTTAGCACTGCTGCCTCACAGCGCCAGGGACCCGGGTTCGATTCCTGGCTTGTGTCACTGTCTGTATGGAGACTGCACGTTCTCCCCGTGTCTGCGTGGGTTTCCTCCGGGTGCTCCAGTTTCCTCCCACTGTCCGAAAGACGTGTTGGTTAAGTGCGTTGGCCATGCTAAATTCTCCCTCAGTGTAACCCGAACAGGCGCCAGAGTGTGGCAACTAGGGGATTTTCACAGTAGCTTCATTGCAGTGTTAATGTAAGCCTGCTTGTGACAAATAATAAATAAATAAACTTTAAGCTAAACCTTTTTGACCCACTGCAGTCCATATGATTCTGACCCGGCAACAGTGAAGGAGCAGTGATGTAGGGCAGGATTTTATGGCCTCGCTCACCCTGAAACCGATGTCAACGGACCTTTCCATGCTCCACCCCTCGCCCACTCCAATTCCCGTGGCAGGCAGGGCGGTAAAAATCCGGCCATCGTTACAAGTCAGGATGATGTGTGGCTTGGAGGGCAACTTGCAGGTCCCACCCTTTCATTATTTATGCCATTAGAAGACATTTTGATTCTCTTTTATATTGGCTGCCAGTCTCTTCTCATACATTCTTCATCACAGTATGATAGCAAATTTTGCAGCTCTATCTTGGACCTCTGATGAAGAACAGGAGGAACAGCAGCAGCATGAGCAACACCAGCATCAGCGCTATCTGCCTTCTTCTCAGTTACATGCTGCTCTATAGGGTAGAGGGGCTAGTCACCGAGATCCAGCTGTAAGGTGGGATCTGCAGCCCAGGGTTTACATGCAGAGGATCAGTTCCCTTGGCATGTGTAAGCTCTAATTTAATTTTTCACTTTACCCCTCAGAACTTATATTCAGCCTGGTCCCGATTTGAATTCTTAACCTGGCAGCCATCCTATACCCCCTATTTCTGCTTCATCTTCCTGTTTATTTAATTACTTACCCAGAGAGCTCTGGTTCTGTTTCGATTTGATTTGATTTGATTTATTATTGTCACATGTATTAACATACAGTGAAAAGTATTGTTTCTTGCGCGCTATACAAAGTATACTGTTCATAGAGAAGGAAACGAGAGAGTGCAGAATGTAGTGTTACAGTCATAGCTAGGGTGCAGAGAAAGATCAACTTAATGCAAGGTAAGTCCATTCAAAAGTCTGACAGCAGCAGGGAAGAAGCTGTTCTTGAGTCGGTTGGTACGTGATCTCAGACTTTTGTATCTTTTTCCCGAAGGAAGAAGGTGGAAGAGAGAATGTCCGGGGTGCGTGGGGTCCTTAATTTTGCTGGCTGCTTTGCCGAGGCAGCATGAAGTGTAGACAGAGTCAATGGATGGGAGGCTGGTTTACGTGATGGATTGGGCTACATTTACGACCTTTTGTAGTTCCTTGTGGTCTTGGGCAGAGCAGGAGCCATACCAAGCTGTGATACAACCAGAAAGAATGCTTTCCATGGGGCATCTGTAAAAGTTGGTGAGAGACGTAGCTGACATGCCAAATTTCCTTAGTCTTCTGAGAAAGTAGAGGCATTGGTGGGCTTTCTTATCTATAGTGCTGGCATGGGGGGATCAGAACAGGTTGTTGGCGATCTGGACACCTTAAAGCCTGAAGCTCTCGACTATTTCTACTTCATCCCCAGATGAAGTAGACAGAGGCATGTTCTCCTTTACGCTTCCTGAAGTCGATGACAATCTCCTTTGTTTTGTTGACATTGAGGGAGAGATTATTGTTGCTGCACCAGTTCACCAGATTCTCTCTCTTTCCTGTACTCTGTTTCGTCATTGTTTGAGATCTGACCCACTATGGTGGTGTCGTCAGCAAACTTGAAAATTGAATTGGAGGGGAATTTGGCCGCACAGTCACAGGTGTATAAGTATAGTAGGGGGATGAGAACACAGCCTTGTGGGGCACCGGTGTTGAGGATGATCGTGGAGGAGGTGTTGTTGCCTATGCTTACTGATTGTGGTCTGTGAATTAGGAAGTTCAGGATCCAGTCGCAGAGGGAGGTGCTGAGGCCGAGGCCACAGAATTTGGAGATGAGTTTTGTGGGAATAATGGTGTTAAAGGCTGAGCTGTAGTCAATAAATAGGAGTCTGACATAGGTGTCCTTGTTATCTAGGTGTTCCAGGGTTGAGTGCAGGACCAGGGAAATGGTATCTGCTGTGGACCTGTTGCAGCAGTAGGCAAACTGTAGTGGATCCAGGTAGTCCGGGAGGCTGGAATTGATTTGTGCCATGACTAACCTTTCGAAGCACTTCATAATGATGGATGTCAGAGCCACCGGCTGATAGTTATTAAGGCACTCACGGGAATGTACGTCAACCTTACCTGAACTATCTCCTCTTTAAAGGCAGCCCATTATTCATTTACTGTTTTGCCAGCCAATCGTTGATTCCAATTTACAAGGGCCAGGTCAGTTTTCATCCGATTGAAATTGGCCCTCCTTTAATTAAGTATTGCTACTCTGGGTTGCACCTTGTTCTTTTCCACGTCAATTTTATGATATTATAATCACTGACCCATAAATGTTCTTCAGCTGACATTTTCTGCTTGTCTCACCTCATTCCCCAAACCTGATCTAGTATTGCCTCCTTCTTCAGTGGATTGCTCTAATCAAATAGATTCTGTCCTTGACCACTTCAAGGAGTTAGATATAGCTCTTGGGGTGAAGGGGATTGAAGGATATGGGGGTAAGGTGGTGTCAGCCTGTGGAATTGGATGATCAGCCAAGATCATAATGAATGACGGAGCAGGCTCGAAGGGCCAAATGGCCTTCTCCTGCTCCTATTTTCTATGTTTCTATGACCTCCCCTATCGTGAAGAACAAGGACTGCTGATGTATGGAAACACCAGCAGTCGCAAGTTCTCTCCAATCCACAAATCACCTGAACTTGGAAATATATCGTTGTTTCTTCACTGTTGTTGGATCAAAATCCTGGAGCTCTCTCCCGAACAGAACTGTGGGCGTAGCTACACCAGAGTGAGAGCAACTGTTAAAGAAGGCAGCTCACCACCGTACCACTGGGCGGCATGGTGGCACAGAGGCTGGCACAGAGGCTAGCACTGCTGCCGCACAGCGCCAGGGTACCAGGTTCAATTCCGGCCTTGGGTCACTGTCTCTGGGGTTTGCAGATTCTCCCTGTGTCTGCGTGGGTTTTGTCCGGGTGCTCCAGTTTCCTCCCACAGTCCAAAGATGTGTGGGTTACGTTAATTGGCTAAATTCTCCCTAATGTCAGGGGGACTAGCAAGGTAAATGCATGGGGCTGAGGGCTGGGTGGGATTGTGGTCGGTACAGACTCGATGGGCCGAATGGCCTCCTTCTGTACTTTAGGGATTCTATGATGTTCTTAAAGACAATTAGCGAGGAGTAAAAAGCACTGACCTTAATCACAATCCCATGACAGAGAAAAAAACACTCACGCCCGGTCACCATTTTTATCTGTAGGTCTCTGACACAGTTTTCTCTCGGGATGTGGGCAGCCGGTTTGCATAACTTAGCCCCCAATTAGGGCTAATTCCTTCCATATCTTGGAACTCCTCCCATACCGCACTGTGGGTGCACCAAAATAATAATCAAATAATGGTTTAAGTGAGGTCAGCATTTTGCTGATGGTGGCACTGCCGCCTGCTGCATGGGAAAGCCACCAGATTCGAGGAAGCAGCCTCCCTGCAGCAGCCCTGGAGGTCATCAGAGCCCAAGGCTCTGTGACCCAAAGAGGGGGCTGCAGGCAGAGTGGATCACTCCTGTGGCTTGAAAGGGCTATCTGGAGAGCTTTGCCCTTTAGTGTCAGGAGGACTAGTTAGGGTAAATGCATGGGGTTATGGGGATAGGGCCTGGGTGGGATTGTGGTCGATGCAGCCTCGATGGACCGAATGACCTCCTTCTGCACTGTAGGATTCTATGGTTCTATTTCCTCTGTCCCGTGGGGCCTGCCTCCCTCGGCTCCCTAAACTCTAAAGGGATCGAAGGAACTAGTGAGACAGCAAGTAAGTGAAATTGGTTTCTGCAAATAGGACATGCTTAAGCTTAAATTACCAAGACCATGGGTTGATTTTTATGGATGGTTTTGAAATTATGTCAGCAGGAGGCAAACCTACTCCAGTGGGCAGGGGGACCCCTGGGTGACATTTTGCGGCAGCAGCCAAAAAATAGATTACCACTAGGCCACCACCCCATTAGGAATGCAGTCTGTCCTCAGGTGCTCCTGGCCCAGTGAGAGGGTTGGCAGCTCAGCAGTGTCAACATTAATGATGGTCAGTGCTGAGGCTGCAGCTCCAGGATGAGGGCACCTCAGTGGCATGGCACCTTGAAGAGAAGGTGAGGCTTTTTTGGGGAAGCGAGGCCAGATAAAGTCTCTGGCTGTTGAAGGGGGCAGGGGTGTTTGTCAGGAGGTGAGTCACAGTGCATTGACAGCACCATCCACTGGGCCATGGAGTGCTCATAAAGGAGGGTCCACATGCCTGGGAACCCACTGGGAGGCCACCACGGTTTAACTGGCAGTCTTTCTGCACATTGGAGGGTCCTCCCATCATGGTCAAAAGCTCCCAGTGGGCGACCACACCATCAAGACTCTTGCAATATGTCACGATGTGGGGATGCCAGTGTAGGACTGGGATGGGCACAGTAAGAAGTCTCACAACTTCTTAAGTCCAGCTTAAAGTCCAACAGGTTTATTTGGTATCACAAGCTTTTGGAGTGCTGCTCCTTCCTCAGGTGAGTCACCTGATGAAGGAGCAGCGCTCTGAAAGCTCGTGATTCCAAATAAACCTGTTGGACTTTAACCTGGTGTTGTGAGACTTCTTGCAATATATCACAGCAGTGGGGAGACACTGGCCCACCATATTGCTAGCCCTCCCGCCTCCCAGCCTGACCCCAAAGGGCCAGAAAAATCCAACCTCTTACGTTCCCAAAAAATCTTCAGTTCTTACAGATGCAATAGCTTTCAGCGACATGACAATTACAGCACAATTTTCATTAAAGAGCCATTTTGTCAAGTAACTTGAAGAGCGTTGGAGACAGCTTCATCAGGTATATGATAGTGTGAGAAGACCAATTTGCTATCTGCCACTCTGTCACTTAATTCTTTAAAGATTGAGTATTATTCATGAAATTCAAGGTTCTGGAACTGACAGCGCTATTAGTAATTCAAGGACGGGACATTCTTTCAACAAATATAAAACTCCCCGTGAGTAGCACAATCAAAAAATGTCCAAACAAATAATAAAACATGACATTATTTCATTTGAACAAAATATTCCATCAATGAAATTACAAAAGAACATTAATGTGGCATTAAAATATATCTGTGTGAACAGTGGCCAAGGATTAATTTGAACGAGGAATCTCATGGCGTGCCCAATTTGGTTGATCTTTGTCCTCTCTTTTTAACTCGCAGTTAGTGAGCTGACATGTGGCAAGGGCAATAGGATACTTGAGACTCTGGTGACCAACAATCTAATTCCTTAAACAATGGCGAGGATTTTCCAGCCCTTCCCACTGCAGAATTTTTCAGTCCTGCCGAAGGCAAGCCCAGCGGTGGGTTCCCTGACAGCCGGATGGGCGAGCCACGCGAAATGGTGTGGACATCAGTGGCCAAGAGCGAGCGGGTACGGAATATCCCGTTTGAAAGGATTCTGAAATTAATAGAGGAATAACTGAGATGGAATTAGGGTAAATTTCAGTCATTAGCAGCGGAATGAGAAATAAAGAAAGGGAAAATTTCATTGGATTAACAGAGGGACAAAAAAGTAAAATGAAAGAAGAAGGAAGAAAACAATGAAAAGAATTTTTAAAAATATGAATCTCAATCACAACAATTTACTATCTGCAGGAATGAGATTCTAAAATTTTAATAATTTCCATTTTGAGCCAAAGCACTAAATTGAAGGAATATAAATCTTGTCATTAAAAAGGGTCCTTACATGTTAAGTACTATATCTAACTTCCTGCACCGGATTAATGCATCTTAACAGTGTAAACCAAGCAATATCATAACACTCATACTGAGGTTGAAGGCAAGCTCCAGCTTAGGGCTGATGGTTGAAAGGCCCAAATTGTCCAGCAATCCGTCACGAATCAGAATGTACAGGGCATATCTCCCTCACCACAAATGCAGCTCGATTATTTACACAATAATACCAGCGTATGCATTAAACTCGTCATTATTTTCTCAGCAAGTTCTGGGTCAATGGGCTTGTATTGAGTAAAAAGCACACAGTAAAGTGTCATGGTGTTGGATAAATTTCAGATTCTTACGGGAGAACTCAATGGAACTCTTTTCGAAGTGAAGTGCCCGAGCTGTATAATGTAACAAGTGGACCTTATTTTAGACACATCTTTCCACACAAGACATACAGTAGCTGCTTTTAAGGTCTTAGTTTGACTGATCTCTCGTCAGCTTGGTAATTTAGACAAATATGTATCAGGATGGTTTTTCCAATTAGCTGAATTACTGAGAAATGCACATTTGTCCAATTTTGAATTTTCTGAGGACAGCAGAATTATTTTTAAAGTATTTATCATTTCCAGTCCAAAGATACTTGCCTGTAGATTTAAATGAGAATTGATAGTTTGTTACGTTTTTCTGCTAATTCCTACCTAAGGAAACAAATTGAGGGACTGCAAACCAGGCCGATATTTTTAAGGTTTTCCTCACTCGGTTATTTAAGAAGCACTATTTTTATTATACGGGGTCCAATTTGGCAACACTTGATAATGCAATTCTAAAATTGAGGTATGAAGAATTGGGTGACAGTCGGGAGCTGTTATTTTACCTTTGTGGTGAACCATTGTTCGTTCCCACCAGGTAGTACTGAGCCAGGGTCTGGCCAGTACTATGAGTCTGTATATATGTTGCTGTTGGGGTTAGGGTTGGGTTGTTCTACATGTTACTGTTGGGGTTAGGGTTGGGCTGTTATACCTGTATTATAGTTATTATGGTACATCCCAGTCGGGCTCCGCCTCCTGGGAGAGGTATAAAGGTCACTGCTCTGTCTGGGACCCCTCAGTCTGGGATTGTGTATTATATATGGTAGCTCTATTGTAGTAGTCAATAAAAGCCTTTATTTCCTCGAGCATCTCCAGCCTCGTGAGTTATATCGCGCATCAATTTTGTTGACAACTAATTGAACTCTCGTCGTTAAAAAAAAAAGGAAAACGATACAGAGAGTATGGAGCAAATGTTAAAACCCCAACGTCTTACGCTGGACCCACGTGCAGCGGGCGCCTCCAACACCTTCGACCACTGGTTGAAATGTTTTCAGGACTACCTCGCAGCCTCCGCAGCGGTCACCACGGACGACGACAGACACTGGGTCCTCCACGCGAGGGTAAGCGACGCTGTATATTTAGCGATCCGTGCGGCCACCGACTACAAAGGGCCCCTCGAGCTTCTTAAGAAGCGCTACATTAAACCGCCAAACGACATGCATGCTCGATATCTTTTAGCCACTCGACGACGGCAGCCCGGCGAAACGACAGAACAGTACGCGTGCGAGCTCCTACAGCTAGCTAGGGGCTGTAACTGCAAAGCAGTGTCGGCAGACCAGAACATGAATGACCTTGCTCGAGATGCGTTTGTGGCGGGAATCGGATCGTCTTATATCCGACTCCGACTGTTGGAGCAAGGTAATCTCGATCTCACTAAGTCTATAGAGCTAGCGGATACGCTAGAAATGGCCTCCAAAAGCCTAGCAATGTATCCCGAAGACCACGTGGAGACAGCGTGGCAGGAGCAGTCGCAGATCCCACCTCGTCCCGCGGGTCCGAAAAGCTGCGTGATGGCGTGCCCACACTCGGGCCTGATGGCGGCAGCAGCTCCAGGCTGCCCGCGGTGTTACTTCTGTGGGGGAGTGAAGCACACTCGGCAGCGATGTCCCGCTAAAGCGGTGTTGTGCTCCGCCTGCGGCAAGAAGGAGCATTATTCGAAGGTATGTCGATCCAAACTTACTTCCAGGAACAGCAGTGCGGCCTGCGACTCCCCGGAGCCGGGTTCCTCATCATCAGCATCGTGAAGGGTTTCTTCCACGTGCGAGGCCAGGACGTCGCCATTCCAGACGACGGAGTCGCAAGAGACGCATGACCACCAGGGGTCGCTGATTTTGGCGCCATCGCCCACGTGCGACCTATGGGAGCAGCCATTTTGGTCGGCACCGACCGCGAATGACCAGCAGGGGTCGTCATCATCCATCTCAGCTGCCTGCAGTGGCGCTCACGAACCAACGGTGGCGTCGATCATCCTGGACCAGGCAAAGCCTCACAGACTCGACAAGTCCATGATGGACATACAGGTAAACAAACGCTTGATTTATTGTCTGTTTGACAGCGGGAGCACTGAGAGCTTTATTCACCCAGACGCCGTGAAGTGGTGTGGCCTCCAGATCCAACCGGTCAAGCAGACAATTTCGATGGCATCAAGGTCCCGGTCTGTCACCGTGCTAGGGAGTTGCGTGGTAAATTTAACGGCGCAGGGCACGGTTTACGAGAGCTTCAAGCTCCTGGTGTTACCGCACCTTTGCGCGCCAATACTCCTCGGACTAAATTTCATGGTCCACTTGAAGAGTGTAACCCTACAGTACGGTGGGCCACTCCTTCCACTTTCAGTGGGAGAACAGCAGCCTCCAAATTGCCCAACGTGCTCCACCTGTAGCCTCTCGACGCTTAAGATTACCACACCCTCCCTATTCCAGAATCCTGTGCCAGGCTGCAAGCCCATCGCGACTAAGAGTAGGCGTTACAGCGCTGAGGATTGGATCTTCATTCGATCTGAGGTTCAGCGGCTCCTCAAGGAAGGGATCATACAATCTAGCGCTAGTCCTTGGAGAGCGCAGGTCGTGGTGGTCAAGAGTGGGAACAAACCCCGGATGGTCATTGACTATAGTCAGACCATTAATAGATACACGCAGCTGGATGCGTATCCCCTCCCGCGCATTTCTGACATGGTCAACCAGATTGCGCAGTACCGGGTGTTCTCCACCATCGACCTAAAGTCTGCCTACCACCAGCTCCCCATTCGCCCAGAGGACCGACAATACACGGCTTTTGAGGCGGATGGTCGCTTGTACCATTTTCTAAGGGTTCCTTTTGGTGTCACCAATGGGGTCTCGGTCTTCCAGCGTGCTATGGACCGAATGGTGGACCATAACAGACTGCGGGCTACCTTCCCGTACCTGGATAACGTCACCATCTGCGGCCATGACCAGCAGGACCACGATACCAATCTCCTTAGATTCCTACGCACTGCATCTCGCCTGAATCTGACCTACAACAGGGAGAAGTGTGTATTTTGCACGCGCCGCCTAGCTATCCTCGGATACGTGGTGGAAAACGTGGTCATTGGCCCTGATCCAGACCGTATGCGTCCCCTCCTCGAACTTCCCCTGCCCACTAGCGCAAAAGCACTGAGAAGATGCTTAGGCTTCTTCTCTTACTATGCACAGTGGGTTCCCAATTACGCGGACAAAGCCCGTCCGCTCATCAAGTCTACCTCTTTTCCCCTAGCACCAGAGGCTCGTTTGGCCTTTGAAAAACTAAAAGCCGACATCGCGAAAGCCACGATGCACGCTGTCGATGAGTCCATCCCCTTCCAGGTGGAGAGCGATGCATCTGATTTCGCCCTGGCCGCCACACTTAACCAGGCGGCAGGCCCGTCGCCTTTTTTTCTCGCACCCTCCAAGGCCCCGAAATTCGACATTCAGCGGTGGAAAAAGAGGCCCAGGCCATTGTGGGGGCCGTCCGGCATTGGCGCCATTACATGGTGGGAAAACGGTTCACCCTGATCACGGACCAGCGGTCCGTGGCGTTCATGTTCAATAACACGTTACGGGGCAAGATCAAGAACGATAAGATCTTGAGGTGGAGAATCGAACTCTCCACCTATAATTACGACATCATGTATCGTCCAGGGAAACTCAACGAGCCCTCGGATGCCCTGTCGCGTGGAACATGCGCCAGTATGCAGGAGGACCGTTTGCAGGCTCTCCACAATGACCTCTGCCATCCAGGGGTCACTCGGCTCTACCACTTCGTAAAAGCCCGGAATCTACCCTACTCGGTGGAGGATGTCAGGTCCATAACTAGAAGCTGCCGGGTATGCGCGGAATGCAAACCGCACTTTTACCGACCTGACAAGGCACAACTCGTTAAGGCCACTCGTCCCTTCGAAAGACTGAGTGTGGACTTTAAGGGACCCCTTCCCTCGATAGATTGGAATGTGTACTTCCTCAACATCATTGATGAGTACTCACGATTCCCTTTTGTCATTCCCTGCTCTGATACAACCGCTGCCACGGTTATCAAGGCATTTCGTGATCTTTTCACCCTGTTCGGGTACCCCTGCTACATCCACAGCGATAGGGGCTCGTCGTTCATGAGCGATGACTTGAGGCAATACCTGCTCTCATACGGGATTGCCTCTAGTAGAACCACGAGCTACAACCCTAGGGGTAACGGACAGGTGGAACGTGAGAATGCTACAGTCTGGAAGGCTGTCTTACTGGAGTTGAAGTCAAAAAGCCTTCCAGTCTCCCGTTGGAAAGAGGTGCTCCCTGATGCGCTCCACTCCATACGCTCACTCCTGTGTACGGCAACCAACGCTACTCCCCATGAGAGGCTGTTTTCATTCCCTCGGAAGTCTTCCTCTGGGTCCTCATTACCGTCTTGGTTGACGTACTCAGGACCTGTCCTCCTGCGGCGACATGTTAGGGCCCGCAAGTCCGACCCTTTGGTTGAACAGGTCCATCTCCTCCACGCCAACCCTCAGTATGCCTATGTGGCATACCCTGACGGGCGAGAGGACACGGTCTCGATTCGAGACTGGCGCCAGCAGGGGGCTTGGAAACCCCTGTCGCTCCCATACCTCCTGTTAGAGACCCCCCAACTATTGTTTCCCCTCCTGACACGGCACGGGCAGCATCGGGACCATCACTTAACCCTTTTACTCCCGTGTACAGCTTGCCTGAGTCCAGGAGATGGTCGCCACTTCAAGGCGTGTCCGAGCTCAGTGGATTGTCACCACCTCGGGGTCAACCGGCCCGCGAGACATTGGAGGAGCCGTTGGACACAGCCTTGGGGCGCACGCCACCGCGAGTGCCTACTCCGGTGTCATCGCCGGTGTTGAGGAGGTCACAACGACGGTGCGGTCCCCCTGACCGTCTGAACTTATAGACTGATGACCAATTGTTCTGTGCTTTTTTGTACCCCACCGGCCTTTGTCTTCAAAGGAGGGGTGAATGTGGTGAACCATCGTTGGTTCCCACCAGGTAGTACTGAGCCAGGGTCTGGCCAGTACTATGAGTCTGTATATATGTTGCTGTTGGGGTTAGGGTTGGGTTGTTCTACATGTTACTGTTGGGGTTAGGGTTGGGCTGTTATACCTGTATTATAGTTATTATGGTACATCCCAGTCGGGCTCCGCCTCCTGGGAGAGGTATAAAGGTCACTGCTCTGTCTGGGACCCCTCAGTCTGGGATTGTGTATTATATATGGTAGCTCTATTGTAGTAGTCAATAAAAGCCTTTATTTCCTCGAGCATCTCTAGCCTCGTGAGTTATATCGCGCATCAACCTTCAAGCATAAAAGGGGTCAATTTTAATTTTGGGAGGGACATCGAACATGTGTCCCAATTGTAGCCTCTGCCTGTTTTCATCAGGGGCGTAACCCAGATATTTGGAGGGCAGCCTGATATTTACATTTGATGAGTGAGCTGTGAGTGTTGTTCCAGCATTGATTTACACTGCACAGGTCGAGAGAACCCGGTGTAGCCTAGTGAACATTTTATCCTGGTGGCATCAACAGTGCTCGCTAACATTTTCATCAGTTTCCATAAGAAACACATTTTTTATGGAATGAGCCCTAACAGCCTATCCTGTGCCTATTTCAGTAGATGATATTTTCTTCATCTTTTAATCTGCAGTGTCATATAAGGATTACATATCTTAATAGTCTCCATTCCAGGTTCCAACTTTTAACATGGATCAGTCTAACACATTCCCTTTCTTCGACATGTTAGTTGAGGAATCTGCTCGGTATCTCTACTACTGTCTACTGCAACTCTAGCTTCACCAATTGATATACACGTGAAGATTTGTATCGCACCACATTCTATAACATTGGCCTTACCTGGCATTTTGTAAATAGGGCCCTATTTGTTTGCCTTGCAAGCTTGATGCAGGAATAGAGTGCATCAGGGCTGTCCGGCAAGGCAGTGGCTATCCTGATTAGATCATTGTATGTTGTGTATTGCACAAACTCGCAAATGAGCCAAAGGCCACCACTTTCATACCTGAAAACTGCCCAGCCTATTTCACATTACCCTGGAAAGGCAAAGTATCTCAAACATTTGAACAAGTTATGATGTAGAGATGCTGGCGTTGGACTGGGGTGGGCACAGTAAGAAGTCTCACAACACCAGGTTAATATCCAACAGGTTTATTTGGAATCACGAGCTTTTGGAGCGCTGCTCCTTCATCAGGTGAGTCGCAGCAAGTTAAGCAAGTCATTCATGCTGCTGCTATGTAATGGTTACGCAAGTGGCTATGCCATCAGTCCAAAAAGACAGTCTGCCTATCACACAATGGAACAATATTGTGCATGAATTTCAGTGTCTGTGCAATGCCAGGTATGTACAGTCGTATGTTCCAATGATTGGCTGATCAAATCAAACAGCATGTTCCTTCAGTTCATCGTAATACTCAATAAGTCAGCGTTTTCAAAACTCAAAACAAAACATCCATTGTTAGACAAAAGCAAAAAGAGTCACCCCGACTCAAAATGTTGGCTCTATTCTCTCGCCACAGATGCTGTCAGATCTGCAGAGATTTTCCAGCATTTTTCTGTTTTTGTTTCATCTATTGTTAGATTCCATTCTGCAATTGGGCAGCATTTGCTGAAGAATCCTGAGTGCATTAATAGCTGCACTAACAGCCAATTTAAATCACGCTCATAACATGGCTCAGGTTATACTTACTAGAAATGACCAATATTAGCATGCAAGAGGGGCATTAATACAAAAGAAAAGGAATTATCTAGGAGTTTGGGGAATTTATCCTCTGTGCTTACTCCATGGCAACACCTTGGCCAATCAGAGTCAACCTGCCAACCAATTAGCACCCTCTTCTTCTCTAGTATGCATTGTTGTGGTCATTTGAAATTTAGCATTCTTGCATTTGTCTTGATGAGTGCAGGATGAAAAGCTTTGGCAACACGTCCCTCTTTTCAGTAATATATTGATGTAAGTTAAATTGAATAGATGGAAGATCTTGTGCATAATTTTCTAACCTGTGCTCATGGCATGGACAGCTGTGCTCCAGGTGTACGATACATGCAAATGTACTCTATGAACAAATTATTATCATGGAGTGGGTGAAAAGAGAACCTGGAGGCAGTCACCACCACTTAGAAGAGTGAGAGAGGAGCAGTGAGGCCATTAACAGCAAGAGAGGAGCAATGGGCCATTCAGAGTGAGAGAAGAGCAGCACGGCTATTAACAGCAAGAGGTCTTGGCCTTTTGGCGAAGATCAAGCGTCAGATCAAGCCCAAGATGGGGTGCAATGACTATTCTTGTCAGCTTAGATCTCCTTGTCACTCTTGTGGGGATCATGAATTGGATTCAATTGAATTTTGAATTTGATTTTGGAGCAAGCAAGGAATGGATTTGAGTTTGCCCAGTCGACTCTGAGCATTGGCTTTGTAAATTTAAGGATAGAGTAAAGAAAACATGAAAAATTAACATGAAGAGGCCAGTGCCACCCTCATGAGGCTGCTACGCGTTTATGAATCCCAAGGAGAGAGGTCCTTTGGGAAGGAGAAAGGAGGGCAGTAGGAGGATGTGTACTTTTATTTCCTAGGCCGATACAGTGGAACCTGGTCTCCAGTCGTCTTGGACCCTCTGACCACTGGACCAAGGCCTTGCTCCGTCAAACATATTTGATAATTGCTGTGTAACAGCTATCCCACGTTAAAAGAACACAAGCATATTTCACCCCTTAAAATGAAGTTCGGGACTTGGGACATCAGGATCCTCAGGGACAATCCTGACAGATTGGAACTGTGGATTTCTTCTGTGAGACTTGCAGAAATCCTGAAGAAACATGAAAATGGCCATTCATGTTGTTTCTCTGGGGGTCGATGGGGAGTCGATTCAGCTGTAATTAAACAAGGTCCAATTCTCACAGCTCGCTCCAGGTTAATATCTAGGTTAATTTTATTTTAAATCAATACATTCCTTTTTCCATTTCCATTTGGCCTACTGTATTCACTGCTCCCAGTGCGGTCTCCTTTCCTTTGAGACTAAACGCAGATTGGGTGACCGCTTTGCGGAACATCTTCACTCAGCTGACAAGCATGATTCCAACCTTCCTGTCCCTTGCCATTTAAACTACATGTTCATTCTTGGCCTGTTGCAATGCTCCAGTGAAGCCCTCTGCAAACTGGAGGAACAGCACCTCAATTTCTAACTCGGCACATTACAATCCTCAGGACTCAACAACTTTAGACAGTGACCTTTCTCCTCCATCTTAAACATTGTTGTTTATATCCCATACATTAATGTCTCAATACAAAAACCCCTCCCTCCCCAGACTGGGCCATCTGTCTCATGTTTTTATGGTTGCTATATCTTGTTTCAATCTCTCCCAACTACAGTTTAATATCCAACATATTTCTCCCTCTCTTTAGTTCTGATGAAGAGCCAAACAGAGTTGAAATGTTGGGGCAGATTCTCCCAGCCCGCTGCACTGCTCTAACAGTGTGGGCTGGGAGATATAAGCGGAGGCCATTTAGCGGGCTCCTTGCTGGGCGCCATGGCCTCCGGAATTCCGGTATCGTCAGCTCCGCACCAGAAATCGGGGTGCAGCTGCTTTAAATATTTAAATGAGTATTTACATCTTATCAGCAGGCTCAAGACTGGGCATTGGGCAGTGCCAGGGGGCAGGGCCGGGGGGGGCAGGCTTTTTGGGGGGCGAGGCTTGTTGGGGGGGGGAATCAGTGGGGCTGGGAGTTCCCACTGCCACTCTGCAGTCTGGATCAGTTTGAACAAGACTTCTTCACCGCACAGGACCTTCAACCGATGCTATACACTAGATGCATCGATGACATTTTCTTCCTTTGGACTCATGGTGAACAATCACTGAAACAACTATATGATGACATCAACAAGTACCATCCCACCATAAGACTCACCATGGACTACTCTCCGGAATTGGTTGCATTCTTGCACACACGCATCTCCATTAAGGACAGTCACCTCAGCACCTCACTGTACCACAAGCCCACGGATAACCTCACGATGCTCCACTTCTCCAGCTTCCACCCTAAACACGTTAAAGAAGCCATCCCCTACAGACATGCCCTCCGTATACACAGGATCTGCTCGGATGAGGAGGATCGCAACAGACACCTCCAGACGCTGAAAGATGCACTCATAAGAACAGGATATGGCGCTCGACTCATCGATCGACAGTTTTGATGCGCCACAGTGAAATACCGCTCCGACCTCCTCAGAAGACAAACACGGGACACGGTGGACAGAGTACCCTTCGTCGTCCAGTACTTCCCCGGAGCAGAGAAGCTACTGCATCTCCTCCGGAGCCTTCAACATGTCATTGATGAAGACAAACATCTCACCAAGGCCATCCCCACACCCCAACTTCTTGACTTCAAACAACCACAAAACCTCAAACAGACCATTGTCCGCAGCAAACTACCCAGCCTTCAGGAGAACAGTGACCACGACACCACACAACCCTGCCACAGCAACCTCTGCAAGACGTGCCGGATCATCGACACGGATGCCATCATCTCACGTGAGAACACCATCTACCAGGTACACGGTACCTACTCTTGCAACTCGGCCAAAGTTGTCTACCTGATACACTGCAAGAAAGGATGTCCTGAGGCATGGTACATTGGGGAAACCATGCAGACGCTACGACAACAGATGAATGAACACCGCTGAACAATCACCAGGCAAGACTGTTCTCTTCCTGTTGGGGAGCACTTCAGCAGTCACGGGCATTCAGCCTCTGATCTTTGGGTAAGCGTTCTCCAAGGCGGCCTTCACGACACACGACAGCGCAGAGTCGCTGAGCAGAAACTAATAGCCAAGTTCCGCACACATGAGGACGGCCTCAACCGGGATCTTGGGTTCATGTCACATTATCGGTCACCCCCACAGCTTGTCTGGACTTGCAGAATCTCACTGGCTTTCCTGTCTGGAGACAATAGACATTTCTTTAACCTGTGCCTCATGCTCTCTCCACTCACATTGTCTGTATCTTTAAGAATTGATTAGCTGTAAAGATTCGCATTCTAACCAGGATTCTGTAACTTGATTTTGTGTCTCTGTGTGCCTTGTTTGTGAGCAGATATCCACTCCATGTGACGAAGGAGCAGCGCTCCGAAAGCTAATGGCATTTGCAACAAATAAACCTGTTGGACTTAAACCTGGTGTTGTTAAAACTCTTACTGTGTCTGGACCGGTAACAGAGGCCCTTAGTAGCAAAGGCTGGAAAAGACAATAGTTGTCAGTAAATTCATGTTGACAATACTTGATGTTGTAAACACCAACTCCTTTTTGTTTCTCCTCAGGCCTACTTGCTAGACTTTGGCAGTGTGCTGAGGGAGAAAAGGGACAGAGATATTTTGGTGGATTAATTCTGAGACTTGGCAAGTGTTTGAGGGCTTCCTCCTCATTATCCCACACATTGCATTTCCACCCAAGAGTGTCTGGGGACTCTTGGGCCAACAAGGATAATTATTTTATTTTATTTTGCAACCTAAAGTTTTCTTGATTCATCCTATTTTAGGCAAAAAGTACTATTATTTCCCCTCTGATAAATGTTAAATAATTCACAGGAAAATGGAAAATGTAAGAGAGAAAACATTTGCAAATGGTGGAGAAGACTTCAAGAAAGTTTATGGAGAAAGGGAACAGTTTGCTCATACTTTTACTTGCCTGCTTATAAGTGTGGATCATAACTCAATAGGCATAGAAAATTCCCTTCAAAGCAGCAGTGTTTTGGGACACAACTGTAACATAAACATGCCTGTGGTAGTATCATGACCAATTTCAAAACTCTTCTCAGCAAGAGATTTCATTGTCAAAATGCCAATAGCGATAATCAGAAACAACAGCACTTGCATCAGATCTAACATCTTGGCTCTCGCAATGAATGGCCTTAGAACTCAGATATAGGCTTCATTATTTTGCTGTTTAGCTGGGTGTGACACACTAACGTCAACCAGGGATTTTAGGCCTTGTGGTAAATCTGCTGGAATGAAACCTTTCAAACCTGCCTCAATCACCTTTGAATAATTGTACAAAGAATTATTGTCTAAGAAAAGAGATATGCGCTCTTTAGAAACATGAAATGCGCATAAATAATTCGACGGTGGTGATCACATATATTCAGGTAAAGCTAAGACTTCCATTCCTAATTGCACTGAGAAGGCGGCTCACTATAACCTTCTCAAGGACAATTTAGAATGGGCCAAGCCAGGGGAAGAAAAACCTGCTCTTTAGACCTTGTGCCTGTGATTTGTTTCTGGGATGTGGGTGATGCTGACCTGGCTAAATTATTGTCTATTCCTAGTTGCTTTAGAAAGGTGCTGACAGACTTTCTCCTTTAACTGGTGCAATTCCTGTGGCCGATGGTGTTCCCACAATTCTGTCAATTAAGAAATTCCAAGATAGAATTCCTACAGTGTATTCGGTCCATCAACCACAATCCCACCCAGGCTCTATCTCCCATGTATTTACCCTGCCAATCCTCTGACACTAGGGTCAATTTAGCATGGCCTATCAACCTAACCCATACATCTTTGGATTTGGGAGGAAATCGGAGCACCTGGAGGAAACCCACGCAGACACGGGGAGAATGTGCAAACTCCACACAGACAATGACCTGAGGCCGGAATTGAACCCGGGTCCCTGGTGCTGTGAGGCAGCAGTGCTAACCATAGTGCCAACCCAAGATATTGACTTCAATGAAGGGATGATATAATAACTAATATTGCGACTCTTGTTCTTGTCAGTGATAGAATTTGAGAGGCTGGGACGTTCAAGCGAAGTAAATTTGGTGAGTTGATGCAGTGCATCCTGTCGATGGTATACAGCCTGCAGCCACAGTATGCCGGTGACGAAGGCCTTAGAAACTGTGCCCAGTGACAAACTTGCTGGTCAAATGGGCTGTTGTGGTGTTTTTAAGGTTGCACCCATGTAGTAAGTGGCAACTTGAGCCTTGTAGATGGTGGAAAGAAGATGAGTCACACCCTACAAAATATCCCACTTCTATCCTCCATTAAAGTGTTGATATGCCTTGTCCGATCAGCTTCTGCTTAATGGGGTGACTCCAGGATGCTGATGGTGTGGGTATCAGTGATGACGGTGCTGTTGAAGAACATGAGAGATGGCTGGTCTTTTCCCTGTTGGAAACGCTACTTATTTACCAGTAGCGGATGTGAATATTACCTGCTGTGTGGCAGCTCTAGCCTGACTCTTATCCAGATCCTGCTGTTGGCTGGCAAGTGCTGTTCCCCCATCAGAGGAGTGGTGGATAGAGCTGGACATTATAAAATCAGTAAGAAGTCTCACAACACCAGGTTAAAGTCCAACAGGTTTATTTGGTAGCAAATACCATAAGCTTTCGGAGCAATGCTCCTTCGTCAGATGGAGTGGTCTCAGTTCTCAAACAGGGCACAGACACAGAAATCAAATTACAGGAATGCTCCCTCCCCCCACATTGTCTGTACATTTAAGACCTGGCTAGCTGTAGAGATTTGCATTCTAATCAGTATTCTGTAATTTGATTTCTGTGTCTGTGCCCTGTTTGAGAACAGAGACCACTCCATCTGACGAAGGAGCATTGCTCCGAAAGCTTATGGTATTTGCTACAAAATAAACCTGTTGGACTTTAACCTGGTGTTGTGAGACTTCTTACTGTGCTTACCCCAGTCCAACGCCGGCATCTCCACATTATAAAATCACCAGCAAACATCCCCACTCCTGATTTTATTATGAAGGCAAGGTCATTGATGAAGCATAAAATGTTTACCTGCACAGTTATGCTGTTCACTAAGGAATAAGCCACGACCCTTTCATGTGTAGTATGATTGACTTCCTGTGATAGGAAGTGTAATGATGCACACTCACAGACTTCGTCAGGAATGCAAAGGGCATTTGTTAATAGGGAAAAACTGCACAGAGGGTGACAGCCCTCCCGGCTGTCCTGGCACAGCCACTGGCTGCCTCAATCCCTATATGTCTTCTACATGTCTTCAAACTGCCTTCTGCCGAAGAGAGGACTCCACCTCCTCATGTGATACCTATATTTTGTCCCAATTGGTCCCTCAGACCAGGTGCCCCTCCTCTGTTGTGCTGTCCTTAAAGGGACAATCACCACATCCCTCCCCCTTTAACTCTTTTATACACTCCTCAGCAACCAAGTTACTCAGTCCCAAATCTAACTAAACAAGTTGGACAATTATAAATCGAGTCTTTAGGGGTTTTTCTGTTTCATGTAAAGGAGTGTAATTCTGTAGTCTGAGATGCTTCAGCTGGATCAACATTAACAGAACCTGTAAGTAACGGGTACCTCTTCTGGCATTGGGAGTTCATTACTACTTGCTTCCATGGAGACATCAATTATGTCTATATGTCTATAACAGGTCTATTTCATAATTAGGTGCTTACAGGTTTGAAAACAATACTTGACAGCAGCCCTGACTGCTGAAGGTTGGAGACTTCTTTTCTCCCCAAAACTTTGGAACTTGCTCAGTGCAGGGATTGCTACCCACATCCCCTGCAGGCTCTGCTGTGAACAGGAGCCCGGCAATCTCAGCCTCTTCAGTTTCCCACACTTTTTAAGCACACGCTGTAGCTCCTTGGGGCATTTGTCCCTTTTCATTTTAAACTCTGATCTCTGTGCTCTCCTTTGTTTTTGCTTTTTAAATAACTTTGCAGCAATTCTTTGTTTTTTTTTCAACCGAAGTTCCACTTTTCTCCCCAAATTTAAAGTCACAGCTGAGGGTTATTTTCTCCTGGTTTTTTCTCTTTACATTTCTAAACATTTGTCTGCATCAGCCATTTCAATTCCGCTCTGCATCTGTCTCTCAGGCAACATCTCAAATGGGTGTATTTGCCCAAAGACAGGCATTCAGGTAAGTATTCCTTTTCTTTAGACTTCAATTAAAACAGGATACTCACCGATGTCGGGCCACAGACAGTATTCTCTAAAACCATCCCACTCTCGTCGCCAATGTAATGATGCATGCTCACAGACTTTCATAGAATCATAGAATCCCTACAGTGCAGAAGGAGGCCATCCAGCCAATCGAGTCTGCACTGACCACAATCCCATCCAGACCCTATAATATATATATATATAAATACATATATTTACCACCATATGTGGGGTAAATATGTAACCCCACATATTTACTCTGCTAATCCCCCTGACACTAGAGTCAATTTAGCATGGCCAATCAACCTAACTCGCACATCTTTGGACTGTGGGAGGAAACCGGAGCACCCGGAGAAAACCCACGGAGACACGGGGAGAATGTGCAAACTCCACACAGAACAGTTACCCAAGGCCGGAATTGAATCCAGATCCCTGACACTGTGAGGCAAAAGTGCTAACCACTGTGCCACCATGCCGCCCACTTTGTTAGGAACATTTTTAATAAAGAAACATTGTACATAGGCTGGAAGTCTGCTGGCTGCCCTGGGACAGATCACCGGTTGCCCCTGTCCTTACATGTCTTCTAGATGTCTTCAGACTGTCTCTTGCCCTAGAAAGGCCTCCACCCCCTGGAGCGATTACCCACTCTCGGTCCCAATTGGCCTCACAAGCCAGGTGATCCTCTTCTTTGGTGTTGCCTTTAAAGGAACAAATCAGCACAGGAAGGCATTTCCTTTTTTAGGACACTGGCATGACATTTCCGTCTTGGTAGTAATCCATAGTGACAGATTAGTGACAGGAGTTATAAACTGTTCTTTTACTTGCCTTCACTGGATTTCAGATTTTCCCTTCATCCCTAGTGATTGCAGTAGGGAGCTAATGCTACAGAGATAGAATAAACTAACAAATTCAATTCTCTATTTTTAGAATTCAGCAGACTAAGATCAATCATTTCAAAATTGTTTTTTATCAAAGAACTTCTCTTATATTAGATGTAACTGGAATTCTCTATTTCAACAGAGCTAGTCTTCATTCAGGTGGTCAAAGGATGTTTCAAGAGATGCAGCAAAGGTACATAAAAAACTGAAACCCAGTCCTCTCAGAACTTGAGCATATTGACAACCGGTGATGGCAAAAAAAATGCCAGCTGCATTGCGACAAAAGGCAAACATTTACATTTTTAACATGTTCCAAATTTACTGCCGACAGTAAACTTTTAACATCCAGGCTGGAATTCTGTAATTGTATGGCCCACTACCGCAGCCAGTGTAAACTGAGAATTTGGTGCTTAGCCAGATCTCCATTCACAGCAGCGGGACTGGAGAATTCCAGTCGCGGGCAAGGTTGGAGGATTTTGGCCCCAGTCAGGCCAATATTTCTCTCCTTCGTGGCACATATATGATTTAGATAAGGAAACTAAATGTAATACAGTATCTCAAAATTTGCAGGCGATACAAAACTGGGTGGGAAGGTGGGCTGCGAGGAGAATGCAGAGATGCTTCAGCGTGATTTGGACAAGCTGAGTGAGTGGGCAAATGCAGGATAATGTGAATAAATGTGAGGTTATCCACTTGGTAGCAAAAATAGAAAGGCAGATTATTAGCTGAAAAGCTATCAATTGAGAGAGGGGAATGAGGCCTGAGTGTCCTCACACACCAGTTGCTGTAGGTAAACATGCAGGTGCAACAGATGGTAAAGTAGGCAAATAGTGTATTACTTCTTTAGCGAAAGGATTCAAGTACAGGGGCAGGGATGTTTTGCTGTAATTATACAGGGTCTTGGTGAGACCACATCTGGAATATTGTGTGCAGATTTGGCCTCCTTATTTGAGGAAGGCTATTCTTGCTGTAGAGGGTGTGCAGCAGAGGTTTACCAGGCTGATTCCTGGGATGGTGGGACTGACATATGAGAAGAGATTGAGCAGTTAGGATTGTATTCATTGGAGTTCAGAAGAATGAGGGGTGATCTCATAGAAACCTATAAAATTCTAACAGAACTAGACAGGGTAGAGGCAGGAAGGATGTTCCTGATGGTGGGGGTGTCCAGAAACAGGGGTCATAGTCTAAGGATAAGGGGCAGACCGTTTAGGACTGAGATGAGGAGAAATTTATTCACCCAGAGAATGGTCAGCCTGTGGAATTTGCTACCCAGACAGCAGTTGAGGCCAAAACATTGTATGTTTTCAAGAAGGAGTTAGATTTCGCTCCTGAAGCGAAAGGGGTCAAAGGTTATGGGGGGAAGGTGGAATCAGGCTATTGAGTTGGATGATCAGCCATGATCATAATGAATGGTGGAGCAGGCTTGAAGGGCTGAATGGCCTACTCCTGCTCCTATTTTCTATGTTTCTACAAGTGCTCATCTAACATAAGTTGAAGGCATTCTGTGTCACCATTCTTTTCCTTTAGACTGTTTACTTCATAGCCTCCTTCTACAAGCTTTTACTTTGGCATTTGGACGAGGTCCTATTCTAGGAACAATCGAGAAATGCTGTGCTCACAAAGTTTATGTGATAAAGTGAGCCAGTGAATTGGTATGCAGCTCCTGAAATGGAAGCCCACTCAGTTGTATAAGCTGAGCTTTCTTCAGCAGGCTGTGAGCTTTGAGTGTTGCACATGTATGAATGTTTTAAACTCAATCACAAGGCCAATTTTGCCCCAGAGTTGATATTGTGGTGAGGCATATTTGCAACATAAAATCATTGATCATTGAATTTTACAGGAAGAGACAGGTCGTTTTTGTTCATTAATTCAAGAAGAGTGCTTTTCTCCACACGTGTCATTAATGTCACTTTCTTACTCATCCTCATAGCCTTCAGTATATCTTCAGCATTCTAAATTTTCCCGTAACTAACTAACTTTTGAAAATACAAATGCACTCTGCATCAAACAGTATGTGGTAGAGAATTTGAAATTCTAAGTGCCCTTTGTGGCTTTCCACATTCTCAACCTTATCCATTGGGGTAGAATTTCTGCCTGTGTCGAGAAGTCCCCCTAACTCTGGCTGTATTTCTGAGCTTGGGATTGCTTGTTGGAAAGTGGGTTCCCAGTCTCTAATTGGACAACCATCAATCTGGAAGTGCCCATGGTTCTGTTGTTGCTAGGTATTTGTTCGACCAAATAAATCTGAAAAGCCAGATTCGGGAGTACTATGTAATCGAAGAAGCCCCCCAGTTAATGTAGCAGGAAAAATGGCAGGAATTTTCTCAGGTTTCCTCCACTGTACCTTCAGCAGAAGATTGATGGGGGAATCTTTAATTTAATTGATGGGGAGACTTTAATTTCCCTCATATAGACTGGAAATCCCTTAGGGCTGGGGGTCTGGACGGGGAGGAATTTGTAAAATGTGTCCAGGAAGGTTCTTTGGAACAATATGTTGATAGTCCAACTAGAGAGGGGGCTATACTGGACCTAGTACTGGGGAATGAGCCCGGTCAGGTCATCAAAGTTTCAGTGGGGGAACATGTGGCGAACAGTGACCCCAATTCTGTAAACTTTCAGATAGTCATGGAAAAGGATGAGCGTTGTCCTATGGGTAAGGTGCTGAATTGGGGGGAGGCTAACTACAGCTGGATTAGGCAGGATTTGGTGGCTGCTGATTGGGAGAGGCTGTTCGATGGTAAGTAAATCCACATCTGGCATGTGGGAGTCTTTTAAGGAGCAGTTGATAGGAGTGCAGGACAGGCTTGTGCCTGTAAAAAGGAAGGACAGGAAAGGTAGGATTTGAGAGCCGTGGATAACCAGAGAAATTGTGGGTCTAATCAAAAAGAAAAAAGAGGCATACATAAGGTCCAGGCAGCTAAAAACAGATGAAGCACTGGAGGAATACAGAGAAAGTAGAAAAGAACTCAAACAGGGAGTCAGAAGGGCAAAAAGGGGTCACAAAATGTCCTTGGCAGACAGGATTAAGGAGAATCCCAAGGCATTTTATACATACGTTAGGAACAAGAGGGTTGTCAGAGAAAGAGTCGGACCTCTCAAGAACAAAGGAGGGGAATTATGCTTAGAACCCAAGGAAGTAGGTGAGATCCTAAATGAATACTTTGCATCAGTATTCACAAAAGAGAGGGACACATTGATTGGTAGTGTCTCAGAGAGATGTGTAGACACGTTAAAGCAAATCGCAATTACAAGGGAGGAAGTGTTCGGTGTTTTAGGAAGCATTAAGGTAGACAAATCCTCAGGGCCAGATGGCATCTGTCCTAGATTACTGAGAGAGACAAGAGATGAAATTGCTGGGCCTCTAACAGAATTCTTTGTTTCTTCATTGGACACAGTGGGGTGAGCTCCCAGAGGATTGGGGGATAGCAAATGTGGTCCCGTTATTTAAGAAGGGTAGCAAGGATAACCCGGGTAATTATAGGCCAGTGAGCTTGACGTCTGTGGTAGGGAAATTGTTGGAGAAGATTCTTAGAGATAGGATCTATACACATTTAGAACTGAATAGTCTCATTAGCGATAGACAACATGGTTTTGTACGAGGGAGGTCATGCCTCACAAAGTTGGAAGCTTTTTCCCAGGTCAGAAATGACAAACACAAGGGGTCACGAGTTCAAGGTAAGGTTCAAGGTTCAATACAGATATGCGGGGGACGTATTTTACACAGAGGGTGATGGGGGCCTGGAAAGCACTACCAAGCAAGGTGGTTGAGGCAGACACACTAGGATCATTTAAGACTTATCTAGATAGCCACATGAACAGACTGGGAATAGAGGGATACAAACAGATGGTCTAGTTAGGAACACATGATCGGTGCAGGCTTGGAGGGCCGAAGGGCCTGTTCCTGTGCTGTATTGTTCTTTGTTCTTTGAATCCCTGGATGGGCCCATAAATGTTGATCTTATTCTGATCTTACGGCAGCTAAATTAGATGAACTCTTGAAGAAATTCCTGGCCAAATAATGAACAGAGCAGCCTCAGCAACAGATCACTGTCAGTAGAAAAAATAGGTTGTACTACCAAATGCCAATAAACCAGTATGAAAATAGCCTTGTTCTGACAACTTGCAGTGACATGCTTTCAAGGTCAAGCAGCCCAGAGTTGGAATAATGCCAAATGCTGGGGTGAATTAGATTGATTTCTTGATCCGTGCCCGCACTATGCTGATGCTAAACAGTTGCAGGAGTAGTGTCCAGGAAATCACAATTACATTCATCTGTATAAACTGCTGTTTCACATTACTAAATTAATGTGTACAATGTTTACAAATTTGTTTCAGGTCCATGCGAGCACCATCGTGCCAGAATTATGTCTGTGCGGTGGTGAAAAAATGGCCCCGTGGTCCAGGAATAATGTACGGGGCCGTCTTATTTGCAGGTCTAGCAATTTTATTTGTAGTTCTGGTGACTGTAAATAAATAAACAGGAGGTAATGACACAAAAGACTTTTTGTTCTGCAAGCTATTTAAATTTGTTAAAACAAAACACATTCTAAAAATGCTAGCACCACCAAACCAGGCCAAGCTGCCAAATGGATGGTAAAGGAGCCAAGGCTCTAATGTAATTATAATTGTGATGGTGGCACCAGGTGCTGCTGCACTGATACTTGTCTGGTCTTCTCCATAGCAACCGCAGCATTCTGCAAACATCCTGAGCTATCACCATTAGAAAGGGACAATATAATGTTTTGGTTGGATGCCACAGAACCGCTGCCTTGCCACAGAGCAATAATAAAAAGCAGGCTAGTATCTTTAGTAGGCAGTGAGTTAAAGCTGTCACGGAGAGCAAAGTTTGGTGTGGGTGTTTGGGGGTTGGAGCGGGAGAGGGGTGGCGGGTATGGTTCATTTAATAGTAAATCTTGCAACATGCTTTGTCTTTAAAGGACAATTGTCTTCAGTGCTACAGTGCTATGAGACTGCAATGGAATAAATAGTCTGCACCAGCAAGATTATCCAAATATTGCGATTCTTATCGTCTTTCCATTATAATTATACATTATTATCGCTGCACCAAAAGGTCCGTAAATGATAAAAGATTTTTGATTCCATGGCCATCTATCAGGTTGTTACGGTCTCATAAGAAATGACAAAACACTTATCATCTGTGCATTTAAATGTTTAATGAACTCTTAACAGCTGGTGCAGTTTGGACCCAATTGATAACAAATGGGTCCACGGGGTAGCGGCAATCACTAGCTTTAATGTCTGTGGAAAGGCCTTTGAAGTGCCAATGAAACACCTACGACTTTTATTAAAATAGATCTGATGCAGCCTGTCATTGATCTAAGGATCACCTTCATCAGTGCATCAGAGAAGCAATGTTCAGAAATTCTGAGCATTAAAAGTGAAGCAATGTAATGATAATGCAGTACATATTAGCTGCTTGCAGGCTGAATGAGTAAGGAAAGATCTCTGTTTTGATGCACAGTGTTTGATCATTAGATTTTCTTCCCCCCAGATACCCGATGAGGTATTTGTATTCACTGTGAATTTTACATGCACATTAACAGTCACACTTGGATTTCTGACTATGCCAGCACTTGGGGACTCCGGTGTAATGAATGTTAAAAATGCTTTGAACTAAACTTATCTTTCAAGGGTTTAAATTCACAGGAGAGCAGAGCTGGGAGATAAAGATTAGAATGCAGGTGGCATCGTCTGAGCCAGTAATTTGCTGACAATGAAGGATAATAAAATATCCAATTATTGTTCATGCTTATTCCTGCTGCAACAATTCCACTCTTTTAAACTCAGCAGATGTCATTGCCAAGTTTGGCTGATAGATTTCACTCTGCGATGGAAGGTAGCAAGTTTGACTTCACACTGACACTGAAGTCACATTGGATGGAGAAACAGCAGAAGGCTGATAATCTCCACATAAAATCCAAACAGTATTATTTAAATCAACTAAGGCAACCCACTGATGTGGGAATGTGAAATGAATTTCCTATTTTTGTATTATGTAAAGATAAGTTGACTTGTTGAACTAAATGAGCTTAATCATTATTGTTATCATGTACGTTGAATTGACTGTTCTAATGCACACTTGACAGATTCTCACAGTCTACCCTTGTTTAAAAGTGCGATCAATCATTATTCTGCTGACTGTAGCCTTACTTGTGCCAAGGCCTGTTCACCCATCATCACTACGCTCACTGGCCTACATTGCCTCCTAGTCAAACAACACCTCCATTTTAAAATTCTTATTCTAGTTTTCAAATTCCACCTAGCCTTCTTCATCTTTGTAAACTCCTCTAGCACTATGGGGCAGCAGGGTGGCACAGTGGTTAGCACTGTTGCCTCACAGCGCTAGGGACCCAGGTTCAATTCTGGCCTTGGGTCACTGTCCGTGTGGAGTTTGAATGTTGTCCCTGTGTCTGCATGGGTTTCCTCCGGGTGCTCCGGTTTCCTCTCACACTCCAAAGATGTGCAGGTTTGGTTGACTAGCCATGCTAAATTGACCCTTAGTGTCAAGGGAATTAGCAGGGTAAATATGTGGGGTTAAATATGTGGGGTTACGGAGATAGGATGGTGGATAGGTGAGATTATTGTCGGTGCAGGCTTGATGGGCCAAATGGTCTCCTTCTGTACTCTGGGGATTCTTTGATTCTTTGATTCTCCAAGATGTCTGATGTAATTCTGGCCTTTTAAACATCTCAATATCATAGCTCCAGTATTCATGGCTCTGCCCTCAGCTGTTAAGGCTCTAAGCTTTGGAATTCTATCCCTAAACCTCTTTACTCTTTCCTCCTTTTAAAACACTCCTGAAAACCTACTCCTTTGACTAAGCATTTGGCCATCAGCCCGAAAACGTTTGACCAATTCATGCCACCTACCTGCTTGCAACAGCATGTTAGCTGGGGAGCTGCAAATGGTGAACAGATGTTGTGTGGCAGCTTGCTAGGTTGGGGATATTGACCAGCCATTTTGCCAAGTTGGTGGACTGCTGACCCAGAGCTCGGCTTGTGTGCTGGCAGGGGAATGTGATCCAGAGATGAGCGCAGGAACCAATTGTGGGCCAGAGTACTTTCTAGGGCTAAAAAGAGAATGAACTCTTGCTGATCTGATTAAAATAAAGTGTAAACAAAGATTGGCCTGTTTCAGCGTAGCTTGAAATTGTCCCTTTCAGATTGTTCGATAACAGGCACCAATGAAAAGCATACACAGTGCATACTATACCTAATAGCTCACAAAATTATGTCACAGTCCTGCAACGGGCATGGAACCCCTCCTCAAATATTGAAATAAAGCTCCCAATTTTTCAGCTCGGAGGACAGGCTGTTTATTTCGAGATGCTTTTCAATATTGTTTCAAGCAAGCCTTGAGCAGCCAATGGGCAGGACATGTTTTTAAAAAAATGACATTTGCCCTACTTTCCAGTATAGGCAAATAAAAATCATCCTCAGTGTGTTGAAATTCTGTATGTTCTCTACTAGCAATGGAGCATTAAAATAGAAATGCACTATATCAGAGATTGTGACAGTGGAGAGCTCTACTATAAAAATTGTATGATTGGGAGCAGAATACCAATTCATTTTAATTATCAAAGAACATAGATTAAGCCCTTTAGTCATATTGCCAGACACTTTTGTAACCCAGATAATCAGGGTCATATCGCCAACATTACTTTTCTAATTTGATGTATTACAATAAAACAATCTACTTTTTATGGTGTCACTTTGTATCAGAGTGCACTTAGTATAAAATCTCAAATCCCTATTTACTTTCTTCATTCATTTCAGTATGTTTGGCTGACAATATTGGACTAACATCATGGGTAGGATTGTTAGGCCTCGCTGGGGCCAGGAACCAAAAGCAGGTGGGCAGGAAAATAGTGGCAGCTGTTCTGTGATGTGTCCTTCTGCCTTGGACTCCAGGGTCTGAATTTCATGCTTGGTGTACACGTAAAGTCGGTTGGGTCTGGAAGCGGATGTAGAATCTGCCCCAGGCAGGATCGTGCCCTCTACGTGATTTCAATAAGGGCCTGCCCAGCGTTAAACACATCTCCTGATTGGCCTGACAGTACGGGCTGGGGTGGAAACGAGTCAGGCGCCGGGTCCAATGGTATCCCCCCGGGACTTTGGTAACTTCATTTAAACTTCCAGTGGAAAAACAGACAAATTTATTTATTAGTGTCGCAAGTAGGCTTACATTCACACTGCAATGAAGTGACTGTGAAAATCCCCTAGTCGCCACGCTGGCACCTGCTCGGGTACACTGAGGGAGAATTTAGCATGGCCAATGCACTTGACCAGCACCTCTTTCAGACTGTGGGAGGAAACTGGAGCACCCAGAGGAAACCCATGCTGACATGGGGAGACTCTGCATAGGCAGTGACCCAAGCTGGAAATCAAACCTGGGTCCCTGGCACTGTGAGGCAGCAGTGCTAACCACTCCGCCAATGTCCTCCAACATGAAAATGAATATATATATATAATTATATATAAATACGGTCTGAAGGCTATAAACAAATGATGTGGCCTTTCCCTTTTGTAGGGAAATTCTTTTTTAAAAACTGTTTTTAATTTTGCATGAATCTGATCTACTGCTGGATCAGTCAGGTTACCTCTGATGCGCGACAATCAAGCACGAGGTACAAGGCTTCAGCAATTGAAGGCTTTTATTGACAAACAATGGAACTATCTAAACACGAGTACACCATTCCAGACTGGAGGGGTCCCGCCTGAGCAGAGGGTCTTATACCTCTCCCCAGGAGGCGGGGCCCGACCGGGATGTGCCATAACAGCATCCACCACAGGTATATTAATCCCACAGTGTAAACACCCTAACCCAACAACATTATAACAACCCCCACAGTGGCAACACCCTAACCCAACAGTAACATTGGAATAACCCCACAGTGGTAACCAACGATGGTTCACCACATTCACCCCTCCTTTTAAAACAAAGGCCGGCGGGGTGTGAAAACAGTTTACATACAGACAAAAAAAATCTACAAGTCCAGACGGTCTGGAGGACCGCACCGTCGCTGTGATCTCCTCAACACCGGTTGCGACACCGGAGCAGGTGCTTGCGGTGGCGTTCTCTCCAAAACAGCGTCCGGCTGTCCCCTCGAGGACTCCCGGGCCGGTTGACCCTGGTGAAGCGGTGGTGCAGGGGATCCCGGTACCTTCTGTGGTGGCGCCGATCTCCGAGTCTCAGGCAAGCTGTACATGGGAGTATAACTGTTATGCACTGGTCCCGGTGCTGACCGCGCCACGTCCGGGGAAGAAAGAAGTGATAGGGGATTCGTGACAGGGGGTATAGGAGCGACAGGAGTTGCTACGTCCCCTGTGGGCGCCAGGTCTCGAATCGAGACCGTGTCCTCTCGCCCGTCAGGATATGCCACATAGGCATACTGAGGGTTGGCGTGGAGGAGTTGGACCGGTTCGACCAAGGGGTCAGACTTGCGGGCCCTCACATGTCGCCGCAGAAGGACGGGTCCTGGGTACGTCAACCAGGCTGGTAAAGAGATCCCCGAGGACGACTTCCGAGGGAATGAGAACATCCTCTCGTGGGGAGTAGCATTGGTTGCCGTACACAGGAGGGAGCGAATGGAATGAAGCGCATTTGGAAGGACCTCCTGCCAACGGGAGACTGGAAGGCCCCTGGACTTCAGCGCCAATAGGACAGCCTTCCAGACTGTAGCATTCTCTCTCTCCACCTGTCCGTTACCCCTAGGGTTGTAGCTCGTGGTTCTACTAGAGGCAATCCCGTATGAGAGCAGGAATTGCCTCAAGTCGTTACTCATGAACGACGAGCCCCTGTCGCTATGTATGTAGCAGGGGTACCCGAACAGGGTAAAAAGATCACTGAATGCCTTAATCACTGTGGCAGTCGACGTGTCCGCACAGGGAACAACAAACGGGAACCGGGAGTATTCATCTATGATATTGAGAAAATACACATTCCGGTCCGTTGAGGGAAGGGGGCCCTTAAAATCCACACTCAGCCTCTCGAAGGGGCGAGTGGCCTTGACCAATTGTGCCCGGTCAGGTCGATAAAAGTGCGGTTTGCATTCCGCGCAAATCCGACAGCTTCTCGTTACAGACCTGACATCCTCCACCGAGTAGGGCAGGTTACGGGCTTTTATGAAGTGGTAGAGCCGAGTGACCCCAGGATGGCACAGGTCATTATGGAGGGCGTTCAAGCGGTCCTCCTGCATGATAGCGCATGTTCCGCGCGAGAGGGCATCCGAGGGCTCATTGAGTTTCCCTGGACGATACATAATATCGTAATTATAGGTGGAGAGCTCAATTCTCCACCGCAAGATCTTATCATTCTTGATCTTGCCCCTCTGCGTATTACTGAACATAAACGCCACGGATCGCTGATCCGTGATCAGGGTGAACCGCTTCCCCGCCAAGTAATGGCGCCAGTGTCTGATGGCCTCCACAATAGCCTGAGCCTCCTTCTCCACCGCTGAATGCCGAATTTCGGGACCTTGAAGGGTGCGGGAAAAAAACGCGACGGGCCTGCCTGCCTGGTTCAGTGTGGCGGCCAGGGCGAAATCCGATGCATCACTTTCCACCTGAAAAGGGATGGATTCATCCACCGCGTGCATCGTGGCTTTCGCAATGTCACTTTTCAAAGACTTGAAGGCCAATTGGGCCTCCGGCGTGAGTGGGAAAGTCGTGGACTTGATGAGCGGACGGGCTTTGTCCGCGTAGTTGGGGACCCACTGCGCATAATAAGAAAAAAAGCCGAGGCATCTCCTCAGTGCTTTTGCGCTAGCGGGCAAGGGACGTTCAGTAAGGGGGCGCATACGGTCTGGATCAGGGCCGATGACCCCGTTTTCCACCACGCATCCCAGGATAGCTAACCTGCGCGTACGGAATACACACTTCTCCCTGTTATAGGTCAGATTCAGGCGAGAAGCAGTGCGCAGAAAGTTCTGGAGGTTTGTGTCATGGTCCTGCTGGTCATGGCCGCAGATGGTGACGTTATCCAGGTACGGGAAGGTAGCCCGCAACCCGTTCTGGTCCACCATTCGGTCCATAGCACGCTGGAAGACCGAGACCCCATTGGTGACACCAAATGGAACCCTGAGAAACTGATACAGACGACCATCCGCCTCAAAAGCCGTATATTGTCGGTCCTCTGGGCGGATGGGGAGTTGGTGGTAGGCGGACTTAAGGTCTATGGTGGAGAACACCCGGTACTGCGCAATCTGATTGACCATATCAGATATGCGCGGGAGAGGATACGCATCCAGCTGCGTATAACGGTTAATGGTCTGACTGTAGTCGATGACCATCCGGGGTTTGTTCCCGCTTTTAACCCCCACGACCTGTGCTCTCCACGGACTAGCACTGGGCTGTATGATCCCTTCTTTGAGGAGCCGCTGAACCTCAGATCTAATGAAGATCCGGTCTTCAGCGCTGTAACGCCTACTTTTAGTAGCGATGGGCTTGCAGCCTGGTACCAGATTCTTAAATAAAGAGGGTGTGGTGATCTTTAGTGTGGAAAGATTGCATGCGGGGCGCTTTGGACAATTTGGAGGCTGCGGCTGATTCCCTACTGCCAGCGAAGGGAGTGGCCCACCGTACTGTAGGATCACACTCTTCATGTGGACCATAAAGTTTAGTCCGAGGAGAATTGGCGCGCAAAGATGCGGCAACACAAGGAGCCTGTATCGCTCGTAGATTGTGCCCTGCACCTCCAGAGTTACCACACATCGTCCTTGGATCGGTACAGACCGGGACCGTGATGCCATAGAAATTGTCTGTTTGGCAGGTAGAACCCGGAGTCCACACCTCTTTGCAGTGTCAGGGTGAATAAAACTCTCGGTGCTCCCACTGTCAAACAGCCAATACACAGTACGACCATTTACCTTGATGTTCATCATCGAACAGTCAAGCCTGTGATGCTTTGTCTGGTCCAGAGAGATCGACGCCACCGTTGGCCCTTGGACATCACTGCAGGCAGCCGAGGTTGATGCTGAGGACCCCTGCTGGTCGCTCCTGGTCGTCGTCGACCACGATGGCCGCCCCCATGAGTCGCACGTGGGTGAGGGCGCCAAGCGTAGCGACTCCTGGTGGTCATCCTCCTCCTCCGCCAGCCACGATGGCGTCGTCCTGGATTCGCACGTGGTCGGACCTCGTGGGTACTGCGACGCCGATGGAGATGATCTCCGCACGGGAGGGTCACAGGCTGCACTGCCGTTCTTGGGCTTCGATCGGCAGACTTTCGCGTAGTGCCCCTTTTTACCGCACTGACTGCAGATCACCGTTTTAGCTGGACACTGTTGCCGTGGATGCTTGGCTCCTCCGCAAAAATAGCACCGCTGGCCGCCTGGAGCTGCCGCCGTCGTCGGGTCGATATGGGAGCGCGAGCCCGTGGGGCGAGGAGGGATTTGTGCTTGCTCCTGCCACGTTGTCTCCACGTGGTCTTCGGGGTACAGAGCCAAGCTTTTCGACGCTGCCTCCAGCATCTCAGCCATCTCCATCGCTTGGGTCAGGTTGAGGTTCCCTTTCTCCAATAGCTTAAGCCGGATGTACGAGGACCCTACCCCTGCTACAAACGCATCTCTGGCGAGGTCGTACATGTACTGCTCAGCCGACACAGCTTTGCAGTCGCAGCCCCTGGCAAGCTGCAAGAGCTCATTGGCGTAGTCCTCCATGGTTTCGCCCGACTGCCGACGTCGTGTAGCGAGGAGGTAACGAGCGTGAATCTCGTTGGGTGGTCTCGTGTATCGTTTTTTTAAGAGCTCGATGGCCCTCGGGTAAGTGGTGGCCGCACGAATCGCGAGATAGACCGTGTCGCTTACCCTCGCATGGAGGACCTGGAGTCTGTCGTTGTCCGTAGTAACTGCTGCAGAGGCCACCAGGTAGTCCTCGAAACACTTCAGCCAGTGGTCGAAGGTGTTAGAGGCACCGACCGCACGTGGGTCCAGCGTCAGACGCTCTGGTTTCAGCATTTGCTCCATACTCTCTTTACTGTCGAGAGTTTTGTGTTTGTCAATAAAATTGATGCGCGACAATCAAGCACGAGGTACAAGGCTTCAGCAATTGAAGGCTTTTATTGACAAACAATGGAACTATCTAAACACGAGTACACCATTCCAGACTGGAGGGGTCCCGCCTGAGCAGAGGGTCTTATACCTCTCCCCAGGAGGCGGGGCCCGACCGGGATGTGCCACAACAGCATCCACCACAGGTATATTAATCCCACAGTGTAAACACCCTAACCCAACAACAACATTATAACAACCCCACAGTGTGAACACCCTAGCCCAACAGCAACATTATAACAACCCCACAGTGTCAACACCCTAACCCAACAGTAACATTGGAATAACCCCACAGTGGTAACCAACGATGGTTCACCACAACCTCCAATGACAAACCTGCCGTATCTGTAATGCTGAGTCAGAATGAAGGCTTGGGTCACAGGCAGTCTGACGTTCAGAGATCCCTTACCCTCAGCTCAAACCCCATATAATTACAGTGGCAATATGCCAAATGGCCATGGATCTTCAAGGCCAATATCTTTTGTAAGCGTCAATGTTCCCCATGGTTTGTACAGGCTGATCTATGTTGTTAGAACTTTGGCACAGATTTGTAGGTGAACTAGCTAAGAATAACACGGAAATCTAGCAAAAGTCAGAAATATGATAGCAGCAAAATCAAAAAATAAATGGATGAGCTTCTGCTGTGGGGACTTTTTATCCTGCTGTCGGATGCCAAACGTAATGCCGGCCCACCCATACGACAAGCGCAAAATTGCATGAATAAGATCAAATCTGTGTCAATAGACTTTTTAATGGCTTTGATTGACCCTTTAATTGTCAGCAGGCAAGGCTTTGACTCCTGTGTGTGCCCACCGACCTTAATATAGCATGTGTGCGCAGTGATGTCAGGCCACATACCCAGCATCATTTTGTGCAATTTTATGTGTGATAGTAAAATTCAGACCTAGGTATGGGAGTGTGTTGTAATATCCTTTTAAGAGATTTCAGTATGACATCACTCGAGGGGAAATGTGTCATGTGATTCAGTCTTCATTTCACTTTTGCTTTGAGGAGTGCACATAAACACTGCTCTGATGTCTTCAAGCTTTGTAGCTATGTATAACTGTTCTCATGTACCTAGTCTTAATAAATGAACTTAGTGTGTTTACCAAATCCCAATGATTGATTGGTCCTTTGTGTCTTGTACAGTAAATAAAGGTAAAGTCGCCATAGTCCCAAATGACCATAAGTTGCTCTACCCTTCAAAGGAGGACCTGACTGGTGTGATTATAACTTGAGGATTACCGCACCTCAGGCAAGGTTTAAGGTTGAGAATGAATAACCTCAACTGGTACAGGAATTGAAGCCATACTGTTAGTGTCACTCTGCATCACAAACCAGTCATTCAGCAAACTGACTGACCTATTATCAAAATTCAAAATGTTTAAACAATGTACACAGTGATGGTTTCTTGGTTCAGGTGTGTCTGAACCAGACAAGCATGTCATCAAAATTTGCCTAACAACAGAAGAAGAGCTAAAGGATCTACAAAACTTCCCCATTCATCGAACAGAGTTCATGTCATTTAAGTTATTAGTTTATTAGTCACAGGTAAGGCTCACATTATCACTGCAATGAAGCTACTGTGAAATTCCCCTAGTGGCCACACTCCGGTGCCTGTTCGGGTAAACAACAGCCTACAGAATCAAGAGAGCACTTCATCAACAGTTGCAGAAAAAGGGTACGTACTGTAACTTTAAAAAGGGCTAGCAGGCAGAATTGTTGAGTTGAGGACAAATCCTCTCTCCACAGATGCTGTCGAAGCTGCTGAGATTTTCCAGCATTTCTGTTTTTGTTGCAGAGTAGGCACATGGCTTCTAGATATGCTTCTAACTCCTCTCTTGAGAACCTAACACCTGACTGACTGATGTCAATAGTACTTCATCATCTACATCATAGATTAGCATATCTGTTAACCTCCGATACAACACCTAGCCCCATGTGTACTATCCTACTTTTAACATGGAACAATTGCCGAAATCCTGCCGCCATTTATGCTGGTGGGATCATGCAGTCCTGCTGACATGCACCCCGCTGCAGGTTTCCCGGCGGTGAGGGGCGCATTCAACGAGAATCCACACTGACAACGGCAGGACCATCTGATCCCGCAGCTAGCGAGCAGTACGCTGCCTCCTGCTACCATGAAACACACTGCAGAGAGGAAGGAAAATCCCACCCTATGTCTTCAACTATTTACATTGTGGGTGGGATTTTCCGACTGAGCTCGCCCCAAGACCAGAAATTCCCACCCCAGGTCAACGGACCTTTGCATGGTCCGCCGAATTTTCTGTCCCATCTGCTACAATTCCTGTGGAGGGTGGAATGGGAAAATTCCGCCCTATATCTCTGTAACTTATTATTTACAACTACAGATTCTATCCAACCCCAAATCCTACTCTTCCCCAACTCAAGTCACAATCCTGAGGAATTCAAACTCTTGGCCCTTAGGGAAGAAACTTTGGAGACATGAGGACTTTCTTCTGCATCTGGTAGGACATCATTATCTGCTGAAAAGGGGAGCAATTTAATGGCATTGCTGGAAAGCAGAATGTAAAGTTCAGGATGACTGAACTGCAAGGACAATGAAGACTTTTCAACAAAAGACTGATCCAAGAGGGACAATGAAGGAGTGTCAACCTTTAGACTCTCTGGAACTGGTAGAGAAGACCTCCAGAATCTCTGAGGAACTTGTTGCTCCCTCAAAGCACACAGGGAAAAAACATCAGGAGCAGAACAATCTTCAATTTCAGGGAATACTGTCATAGCCCATATCATTCATTGCTGTATCAATGACTGAAAGGCATCAAAGATCTGAGATTTCAATGAACTTAGATGGTGAAGAAAATTCCTGTAAGACTGTCAGGAAAAGAAGAAATTATTTCCCAATGATTTTTTGGGAAGGACCATCTACTTTCTGTAGACAGTGGTAAGGGAGACACACATCTCTCTGTGTGAGGCAGCTTCACTATGGGCAATGGGAAGAATTGCTGGGGAAATGGAGACAAGACACTCTCACCTTCTGGAGCGAGATGAACTTCCTGAAGATACTCAACCCGGGGACAAGATTGCTGTACAGGGTCGTGCAGCTTCAGAAGTGCTGAAGATTCTGCCACAGCTTCTATGCTGACTTTCATCTCTGGACTGAAGTATGGGTGGCAGTTGACTTTCACCCTTGGAAGGTACTAGCTCTAGAGCAGTACGATCCTCTGTGGAATCTGACCTGGACTGAGACAAAGCCTCCTCTGTGGAAGACTCTTCATGGAAAACAGGAGATTAAGTAGGCAGTGCATTGGTAGATTCAGTGGAACAAAGATCTGAATGCTGCTTAGCCACCACTGATGCTTCATACGATGCATCCATCAACAGAAAAGATGAATCTTGCTCTAGGACTTCAACTTTCAAGAGATCACTCAGTGGATACTTCCTCATCACCTTCTGGGAAGAGCTAACTCAGGTCCAGTCGGTCTTTGTGCAGATGATCAGCATCTGGTGTAGTGCTTCCTGTATCTGCCACCTCTGGCCTTTGTGAAGAACTGAGAGATCCAAAACTTCAGTCTCTGCCCTGTGTCAAGTGGATGGTGTCTCTGTGAAAGAAAGGAACTTACTGCTGAATGCATAAACTTCCAAAGGCTGAATTTATACTGCTTCTACATAAAAGGTGAAGATTGTTGCACGAAAGATGGTGAGTCATTCAAATGATGAACAGCATCTGTTTGCTCTCGGATTCTTGGAGGTACGCCAACATCACCACTCAATAAGGATGTGTCCAGATTGTGAAGAAGAGAGAGAATGAATGTAGCTGAGAGGAGCAATAATCCTGCACCTGATTAGAAGGTTTATGCCGTCTGGACCTTGTGACTTAATTTCTGATGGATAAAGCCAGTTGCGGTCATCAGCCACTTTGTCAACTGCAGCGCCAGTATTAATGTTAAAAGTAATATCCGAGTCTTGAACTTGGACTGTAACTGACCAATAGTCTGGATTCAGAACACCAACTTCCCCAAGGACCTCTGTAATTTTCACTTTTTCTTGACTTCCCATTTGTTGGGTGGAATGTTTTTCACAAATATTTTCAGGTCTTTGACTGAATAAAATTGTAGTATTTGCAGAAACGCTTGACATGTCCAATCTTGCCACAATGCTGGGCAGTCAATGCTGACAAAGGAGTGTTGTCAGACAAAATTTGACCCTGAGCTACCTAAGGAACTTTTAGGACAGATGGCCAAAAGCTTGGTAAGTTTTAGGAAGTGCCTGGAAGGAGAGGCGAGAAAGAGAGGTAAAGGAGGTGATGAGGTTTCAGGAGGGATTTCGAGAGCTTAGGGTCTAGGTAGCTGGGAGCATGACATCTAATGTTGGAGGATAGACAAAAGGCCAGATGTGAAGCATTGTAGAGCTGCAGGAGATTACAGATTGAGAAATATGAGGCCAGAGAGAGGTTTAAAAACAAGATTTAGAATTTTAAAGTTGAATTTTCATAGAATCCTACAGTGCAGAAGGAGGCCATTCGACCATCGAGTCCACACCGACCGGAATCTCAACCAGGCCCTATCCCCACAACCCCATTCATTTATCCTAGCTAGTCCCCCTGACACTTAGGGGCAATTTAGCATGGCCAATCCACCAAACCCGCACATCTTTTGGCTGAATTGGGAACCAATATAAACCAGTGAGCATAATGAATGAGTGAAAGGGATGAGGTGCAAATTAGGATACGGTCAGCAGTGTTTTAGATGAGCTCAGGTTTATGATGAGTGAAAGATGGGAGGCTGATCAGGCTAGTGTTGGGATAGCTGAGTCGAGAGGTAACAAAAACATGAATGAGAGTTTCTTCAAGAAATAAGCTGAGGCAGTTGTATGTATAGTGGTGATGTTATGGAAGTGGAAATAAGTTATCTTGATGAAGGTGCAGGTATGTGGTTGGAATATTCAATGCAGTTCAACAAAATAATGACTCCAAATCTGACTTTCTGATTTTGAGTCATCTGTGTTCATTATTATTTATTTATTCATTTTCCAGTATTTCTTTCCAATTCTGCCGGGCTGGAGGTCTGCTTTCAGAAAATTAATGCTCAAGGAACTTGATTGTAGTTTAACCGGAGGAGACCAACAGTTGATAAAGTTATTGGACAGAATTTTACATCCCGCCCACCCCCATGGGAATTGGAGCCGGCGAGGGGCAGACCATGGAAAGGTCCGTTGACCTCGGGTGGGATTTTACAGTTTCGGGATGAGCGAGGCCATAAAATCCCACCCCTTGTATATTTCCAGGAATCTTCTGTTAGGCTGTGAACCCCTTTCCTCACATTTGCTCCACGAGTATTCTTTACTGCAAATATTCAAGCATTTTAACACTTCTTGCAAAAAGAAAACAATGTATGCCATATTGGAACAAAATTATTTGCACTGGAGTTCCTATTGATAGTAGAAACTGTTTAAAAAGTAACTTAATTTTACAACCGTAGACAAGTGTCCACTAAAATTATATATTTGATTGACAAATTACATTGATAATTAATGGAAGCTCCAGTAAATTCTGTAATACTCACATTATCTGTGGTCATTGGAAATGTTGAAGTGCACATGCCAGTGCATTGTTGGCTTAATTAGTAGCACTCTCACATCTGAAACAAATAAGTTATGGATTCAAGTCCAACTCCAGAAACATGATTGCACTTCATTGCAGTACTGTAGGAGTACTAAACTGTCAGAGCTGCCCTCTTTCAGATGAGATGTTAAACTGAGGCCTTGTCTGCCCTCTCAAGTAGACATAGAAACATAGAAACCCTACAGTGCAGAAGGAGGCCATTCGGCCCATCGAGTCTGCACCGACCACAATCCCACCCAGGCCCTCCCCCCACATATTTTACCCACTAATCCCTCTAACCTACGCATCCCAGGACTCTAAGGGACAATTTTTAACCTGGCCAATCAACCTAACCCGCACATCTTTGGACTGTGGGAGGAAACCGGAGCACCCGGAGGAAACCCACGCAGACACGAGGAGAATGTGCAAACTCCACACAGACAGTGACCCGAGCCGGGAATCGAACCCGGGATCCTGGAGCTGTGAAGCAACAGTGCTAACCACTGTGCTACCGTGCATAGATAATCGTTTGGACAAATCTGAAAATAGGAGTGTTCTCCCTATGTTGCTGCCAGCACTTATCCTTCGGCAGTCCCTCAGCATCGAAGGTGAGTTGCTTGCTCTCTGGTTTGATGGGTCTCAGATGACTGACTATGTGCAATCTGCAAACTCTGTCACATACAGGGGAGGTGGTTCATGGAGGGTCAAGTGGATGAGTTGTCAGGAGGTTCGTGTGCTCGCTCTGACATCTTGACTTTATCTCTGCATGTACATGACAAAATCTCTCGATGTGTTTGGTGCCTTCCCAAAGAAACTTTTCTCCATTTTGTTTGGTCACAAGCCAGGATCTCCCATGAGTCGGCTGGGATGTTTGACCTCCTCAGGGATGTTTTGAGGTCATCCATAAAATGTTTCCATTGTCCTCCTGCGACTCTGCTGCCAAGTTCCGAGTAGTGTATTTATCCCTAAACCAACACCTAAAATAGTTGATTTTGGCATTTATCGCATTGTTATTTATGCGACCTTGCCATGGACAGAATTGTTGCTTTGTTTCCTATAATGTAACAGTGTCTACATGTGCAAAGCACTGAACTGTTTATAAAGTGCCATGGAAAAGATGATATATAAATGCAAGCCTTTCTTTCTCACCAGTGTTGGCTGTGGGATAATGTTGTGCAAGAACCACAGAGCTCTTTTATCATGCGGATTCTCAACCAGCAGAATTTGCTGACATATCCAATGTTTGTTGGTGGGAAAATCAGTGCGGCAAGTGTGTGAACATAAAAACTCTGCTTAACCTCATTAAATCAAGCAAAATTCAGAATTCTTTTGAAAGGCCTTTTATTTGAGACATGAGGTGGAATTCTCCCGTCCTGCTCGGCAATCGTAGTGGGTGGGACAGAAAATTCAGGAGACTGTGCATACCTCGGGTGGGGATTTTCGGTCTCGGGGCGAGCGTGGCCAGAAAATCCCACCCTAGGCGTCAACAAGTCGATTATTTGCAGCTAATGTTCAATTGCTGTACATCAATTTGTTTGAATAATTTATCAGGGAACACCATTGAAACAGACAATAAAATGCATTCAAGAGGTAATTAGGTGCTCTTCGATTAACGTTGTCCACTCGGACTTTGATGCTTGCAAAACTTGTGGCCAAACTCTTGTAAACAAACTTCTGTCACCTTCCCTTTTACATCAATAGTGTCCTATTCCTTTCAAGTGTTCATTCCAACAGATCTATTACATGAAGGTTGAACAAATTTGGATGGTGTCACATGACCCCAGCTTTCCACATTTCAACCTTCATTGGCAGCCATGCAGTGCCGTCCATCACTCATGCACCTCAACTGTTTTGTGAAAACTACCAACAACCAAATGAACAAAACTAAATTCTGCAGTCAGCATCCCTTGTATAACTAGATCCCCTAAGAAAATGTTGAGACCAATCAGACCACTGTCCTTCAGAAACCCGGCCCTTCTTTCACCACAGCTCTCAGAACGAGCCGCAGCTTTACATGGTGATGCCACAACTCAAGTACTGTGCGCAGTTCTGGTCCCTGTATTACAGGAACGATGTAATTGCTCTGGAGAGAGTGCAGAGGAGGGTTACAAGAATGTTGATGTGGAGATGCCAGTGTTGGACTGGGGTAAACACAGCAAGAAGTTTAACAACACCAGGTTAAAGTCCAACAGGTTTATTTGGTAGCAAAAGCCACACAAGCTTTCGGAGCCTTAAGCCCCTTCTTCAGGTGAGCGGGAATTCTGTTCACAAACAGGGCATATAAAGACACAAACTCAATTTACAGAATAATGGTTGGAATGCGAATACTTACAGCTAATCAAGTCTTTAAGATACAAACAATGTGAGTGGAGAGAGCATCAAGACAGGCTAAAGAGATGTGTATTGTCTCCAGACAGGACAGCCAGTGAGACTCTGCAGGTCCACGCAAGTCGTGGGGGTTACAGACAGTGTGACATGAACTTAAGATCCCAGTTGAGGCCGTCCTCATGTGTGCGGAACTTGGCTATCAGTCCCTGCTCAGCGACTCTGCGCTGTCGTGTGTCATGAAGGCCGCCTTGGAGAACGCTTATCCGAAGATCAGAGGCCGAATGCCCGTGACCGCTGAAGTGTTCCCCAACAGGAAGAGAACACTCTTGCCTGGTGATTGTCGAGCGGTGTTCATTCATCTGTTGTCGTAGCGTCTGCATGGTCTCCCCAATGTACCATGCCTGGGGACATCCTTTCTTGCAGCGTATCAGGTGGACGACGTTGGCTGAGTTGCAAGTGTATGTACCATGTACTTGGTAGATGGTGTTCTCACATGAGATGATGGCATCCGTATCGGCACGTCTTGGAGAGGTTGCTGTGGCAGGGTTCTATGGTGTCGTGGTCACTGTTCTCCTGAAGGCTGGGTAGTTTGCTGCGGACAATGGTCTGTTTGAGGTTGTGCGGTTGTTTGAAGGCAAGAATTGGGGGTGTGGGGATGGCCTTGGCGAGATGTTCATGCTGAAGGCTCCGGAGAAGATGTCATAGCTTCTCCGCTCCGGGGAAGTACTGGACGACGAAGGGTACTCTGTCCGCTGTGTCCCGTGTTTGTCTTCTGAGGAGGTCGATGCGGTTTTTCGCTGTGGCGTGTCGGAACTGTCGATCGATGAGTCAAGCGCCATATCCTGTTCTTATGAGGGCATCTTTCAGCGTCTGGAGGTGTCTGTTGCGATCCTCCTCATCTGAGCAGATCCTGTGTATACGGAGGGCTTGACCGTAGGGGATGGCTTCTTTAACGTGTTTAGGGTGGAAGCTGGAGAAGTGGAGCATCGTGAGGTTATCTGTGGGCTTGCGGTACAGTGAAGTGCTGAGGTGACCGTCCTTGATGGAGATACGTGTGTCCAAGAATGCAACCGATTCTGGAGAGTAGTCCATGTTGAGTCTGATGGTGGGATGAAACTTGTTGATGTCATCATATAGTTGTTTCAGTGATTGTTCACCATGAGTCCAAAGGAAGAAAATGTCATTGATGTATCTAACCAGACCAGGTGTTAGATTTGGAGGTAGGGGAGCACTTTGGTGATAGTGACCACAATTCGGTTACGTTTACTTTAGCAATGGAAAGGAATAGGTATATACCGAAGGGCATGAGTTATAGCTGGGGGAAAGCAAATTATGATGTGATTAGGAGAGATTTAGGATGCACAGGTTGGGGAAGGAAACTGCAGGGGATGGGCACAATTGAAATGTGGAACTTGTTCAAGGAACAGCTACAGGGTGTCCTTGATAAGTATGTACCTGTCAGGCAGGGAGGAAATGGTCGAGTGAGGGAACTGTGGTTTACTAAAGAAGTTGAATCTCTTGTGAAGAGGAAGAAGGCACTTATGTAAAGATGGGACATGAAGGCTCAGTTAGGGTGCTTGAGAGTTACAAGTTAGCCAGGAAGGACCTAAAGAGAAAGTTAAGAAGAGCCAGGAGGGGACATGAGAAATCTTTGGCAGGTAGGATCAAGGAAAACCCTAAAGCTTTCCACAGGCATGTCAGGAATAAAAGAATGGCGAGGGTAAGATTAGGGCCAGTCAAGGATAGCAGTGGGAAGTTGTGGTGGAGCCTGAAGAGATAGGAGAGGCGCTAAATGAATATTTCTCATCAGTATTCACGCAGGAAAAAGACAATGTTGTCGAGGAGAATACTGAGATACAGGCAATTAGACGAGACGGGATTGAGGTTAATAAGGAGGAGGTATTAGCAATTCTGGAAAGTGTGAAAATAGATAAGTCCCCTGGGCCGGATGGGATTTATTCCAGGATTCTCTGGGAGGCTAGGGAGGAGATTGCAGAGCCTTTGGCTTTGATCTTTAGGTCGTCATTGGCTACAGGAATAGTGCCAGAAGACTGGAGGATAGCGAATGTTGTCCCCTTGTTCAAGAAGGGAAGTAGAGACAAACCTGGTAATTATAGACCAGTGAGCCTTACTTCTGTTGTGGGCAAAGTTTTGGAAAGGATTATAAGAGATAGGATTTATAATCATTTAGAAAGGAATAATTTGATTAGGGATAGTCAACACGGTTTTGTGAAGGGTAGGTCGTGCCTCACAAACCTTATTGAGTTCTTTGAGAAGGTGACCAAAGAGGTGGATGAGGGTAAAGTAGTTGACGTGGTGTATATGGATTTCAGTAAAGCGTTTGATAAGGTTCCCCACGGTAAGCTATTGCAGAAGATACGGAGGCATGGGATTGAGGGTGATTTAGCGGTTTGGATCAGGAATTGGCTAGCTCTAAGGAGACAGAGGGTGGTGGTTGATGGGAAATGTTCATCCTGGAGTTCAGTTCCTAGTGGTGTACCGCAAGGATCTGTTTTCGGGCCACTGCTGTTTGTCATTTTTATAAATGACCTGGATGAGGGCGGAGAAGGATGGGTTAGTAAATTTGCGGATGACACTAAAGTCGGTGGAGTTGTGGACAGTGCGGAAGGTTGTTGCAGGTTACAGAGGGACATAGATAAGCTGCAGTGCTGGGCTGAGAGGTGGCAAATGAAGTTCAATGCGGAAAAGTGTGAGGTGATTCACTTTGGAATGAGTAACAGGATTACAGAGTACTGGGCTAATGGTAAGATACTTGGTAGTGTGGATGAACAGAGAGATCTCGGTGTCCATGTGCATAGATCCCTGAAAGTTGGCACCCAGGTTGATAGGGTTGTTAAGAAGGCGTACGGAGTGTTAGCTTTTATTGGTAGAGGGATTGAGTTTCGGAGCCAGGAGGTCATGTTGCAGCTGTACAAAACTCTGGTGCGGCCGCACTTGGAGTATTGCGTACAGTTCTGGTCACCGCATTATAGGAAGGATGTGGGTGCATTGGAAAGGGTGCAGAGGAGATTTACTAGGATGTTGCCTGGTATGGTGGGAAGGTCTTATGAGGAAAGGCTGAGGGACTTGAGGTTGTTTTTGTTAGAGAGAAGAAGGTTAAGAGGTGACTTAATAGAGGCATACAAGATGATCAGAGGATTAGATAGGGTGGATAGTGAGAGCCTTTATCCTCGGATGGTGATAGCTAGCACAAGGGGACATAGCTTTAAATTGAGGGGTGATAGATGTGGGACAGATGTCAGAGGTAGGTTCTTCACTCAGAGAGTGGTAAGGGCGTGGAATGCCATGCCTGCAGCAGTAGTGGACTCGCCAACATTAAGGGCATTTAAATGGTCATTGGATAAACATATCGATAATATTGGAATAGTGTAGGTTAGATGGGCTTTAGATTGGTTTCACTGGTCGGCGTAACATCGAGGGCCGAAGGGCCTGTACTGCGCTTTTATGTTCTATGTTCTAGTGTATAGCATCGGTTGAAGGTCCTGTGTGGTGAAGAAGTCTTGTTCGAACCTGTGCATGAAGATGTTGGCATATTGAGGTGCGAATTTGGTCCCCATGACTGTTCCGTGTGTCTGGATGAAGAACTGGTTGTTGAAGGTGAAGACATTGTGATCCAGGATGAAGTGGATGAGTTGTAAAATTGCATCTGGAGATTGGCAGTTGTCGGCGTTGAGTACTGAGGCAGTTGCAGCAATGCCATCATCGTGGGGGATGCTGGTGTAGAGTGCCGAGACATCCATTGTGACGAGGAGTGCTCCTGGTTCAACTGCTCCATGTGTGCTGAGGTTCTGTAGGAAGTCCGTCGTGTCGCGACAAAAGCTGGGGGTTCTTTGTACAATGGGTTTCAGGATGCCCTCGACATAGCCGGAGAGGTTCTCGCACAGGGTCCCACTGCCCGATACAATGGGATGGCCGGGTATGTTTGCCTTGTGTATCTTCAGAAGGCAGTAGAGATCTCCAACGCGGGGAGTACGTGGGATGAGAACATGGAGGGTGTTCTGAAGGTCCGGATCAAAGGTCTTGATCAGTCTGTTGAGTTGACGGGTGTGTTCTTTGGCCAGATCTGCACAGGTTCGAACAAGACCTCTTCACCGCACAGAACCTTCAACTGATGTTATACACTAGATACATCGATGACATTTTCTTCCTTTGGACTCATGGTGAACAATCACTGAAACAACTATATGATGACATCAACAAATTCCATCCCACCATCAGACTCACCATGGACTACTCTCCGGAATCGATTGCATTCTTGCACACACGCATCTCCATCAAGGACGGTCACCTCAGCACTTCACTGTACCGCAAGCCCACAGATAACCTCATGATGCTCCACTCTCCAGTTTCCACCCTAAACACGTTAAAGAAGCCATCCCCTACGGACAAGCCCTCCGTATACACAGGATCTGCTCAGAAGAGGAGGATTGGAACAGACACCTCCAGACGCTGAAAGATGTCCTCATAAGAACAGGATATGGTGCTCAACTCATCGATCGACAATTCTGACGTGCCACAGCGAAAAACCGCATTGACCTGCTCAGAAGACAAACACGGGACACAGCGGACAGAGTACCCTTCGTCGTCCAGTACTTCCCCGGAGCGGAGAAGCTACGACATCTTCTCCGGAGCCTTCAACATGTCATTGATGAAGACGAACATCTCGCCAAGGCCATCCCCACACCCCCACTGCTTGCCTTCAAACAACCGCACAACCTCAAACAGACCATTGTCCGCAGCAAACTACCCGGCCTTCAGGAGAACAGTGACCACGGCACCACATAACGCTGCCACAGCAACCTATGCAAGACGTGCCGGATCATCGACACGGATGCCATCATCTCACGTGAGAACATCATCCACCAGCTACACGGTACATAAAGTTGCAACTCGGCCAACATTGTCGACCTGATACGCTGCAGGAAAGGATGCCCCGAAGCATGGTACATTGAAGAAACCATGCAGACACTATGACAACGGATGAATGAACACCGCTCGACAATCACCAGGCAAGAGTGTTCTCTTCCTGTTGGGGAAAACTTCAGCGGTCACAGGCATTCGGCCTCTGATCTTTGGGCAAGCGTTCTCCAAGGCTCCTTCATGACACACGACAGCGCAGAGTCGCTGAGCAGAGACTGATAGCCAAGTTCTGCACACACGAGGACGGCCTCAACCGGGATCTTGGGTTCACGTCACACTGTCTGTAACCCCCATGACTTGCCTGGGCTTGTAAAATCTCACTAACTGTCCTGGCTGGAGACAATATGCATCTGAAGGAGCAGCGCTCCGAAAGCTAGTGGCTAGTGCTACCAAATAAACCTGTTGGACTTTAACCTGGTGTTTTGAGACTTCTTACTATCCTAGGGTTGGCATGGACAAGATGGGTTGAATGGCCTCCTTCTGTGATGTAACTTTTCTATGGTTCTATTTATTCACAGAGGCACCTGGAGAGAACAGGAACAATGAAGGTAACAAAGGTGAACTGCTTTTCTCGAAACCCAACAACTGATAAATATAGTCACAGTCTGACTGATACATGATTCCTGTCTAACAGCAGTTGATTCTTCCTTGCTCAATGAGGAACAGAATACAAATCGCAGTCTAGCGAGTGACACCCATACTCATACCCATCCCTGCAACTTTAATATAACTCAGCATTGCATGGCTCTAAAAATGAACGGCATCAATTTGCCACACGTTTTGAGTGGCAAGTGTACTGGACAACATTGGGTTAGCTTTCTTTCAGAGAAGGAACAGATTGAAAGGTGTGGTGAGAAGAGAAAGGGGTGGCCAAAAGGCTTTTCTGATTTAAAAAAATTGTTATGTATTAATTTGATCCCAGCTGGAGGTGGGATGAGCAATAATCTGAATAAATGAAAAAACATATATGCACAAGGTGAGAATGTGATATAGAAAAGTTTCCCTTTCAAGATTAAGATTGAAGCTGATTAATGTTGAAATGACCGACATATCAAATGAAGCCTCGGTGAGTCTTTCATTAAGGTTCATCTAATTTCTGCTGGTTGGAATATGTTGCAGAAAATAAAGCTTTAAAACCATTTGTTAAGGTCACAGAAGAGCTGGCAGGGAGTTTTACTGCACTGAATCAAGCCTCTGCCAATATTCAAGTCTACAAATTGTGAGGCAAATGTAATTTTTCTTGCCAAAAATGACTTCATTTATTCACATGGAAGAATCGGAATATGATTTTCCAAACCCTCTTAGAACGGCACCATAATTCTGCACAAACATTTTAGAAATAGGACAGAGCAGTTTCTTAATGAAGTTTAGGGGATATAAAGATCAATATTCTCTGGCACCTTTATCCAAAGGCATCGTGGGGCTTGCTGTTCCCGTGTGACAGAGACTGGGGTTAGCCTGGAATCTGAGACACAGTATTATGTCGTGGTCCTATTTCATGCTGGGTAGAGAAGGAGAACAGTGAGCTGGAGGCAAAGCACGACAAGAGAGCCTGAACAGTGGAGCACGGCAGTACTGGAAGGATAACCAGTGGTGAGGAGTAGGGATGGAGCACAGCGAAAAACTTCAAAATTAAAACAGCGGACTCCCAAGACAAGTAAAGGCTGGAATGTTTGAAGGCAGCCGTTCAGGGAGAATTATTTTATTCCTGTATCTGACTTATGTAAAATGCATAAACCAGGAGGATTTCATTTTAGATTTTTCCAATTAAAATGGGTGGCTATAAAGCACTTGACTTTCATCTGATCTAAAATCGCTGGCCAGTCACAAAGCCCATCACATTACGGGGGTGAACTGCACGATTGCCAACTCAGTTTCCACTCCTGATTTTCTGTTGTGTGGAAAAGAAGATTGGGCAAACGGTAAAATGGGCTGCAGAATGGGCTGCCAATTCACTGCTCCACTGAACAAGAAGAATTTCAATGCTGTGTTTGTAAATGCATCTTTCGGTAGAAGGTGGTAGATTAACACAGGCATCCTTGCGGTCACTGTTCATTAACATGGTACAGCAGCCTTTGTCAGTTAAATTCTCACTTAACCCTCTTCACCCAGCAGGCAAGACTCAAGTACACAAATCTGACTTGGGACGTCTGCAACGATAAAACTCCTTGGAGCCATTGCTAGCACGCACTTGCAAACTTTTACGGATTATTGTTGAGAATTCTGAAATTTATGAAGTTATAAATATTATTTATGGGACTTTATATTCAGCTGGGACAGGAACCAGGATAATGGTTGAAACATGCTTGAAAAATAATATGCCTAGTGCTATCAGGTTGATACCTTGAAAAATATTTGAGTGATTGAATTGGTCCTGACTTGTAGTTTTTCATACTTGTATTTGAGCCAGTCAGTATTGTTGACCTAACATATTGTAGCTATGTTTGTCAATATGAAGAGCATGATCAGTGATTCAGGGACAGTGCCTGGACAGTGCCGGGGTGTAGTGCGAGGGAGCAGTGCCTGCATAATGCCAGAGGGGAGTTCCTGGGCAATGCTAGGGGCAATGGGTAATGTGAGGGAGCTAAATGGGATATAGTCAGATCAGGTCCAGCAGCTCAAACCTGAGCAGGAATGAAGCGCTGTGGGCCATCAACAGCAGCAGTACTGTATTTAACCACAATCTGTAACCTCATGGCCTAGCATGTCCCCCACTCGACCATCACCATCAACCCAAAGGATCAACCCAGGTTCAATGAAGAGTGCAGGAGGGCAACTCACCAAGGCTCCTTCGATGGCACTTTCCAACTGGCGATCTCTACCACTTAGAAGGACAAGGGCAGCAGACCAATGGGGACAGCACCACCTGCAAATACCCCACCAATCTACTTTCTGCCCTGACTTGGAAATATATCATGATGTGGAGATGCTGGCGTTGGACTGGGGTAAACACAGTAAGAAGTTTAACAACACCAGGTTAAAGTCCAACAGGTTTATTTGGTAGCAAAAGCTAGTGGCTTTTGCTACCAAATAAACCTGTTGGACTTTAACCTGGTGTTGTTAAACTTCTTACTTGGAAATATATCGCCATTCCTTTACTGGATCAAAATCCTGAAACTCCCTTCCTAACAGCATTGTGTGGGGGTACCTACACCACACGGACTGCAGTGACTCAAGAAGGCAGATACAAGACCTTCTCAATGGCAATTAGGGATGGACAACAAATACTGACCTTGCCAGCAATGCCCCCATCCCAAGAACAGAATTAACAAAGCTATGAAATTAGGTTTACTGGTTTTCTTTGAATCACTGCAAGGTATATTTTTGACTTAAAATTAATTTTAGCTGCAGTGTGCTAAATGAGGGCTCAAGGTTTTTTCCTCTTTATTAACACTCTTGCAGGAACGCACCATTTCACAGTGTGCGTTTTGAAAGATAGGTTGCTATATAATTAAGACCCAGCCAATCAGAAGACACCTGCGATACTGCTAAGTCGCTTGCTAAGCTGCTATCATCGCACTTCATGAGCTCTAAGCTGCAAATTGTTACTGTGTGAGGTACATGTTAATGCTGCTTTTTGTTCTGATTGATTGAAATAAAGTGTGTTTGGGGGGGTGGGGGGGGGAAAGTGTTACATTGATAGCAGTTGCATATTGTTAACTGCCCACTCAATGGCCCCTAGAGGGAGTAAGCAGATTGTCACCAGTACATTTCAGGACTGTTTCTTACCTTACTTTGTAATTCTTTGATGGAATATTCTGGAAGGTGTAAAAATAAAATCAGCTCATTCTTGCCGCACTAATTTCAGTCTTTATTTTGGACGTAAGGGCAAGCAAGATACCCAGAAGGCAGAACTCTCAGTAAAGGGAAATATCTTGGGTAAAATATTTTCCACTTCGTCCCTGCCAGCATGGCAGGCCAATTTTGAGGTCAGGAATTCATTTTCCTAATGCGCAGGCTTGCCAAGGCTCTTTCCCAGATCCTCGGCATTAGCATCCCATCTCCAGGCACCCTGATTAGTCAAGGAAAACAGGTGGGATCAAACATCTTCGCCATCAGAAATGAAGTTACCGTACAGGATGGACTGATACTGTGTGGCCAATGATTTGTCATCCATACTTCTCTTCAGAGCTACAACATCCAACCACTTCACCAGTGGCACCCTGGGTTGGAAGCAAATAGATACAGAGCCAAGGAATCACTATACTGGCCCTCTATGTGCAGCAACATGGAGAGGAAGTTCCCAGAGTGCACCATTGTTATGTTGTAACTGTTATGGCGTCGTCAAGAGATTTCAGGCTTTGTTAGGAACAAGGAAGGTATTTACTGATAATGCAAAACTATGGTACAGGAGGACTTCACAGCAGGAGGCTGCCTTGGGGTGCAACCCCAATTCTTACACACTTACAACATGGTTCCAAAAGTAAAACTACCTAAGACAGAGAACTCCACCCTCTCTGGTGAGATCACTCACTCTCAGTTTTCATTGGTCCCTCAAGTCAGGTGACTCACCTCTGCTGTACTGTCTTAAAGAGACAGACACCATGTGCACAACAGCCATGCAATACACTCAAGCCGCAATGAACTAAAGAGATGCTGCGCCTACGTGAGGTCCTGGACCTCCCATGATCATTCACAGCAGCTGACATCTTCTAATTGAATGGGAAACAACATTTAGTCTTCATTGATTCATATTCCAGGTGGGAACTTGACTACCTGCCAGATATGATGAGTAACACCGTCATCATCAAGCTCAAGAGACACTTTGCCACGCACAACATCCCTTAAAGACTCATGACGGACAACTTTCAGCAATTCATCTCCACTAAATTTGGAAATTTTGCACACACATGGGACTTGGAAAATACCATGAGCAGTCCCCTATACCCATTTCAAACGGCCTGGCAGAATGAGTGGTACATTTAACTCAGCAGCTTCTACAGAAATGTCCTCGGGATCACACAGATTACAATGCTGCACTCCTCAGCCTGCGAAACAGGCCACAACAGGCCTGTCCTTGTTAGCACAATGACTAATTACAGGCACCAAGACCACAATTTCCACTGTCAAGGCTCTTTTGCAACCAATGTGAGTGGTGCCCTCATGGAATGCGATTAACTACACTATGCTCACAATGCACACAGGCTCAGCCCTCTAACACCTGGTCAAATGGTCAAGATACAGACCATAAGTGGCCATGGCGGTAGCACTCAGCTATGCCCTACTGCTGAAGTGTTATGAGGTTGCTTTGGATAGTCGCCACTATGTATGAAACCTCTGTCACCTCCTACAAGTATCGGTACCAGCATCAGCAGATGCCACAGTGTCCCAGCCATTCATCCAGGCTACAACACAGGCCTCCTACATTAATTGAAATGGAAGCTCTTCCAGAGGGCTACGCAACACGCCCTGCACCGACCGGGCACACCAATGGAGCATCCCAGGTAGTACACGCTGCAGACACCAACCCAAGAATGTCTACAGCAAAGTCAACTGGCACAATCACATGCTCAGGGTATATGACCAAACCAAACACAAGGTTCCAGGACTAGTAATGAACTAGGGGGTGGGGGAGGTGAGGAGATGCACTGGGCTATGCCCAGTTGTAACTTCCTAATCCATGTTTCACCTTATGTTATGTCTTGTTAGCCTGTTCAATCTGTATGTTATAAAACAGTTTTGCACACAGTTACTATTTGTGCGCACTGTTACATCTCGGTACTACCAGTTATCACAACTTAAATGGGGAAGATGTAGACTAGGTGGTCATGTGCTGATGCAGTTACTAAGAGGTCACGTGACGGAAGTGCGAGAGTTCGCCCTGGGACCGCAGATAGAATATAGGCATGCAAGAGCTGCTCAGAATAATGAATAAACTATTGTTTCTTATAAGTCCTTGGTTGCCAGTCTTTGGTACCCAGCACTAATGCAGAATAAATAGTGGGAATCTGTAATTCTCCATTTTGTAAACTATTTCTCTTGCATATAGACAGTAAAATTGCTGCTATATTTTTTTGTGGTTAACCTACACGTCACAGCGAGCATCTAGTCTGTCTTTAAATTTACCTGATGTACGTTAAAAGTACAACTGAATTTCCAAGAAATGTTATGCTTTAAACAGGATGGGTTACATTTAAATCATGGTATCTTTAAACAGCATGACAGCAGTGACCAATGTGCCAAAATATTATTAAATGGGTCTGAACTTCCTTGGAGTGGCAGTCAGCGTCGGATTGCCACTTTGCCCTGAGTATCTTACCCAAAATCATGTCTTGTACGACCTTCCAGCACAGGCCGGATGTGTGGACAGTGCAGCATGCCCCCAGAGCCTGGTGTTGAACACAGTTCAGTCAGATGCAAAGAGGCTACACTACACTACACTATTTTACTGTACTCGCTGGGTCAGCTACATTCCAATGTTCTTTCTTTCCTGGCAAAGGTCCAGAATGTTTTCAAACTAGATAATTAGTTGTACACATTTATAAACAAGCTTTTACCTTCTACAACAGTTTTCTGTAAATTAAGCTCTTCACCACAACAAAAATCTGGCACTCAGTATTTTCTGCTGAGGTTGCCACAGTCAAATGCTGGGGGCCATTTAAATATGAGGCAACGACCTCATTCCAAGTCCTAGCCAGCATGCTCTGTCCCTGGATGTCCTTTAGTTTCTAATTGGTCATGCTTCTTTTAATTCATTCTTGGGATGCAGAATCCACTGGCTAGGCCAGCATTTATTGCCTCTTCCTAATTGCCCTTGGGAAGGTGGTGGTTAGCTGCCTTCTTGAACTGCTGCAGTCCCTGTATTGTACGTACACCCACAATGCTGTTAGCAAGTGAGTTCCAATATCTTGACCCAGTGACAGAGAAGGAACGGCAATATATTTCCAAGTCAGAATGGTGGAGACTTGGTGAGTTCCTGCAGTGAATTGTTTAGATGGTACACACTGCTGTCACTGTGCGTCAGTGGTGGAGGTCATGAACGTTTACAGAAGGGGTACCAATCAACTTGGCTGCTTTATTCTGGATGGTGTCAAGCTTCTTGAGTGTTGGAGCTGCAATCATCGAGGCAAGTGGAGAGTATTTCATCACACTCCTTACATTTGCCCTGTAGATGGTGGACAGGCTTTGGGAAGTCAGGAGATGAGTTATTCACTGCCTTTGACCTGTATTTGTAGCCGTCGGGCCTATACCGCGATCTGCACCCGATTCCGAGCAGATCGCGGCTTTACCGACACCCGATTCGGGCGCGGGTCCGGCGCGCGCCCGAATCGGGCAGCCCGACAATTTAAATGCATTTGCATGCATTTAAATCAACTTAATGAACGCCCAACTCTACTGCCAAATCCCACTTTACCATCTTCTGGCCCGATCCACGTCCGTGCTGTTACCGACCTGCAACATAAAAGTCTGAAGTTGCCGCTGCAGCCTCCGAAGAGCGGGGTCAGAGACTGCAACAGCTCTCTGACCCAGGTCATCCTCTGGTCGGAGCGGGAAGGGGGTGGGAGGAGGAGAGGGAGTGTGACGTCTCATCCCCGGGGGTGGGGGAGGAGAGGGGGTGTGACGTACCATCCCCTGGGGGGGTGGGGGGGGGATAGAGGGGGTGTGACGTACCATCCCCTGGGGGGGGAGGAGAGGGGTGACCGATCATACCCTGGGGGTGGGGGGGGGGAAGGAGAGGAGGTGTGACGTATCATCCTCTGGTCGGGGGGGTTCCGCTGCCTGTCTGGCGGCCGATCCCTCCTGGCTCCATCACTGCTACACCACCAGCCGCAGATTACTCTTCCCTGCAGGTACGAGAGAGCGGGAGAGATGGCTGTGGCTGGTAGTGTACCAGTGATGGTGCCAGGAGGGATCGGCCGCAGACAGGCAGCGGAACCCCCCCAACCAGAGGATGAGACATCACTCCCCCCGCCCCCCCCAGGGGATGATACGTCACACCCCCTGTCCTCCCCCCCACCCCCCCAGGGGATGATATGTCACACCCCCTCTCCAACCCCCCCCCCCCCCCCCCCCCAGGGGATGATTGGTCACACCCCCTCCCCACCCCCCCACCACCCCCTGACCAGAGGATGCACGTCAGAGATCCGCTCTCTCCACTTTCTGCTTTTTTTTTCGCGCCTGGGCGCACTGTCAGATTTTTTTCGAACTGCGCATGCGCAGTTCAGAGCTCCGATCGGTCCGCCAGCGCTAAGCCCCGAACACAGTGCGGATCGGGCCGGAGCCGGCAAAACGCGTATGGGCGCGCTGCAAAGAGGATTCCAGGCACGGATCTATTTGATACCCAGATCCAGCACTAAGACTCAAAATGGTAAAGTTCCCCCCATGGTGTTTATATGGCTACTCCAGTTCAGTTTTTGGTTAATGATAACCCAGGATGTTGATAGTAGAGAATTCAGCAATGGAAATACCATTGAATTTCAAGGGGTGATGGTTAGATTCTCTCTTGTTAGAGATGGTGATTGCTTTGTACTTGTGTGACATGAATGATATGTATCACTTTTCAGCCCAAGTCTGGATATTGTTCAGGTCCTGTTGCATGTGGGCATGGAATGCTTCAGTGACTGGGGAGTTGTAAATGGTCAAAAAATCCCACTTCTGACCTTCTGATGGAGGGAAGGTCATTGATGAAGCAGCTGAAGATGGTTGGACCTAGGACACTACACCGAGGAACACCTGTAATGATGCCCTGGAGCTGAGATGATTGACCTCCAACAACCACAGCCATCTTCCTTTACTAGGACGGCACAGTGGCACAGTGGTTAGCACTGCTGCCTCACAGCGCTAGGGACCCAGATCGATTCCAGCCTTAGATGACTATCTGTGTATGTTTTCCCCGTGTCTACATAGGTTTCCTCCAGGTGCTCTAGTTTCCTCCCACACTCCAAAGGTGTGCAGATTAGGTGGATTGGCCACGCTAAATTGCCCTTTAATGTCCCACGATGTGTAGGCTAGGGGGATTGGTGCGGTTAATATGTGAGGTTATGGGGTTAGGGTCTGGGTGGTATGCTGTCGGAGAGTCGGTGCAGACTCGATGGACTGAATAAGACCATAAAATATAAGACCATAAGATATAGGAGCAGAAGTAGGCCATCCGGCCCATCGAGTCTGCTCCACCATTCAAACAAGGCTGATATTTTTCTCATCCCCATTCTCCTGCCTTTCCCCCATAACCCTTGACTCCCTTATTAATCACAAACCTATTCATCTCTGTCTTAAAGACACTCAATGACGTGGCCTCCACAGCCTTCTGCGGCAAAGAGTTCCACAGATTCGCCACTCTCTGGCTGAAGAAATTCCTCCTCATCTCTGTTTTAAAGGATCGTCCCTTTAGCCTGAGGTTGTGCCCTCTGGTTCTAGTTTTTCCTACGAGTGGAAACATCCTCTCCATGTCCACTCTATCTAGGTCTCGCAGTATCCTGTAAGTTTCAATAAATTTCAATAAAATATAGGAGCAGAATTAGGCCAAATGGCCCATCGAGTCTGCTCTGCTATTCGATCATGGCTGATACATGTCGCAAACCCATTCTCCCACCTTTTCCTCGTAACCTTTAATCCCCTTACCAATCAAGAACATAACTCTCTCTGTCTTAAATATGCTCAATGACCTGGCCTCCACAGCCTTCTGTGGCAATAAATTCCATAGATTCACTACCTTCACTACCTTCTGGCTGAAGAAATTCCTTTTCATCTCAGTTCTAAAGGGTCATCCCTTTATTCTGAGGCTGTTCCCACAGATCCTAGTCTCTCCTACTAATGGAAACATCTTCTCCACATCCACTCTATCTAGGCTTTTCAATATTCTGTAAATTTTAATGTGATCCCCCCTCATCCTTCTAAACTCCATTGAGTACAGACCCAGGGTCCTCAAACACTCTTCAAATGTCAAGCCTTTCATTCCCGGGATCATTTTCATAGCCTCATCTGGACCCTCTCCAAGGCCAGCACATCCTTCCTTAGATATGGGGCCCAAAATTTCTCACAATACTCTAAATGTGGTCTGACCAGAGCCATATAAAGCCTCAGCAGTACATCCCTGTTTTTGTATTCTAGTCCTCTCAAAATGAATGCTAACGTTGCATTTGCCTTCCTAACTACCAACTCAACCTACAAGTAAACCTTAAGAGACTCCTGAACTAGGACTCCCAAGTCTCTTTGTGCCTCCTGCACTGTAGGGATTCTAAGCTTAGGACAAGGGAATGTAACCACAGAACCAGTCATTCTGAAGAAATGTTAGCAAACAGTTCTTCACGGAATGGGTGATGGAAGAAACCATAGCTGCCAATTAATAGTTTAAAATCTGTGACTGATAAATTTTTGCTAGCCACAGATATTAAGGGATTATGGAGCCAAGGCAGATGGATGAAGTTAAGCCATAGCCCTAGATCTAACATGATTTTATTGAATGGCAGAACGGACTTAGGGGTCTGAATGCCTACTCTTGTTTCTACGTTCCTTTAATAAAAGACTGGGGTCGGGATGTTATGGCCATTCATGCCGGCAGGATTTTCCCATCCCGTTGCAGCGAACGGAGAATTGGCTCGGTGCCAAATTCTCCAACTTCGCTGCATTAGGAGCGTGGCCTGAACAGCCGGTAAGATCGCGCCCTGAGAGTTTAAGGGGAGGCAGCGGTGTAGTGGTATTTGTTACTGGATTAGTAATCCAGAGACCCAGAATAATACTGTGGGGACCTGGGTTTGAATAACACCAGGGCAGGTGATGAAATTTGAATTCAATAAAAATCTGGAATTGAAAGCCTAATGATGAACCATGTTGTAAAAAGCCATCTGGTTCACTAATGTTCTTTAGGGAAGGAAGGAAATCTGCCATCCTTACCTGGTCTGGTCTACATGTGACTTCAGAGCCACAGCAATGTAGTTGATTTTTAAATGGCTTCAGGGATGGGCAGTAAATGCAGATCCAGACAACGACGCCCACTTCTCATGAACGAATAATAAAAACACCAAAGAACCTCATAGCTCAGAAAACTGGGAATTCAGAAGATAAGGAGTATTATCTTTGAAGGGAAATTACAATAGTTACCAATGATGAAAGAAGAAAGTCAAGCATTTTCTTCAAAACATGATCCCAGAAAGGCTACAAATCCTGGTGGTTTTGGTGTTTAAGTTCTCAAGGCTCCATTTTAGGATCAAGCTGCAGCCAGTGTCTCTCAAACCTTCCAGTCAACAAAGGGGTTCCATTTAAATACAAGGCAGCAAATAAAAATCTTTCAATAAATCTAAATGCTTTAGAAAATCTTCTTCATGCACCTTTGCAGGAGCCAGGAATAGATAACTAAGTTAAAGTATCTTTGGGATCTATAGATTAAACCATCCATTAAATTAAGAGCGTAACAATAAAAGTATTATTGGAGTTTTAACATTAGTTTGTCCTTGAGTTCAGAAACGTTTGTACCCTTTTAGTTTACAGTTTTGCCCAGGTGACATACTTTCCATTGCAAGCATTTGGCAACATTAACAACATAGCAAAGTGGTGAAAATCTGTTGGCCTGAAATTTTCACAGCCCATCTTTGAGGTCAATGCCTCTATTACTTTTCGCACATCACCAGACAAAGTGGGCCACCTTCTGTTTGGTAATGTGTTGTTTTTATCCTACCCTGTTCCACAGTAATTAGAATAATTCCACTGCTGCACAATCTCAGCACAACAGGTCCGATTGGGAAAACTGATGCTGTATTTTCCCATTGTTGCTGGAAACAAACACAAAAGATTTTGTGTGTCTGCGATCGTGGATTATATTTTCAGGAATTTGTACTGCAGTCTATTATCAGAGGCATAGTAAATAGAAGTACATCTTAAAGCATATTAATAGTGTCTTCTCTAGTTGCAGAAAATAGTCATAAATAATCAGAAGCCCAGATAATTTGTGTATATAAGTCCCATATCTGAATCAGATAAGGAAATAGAAAGCATCTGTCGAGGAAGGAAAAGTTGAAGAGCAAAACATTGGTGAGTATTGATAGTGTCTAAGTTCTCTCTCTATGAAAATAGCACCAGGAGAGAAGAAATGAGCCTAATGGCTGCCCTCTGCATTGCATTTCTACCATACAAGACTGTTGATAATTTTTACGACAACACAAATGTTAAACACAAAGCTACTGAAATAAATTGGTGTTTTTTTCGATATAGAGCAATATATACAGTAAAACAATTCTTTCTGAGAATCAACGAGACTCAATGTCAAGAAAAGAATGAATAAAATATTTCAACATTCCCTAACTATTTTGTTTTTGTTCTCGTAGATATGGCAAACATTTTGCAGTTTGCAGTTAGCGAGTTATGGGACATTCCTTATTAACATGGTTCGACCAATGATCCAACTGTAGTGTAGCAAGGTAAAGCCTAAACTCCAGTCAGTGAACGAACAAAGATTTATTAACAGAACAATGGTACATGTTACAGAGCGAGGAGAAAGGTCTTAAACTCCACAGATCCAAAACTCTGACTGGCTGGAACAAGTCAAGGCAAGTGCCAGTGAGTCCCTAACTCAGGTCACATGACCCTTTCAGAGCAATGCCCCTTAAAGTGTTACGACCAATAAAATCAAAAATTCATATAAAGTCATTGGGGGTGATCTTACCAGCTCATCACACCAGTTGGTCAGCGTGGCAAGCCGGTAAGTTCGCGATGATTTCAGTCCAATAAAGTATCAGACCAAGGTGGTCTATGTTTGGCTTTTGTTGTGTACTTTGTATTTACCAGTAAAATTGGATCTGTAAAGCATTGGAACCCTCCCTGTTTTTGACATTGATTCATATTGAAGGCCTGAGAGAGCTATACTTCTTAGAATGTACATGTTTTTATTTTGTGTGTGATAACATATCAGGCAATAAAGGAACAATGAGAAAGCTTTCTATTTAATCTGCAGTTTTTTTTTTCGGGCATGAGTTTTAAACTGAGCTTTTTTTAATTCTCTGAAGACCGCCATGTTTTAATGCAATACATCACACAGTTTGAACTGGGTATATATTAGACATGGAAAATATTTAATCTCAGTTTCAATTTATAACGTTGGAATTCCACTTATTTCTTGGTGACTGAATCAGTCATATTAGCTGTTTTCCAATATTCCTCCAATTTGAATTATTTATTTAAGTAATAATGCTGGCTTGAAGTTTAATTTCACTGTATAAATGTAATTCTAGTCAGTTGACTTTCTGCACAAAAATATCTGGTACTGAAAGGCTTTTGTAGTTTCCTCATGGTGAAAGCAATCTCTCAATCTTAATCACTTTTTCTCTATTCAATCACATTTTTTAATAGGGGCAAATCTTTACTTTTCACTTTTAAAGTTACTTTCTCTTGTCTGTTCTTTTCTTTCAACAGGTATTTTTTTTGGTGAGTCTTGGTGTCTGACATGTATAGAAGCAAATATTTGAGTCTGCAAATCAAAATACTAAGAAATCTACACATAAAGGTTGGGATTTTGCTGGCACACCTGCCCCGATTCCGGGGGCAGGCTTGGCTCGGAGAACGGCATTCCCCATTGGCCTTGGGTGGGATCATACGAACCTCGGGCGGGCGTGCTGGTAAAATTCCGCCCAAACTCTGTTTGCCTCATATCTGAAATGTCAGCCTTGGTTCAGTGATGGCATTTTTGTCTTTAACCTACTGGGTTATGGATTTAAGTTAGACATGCAAGCACACAATTTATTCATTGTTATTTATTAGTGTCACAAGTAGGCTTACATTAACACTGCAATTAAGTTACTGTGAAAATCCTCGAGTGACCACACTCCGGCGCCTGTTCGGGTACACTGAGGCACCAATGCACCTAACCAGCACGTCTTTCAGACTCTGGGAGGAAATCAAAGCACCCGGAGGAAACCCTCACAGACACGGGGAGAACGTGCAGACTCCACACAGACAGTGACCCAAGCCAGGAATTGAACATCTTGGATATGGTATTGGGATTTTTTGGGAGAGGTTAGCTTCCCTTTGGGATTATTAAAGGCAGACCTGAATACGCATACACAAACTCACTGGAACTGTCAAGAGAACTATCAAGCAGACAAGGGACTTAAATCTCCTGTCTTTTAAATATTTGAGTACTGCCTGTATTGTTAAAAAAAGTGCTTGAAATTCACTCTCTCTGGTGACATAAGCAAGCGGGTTATCATTATAAGATTAGTGTTGCATGATTGATTTCACAATCTTTAATTATCGCCATGGGATGCCTGTCAATTCAGTTTGATGAAAAGCTCCAAGTGCTTATAAGGTATTTGAAGTGGGACTATGAATACAAATGCTTGTTTTTACAAAGGGGTTAAAGGAAGTTAAATATAATGAATGGGTTTTCATCGATCAGACTGGTACGGTACCGTGAGATCAGTGCTAGGACCACAGCTATTCACAATATATATTAATGATTTAGATGAGGAAACTAAATGTAATATCCTAAATTTGTAGATGACACAAAGCTGGATGGGAGGGTGAGCTGTGAGGAGGATGCAGAGCTGCTTCAGTGTGATTTGGACAAGTTGAGTGAATGGGCAAATGCATGCACATGCAATATGTGGATCATTGCGAGGTTATCCACTTTGGGAGCAAAAACAGGAAGGCAAATTATTATCTGAAAATGGCTATAAATTGAGAGAGGTGAATGTATAATCGGACCTGGGTGTCCTCGTACACCAGTTGCTGAAAGTAAGCATGCAGCTGCACCAGGCGGTAAAGATGGGAAATGGTACGTTGGCCTTCAAAGCGAAAGATTTGAGTATCGGAAAAGGGGCACCTTGCTGCAGTTACACAGTAAGAAGTCTCACACCACCAGGTTAAAGTCCACCAGGTTTATTTGGAATCACAAGCTTTCAGAGCGCTGCTTCTTCATCTGGTGATCTGGTGAGTGGAGAGGTAGGTTTCACAAACACGGCATATATAGACAAAGACACAATTGCAAGATAATCGCATTCCAACTATTATCTTTCAAATGTGTCTTTGCCTATATATGCTGTGTTTGTAAAACCTATCTCTCCACTCATCTGATGAAGGAGCAGCGCTCCGAAGGCTCATGGTTCCAAATAAACCTGTTGGACTTTAACCTGGTGTTGTGAGACTTCTTACTGTGCCCACCCCAGTCCAATGCCAGCAACTCCACATCATGGCAGTTATACAGGGCCTTGGTGAGACCACACCTGAAATATTGTGTGCAGTTTTGGTTTCCTTATCTGAGAAAAGATATTGCTATGGAGGGAGAGCAACTAGGGTGGCACGGTAGCACAGTGGTCCAATATGAGAGCAACTAGGGCGGCACGGTAGCACAGTGGTTAGCACTGCTGCTTCACAGCTCCAGGGTCCCGGGTTCGATTCCCGGCTCGGGTCACTGTCTGTGTGGAGTTTGCACATTCTCCTCGTGTCTGCGTGGGTTTCCTCCGGGTGCTCCGGTTTCCTCCCACAGTCCAAAGATGTGCGGGTTAGGTTGATTGGCCAGGTTTAAAAAATTGCCCCTTAGAGTCCTGGGATGTGTAGGTTAGAGGGATTAGCGGGTAAAATATGTGGGGGTAGGGCCTGGGTGGGATTGTGGTCGGTGCAGACTCGATGGGCCGAATGGCCTCCTTCTGCACTGTAGGGTTTCTATGATTCTATGACTGATTCCTGGGATGGTGGGACTCCCGTACGAGGAGAAATTGAGTCAGTGAGGATTATATTCACCGGAGTTTAGAAGAATGAGGGGGAGATCTCATAGAAACCTATAAACTTCTAACAGGACTAGATGGGGTAGATGTAAGAAGGATGTTCCCGATGGCAGGGGAGTTCAGAACCAGGGGTCACAGTCTAAGGATATGGGATAAACCTTTTAGGACTGAGTTGTGTAGAGAGATGTGGTCCCCGGAAGGGTAGGGGGTTTTGGTTAAGTCTGGCAGCAAGATCGCTGCAGGCTTGGAGGGCCGAAGGGCCTGTTCCTGTGCTGTAATTTTCTTTGTTCTTTGACTGAGATGAGGAGAAATTTCTTCACCCAGAAAGTGGTGAGCCTAAGAAATTCTCTACCACACATGGCAGTTGAGGCCAAAATTTTGTATACTTTCAAGAAGGAGTTAGATATAGTTCTTAGAGATAAATGGGTCAAAGGATTTGGTGGGGTGGGGAGGGGCGGGGAAGCAGGAACAGGTTACTGAGTTGGATGATCAGCCGTGGTCCTAATTAACAGCGAAGAGGGCTCAAAGGGCCTGCTTTTATTTTCTATGTTTCTATGTAACTCTTTTAAAAAATATTCTGACCACTTGAAGATAGGTTTACTGAATTTATAGCCACAAATTCCAGGAATACTTTGGGGATTTTAAACATTAAACACTTATTAACAAAAGTAAAGTTAAACACTCAAGGTTACATTTGCACAGTTACAATTAGTCTTACAAACCATTCCCCCCAAAACGACTCCCTACTTGGTCAGACTCACAAGTAAACACCCTTTAGGCAACAACCCCTTATAGATGTTAAGTTGTAAAAATTCCAGTAATATTACCATCAAGGCAAAGCTACTGTCACTTTGGTAAGGCATACCATGCAATCTCTCACTCCTCGCTTCCACTCTGCTGTGGAACTTCGAAACTGCAGACACCAGACTGCCTTTCTCAGCCCAAGTTCTTTCTGGCTTAACTAGGTGCTGATTTAAAACGGCGTCTCTTCCAGCCTAGAGCTTTTGCTACGAAGTATTTCTCACACAGGGGTTTGCAAATTTGGAAATTGTCACAAATGTGCACTTCCAATATGGGAGCAAAAATGTTTGAAATTGTTACTTGTTGAGAAGTGCCTTGAGATATTTTTCTATGTTAAAGTAAAATGTTAAATTTGGGATATTACATTTAGTTCCCTCATCTAAATCATTAATATATATTGTGAATAGCTGTGGTCCTAGCACTGATCTCAGTGTACCATATTAGTCACTGCCTGCTACTTGGAAAAATACCCATTTATTCCTACTTTTTGTCTGTCTGCCAACCAATTTGCTATTGCTGCTAAGTGTAATGTAGAAAATATAAATCAGCACTGAATCTTTACTGGTCTTTACAAAAATCTATAGAATTGGTCAATTTGCTACTTTAAGACTGAATTTTCACTGTACTGCAAAAATAAGTTCAATAATTCCCTCACGATAATTAGTAGGTTTTTTTATATTTGTTCATGGGATGTGAGTGTTGCTGACTAGGCCAGAATTGATTGCCCATCCCTAATTACCATTAAGAAGGTGGTAATGAGATGCCTTCCTGAACTGTTGCAGTCCACCTGGTGAAGGTACATACACAGTGCTGTTTGGAAGGGAGTTCCAGGATTTTGACCCAGTGACAGGGAAGGAACAGCGATATATTTCCAAGTCAGGTTGATGTATGACTTGAAGGAGAGCTTGCAGGTGGCAGTGTTTCCATGTGTCTGCTGTCCTTGTTCTTCTAGATGGTAGCAGTCTTAGGTCTGTTGAAGAAGCCTCAGTGAGTTGCTGCGCTACATCTTGTAGATGGTACACATTGTTGACACTGTCTGTCGATGGTAGAGGGTGTGCATGTTTGTGGGTGGAGTACCAGTCAAGCGGGCTGCTTTGTCCTGGCTGATATCAAGCTTCTTGAGCCTTGTTGGAGCTGCAACATCCAGGCAAGCGGAGAGTATTCCATCACACTCTTGATTTGTGCCTTGTAGATGATGGACAGGCTTTTGGGGTAAGAGGGTAATCAGAAGATGAGTTACTTGCTGCAGGATTCCTAGTTTCTGATCTGCCCCTGTGTTTGTTTGTCCATTTGGACATTAGTGAAGAAAATGGACATTTATGGTAGATTTTAGCTGAGGTGCTGACTGCCAAAACTAGGCCTGGCTAAAACATGGATGAAAGCAAGGGGCTGGCCATTGAATTCATTCATGTAATTCAGTAATAGTTGCATGAATTGACCGCTTATTTTTAATTTTGCTGTTTTCACATTGGTATGCTGGAAAGTTCACAACTTAATATTGAAATTCTGCAATGGATCACAAAGCATTCCAACAGTCTGAATAAATGAAGAGTAACATGCACTGAAATCAGTCGGCTGTCTGTGTGACGATGGAAAGGGTTATTGGGTGCCTTCACTCTCAGGTGAAACATGTCTCATTTTCCAGGCAATTGTCAGTGCATACAACACAAACACTCCACTACACGTTGAAAAGAAATCACATTTTACATGTGTCCGACTAAATTGTCTAAAACAGTGGATACCGACGAGGTGACATTGTTATCTTTAGAACAAAATTTCATTTTAAAGAAGAAAGCATTCGTTCATCAAAGGCTTTTTAAATGGTATTCGTGCACTTCAAACTTAATCTTTCTCATATCAACAGAGGCCCTAACCAATTTTCAGCTGTGGATTTATAGGCAGCAGTTACCATAGAAACAGTCATCTGGAGTTTGGATTTGGTAGAACAGCTTCTGCAGAAAGTCAAATCTATTCCACAGTCAATCACAGCCCATACATAACAGGAAAAAAAACCCTGATGGCTAAATTGGATAGCCCCCAAAATCAGGCATAGGGATTGCATTGTGAGATTATTCCTTCATCTGAAGAAAGTGATACAGACAGGACACAGCATTAGCCATAATGGTTATGCTGTGTATCCCAGTGCTGAGTAAGCTGCTGTGTGGCTGCATGACTCAGTAGGAGGCCCCACATTCGTGTGAGGCCTGTACCACTTATTAAAGATGAGGCACATTCTGTCTACACCCAGGACTGGAAGTGGTTACAGAAGAGTTGTAGACACAAATAGGTACAGAAATTATGCAACAGGCTAGAGAGGATGTCGCAGGTTTCTGTGATGCAATGCTGGAGGTCTTGGTAGAGGAGGCAGAAAGGAGGCCTTTTAATCAAGAGGTCATCCAGTACCAGGAAGGCAGTGGGAACAGGTGACCATTATAGTGAATACCAGCTGTTCACCCCAAGGATCTGGATGGAGTGCAGAAAGAAATTTAATGACCTCACATGAGTGGGCAGGGTCAGTGAATGCTTTCTCATATCCCACCAACTGCAACATTAGCCTCATACACTGCCTCATTAACTTGCCAACCACCAATCTCTCAACCAAGATTTATAACTCACCTTATCTTAAACACTCCGCACTGCTGCCAGCCACAAATACTTATGTCCCACACCCTGAATATGCTGCAGCTATTCAAATGTGATGGACACACCACCCAACACAATGCACCAGATTCACTGACAAATTCAGTTCTCTCTTGCAGACAAGGTGGCCCAAGTGGTGTGAAGGCATCCGAGAGGGCGCAGAGAATATTTATGAGAATGGTTCCAGGGAGGAGGAACTTCAGTTACCTGGGTAGATCGGAGAATCAGGGGGTTGTCCTCCTTGGAAAAGAGATTAAGAGGAGATGTGATAGAAATGTTCAAAATCATGAGGATCTGGACAGAGTAAATAGAGAGAAACTGTTCTCCTTGGTGAAAGGATCAAGAACCGGATCAAACTGATTTAAGGTGATTGTCAAAAGTAGCAACATGACACAAGGATTTTTTTAATGTAGAGAGTGTTTAAGATCTTGAATGCACTGTGCAGAAGGCAAATTCAAATGAGGCTTTCAAAAGAGAATGGGATCATTATCTGAAGAGAAAGTAATTGCAGAACTATGGAGTAAAGATGGGGGATTGGGATGAAGTGAGTTGTTCTTGCAGAGGGCTGGGATGAACACAATGGGCTGAATGGCTTACTTCTGTGATTTATTCTGTGGGCCGGATTTTCAAAGGGTTGCAGGGCCAGAACCAGGTATGGGCAGGAGTTCAAAATTATGGTCCCGAAAGTTGTCTCGGAATCCTGACTTCTCCAGGACAGCTTTGAATTTTCAAAGGGTGAAAGGGAGAAGAGAATGGAAAATAAACTCACCACCAACTAAAGGCCCCTTAGGTTTCACAAGGAGCTTGTTAAGCGACATGTGCATTCACAAATGTTGTTTTCAATGTTTTTTTCTGGCCAGCCTGAAGAAGCTGATAAATGTTCACGTTCAACTGTTGTGTTCAATGTAATATTGTTTCTATTTTTAAATCAAATTTGAGAGGCTAACTAGCACCAGGATGAGTGTTGCACTTTAACCTGCCATCCATTGGCCATTTTCCACCATGGTTGACCTCGTGGTCCTAAAAGGAGTGGCCTGCCCTAACTCCCTGGTCTTTACTACTATTGCAAGGCAGGCAGCTCCCACCTCCTGGGAACGCTCAGTATCACTATTTGGGCACCAAACTTGCCTCCTGCACCAATTAGGGTATTTGTTTGTAAGCTAACCTCTCTTCCACTTCTCCATGTCCCCGATCCCATCCCCTGTCCTCCCTTGGAACCCTCTTCCTCCCCTGTATGGCAACAGTGCTAACCACTGTGCCACCGTGCCGCCCCAGCCACTGAACTCATCATTTCAGAGGTTGCAATAGATGGCACCAGTCACGCTAGTCAAAAACACCCACACCTACACAGGTCACTGATGCCCATTTTTACAAGGGCAGCCAACTTGTAATGCTTTCCCATAGACACAGGAGTCAACAGTGAAAGGCTGTCGGATTTCCTTGAGGTATAGGGTGTGATTCACTGCATGCAAGAAAATATCAGGGCATGTATCGCTGAGCCAGCAGCCTTAATGAACAGAAAAGCTTCCACTCCTTTAATGTGGAGAGATCACCATTGTGCAGGTTTGTAAATATCTCCTGGGAGCAGCCAAGATGCTTCCGTACTGTGCCAGGCTATCATCCCATTTTTCACTGCTCCTAAGCTTCCAACATGAGAACATAAGAAATAAGAGCACAACATTCCGCCCCTCAATCATTCTCTACCGTTCAATAAGATTGTAGCTGCTCTGATTTTGGCCTCTACACCATTTTCCTGTTTGTCCCCAAAACCTTTGACTCCCCTGTTGACGAAAATTCTGCCTAGCTCAGCCTTGAATATATTCAATGACCCAGGCTCCACTGCTGCATGGGGAAGAGAATTCCAATAACGACCCTCTTGAGAGAATACATTCCTCATCTCCATCTTAAATGGAAGCCCCCTTATTCCGTAACTATACCCCATGAGCGGAAATTTCCTCTCAACATCAACCCCCTCAGAATCTTATATTTTTCTTATATTGGTCCATTTACCCAGATAAATGCGTCGTGGTCCATTTTGGTAGGTCAAATGGGATGGAGTACAATATAAAGGGAAAGACTCTTAGTACTGTAGAGGATCAGAAGGACCTTGGGGTCCGGGTCCATAGGACTCTGAAATCGGCCCCGCAGATGGAGGAGGTGGTTAAGAAGGCATATGGTGTGCTGGCCTTTATCAATCGAGGGATTGAGTTTAGGAGTCCGGGGATAATGATGCAGCTATATAAGACCCTCGTCAGACCCCACTTGGAGTACTGTGCTCAGTTCTGGTTGCCTCACTATAGGAAGGATGTGGAAAAGATTGAAAGGGTGCAGAGGAGATTTACAAGGATGTTGCCTGGATTGAGTGGCATGCCTTATGAGGATAGGCTGAGGGAGCTCGGTCTTTTCTCCTTGGAGAGACGAAGGATGAGAGGAGACCTAATAGAGGTGTATAAGATGTTGAGAGGCATAGATCGGGTGGACTCTCAGAGGCTTTTTCCCAGGGTGGAAATGTCTGCTATGAGAGGACACAGGTTTAAGGTGCTGGGGGGTAGGTACAGGGGAGATGTTAGGGGTAAGTTTTTCACACAGAGGGTGGTGGGCGAGTGGAATCGGCTGCCGTCAGTGGTGGTGGAGGCGAACTCAATAGGGTCTTTTAAGAGACTCCTGGATGAGTACATGGAGCTTAATAGAAATCATCATAGAAATCATCATAGAAACCCAGAAAGAGGCCATTCGGCCCATCGAGTCTGCACCGACCACAATCCCACCCAGGCCCTACCCCCACATCCCTACATATTGTACCCTCTAATCCCTCTAATCTACGCATCCCAGGACACTAAGGGGCAATTTTAGCATGGCCAATCAACCTAACCCGCACATCTTTGGACTGTGGGAGGAAACCAGAGCACCCGGAGGAAACCCACGCAGACACAAGGAGAATGTGCAAACTCCACACAGACAGTGACCCAAGCCAGGAATCGAACCAAGGTCCCTGGAGCTGTGAAGCAGCAGTGCTAACCACTGTGCTAGCGTGAGTTATAGGTAGGTCTAGAAGGTAGGGATGTGTTCGGCACAACTTGTGGGCCGAAGGGCCTGTTTGTGCTGTAGTTTTTCTATGTTTCTATGTTTAATGTTACTCCTGCAGCTGATGGCTGAGATATTCCAGCCCCGCCTACCGCTGGGATTTCCAGCCCTGTTAAAAGTCAGTGACTTTTGGTTGGTTCGTCACATCCCTCACAGTTGATCCCGCCACGGAGAGGCTGGAAAATCCCGGCCAATGTTAATGCTGAGCTCTGATTGAAACCCAGCTGAACTGATTGCAAGTTCTTTCCTGTATTGTGGGAGGGTGGATGGAAAGCTATTGAACACAAAAAGCACAGGTCTCCAGTGATAACTTTTAAAAACTTGAAGAATTAAAACGTTTATTAAAAAACATAAAGCTTTAGAACACAAGAAAAAAGATACACAATACAGAATCCGTGCAGTGCAGAAGGAGGCCATTCAGCCCATCGAGTCTGCACTGACTTTCTGACAAAGTATCTTACCCAGGCCCCCCCATCCTGCCCTATCCCATGTCCAATCCATCTAACCTCACATATTTACCCAACCAATTCCCCTGGCCTGCACATCTTGGGACACTAACGGGCAATTTACCATGGCCAATCCACCTAACCTGCACATCTTTGGAATGGGAGAGAAAACCAGAGCACCCGGAGGAAACCCACACAGACACAGGGCGAATGTGCAAACTCCACAGACAGTCACCTAAGGCAGGAATTGAACCCGGGTCCCTGACCTCTCCCAGGACAACTATTCTCCTGGCCTAGAACGTGATTGCTTTCTTCAATTAAAAGACTTTCACCGTTTCTCAGCATGCTCCAAAACACAGGAGTTGGCTTTCAGTGGAACCTCCCCACCACCCCCCCCCCCCCCCCCCCCACAGCAACTCACTACACTAAAAACCCACCTTCATAAATACCTTTTCACCCCTTTCATCTTCGTTCTCCATTGTCTTTAAATATCCCTTTGAAAACACGTTTCCAAATATCATTACCTTTCATCTTCCTGTTTTACCTCTATTTCAAGTCAATAAAATTTAAAATGCCTGCCCCTGTTAACTCACAAATCTCCTGTAAAATGCAAATGTTCTTTGGCATCTTTGAGATTCCTTTGAAATGCAATAGCAAAAATCAATTTCAAAACTTATCCCCAAATGCCATTTCAGATCTACTCTTCCTTGTAAATTAAGATGCAACATAAGAGCTCACAAATATAAGAACACCTTTAGTATTTCATCTTTTAGATTTTGCAGACAATCTGACTCCAGCAATCTCATTTTTGATGATCCCTGAACACACACACACAGACACAGCTTATCCATACCCACACAGAAACATAGAAATATAATAATATACACATATCATCACATTAAATAAGATCATCTCTCATTCTGCTATGCTCCAATGAGTATTGGCCCAACCTGCTTAATCTACCTTCACAATCTGACCTGGTGGCATGGTGGCACAGTGGTTATCACTGCTGCCTCACAGTGCCAGGGACCCGGGTTCAATTCCTGGCTTGGGTCACTGTTTGCACATTCACCCCGTGTCTGCGTGGGTTTCCTTCAGGTGCTCCGGTTTCCTCCCACAGTCTGAAAGATGTGCGGGTTAGGTGCATTGGCCATGCTAAATTCTCCCTCAGTGTATCTGAACAGGTGCCAGAGTGTGGCGACTAGGGGATTTTCACAGTCACTTCATTGCAGCCTACTTAGGCATTGTAAGCCTACCTATGATACTAATAAATAAACTTAAACACCTTCATCCCAAGAATCAATCTAGTAAACAACTGAACTGCCTCCAATGCAAAAATATCCTTCATTAAGTGTAAAGACCAAAATTGTATCCACCAATCTAGGTATTTTATGTCTCCCCCTCATGCTCAGTCTTGGAGGCAGGATATCATATAATAAGGTAAGAAAGGGTGGGCAGCCTGTTACCTTCCTGACATCCATCAGTTAAATCCAGTGCAGGGTCAGCTTAAAGGCCACTTAAGGTCTTCAGTCTGAGTCTGCTAGTATTCTACTTGTGGTGTGTGAGGGCCATGCTTGTAGTGGGAGGTTTTGGGGGATATCTCCTAATTTGGAAGTTCATGCTCAATGGAGAGACCCACCAGTGACAAGGCCACCTCTGCTAAGAGACACCAAAACCTGATATGCTGAACCTCCCTTGCTGGGCTCTCCCTGACTAGTCCCAGTGATCTGACCTCATCTGCCTTTCTTCCAGGACTGCAACAATGATCTTGCTCCTAGGCAATGCAGTACCGGCAGTGGCCACTACTCCCTCTACTGGTAATGGAGAGCTACCAGCCTGTGATTGGCCAGCAGCTGTCCTGAAAATGCCAAGGACCTCTTCGTCAACCAGGGAAGTTTCCGAGTGGCATGGATTCAGCTTGAAGGGATCTGGAATGACCATGGCAGGTATTTCATTGGCTTTCCAGCCAGTGGACAAGACTACTGCCATGGGTGGAATCCCAGCAAAGCCCTGTTCAGTTGTAATCAGACTTTCCTCTTTTTATACTCCATTGATCCTTGTAATAAAGGTCAACATTCCATTGTCCTTCATAATCATTTGCCATATTTGCATGCTAACATATTGTAGTTCATGTGTGAAGACACCCAGATCCTTTTGTTCTCTTATCTCCCCCCATTTAAATAATATTCTACTTCTCTATTCTTCCTACCAAAGTGGACAAGCTCACACTTTTCCCATGTTATACTCCTGCCAAATTCACTCACTTAACTTTTCTATATCCCTTTGTAGACTATTTCCCCGAATAACTTGCTTTCCCATCTATTTTTGTATCATCAGCAAATTTGGCTACAATGCACTGTGTCCCTCCATTCAGGTCATTTATGTAAATTATAAATACTTGAGGCCCCAGCACTGATCTCTGTGGCGTCTTCGTTCGATCATCTAAATCCAGTGGCGAGAAAGGCAATCCAACATCAACACCCTGCCCCACCAAGCCCAGCACTGAGGTACTAATCACTGAAATAACAGGACACGCCATTGTATTGCCTGCCAAAGCACTCCTAAAGCAACTGCTCTACTTGGGACTCAGTTGTAGCAGGAGACTCACAGGTGGACCCTAGCAATACCTTAGGGATGTATTTAAATCATTCCTGAAGAGATCAACCATTCCTGCTGACTCCTGGGAGTTCTTGGCTGGTCTATAACTGACCAAAAATGGAGAAGGTTCATTTGGGAAGGGACCGAGCAGACTGAGACTTTGCTGGGAGCATGAAGAGGCAAAGTGAAGGCATCGGAGAGAGTGCACAAACCTCCAAATATCTCATCTACCCTGCTCTGTATGATCTGCAGGTCACGCATTGGGTTCATCAGCCATCTCAGAATCATCGAACCAGAGTGCAAGCAAATAATCTTCGATCATGTGGACCTAAGAAGAAGTAACCTTTTATGTAGCACCTTATTGAATGTCTTTTGGAAGTCCAAATACACGACATCTACTGGTTCCCCTTTATCCACCCTGCTTGCTATGTCCTCAAAGAAACTTTAATAAGTTTGTGTTGCATGATTTCCATTTCACAAAAATCTATTGGCTTTGCTTGCTGGCATTTCACAATGTCCTGTTACCAGTTCCTTAATAATGGATTCCAACATTTTCACAATGATGGATGTTTGGCTAATTGGCCTATATTTTGCATCTTACTGTCTTCCTCCTTTCATGAATAAGGGTATTGCATTTGTGGACACGCCCCCCCCCCGCCCCACCTTCCCCCGCAAACCCTGGCATTTAGTGGTCTAGTCTCTGGCCTTTAAAAGGCATTGTTGGCTGCTCCAAGAATAGCCCCCAAAAAAGTCAGGACTAGTTTTGTAGAGTCAGGAAATCTCCTTCTAGTTCCACAAAAATGCTGATCGCTGCCTGTCTGTGCTTAACCCTTCTATTTTACCTTGGCCTATCCTAAGATCGATCTTGTGTGATGCTAGAACGAAGGGACACAGTTTAAGAATAAATGGTCTCCCTTTTAAGATGGCAACAAGGAAAATATTTTTCTCTCAGAGGGTCGTTAGTCTGTGAAATTCTCTTTCCCGGAGAACAGTGGAGGCTGGGTCATTGAATTTATTCAAGGCTGGGTTAGGCAGATGTTTGACTGATAGGGAAATTAGGGGTTATGGGGGTCAGACGGGAAAGTGGATCTGAGATCACAACCAGATCAATCCTGATCTTATTGAATGGCAGAGCAGGCTCGACGGGCCAAATGGCCTACTGCTGCTCCTAAGTCCTATGTTCTCATGTTCCATGAAGCTCTTGAGCTGCTTCAGGTTCCCGTTCAGTTTACCCTATCAATAGCTTGGAAATGAGACCCAGACTTTCTGCTGAGGAAACAGCAAGCAGGGGGAGTTAAAAACTACAATTTTATTTCTGTAGGAATGTGAAGCATGTTCTTGGGTACCATCATGTAAGCAAAATGATATTTATTTGAAGAGGTGAAGTGGAGGCTAGCGCTTCAGAACTGTATTTCAGAAGCACTTTTGTGGTAGGATTGGATTTAAATTACCTCTCGGCGTTGAATGTCAAAGTGGCCACTTTCCTCCACCACAATACTTTTGAGCAAATTAAGAAATCAAAAGAATTGGAAGTCTCTCAAAGACAAAGGGACATAGATAGGATGAACGCACATAGGAGCAAATTTTCCCATTCCGCCTACCATGGGAATTGTAGCAGGCGACGGACGCACCATGGAAAGGTCCATTGACCTCAAGCAAGATTTTTCCAGTTTCGGGGCGAGCGCAGCCGGAAATTCCGGCCATAGTCTTTTTCCAGGGAAGGGGAATTGAAAACTAGAGGGCATAGGTTTAAGATGAGAAGGGAAAGATTTAAAAGGGACTTGAAGGGCAACTTCTTCACGCAGAGGGTGGTGCATATATGGAATGAGCTCCATGACAAAGTGTTGAGGCAGGTTCAATAGTAACGTTGAGAAAGCATTTGAATAAGTACATGGATGGGAAAGGATCAGAGGGATATGGGCCGAATGTGGGCCAGCTGCGGGGCGTGGACTGGTTGGGCCGAAGGGCCTGTTTCCATGCTGTAATGTTCTAAGACTCCATGACGATTGGGAACTCCTGTGCCATCCAAACTTGATACTGCCACCTACGTGATCAGCCTCATTGACCCTACTCTTGTGTTCCCCTGTATTTTATCTTCTATTCGACTGTGCTAACACATCCAGTCCACCTCCATATTGAAGAGTCCGGTACAGTGATTTGTGTGCCTCCACAAAGAGTCTGTGATGAATGGAGTCAAAGACAGATCTGTGCTTCCACCTTTACAGACTACACCTCTTCGCTATGCAACAATAATTTAACAGAAATGCTGCATCTGGGTGATTGCAAACTCTTGCAAACATCTGAATCGATAATGAGGTTTGATGAAGCTCATCAAGCGGTTTGTGCTTTGCATCTGTTTGGAGCTGACTGTACTTTAGAGGCATGGACAGAGGTCAGCCTGCAGCTCATTATGACCCATTGTAAACAAGCCTTTCTTAAATCGCAAAACATCTATTCTACGTAAACCCAGTTTTCATGGTTCACTTTGAATAATATGCACAGGCAGAGCAAAGGACTACAGCAGAAAAGTAAACTGCTGCAGGGAAGGATTTCTTTTTAGATAACTTTTCATTATTATTGCAGTTTTCCTTAACCATTTCTTTGAAGTACAAACAATTTTCAAAAATACATGGAGTGCATCTAACATACAACTTTGTCATCACACCTGACAGTGTGCTCTCATTATAACCGCACTGTGGAACGTCACGTACCAAGCAGTCGGTGCAAATATCAGCTGCAACAAACCAATTACCAGTCAAATATTTGAGCAGCTGAATATGGTTGAAAAATTCCATGAGGAACAAGTAACTAGCAGAAAAATCAAGCAATCAATGTCCTCAACTATATTTCAAAGCTACCAGCAGGCCAAATACATGGGAAGATAGGAAAAAGGAGCAGGAGCAGGCAAATTTAGCCCTTCGAGCTGGCTCCGCCATTCAATCAAGGTCATGCAATCATTAAAATCCAAAATCACCATTTTGTTTTTCATTCTTCTCTGGGTAGATGGATAGAATATAACAGAACAGACACACAAAAAGAATCCAGCAAAGCATCATTAAACTGGTTGACTAAGATAAGGAATTGAATGCAGAAATCCCTGTATGCAGTCTCTGCCGTGTTGATCTGCCCTTCCCTCTGGGAGCTGAGGTTTTAGTTGGAAATTTCACCTGGAGGCTACACATTGCGGATCCCCAACTGCTGTGAGCTAATCCTGCCTGGGGAGGGTGTGTGTGATGCAGGTTGATCCTCTCTCTGATCATGGAACCCTGGCCCTGTGAAACTATAATATTTACACGACATCATTATGGGCAGGAAATTAACAGATTATTTCAAGATACAAAAAGATCCAAATATTTCACTTTTATAAAGATTTCATCAATTAAAATTCTGAGCGAATCATAGAACCCCTGCAGTGCAGTAGGAAGCCATTCGGCCCATCGAGTCTGCACTGACAACAATCCCTCCCAGGCCCTATCCCCACAACCCCACATATTTATCCTGCTATTCTCCCTGAAACTAAGGATCAATTTAGCATGGCCAATCAACCTAACCTGCATATCTTTTGGAGGTTAATGATTTTAGAAGGCTAATGATTTTATTCAAATGGAGTAGTTTCTTTTTGAGTGGCCAGATCATAGAATCCCGACAGTACAGAAGGAGGCCATTCGGCTGATCAAGCCTGCACTGACAACAGGCCCTGTCCCCATAACCCCACGTATTTACCCTACTAGCCCCCCTGACATTAAGGGGCAATTTAGCATGGCTAATCCACCTAATCTGCACATCTTTGGACTGTGGGAGGAAACCGGAGCACCCGGAGGAAACCCGCACAGACACGGGGAGAATGTGCAAACTCCACACAGACAGTCACCTGAGGCCGGGTCCCTGGCGCTGTGAGGCAGCAGTGCTCACCACTGTGCCGCCCAGTGTTTACCCCATTGACGGATATATGGTGTTGCTCAGACAGCCTGCAGGTGAAGTTGGATAACTAAGTCCTAACCACAATAAGTGCACAATGGTTCAAGCGTCAGTCATTGGAGTCTCAACATAGGTAGAAACCTCCTTGGCAGCGTTATACTAATGACACCATCACTAAGTATTAAAAATCCACAGAGGGATGCGCAGGGAGGAAAATATATTTTCCAATATGGCAAATAGATCAGATCAGTAGGAGATTCACTAGGTTGATTCCGGAGTTGAGAGCGTTGGCCTATGAGGAGAGACTCAGTAGACTGGGGCTATACTCATTGGAATTCAGAAGAATGAGAGGAGATCTTATAGAAAATGGACTTGTATTATTACAAATGTGGTATGGCCAAATCTGAAGAAAGAAATTATTGATTTATTTTTTACTTCAATCTGTACTAACTTCACAATGGAATGCAATAACCCCATTTATTCAAAGGTTCCACAAACGTGGCTAGGTACAAAAAAAAAATGAAAAACAGAAAATGCTGGAAATACTCAGCAAGTCAGACAGTGTCCACTGAGAGAAACATTTCAGCTCACTTATCTTCCAGGCTGCTTCAGGTTCTTGGGGGTTAAACAGGCTCCTGCTAACTTGCAATAGGTACTCTTCTACCACTTCTGAATACTGAACCTATCTCACTCTTACATGGCATGAATATAAAGTAATGACTTTCTCCAGTCTTGTGGGAATGAAATTGTGGAAAATGCATCAGCTATATTTATACTCTTCCTTTTCTCTTAATCAAGACACGCATGTTGAAGCTTTTATATGTTGCCTCAAGCAATAATAAGGAAAGGAATTGGGCATAATGGGAGATCCTTTTTAATAATTAACACAATACTTCCCCCTTTTAAGAGCTACTGCAGAGTAACCACCGTACATTTTCTTGCTATGACTATCCTCTCCTTATAATACAATGATCATTAAAAACTGCATTTTAAAACTTGGTGTGGTAGCACATAATGAATCATAGAAACCCTACAGTGCAGAAGGAGGCCATTCGGCCCATCGAGTCTGCACCGACCACAATCCCACCCAGGCCCTACCCCTACATATTTTACCCGCGAATCCCTCTAACCTACGCATCCCAGGACACTAAGGGGCAATTTAACATGGCCAATCAACCTAACCCGCACATCTTTGGACTGTGGGAGGAAACCGGAGCACCCGGAGGAAACCCACGCAGACACGAGGAGAATGTGCAAACTCCACACAGACAGTGACCCGAGCCGGGAATCGAACCCGGGACCCTGGAGCTGTGAAGCAGCAGTGCTAACCACTGTGCTACCGTGCCGCCAAACCGCTTTCAAACCTGGGGCTAAGGTTTAAATCAAATGCAAACTATAATAGTTTATAATTAAAGTCTCTTAACAGTTATAAAATTCCTAAAAAAAAGTTTCCATGAAAGGTGAAAGAACAGTCCTTTTAAACATAGTGATCTTGTGGAGTTGGACAAAATAAAGATGTGGGCGGATCAGATGGATGTAAAAGATCCAGCACTGCTGTCTATGGGAGCTTGCCGTGGCTGCCGGCATATTTACCACTTCACAGCAGTGACCACACTTTAAAACGCAGTGAGGCACTCTGCATGTCCTGAAGTCATGAAAGCTGCTGCAGAAATGCTTATTCATTATGGTTTCTTTCTTCACTGATGTAAGTGAATGAAAAGCGCTTCCTCCCAAACCCCAACCTCCCCAAATGACCCAATGATCCTCAGACCCTGCCATGGTCAGGCCCTTGCTTCCCCCCCTTTCCCTCATTCTGCTCTCCTTCCTACTCTCCCTCCCCCAATCCCTCAGCTCCATCTCCCCCTCCCCTACAGCATTTCTCCCACTTCCCCCCCCCCCCCACCCCCCCGCTCCAAGGGTCTGTGTGGCATCACACCAGGGTGATGGGCTTGGGTTGGTGGTGTCAGCGTGTCTCATAGACAGGCTGATGATGAGTGTGATGATAACTCACTGTGAAAAGCTGTGATGCTCCTCAGTATCTGAGATCTGACTCCAGCCTTCCTGATGACAACCCACTTACCTCCTGGCTCATCATTGTTGGAGCAGCGGGTTAATTCGATTCCACACAACAGTAAGGGGCCGGGGGAGGTGGGGGGCTCAAGAGTCAGATCAGCGGGGTTCTGGACGGGTGATCCTGTCAGAGGCTGGAGTGTAACACTGTTACTCTCTAATACCCCCTAATAGGGATCAGTGCGGGGGTCCAGTGGGGAGATCAGAGGGCCAAGCAGTTGACATTACCCCTATTACCTTCCCATTAAGGGAGTGACGTTACATTGATTGGCCAGTCGGTATGTTGGTGACATGTGTTTATTTGCAACGATGTACAAATGGTGTTCCCTTCCCCCTAACTGTAACTGTGAAACTTCACCTGTACTTACTTAGTCGCTCTCTATCTTTCTCTTCTTTCGTTCCCTCCCACTCTTTCTAAATGTGTCCCCAGATTGCACATCAGAGGTGGAGTTTGACTGCTGTTGACCACACCCTCTGGCCTGTGATGCCTTTGGTGGGCATCCTCTGGAGGGCCTGGACCTGGAAGGGCCCGGCTGACTTCTGGGTGTCACAGGTGACAAAGTGCCAGCCTGTTCTGCCTGCTGTCCAGGAGAAATGCCAGTGTCAGGAAGGGGGGACTTCCTCTTCCTTCAGGGTGCTTGTTGGCCTTTGGGTCACTACTTGAGACGGAGGGGCAGCTGGATTGAGCTCCGGAAGCCTCTCCATCAACTGGCACTGCCAGTCCTGGAGGGCTGCCATTGTCTGCACCATGGTTCCCATGCCTTCACTTCAGCCATAATCCTTAGCGATTGGGCAATGTTGTGGATGGCCTCAGCAGCGGTCTGAGGCTATCCACAACAGCAATATCCCTCAAATCTCCCTTAACGCTTGTGACATGTCCACGTGTGAATGGGCCCAGATGCCCATGGGTGTCACTGAGCGTGCCATGCCTTGGAAGTCATTGGACATGGTACGGACATCTTGGCCCAGGTTTTCCACTGCGGATGTCACCCTTGCAGTGTTGGCCTGGCTGCTACTCAATGCAGGCACCATCCCTTGCGAGATGATGTGTGCGGACTCCTCCAGTTCTGCTTGTATCTGCTGGAAGTCGCTGACCCCCCCCTCCTGTAAAGCCTGGCTCTGTTTTTGCATATTGACCATTATTGGGATGAATGTATCCAGAGGCCCAGCATCTGCCTTGGGGCCAGCAGTTCCCAGGGAGCCATCAGCCCTTTAACTGGCCGCTCCCTTGGATGTTCTAGCCTCCACCCGATGTGCAAGACCAGCACAGTGGTGCTCAGCAGAAAGTGCCCCAGAAGCCTACCTACTAACCTTTCCCACCGAGGTCATAGAGTCATAGAGGTTTACAGCATGGAAACAGGCCCTTCGGCCCAACTTGTCCATGCCGCCCTTTTTTTAAAAACCCCTAAGCTAATCCAAATTGCCCGCATTTGGCCCATATCCCTCTATACCCATCGTACCCATGTAACTATCTAAATGCTTTTTAAAAGATAAAATTGTACCCGCCTCTACTACTACCTCTGGCAACTTGTTCCAGACACTCACCACCCTCTGTGTGAAAAAATTGCCCCTCTGGACACTTTTGTATCTCTCCCCTCTCACCTTAAACCTATGCCCTCTAGTTTTAGACTCCCCTAACTTTAGGAAAAGATATTGACTATCTACCTTGTCTACGCCCCTCATTATTTTATAGACCTCTATAAGGTCACCCCTCAGCCTCCTACGCTCCAGAGAAAAAAGTCCCAGTCCATTCAGCCTCTCCTTATAACTCAATCCATCAAGTCCCGGTAGCATCCTAGTAAATCTTTTCTGCACTCTTTCTAGTTTAATAATATTCTTTCTATAATAGGGTGACCAGAATTGCACACAGTATTCCAAGTGTGGCCTTACCAATGTTTTGTACAACTTTAACAAGACGTTCCAACTCCTGTATTCAATGTTCTGACCGATGAAACCAAGCATGCTGAATGCCTTCTTCACCACTCTGTCCACCTGTGACTCCACTTTCAAGCAGCTATGAACATGTACCCCTAGATCTCTTTGTTCTGTAACTCTCCCCAACACCCTACCATTAACTGAGTAAGTCCTGCCCTGGTTCAATCTACCAAAATGCATTACCTCGCATTTGTCTAAATTAAACTCCATCTGCCATTCGTCAGCCCCACTGGCCCAATTGATCAAGATCCTGCTGCAATTGGAGATAACCTTCCTCACTGTCCACAATGCCACCAATCTTGGTGTCATCTGCAAACTTACAAACCATGCCCCCTATATTTTCATCCAAATCATTAATATAAATGACAAATAACAGTGGGCCCAGCACTGATCCCTGAGGCACACCGCTAGTCACAGGCCTCCAGTTTGAAAAACAACTCTCTACAACCACCCTCTGGCTTCTGTCAAGAAGCCAATTTTGTATCCATTTAGATACCTCACCCTGGATCCTCGTGAGATTTAACCTCATGCAACAACCTACCATGCGGTACCTTGTCAAAGGCCTTGCTAAAATTCATGTAGACAACATCAACTGCACAGGCCTCATCTACCTTCTTGGTTACCCCTTCAAAAAACTCAATCAAATTTGTGAGACATAATTTTCCACTCACAAAGCCATGCTGACTGTCCCTAATCAGTCCTTGCGTCTCTAAATGCCTGTAGATCCTATCTCTCAGAATACCTTCTAACAACTTACCCACTACAGATGTGAGGTTCACTGGCCTGTAGTTCCCAGGCTTTTTCCTGCAGCCCTTTTTAAACAAAGGCACAACATTTGCCACCCTCCAATCTTCAGGCACCTCACCGTGACTATCGATGATTCAAATATCTCTGCTAGGGGACTTGCAATTTCCTCCCTAGCCTCTCACAATGTCCTGGGATACACTTCATCAGGTCCCACAGATTTACCTACCTTGGTGCGCTTTAAGACTTCCAGCACCTCCTTCTCTGTTATATGTACGCTCCTCATGACATCACTATTTATTTCCCCAAGTTCCCTAACATCCATGCTTTTCTCAACAGTAAATACTGATGAGAAATATTCATTTAGGATCTCACCCATCTCTTGTGGATCCGCACATAGATTACCTTGTTGATCCTTAAGAGGCCCTACTCTCTCCCTTGTTACTCTTTTGCCCGTTATGTATTTGTAGAAGTTCTTTGGATTCTCCTTTGCCTTATCTGCCAAGACAATTTCGTGTCCCCTTTTTGCCCTCCTGATTTCTCTCTTAACTCTACTCCTACACCCCCTATACTCTTCAAGAGATTCATTTGATCCCAGCTGCCTATGCAAGTCATGTGCTCTTTCTTCTCCTTGACCAGGGCCTCAATATCCCGAGTCATCCAGGGTTCCCGACTTCTGCCAGCCTTGCCCTTCACTCTAAGAGGAATGTGTTTACCCTGAACCCTGGTTAACACACTTTTGAAAGCATGCCACTTACCAGACATCCCTTTTCCTTCCCACAGACTCCCCCAATTAACTTTTGAATGTTCCTGCCTGATACCATCAAAATTGGCCTTGCCCCAATTTAGAATTTTAACTTTTGGGCCAGACCTATCATTCTCCATAGCTGCCTTAAAACTAATAGAATTATGGTCACTGGTCCCAAAATCCCTCACTAACACTTCTGTCACCTGCCCTTCCTTATTTCCCAAGAGGAGGTCAAGTTTTGCCCCCTCTCTAGTCGGGCCATCCACATACTGAATGAGAAATTCCTCCTGAATACACTCAATAAATTTCTCTCCATCCAACCCTCTAATACTATGGCTGTCCCAGTCAATGTTGGGAAAATTAAAATCTCCGATTATTACCACCCTATTTTTCTTGGAGCTATCTGTAATCTCCTTACATATTTGCTCCTCAATTTCCTGCTGACTATTTGGGGGCCTATAGTACAACCTTATCAAAGTGATTTCCCCCTTCTTATTTCTCAGTTCTACCCATGTAGATTCAATGGCCGAACCCTCGGATATATCCCCCCTCAGTACGGCCGTGATGCTTTCCCTGATCAAAAGTGCAACTCCCCCTCCTCTCTTACCTCCTGTTCTATCTTTCCTATAGCATCTGTACCTTGGAACATTAAGTTCTCCCTCCCTTAGCCATGTTTCGAGGTGAGTGGCTCTGCACTGGTGCTTGGTGCTGGTGAATGCAGTGAGGGTATATCTGTGTCCTCCCCGGAGCTGTGTTCCGGGGTGCTTGGAGGAATGGCACAGCGGGATGCAACTCCGGATGGCCCAGTCTCATCCAACGGAGATTCTGCATGGGGTCAGCTGGTGGAGATGTCAAGGGTGTGGAGGATGAGAGACTCACTTGAGAAAGGTCATCTGGATCCTGGTGCTTTGGACTCTGACTTGCTTGGAGCCTGCAGACCTCTTGGTCAGTGACAGCTCGCTCCTGTGTCTCCCCTGCAGTTTCCATGGCCCTTTCCTGAGAGGGGGTGAGGACTCACACCTCGGGGATGTACCCACCCATCTTCGCCCGCTCCCTCTTGTTGAAGGCCAACTTTGCCTATGGGGATACAAAGATGACAGAATTGAATTTGGCCTGACTAGGAGGGGAGTCTGATAGCTGGTGGCGTGTGTGGGCATGGGGCCAGTCCAATTAGGGGTTGTAATGTGGACTGTGATGGGGGAGGATCAGTTGGGGATCCTGTTTGACAATCTTAGAAGGTGGTGCAGTGAGATCGAGGGGGGTTAAGATGAGATGGCAGAGATTAAGGACATAAATAATGCCAGCAGCAGAGAAGTGGGCACTCATCCTTGCCGAAAGGAGTAGGTTGTTCATCTTCTTCTGGCATTGCATGCCTGCCCTCCGAGTGAAGTTTCTGGCGTTCAATGCCGTGGCCACTGCTTCCCATGTCTCCGATACCTCGGCTGAAGGCAGCCTCCTGCCAAGTCTCGGGAAGAGAGTTGTCCTCCTCTCCTCCATAGCATTCAGCATCCTTTCCACCTCAAACTCCAGCAATCTGGCTGCTGACCATTTCCCGGCCAGATTGCTGTGAGAGTGCTGCTGAAGGGAGCGCTGACATAGTACTCCCGCTTGTAGAGGGCTAGCGGCTGAGTCTCAACTGCAGCGAATCCGGCACCAGGCATCGCAAAGTCTGTGTGAAACATTTGGGGGGAGAACTGGCCCATTAACATATTCTGAACAGTGAGTGCAGATCGCTGATAGCGTCAGTGCAAAACACTCCAGCTTTCTTGCTGGTGTGAGCACTTAGTCCCAATTCGGGAGAATCGCGGCCTCCATGTCTAAACTGAGTACTTATCTTGTTCTCCCATCAACTGATTTTCCTTGACAAACTGGCGGCACGGTAGCACAGTGGTTAGCACTGCTGCTTCACAGCTCCAGGGACCTGGGTTCGATTTCCGGCTTGGCTCACTGTCTGTGTGGAGTTTGCACATTCTCCTCGTGTCTGCGTGGGTTTCCTCCGGGTGCTCCGGTTTCCTCCCACAGTTCAAAGATGTGCAGGTTAGGTTGATTGGCCATGCTAAAATTGCCCTTAGTGTCCTGAGATGCGTAGGTCAGAGGGATTAATGGGTAAAATATGTAGGGATATGGGGTAGGGCCTGGGTGGGATTGTGATCGGTGCAGACTCAATAGGCCGAATGGCCTCTTTCTGTACTGAAGGGTTTCTATTCTATGATTCTATGAACTGTCACCCTGCAAAACAGATCTGAATTCTAAACATACCCCTTACAGGAAACATAATATAAATATATTTCTTAAAGGCACAGTATCATCACACTGGGCAGCCCTTCATTGGCGGCACAGTGGTTAACACTGCTCCTCACAGCACCAGGGACCTGGGTTCGATTCCGGACTTTGGTGACTGTCTGTGTGGAATTTGCATGTTCTCCCCATGTCTGCATGGATTTCCTCCCACAGTCCAAAGATGTGCAAAGTAGGTTGATGGGCCATGCTAATTGCCCATTCCCAAGATGTGCTGGTTAGGTGGATTAGCCATGGTAAGTGCACAGGGTTAGGAGATAGGACCTCTGTAAGATGCTCTGGTGGAGATGCGATGGGCTGAATGGCCTCCTTCTGCACTATAGGAATTCTATGATTATCAATGACACATGAACATTAATGCAGACAATTTTCCACAAGGGATGGAAAATAAACAACACGTGCTCAATTAGTGATACTGAAATAACCATGGGTGAATTTGAAATAGATCTTGGATCCGAGCAGACTCATTATTGAACACCTCCAAATTCAGAGCAGCAATTAACAAAGTCAGAATCCCTCTTCAGACTGAGGGCACCCTCCCCTCAGGGACCCAGGAGCTCTGACCCTCCCTCCCATTGCCCCCGTTGTACCTCGTCAGCTTACCCCCGACACTGAGATCACCCCCTCCTGAACCCCCAGGGCAACCCCAACCCTCTCTCTCCAGCACCTCTGGTACTTACCTGAAGTGTGGTCCCAAGACTTTGACTCCGACATGGTGCTGGAGTACCTCTTCCTGTCACTGCAGCACTGTGCCTGGAGGGGCTGGAGTGCTGGCAGCCAATTGATTGGCTGACAGCTCTCCAAGGTGGGACATCTGTCCAAGGGTGGATAGAAGTCCCATCTGTTGCTAATCGGCACTCAATTGGGCACAAAATGGTGACAGGACTGTCAGAGTCTGGAGAGGGGGGCATGTTGGATGTGTTCCCTTATGACTCTCAGAATGGCAAGCACCATCGTGAAAATTCAGGCCCATATGTTGGCTTTCTGGACAAGAGAGATAGATTGTCAATCATTAACAATTAGCACATTATTAAAAACGTACTTGCATTATTAATTAGTAAACTTAACTTTCTTATGATCACGAAAGTGCAAATGCAACAACTTTCATGGAACTCACTGGGTGGTCAAGGGTAAAGTGCCATTTACTTAAATCTAATGGTACACCATCGCCTCTGCTCCCATCACCCCCATAGGCAGCGAGTTCCAGGTCATTACCACTTTAAAAAATTCTTCTTCACATCACCCTTGCATTTCTTGCCCCAAACCTTAAATCTGTGAGCCCTAGCCTTTGAAGCATCAGTCAATGGGAAGTTTTTCTTTGTCTACCTTATCTAAATCTGGCATAATCTTGTACACTTTGTACAGAACCCTAAACCTTCTTTGCCCCGGAAAGTACAACCCCAGCTTTTCCAACTTAAACTTGTTGCTATAATCTCTCATCTCCGGAACCATCCTGGTAAATCTCCTCTGCATCATCTCAGGGACCCTCACAAGCAAAACAAATCAAAGCAAAATAGCAAACCAATTTCTAAAAAAATGGCTTCTGCTTTTAATATGAAAAGAAACCTCTGTTTGCATGTCCAAAAGTGATTTTTATTAAAATTCCCAGTGCCACTGCAATTCAGTCATTTACTCCCAGTCCACATTACAAATTCAGTAGTTTTATATTGAAGCCAGAACAGCTAACGTACTCATCATTGGGTCTTATTCAGTGTACCTTACAACCACAACATTAAATGCTGGTTACCAAATGCATTGTCCAAGGCTAGACATGTGTTGTGATTGATCTCAGTTCTAAGACAACACCAACCATGATGAGGCATACAAACATATGAATTAGGAGCAGGAATAGGCCACTTGGCTCTTTGAGTCTGCTCCATCACTCAATAACACCATGGCTGATTTGATTATAACCTCAACCCCTTATTACTGCCTAACCCTGATAACTTTTCACCTCCTTGTTAATCAAGAATCTATCCAGCTCTGCCTTCAAAATATTCAAAAACTCTGCTACTACCACCTTTTGGGGAACAGGGTTCCAAAACTCATGAACCTGAAAGATTATCTGTCTTAAATGAGTGACTCCTTATTTTTAAACAGTGACCCCAACTTTCTCCCACAAGTGAAAATATCCTCTCCACATCCAATCTGTCAAGGCCCCCCAGGATCATAGAATACCTATAGTGCAGAAGAAAGGTTTTTGGCTCAGCGAGTTTGCACCAACTCTTCAAAAGAGCATCTTAGCCAGGCCCACCACTTCACCCTATCCCCATAACCCTGCTCATTTACCATGGCTAATCCACCTAACCTACACATTTTTGGACCATGGGAGGAAACTATAGGAGAGCACCGGGGGGAATATTGGAGAGCACCAGGACTATGGGAGAACATCGGGGGGAAACCCACACAGACACTGGGAGAATGTGCAAACCCCGCACAGTCATCCAAGGCCAGAATTGAACCTGGGTCCCTGGTGCCTCTTACTCTTCTAACCTCCAGTAGATACTGGCTTGGCTTGTCCAACCTTTCCTCATAAGGCAACCTGCCTATTCCTGGTATTAGTCTAGCAAGCATTCTCTGAACTGCTTCTAATATATTTACATCTTTCCTTAAATAAGATGACCAATACTGTACACAGTACTCCAGATATGGTCTCACCAGTGCCCTATGCAACTGAAGCATAATCTCCTTACTCTTGTAATCAATTCCCCTCATGATAAACAATAATATACATTCTATTAGCTTTCCTAATTACTTGCAATACCTGCATATCAGCCTTTTGTGATCCATGCACCAGAACACCCAAATCCCTCTGAATCTCAGACCTCTGCAATCTTGCCCCATTTAGATAATTAGTTTCTTTTTTTATTCTTCCTGCCAACATGGACCATTTCACATGTTCACTCCATTTGCTAGACTTTTGTCCATTCACTGAACCTATGCCCCTTTGTAGCCCTTGACATTCAATGCATTATCATTGCTGAATTCCTCCATTATCAACATCCTGTGGGTTACCATTGATCAGAAACTGAACTGGACTAACCAGATAAATACTATTTTTATAAATACAACAGCAGGTCAGAGGCTAGGAATCCTACAGAGAATAAATCAGCTCCTGATGTCACAAAGCCTGTCCACCATCTACAAGCCACAAGCCAGGAGTGTAATGGAATACCCTCTGCTTGCCTGGGTGAGTGCAGCTCCAACAACACTCAAAAAGCTTGACATCATGCAGGACAAAGCAATCTACTTATACCCATTTCCACTAATATTCACTCCCTCCACCACTGGGAACAGTGGCAGCCATGTGTACCGTCTACACGATTCATTGCAGTAACTCACCAAGCTTGCTTAGACAACCTACGACCACTACTATCTAGAACCATAGAAAACACATAGCAGAGAAGGAGGTCATTTGGCCCATCTTGTTCATGCTGACCCAAAGACACCAGGTGCCCTTTCTAATCCCATCTTCCTGGATATGGCCCAAAACTCTGCAGCTTGCAGCACTTATGGTGCAATTCCAGGTAAATGAGTTTAGGGTTTCTGTCTCCACCAGCTATCAGGCAACAAATTCCAGACACCACCCCCCCCAGCCTCTGCATAAAAATGTTTTTTTCATGTCTCCTCTTAAATTCGGTCACTTAGCTTGAAAATATGACCTCTGGTTTTTGGACTCTCTGTCACTGGAAATAGTCTAGTCTCTCCGTACCCCTCACAATTTTGTATACATCAATCATGTCACCTCTCCCCCCTGCCACCCCCCCCCCACCTCAGCCTTCACTATTCCAAGGAAAACAATCCCAGCCTCTCCAATCTCTCTTTTTAGCTACAATTCTCCAGCCCTGGCAACATTCTAGGAAACCTCCTCCGCACTCTCTCCAGAGCAATTACGCCCTTCCTGTAATGTGGTGACCAGAATTGCACACAATTTCTCCAGTTGTGGCCTCACCGGTATCTTATACAGTTTCATCATTATATCCCTACTTTTGTATTCAATTGCTCTGCCAATGAAGGGTGCTTTATATTTCATGCACATGTACAATAGCAAATACCAGAAGATAAGTCAAACGTGTCAGTTTAAAGGAAAGCTTACCAAAGATGAAGATTTACATTGCATAATGTGTTTGGTTGTGGTGGAAACCTGCAGGCTTTTAACTTAAGGTTCACATTCTTGATGTATCTGCAAAGTGATGGAGTTTAAATGTACTTTGGTGTAATCCTTTGAGAAAACATCGGCAAGGCTGAAATGTCAAAGGCACCAGTAATCACAGCACAGACTAAAATCACATTTGCAGGATCACTGATCAGAACATTTCATAAACTGACTTGGAAAGTGCTGGAATGTTCCATTTGCACTGTTGGTACCGCAGAGCACTGAGCTGCCCTTGTAGAATCCGTTTGATTTCTCTCAATTGTAATCTAATCTAATACCGCAACAAAGAGAATCTTCAGACTTTGTGGCACACTAAAATGTACCAAGCATCTTTCCGACAAATCACACCACAGGCTGTATTCAATGTTTTCCACACTTTTGGTGGAGCTAAGAGCCTGCATTTTTTTAAATGGAGAAGATGCACATTACGCTTTAGTTGGCACACGGCTCATTAATCCACATTCAGTTACATCTCATTTGAAGTGCTGAAAGATAATTGCTTGAAAGGTACTTTCAACAACAATTAACCCCCAGTTCTCCCGATTCTCCACCAGCCGTGCCTCGTGCATTACATCTGAAATCATCCACCTATAAAATTGAATGGAACTTCCTCAGAACACAAAAAAGCAAGTTCTTCGAGAGATCCCCAATGACAACCTCAAGTAATGATAAATAATACAGAGCAGTACAATTTTAAGATTCACCCCAATCTGGACTGAGTTAGTTGATTTCTGCTGGCTTAGTGGCAAGGTGGCATAGTGGGCGGCACAGTGGTTAGCACTGCTGCATCGCCAGGCACCTGGGTTTGATTCCTGGCTTGGGTGACTGTGCGGAGTCTGCATGTTCTCCCCGTGTCTGCATGGGTTTCCTCTGGGTGCTCCAGTTTCCTCCCACAGTCCGAAAGACGTGCTGGTTGGGTGCATTGGCCATGCTAAATTCTCCCTCAGTGTACCCAAACAGGTGCCAGAGTGTGGCAATTAGGAGATTTTCACAGTAGCTTCATTGTAGTGTTAATGTAAGCCTACTTATGACACTAATAAATAAACTTAAGCTTAAAAAATGCTAAAAATAGCTTTCAATACTACCAACCAGGCAAAGAATCATAGAATCCCTACTGTGCAAAAGAAGGCCATTTGGCCCATCGAGTCTGCACTGACAACAATCCCACCCAGAGCCTATCCCCGTAACTCCACGTATTTACCCTGCTAATCTCCCTGAGACTAAGGGGCAATTTAGCATGGCCAATTAACCTAACCCGCATATCTTTGGACTGTGGGAGGAAACCGGAGCACCCGGAGGAAACCCACACAGACACAGGGAGAACATGCAAACCCCACACAGATAGTCACCCGAGGCCAGAATTGAATCCCATTCTTTGGCGCCGTGAGGCAGCAATGTAACAACTGTGCCACCGTGCCACTCAGGGTAAGAAGTTGAAGGGTTAAAAAAAAATCAACATGGTGTCTTGCCCTTTATTGCTAACCTGTAATCCCAGTGGAAAGTGGACACCGAGTGATGAAAATGATTGAATTCAGTTTAATGTCCTTGTAAATTAAGAAAGGGCACCTGAATGAGGGGCCAGTGAATATCGGCCCATTCTTGGTTTTTGGGAGATTGGTGGGAAGATAATTTCCAAGTCCCAATTATTTAATCATAAACAAATTACCTTCCAAGATTGTACATCATGTAGAAATGTGAATGAAGAGATGGGTGAGATCCTAAATGAATATTTCTCATCAGTATTTACTGTTGAGAAAAGCATGGGTGTTAGGGAACTTGGGGAAATAAATAGTGATGTATTGAGGAGTGTACATATAACGGAGAAGGAGGTGCTGGAAGTCTTAAAGCGCACCAAGGTAGGTAAATCTGCGGGACCTGATGAAGTGTATCCCAGGACATTGTGGGAGGCTAGGGAGGAAATTGCGTGTCCCCTAGCAAAGATATTTGAATCATCGATAGTCACAGGTGAGGTGCCTGAAAATTGGAGGGTGGCAAATGTTGTGCCTTTGTTTAAAATGGGCTGCAGGAAAAAGCCTGGGAACTACAGGCCAGTGAGCCTCACATCTGTGGTGGATAGGTTGTTAGAAGGTATTCTGAGAGACAGGATCTACAGGCATTTAGAGATGCAAGGACTGATTAGGGACAGTCAGCATGGCTTTGTGAGTGGAAAATCATGTCTCACAAATTTGATTGAGTTTTTTGAAGGGGTAATCAAGAAGGTAGATGAGGGCAGTGCAGTTGATGTTGTCTACATGAATTTTAGCAAGGCCTTTGACAAGGTACCGCATGGTAGGTTGTTGCATGAAGTTAAATCTCACGGGATCCAGGGTGAGGTAGCCAAATGGACAGAGGGTGGTTGTAGACGGTTGTTTTTCAAACTGGCGGCCTGCGACCAGCGATGTGCCTCAGGGATCAGGGCTGAGTCCACTGTTGTTTGTCATTTATATTACTGATTTGGATGAGAATATAGGAGGCATGGTTAGTAAGTTTGCAGATGACACCAAGATTAGTGGCATTGTGGACAGTGAAGAAGGTTATTTAGGATTGCAATGGGATCTTGATCAATTGGGCCAGTGGGCTGACAAATGACAGATGGAGTTTAATTTTGATAAATGCGAGGTGATGCATTTTGATAGATTGAACCAGGGCAGGACTTACTCAGTTAATGCTCGGGCGTTGGGGAGAGTTATAGAACAAAGAGATCTAGGGGTACATGTTCATAGCTCCTTGAAAGTGGAATCACAAGTGGACAGGGTGGTGAAGAAGGCATTCGGCATGCTTGGCTTCATTGGTCAGAACACTGAATACAGGAGTTGGGACGTCTTGTTGAAGTTGTACAAGACATTGGTAAGGCCACACTTAGAATGCTGTGTACAGCTCTTGTCACCCTATTATAGAAAGGATACTATTAACCTAGAAACAATGCAAAAATGATTTACTAAGACGCTACCAGCACTTAATGGTTTGAGTTATAAAGAGAGGCTGGATAGACTGGGACTTTTTTCTCTGGAGCGTAGGAGACTGAGGGGTGATCTTATAGAGGTCTATAAAATAATGAGGGACACAGATCAGCTAGATCGTCATTATCTTTTCCCAAAGGTAGGGGAGTCTAAAACTAGAGGGCATAGGTTTAAGGTGAGAGAGGAGAGATACAAAAGTGTCCAGAGGGGCAATTGTTTCACACAGAGAGTGGTGAGTGTCTGGAACAAGCTGCCAGAGGTAGTACTCGAAACTGGTACAATTTTGTTTTTTAAAAAGCATTTAAACAGTTACATGGGTAAGATGGTCTTAGAGGGATATGGGCCAAATGCGAGCAATTGGGACGAGCTTAAAAAAAAGAGTGGCACGGACAAGTTGGGCCGAAGGGCCTGTTTCCCTGCTGTAAACCTCTATGACTCTAAGAGATCAGTTTTTATCTGTATATATTTGTTGTTTGCCACGGCTTTTTCTGCATGGAGTGCAGTCAATGATTTGCCAAGTTGGGCTCTGTGGCTGTTCAATGACATTGTTCACAGATTTGAGGTGAAAAACCCAAAATGTCTATTTTTGTTATTTGCGAGAAAGAACTCTCGAAAAATTTAATGGAATACGGCGAACCAAAGTTCTGATATAATCTCTGTTGTGGCGCATACATTGTATTGAAGGTGAAGCAACAGCATCCCACTGACAGGGTAATGTGGTGTCACAACACAGCAACAGAATGTTCTGAACATTCTGGGGATGACAATGGTGGGAATGGAACATTATAACCTACATTGGACACTGAGCAGCACATTCTCACTGTATAAACATTGCACAGTTGTAAAGAATAACTGGGACATGAATTAAGCAGTAGGTACTTGCGCATGAATTGCTTGGCTGACTGCCCTCTTGGAACAGCGACCATGTTCCTTTGTAGTTGCTTTTATTAACCTTTATTTAAAAACCTGGTTGTTTTTCTCATGGTGTATGAAATAAAAGCACCTGTTGCAAGATTTCCCCTGAGCAGAAATTCAATGAAAGTAATTATTATTCCATGAATTTCAGTGACAATATTCTCAGTCTAAATGTGAGATGTGCAAATTCTGCAACTGATCTTCCAGTTTCGGGATTGTCGGAAACTGGCCGTACAACTGAAGATGCGCTTTGGGACCCCGCAAAAGTTCCAATCTGCTGACCTCCGTGGGAATTGCCCAGGAGGTTTCAACTTCTGATGGGCAAGTCTCCAACTCCTGGAGACCCTCTGTGAATCTAAGTTAGTCAGCGACTTTGGATAGTTTTAATCTACTTACCTGAATAGCTACCCAGGAAATGTTAGACAGATTAAAACCTAGTTTAACTCTGGGGTAGAATCATAGAAGCCCTACAGTGCAGAAAGAGGCCATTTGGCCCATTGAGTCTGCACCAACCACAATTCCCCAGTCACTCACACTGACCCCTTGACTCCCCAACTAACCCCAAACCCTAGAACTACCCTTGACTTGTATGTGCTCCCATCACCCAACTATTCCTGACCCAACCTGACTAACCCCTGACCTGACTATCCCCTCGACCAACCCAAACCATCCACAAACCCAACCACCTCACCTACCTGCCACCTCATCCACCGACTCCTCATCCACCTGCCATATCATTCACTTCTCACCTTACCACCTTCCAGCCAAACAACCTACCACCTCACCACTTAGTCTACCAACCTGATCCAGTTACATCACCCACCTATCCACACTACCCATTCATCCACTCACTCCTTCACCCAGTCACTACCATTCATCCCTTCAACAAGTTACTAACATTCACATTGGACGTTTAAACTTAAAAGTTTATTTTTATTAATGTCACAAGTCGTCTTACATTAATGCTGCAGTGCATTCACCAACTTTTCTCTCACCAACATTTACAGGTGCACCATAGAAAGCATTCTTTCTGGTTGTATCACAGCTTGGTATGGCTCCTGCTCTGCCCAAGACTGCAAGAAACTACAAAGGGTCGTGAATGTAGCCCAATCCATCATGCAATCCACCCTCCCATCCATTGACTCTGTCTACACTTCCCGCTGCCTCGGCAAAGCGGCCAGCATAATTAAGGATCCCACGCACCCTGGACATTCTCTCTTCCACCTTCTTCCATTGGGAAAAAGATACAAAAGTCTGAAGTCACGTACCAACTGACTCAAGAACAGCTTCTTCCCTGCTGCTGTCAGACTTTTGAATGGATCTACCTAGCATTGAATTGATCTTTCTCTACACCCTAGCTATGATGGTAGCATTACATTCTGCACTCTCTTGTTTCCTTCTCTATGAACGGCATGCTTTGCCTGTATAGCGCGCAAGAAACAATACTTTTCACTGTATAATAATACATATGACAATAATAAATCAAATCAAATCAGTGAAATTACTGTGAAAATCCTCTAGTCGCCACTCTCCAGCGCCCGTTTCGCTACACTGAGGGAGAATTTATCATGGCCAATGCATCTAACCAGCACGTCTTTTGGACTGTGGAAGGAAACCAGAACACCCGGAGGAAACCCACCCACGGGGGGAACGTGCAGACTCCGCACAGACACTGACCCAAGCTGGGAATCGAACCCCGCTTCCTGGCACTGTGAGGCAGCAGCGCTAAACACTGTGCCACCGTGCCACACAGTGCCTTACCATACAGCAGCTAGTGCCGTAAAAAGGGGATGAGTCCTGTCTTCCCCAAACTCTACTACGGTCCAATGGAGTTCTCTGAGGGTTCACTGCACTCTGCATTTCTGGGAATACCCTGGGAAAAAATTCACAACAATGGAGAGGGGGGGTAAGTTTAAGTGGACTGAGAATCGGCTAATGATTGCCGCTCCTGGGAAGATCTGGACCGTTATTTTTATCCCTTTGATTGAATGACGAAGACTTTAATTAAACACAGTGGCAAAAATGTATCTTAATTAATAGGAGCCAGTTAAGAGAAGAAGGCCTTGGAAGCAAAGTACAATAATGGAGATTTATTAAAACATACTGCAAGCTTTGCAATTGTATGGTCTTTGACATTACCTTCAACCTTTCATATTTGCATCACTGTGAAGCTTGTCTTTTGCTGAAAACAGATCATCACGTCCAAACTTGCTCTTCCCTATTATCATGTGTGAGAGAATAGAATTACTCATTTTCATATTAATTGCTTCAGTTGACTGAGATAATGTTGCTGCTGGAATGAGCAATAGTATAAATCACTGAAATGCTGTCATGTTTAGCTAAACAAATTTCTCAGGGGCCACACAAAAGACTGCTTTAATTTGACTTTACATAGTTGCTTATCATTAAGCCCAGCAGCTCTGTGAAGTACCATTATTTGTTGAAGTCTGCTGTGAACGTTGCTTCTGATTTTGATTGAAAATTAGCGAGCCTCATATCAGGGAATGCACACTGTTTCCCTACCAGGCAACTTGGCCGGTAGATAATCATAAGAATCCCAGTGAAAAAAGGTTGACATGCACGTTGAATATCAAATATAGAAAGTAATTAAAGTTGCTGCTATGCCCTATAACACCCAAGAGTTATTAAACAAGGTAAAATCTAGCAAAACTAAATTGCTTTCATTAACAGCATCTTATAGGAAATTCCCTTGTCTGAATTCTTTCTTGCATTTCAAAACTATTAAAACCATCTCTATTGCACCTTTGCAAAAATTCCTGAAGCACTCGCTCGGAATACCAGCTCAAGGTCTGGATTGCGACTCTGCCAGCAATGAATTTCTGAAGTACTTTTTTCAGGCTTTACAATCGATGCTGTCTTGACTAAAAGTCCACCAGGATACCTACCACAGTGAAAAAGATGAAGAAAGGCAGGGGTTAGAAATTCACAAAGTCTTATTATGAGTAATAATCTTTAAAGAATCCTAAATTAACAACAATGGAAAATGATGGAAACACTCAGCAGGTCAGCCAATGGAACATAATGGATGTGTTGATGTTTTGGGTGTGGACCCTTTATCAAAACTTAAAGGATTCACTCTGAAAACATTAACTGCACTGCTCTTTTCACCATGTTGACTGACCTGTTAAGCGTTTTCAGCATTTTCTGCCTTTGATTTAGAATTTTTAGCGTCTTGCGAAATCTGAGCACTTTGTTATGTTGCCTTCTCTGCTGCCCTCTCTGTTGGGGAGGTGTTTATCAAAAAAATTATTAGTCACCCCTTGGGTCATTGAGTACAAGAGTAAGGAGGTCACTCCTTACTTGTATAAGACGCTGATTAGGCTTTATCTTGAATATTGCGCCCAGTTTTGGGGGCTATACTTGAGGAACGGTGTGAAGGCATTAGAGAGAGTACAGAGGAGACTCACAAGAATGATTCTAGAGATAAAGAATTGTAGCCAAGGGGCTAGATTGGAGAGGTTGGGACTGTTTTCCTTGGAGTAATCTGCAACCATCTCACTTGGCAACTCTTTGATGGCGCACAACTGTCATAATGGCACCTCAAAAACATTTGGCCACATGATGGCGAGGTAAATATTTACTTTATCCTCACCCAATTTGTTTGCTTCCAGCAAAATGTGAAACCTTTGTTTGTAATTATAACCACCCTTTTTGTTAGGGTTCAATTTCTTGTTTTTTCAATTATGGAACATTATCGTTGTGCACATGAAGCATCCTTTACAATTGTTCAAACTTACTCAAAATTCATTTTAGAAGTTCCAAAGATGTGTCACAATGTTCTTCAGTCCTTAATTTCTCAAATTAAATGTAAAAGAGAATTCCACCCCAGCTTTGCCACCATCTTTCTGCTGCGTATTGTACTGAGACAGCTGTATCCTGACTCGACTCTGGAGCAAAGTGACATAAGATCACTTCGAGGAGATAATCTGCTAAATGTATAATTTTAAAATTTCAAAAATGTCCTCTGGGCTTCTTCAAGTTTCTAGGGTGTACAAAAGCCCATCAAGAATTTAGTTAAATGTGTTAAGAGCGCAAACACTCCCATCTTTGCTCTCAATATGTTTACGCCTTTATTTACACCTCCCCAACAGAGAGGGCAGCAGAGAGGGCAATATAACAAAATGCTCAGATTTTGCAATATTTTACATGGATGTTTCTGTACAATTGCCAGGTTCACAGGAAACTCCTGTGCTGGTACCCTGAGAGAAGCTATACGGGAGGAGCCTGCCAGCTGCAGCACATATTGTACAGACTAGGAACATAGTGTGCACTTTATTCTGTGCTATTATGTGAACAACAAAAGATGTCAAGGACCTAACCACTGCCAGCTCAGTCATTGAATGAAGGCTTGCTCAACAGTCCATATAAATTGGTGGTTGTGCTTGGAACAGATTAAAATGTTTCTGAGGCAAGAATTCAAGTGATGAATTGCCTCAGGTGATGGAGGCAATGTGACTCCATCCTTGAAAGAGTGTGAAATTTTGCCTGTACCATCACATTGCTAAAAATCAAATATTTGAGCATTTAATAGGAAAAATCTTCCTTCTAATTATTTTCAAACACAAACCATGCATGTTAACTTTTATCGTTGACTGTCAAGTTTAATGAATTCCCCAAATCAGTATTTCTTGATATTAGCGCACACTGTTTTTAACTGCAGCCCAGACTGCTGAGATGAACATTTCTGTCTGTTGAATGTGAGAAAGCTCTATGAGGTGTGCTTAGGCAGTCTGATTCCAGTTTGCTCACAGCAAAAACGGTAAGGAATGTGACAATATGTGATAATCTCACTTAAAAATACCAGATGGTTAAACAGGTGCTGTAAGAGAGTAGATTTGAAGTTAGGGGTGAGACATATTGAGGCAAAGTAGAAGAACCCAATTCTGTATATAGTTCATGACCTGGATATGCTTGCTTTTAAGAACAAGACCTCAACACTATTCTTTGCAAATATCCCATAATGTATAAATATGAAATGACTTTGTATGTTTCATTAAAATACCAGACAAATTAATCTGAGCGGAGAAACATTGTATTTTAATAAAATACATTAAACATTTCATGCTAATCAAGTTAAATTCCAATTAAGTTTAATTCCAAAGCCTCGGTGTCCAAAATAGAAATTACTTCATTTCCCAACACAAAAGCCTCAAACCACCCCCTGCCTTGATGCATGCAGATACCTATTATATTTTATCAAGGTAAATAAATTAACAGAATATCCTTGGAAAGTAAAAGGGCAATTACTGCTGCTCTGTGTAATTGTTTGATTTGAAAGTGGAGTATCATGGCAAGAAAAGATTCCCTTCAGACTGTACCTCTGACCCTGTGAATTGTCTTATTCCACCCTTATAAAAAGTGACTATTGTCTTCTTTACAATTTGCCTTAAATGCTCAAAGAAGCAATGGCCCTGATATTCATGAGGAAGCAAAATGGTGTGCGAAAGACCAAAATGGCAGAATGCCCAATTTAATAGCAGGACTTTTTATTAACAATTATTTAGCTCATTTCCCATCGAGCAGTGAGCCAAATAGTGGAAAGGGAGACTACAGCCGAGAACCCTTGGGGAGGGGCCCTGGGAATCAGCATGGGGGAAGAGAGCCTGCAATCAGGAAGGCTGGGAGAGGGGGCTCAGCGATTGGGAGAGCTGGTAGGGGGTTGTTAGTGATTGAAGCTGGGGAAGGCTGAAGGATTCCTTGAGGGGTTCCTACTACTCCTGGCCCACAAGGAGTGCCAGCAGTTCTCACTTCCCTTTCAGTGCCCAGTTTCCTGACCCTATGAAAATCAACACAGCCGCAGAGAGTTTAAAAAAAAGATTCTCAATTGCACTGTGGGAACCGTTTCAAACAAATTAATTAAGTCTTCCACTTCTCCGTGTTGCAGAATGTTCCAATATCTGTTACCTTTAAAAAAGTGTTAGGCGTGTGAACAGAGCATTGTGTTCATACTTCCTGTTCTTAACTGTGCAATGCAGCCTTCCCCCACCCCTCTGCTACCTGTGGTGGAGAGCAAACATTGAGGCCAATGATTCCAATAGACGGCAACAGGTTGTGAAGAGAGAGACGGTAAGAGGTAAATTAATTGAAATTTTCTCTCTGGTATATTTCGTTGGGAACGTTTCAGGTGAAATGTGATTGTGATATATATAAATGTGATTGCATATGGCACTCACAAAGGTCTGTCTTTATGCTTTTAAATGCAATATGGAAATTGCAATGTTACACAGCGAGCCCATACAAACAGGACAGCACCCAAATGAACCGTTGTGCTTAGTTATTCACAATCTGCTTCTTTTGCAGATCAAGAAAAGCCCACTGGTTCATTGATGCAGCTGAAAACAGCACATCTCAGCACCAACTGTTACTATCTCAACAAGAAACAGTTATCTATACACATGGGGAGAGGTGGAGGGGGAAATAGTAATTCGCTGCGAATGTTTGTAAGCTTGCCTTGTGAGATACTTTGAGGATGTACATGTCAAGATAGAGCAGTGGCATTTGAGTATTGCTAAAAAAAGAAACATGCTATCGAAGTTTTTCATTTTGTACTCATCAGATAAACCAACAGTAAAAGGAACGACAATTTATACTGCATGAGAACAGAGTGCTGATTGATTGGCATGTGAACGCTGATTGGTAGAGGTGTTGCTGTGGAGAATACAGCAGAGAACAGTTAACTGCCAAGCCCTTGTTTCAAATTCCAACTAGGCAGGTTGACTCTGATTGGTCAAGACATTGCCATGGGACTGAACCAGGGAATGGCAGTTTCCCAAGCTTTTGTTTAATTGGAAAGGTGTGGGTATGCTCCTTCTATCTGCAAAGGACAAGACCCTGTGTATAAATATGTAATGTGCAAGTGAACCACATATTCACATTTACACATGCTAGAAGCATGTTGGATACAACATTGACTAAGAGATAGAAAGCAAAGAGTTGTGGTGAATGTTGTTTGTCAGACTGGAGGAAACTATACAGTGGTGTTTTCCAGGGCTCAACACTAGGACCACTGCTGTTTATGATACACATTAATGATACACATTACGAGTACATGGCATAATTTCAAAATCTGCAGATGGTACAAACCTAGAAATTAATGGTAGGGAAGATAGTAATAGACTTCAAGAGGACATGGGCTGTGGGAATGAGTGGACACATGGCAAATGAAAGTCAGTATAGATAAATGAGATCATACGTTTTGATAGAAAGAATGAGAAGAAATAATACACGGTGAATGATACAAACTTAAAGGAGGTGCAAGAACAGAGAGACCCAAGGATGTTTTGGCACAAATCCTTGTAGGTGGAATGACTTGTTCACAAAGTGGTTAATGAAGCACATGGGATCCTGGGCTATATAAATAGAGGCAGAAAGTACAGGAAAGCAGAAAGTTATTCTAAATCTATAAAAACACTAGTTTGACCTCCAACTAGTGTATTGTGTCCAATTCTGGGAGCTGCACTTTAGGGACAACAAAAAGGGCCCGATTCTCCGACCTCGCTTGCAGCCGGGATTCTCCAGTCGCTCTGCAGTGAATGGAGATGTGGCTGAGTGCCAAATTCAACGTTCTCGCTGGCAGCGGCGAGGCATCAACGGCCGGAGAATTCCGACCAAAGGCTTTGGAGAGGGTACATAAAGAGATTTACAAGAATGGTTCCAGCATGGAGCATTGTAGTAGTGTATATTCCTGAATAGCTTAGATAGAGTAAAAATAAGGGTTGGTAATGAGAAGGCACAGATTTATGTTAATTGGCAAAAGAATCAGAGGTGACATGAGGAAATTATTTTTTACAGGGCAAGTGATTAGGGTTTATAAGGAGGTGCAAACAGATTCAATAGTAATCTTCAAAGAAGGATTGGATAAATGCTTAAAGAATTGCTGGGACCTAGGGGAAGAGTGGTGATGTAGGACTAATTGGATTTCTTTTCAAATGAGCTAGTACAGACTTGAGGGGATGAATAGCCTCCTCTTGAGATGTTTTGATTCTATAAAACACCGACATAGTTCAGATGGGCAGAATGCTTGTTTCTGCATTGTATATTCTATGTAATTCAAGTCTGTCGCTTGGAGAATGGATGCAGGGAAGCAGGAAAGAAATATTTAGAAATGACATAGAGAGCCAACATTTTGACAGCATTTAGCATAAAGTCAAATGAAGGGAGTCTAGTTTACAACTTTAGTGTTGCAGCAGAATGGGCTGCCTAGCAAATGACATTTAATGCTGCAGTTTATTCGACAGCTGTATCCTGACTAGACTCTGGAGCAAAGTGATATAAGATCTCTTGGAAGAGATAATCTGCTAAATGTGTAATTTTAATTCCCAAGCAATTTCAAAAAACTGCTCTGGGTTTCTTCAAGTTTCCAGGGCGTACAATAAGCCCAACCAGAATTGAGTTAAATGTGTTGAGAGCACAAACACTCCTATCTCTGCTCTCAATATATTTACGCCGTGAATTTCTATACGAGTTCCCCTGAGTGAGCTCCTGCTATAATTTTGATGGAAGGTTGTAGAGACTCCTCCAGAGTGATAGCTGTCTCCAGAGGATTGGAAACTAGCTGTAAGAGAGATGTTCTTGCCATTGCCTCCAGAAGTAGTGCAGTGAGTGACAGCAATGAAAATATTGTCACAATCGGCGAGGGCAGCTCCTTTCCTGGCTGCCAGTGAGCTGGGATACTCAGGCCACCCATACAGATCAGTAAAGTAGTTTCACAGTTGCTGACCTGACAAAGCTTCAGTAAACTGCTCCAAACCACAACTTGAAAACAATCTGACATGCACAAGGTGTTGTTTTGCTCTGTTGCTCTTGCTTAATGTGAAACCCAGTACATAGGCCTGGTGCTGAAGGATCTGACCACCTCCCCCCAGGCAATACGATAGAATTGTCTCCAGTGTAAATGTGCCATTTAAAGCAAGTATCTCAATCTGCAAGGGCTGCACCTATGATAGACATATATATATATATATATACTGCAAATAGTGCATCAATAAAGAGAATTATCATGAGTTGGTATATCAGACAATCTCTATGAACACAAATACCTGTATAAATTACTGCCAGAAAGCTATTTGCTAAACTAGGATTGTACATAATAAATGGGGCCTTCGCTTTCCCCCATCTTCAGTGCTATGAAAGAATCCTCCAAGATGTTTTGATTCACTGCCCTGAGGTAATGAATTAAAACATCCTGAAATAATTTCCATGCTGCAGTGAAATAAGACAGGAATCCAACTTCTTTATCTTTCATAGGCTGAAACCAGCACAATGTGCACTGCAGTGGATCAGTGCAGTATCCTGCCAGGACCTGAACTTGTTCTTAAAATGTACAGGCTTATATGTGAAATCAGCTGAAATGTAACGATGCATTGTTACAAGTGTGTGGGGAATAATGCATATGAACAAAATGGTATCACCATAAGTCTTTTAATGCAGGAAATGACAAAACAACGATGAAAACCATTATGGATGCTGGTATTCTGAAATAGGAACAAACATACTAGAAATACTCTGGCAGGTTTGGCAGCATCTGTGAAAAGAGAAACAGGTTTAACATTTCAGGTCGATGACCTTTCATCAGAATGCTGAGTCAGCGCTAACAATAGGTCATCGACCTGAAATACTAGCTCCAAAGAAAAACAAAAGATTTGAATTGTATTTCAATGTTAATCCATGGGGGTAAAGATAGATTAAATTTAGAACCTAAGAGATCTAATTTGTTCCATATTTTGCCTTAATTCGAGTGACCAAAATTCTACCTAATTGACTTGCTTCAAGTTGGGTTATTCCTTAAAATTACTCCCTTTTGTTAGTGTTGTCACATGAATAATCTACTATTCATCATCCACTATTATAACAGGTAAGTGGCTATTGTCTGTTGTGGAAATGACAACAACAAAGATAAATGGCAGTGTTTCATTGTGAAGTTTTCATTAGCTGGTGATGATATGGAGATATCCAATAATGGTGGTCTGTGAATATCCAGCCCTTGAACATCGAGTGCCTGGTCTTTGAAAGTTTCGGTTTGAGGATGTGTATTTTGATGACTTCTTTCTTTCTGCCTTGCAGTAGGTGTACCTTTCCTTCATGGTCTGTTATTGTAAGGAGAGGTCTGATGTTGTCTGCATCAATATTTCCTGCATATCCAGTGAAACCTGATTTCCGCGGTCAAGAGGTTGTGTATGTGGCTTTTGTAAGGAGGTGATGGCCAATAAATCTATAAATGCTACAATTAAGAATTAAAACTATTTCTGCTGGTAGGTGGGGTGGGAGGAATCATCAAATATTAGGCCCAGGCCTTTCAAGATTGAAATTAGGAAATATATTTTCACACAAAGGGTGATAGAATTTTGGAACTCTAGCGAATGACATTGGTGACAGATCAATTGTTAATTTTTAAAACTGAGATTGACAGGTTTTTGTTGACGAAAGGTATAAAGGGATATGGGACAAAGACAGAGCAGGGTTAGGACAGCCATGATCTCATTGAATGGTGGAACAGCTTCAAGGGGTGAAATGAGCTGCTGCCATTCCCATGTTCTTATGGTTCTATAATTCCGTAATGAAGATAATTCAGATTGGAGAGGTTGGAACTGTTCGCCTTGGTGAAATGAAGGCGAAGAGGAGCTTTGATAGAGACGTTCAAAATCATGAGGGGGCTGGACAGTGTAGTTAGGAGAAACCGTTCCCCCTTGCAAAAGGAGCAAGAATGAGAGGGAACAGATTAGCAAAAAAAAACAAATGTGATGTGAGGATTTTTTTTTTAACACACAATGAGTGCTTTGGGTTTGGAATGCACTGCCTGGAAGTGTGGTGGAGGCAGGTTCAAATGAGGCATTCAAGAGGGCATTTGATGATTACTTGAATAAAAACAATCTGCTAGGGGTGTATGGAAAAGGCAGGGAATGATGCTCGTTTGGCGAGCCGGTGCAGACACGGTGGGCCAAATTGCCTCCTTCTGTGCCGTAACAAGTCTGTAATTCTGTGACTTGGCATTGACCTGAAATGTTTTTCTCCTTGGATGAATGTTTTGTTTTTGTGTTTGTGTGGGGAGGGCGTGGGTGGGGAGAGAAGCATCTGGGATTGGTGCAGATTTTGCAAAAATTATACAAGGCTCAATAATATCAGAAAGTAATGTAAATCACCAACCTCATTAAAAAGCTTGGGTGATCAATCTGAAATACCAGTAGCAAAAATAATGTTTCATTCAGTAGAAACTAGAAAGAGTGCAAAAAAGATTTACTAGGATGCTATCAGGACTTGATGGTTTGAGTTATAAGGAGAGGCTGGATAGACTGGGACTTTTTTCTCTGGAGCGTAGAAGGCTGAGGGGTGATCTTATACAGGTCTATAAAATAATGAGGGGCACAGATCAGCTAGATAGTCAATGGGCCCGATTTTACCATTTTGATTCTAAGCGCTGAATTTGGGCGCAATTCAGATTCGACTTGGAAACCTGTTTTCAAGCGCCCCATACACGCTTAGCCTGATAAAAATATCGTGAGTCTGAATCGCGCTGTGGGCGGGGCTTATCTCACCTGAAATGCTGCTGCTCCGATTGGAGCTCTGAACTGCGCATGCGCAGTGAGAAAAATAATTTGAAAAAATGTATCGCTCCCGAGTCACAAAAAGCGGATAAAACGGCCAGGGAGCGATGGCCCCCATAGACATCGCCCCACCCCCACAACATAACTGTCCCCTTTATCCACCCACACCCCAGACCGATCGCGAACCCCTGCCCCTCCTTCCTCCCACAGATCGCCCACAGAGTGGCAGTGGACCCCCCCCTGCTCCTGCCCCCACCCCCCCCCCCCCCCGCGCCCCACTGGAGATCCATCTGGCCTCCCTCCTCCCTGCCCCCCCCACCAGAGAATGATCGGGCCTCCCTCCTCCTCCGCCCCTCCGCCAGAGAATGATCGAGTCTCCCTCCTCCTCCCCTGCCCCCCCAACAGAGAATGATCGAGCCTCCTTCCCCCCTCGAACAGAGAATGATTGGGCCTCCCTCCTCCTCCCCCACCCCCTCAACAGAGAATGATCGAGCCTCCCTCCTCCCTCCACCCCAACAGAGAATGATCGAGCCTCCCCCCATTCCCCCTTCTGCAACCAGAGAACCATCTGGCCTCCCTCCTCCCCCCCTCACCAGAGGATGGTCTGACCCGCCTCCCTCCTCCTCCCCCACCACCGATCTGAGTCAGAGAGCCGTTGGAAGCTCTGAACCTAACTCCTCAGAAGCCGGAGCGCCCGAAACAGACCTTTGCCAAGCATGTCTGTTTCGCGCTGAATCTGGACGGGTGAACGCGATGGTAAAGGGGGAAATGCTGGTAAAGTTGGGCGGGCAGCCCATTAATTCATTAATTCATTAATGCAAGTGTATTTAAATCGCCATTGCGCCCATTTCGGGCGCGGTTCGGATCACGGCCATTTTCGGGCCTTGTTAAAGTGGGCATCTGTGCAGACGCGGATAGCGCTAATTGCCTCACGCCCGACTTTATCAAGTTTTCGCACCTGAAAATGGTCACGACGCAATGGTAAAATCGGGTCCAATATCTTTTCCCAAAGGTAGGGGAGTCTAAAACTAGAGGGCATTGGTTTTAGGTGAGAGGGGAGAGATACAAAAGTGTCCAGAGGGGCAACTTTTTCACACAGAGGGTGATGAGTGTCTGGAACAAGCTGCCAGAGGTAGTAGTAGAGGCGGGTACAATTTTGTCTTTTAAAAAGCATTTGGACAGTTGCATGGGTAAGATGGTTTAGAGGGATATGGGCCAAATGGGAGCAATTGGAACTAGCTTAGGGATTTTAAAAAAAGGGTGACATGGACAAGTTGGGCTGAAGGGCCTGTTTCCCTGCTGTAAACCTCTATGACTCTATGACTTTATGACTCTAAGTAATGAGAAAACTTCTCCAGACAAACCATAAAAACAAACAATTCCCCCTGTACCCTTAGACATGTGCCGCTATGACTTCACTGGACACACAGGTTCTGAGGGAATGCTCGTAAAAATACAACAATGTCTGTTAAAATTCTGTCACTTGAGTGCTTGAAAAGGAGAGGGATACAAAATTTGTTGAAGATTATTGGAACCTAGAAACCTTATCATTATGTGACAGAGTTGTATGTTTTGAGAGAATGCCAGATTTCAGCAATTTAATCATTTTTCCATGGAAGGAATTTGAAAGAAGAAGCCACTTCTGTTATTGATCTTTTACATGCAGAGTTTGTTCTTACAATATGAAAGAAATGACATCAGGTCAAAAGTGTTCCAAAAGAAATTGATTTCCAGCAATGTAATTCTTTAGCTTGTCAAAGAAATAAAACAAACCCTCACAACCATTGTGTTGAGAACTCCTTTGATTCCCCCATGCATCTCCAAACAGAACGGGGATAGAAAGAAATGCAGAAAGATATTTTTGGAAACCATGATGGCTGTAAGGGGAGTCACAAGAGATAACTTCAAGGGCTTTCGATGAACTCAAACCAGTCCAAAAGGCATAATAAATAGACCTCAGGTAGAATTTTCAGGAGCTACAATCCTCTGAATGGGGGACCCCTGAGCTGAAATGCCGATTTACCCCATGTCTTGTACAAGATATTGGCTGGAACTTTCTAGCTGTTCATGCCGGCGGATTCTCCGGTCCCGCTGGCAGTGCACCCCACCCTCCGGGTTTCCTGCTGGTGTGGGGTGTAGTCAATGGAAATTCCCCTGGACAGCGGCAGGACCAGAGAATCCCGTCACTAGCAAACAACACGCCACCTCCCACTGGCGGGAAACATGTGGCTAGGAGGGCAGAGAATCTCATCCATCATCTTGGTAAAAGAGTTGAAGCCTGCGCTAGGAATAGTCACCTGGAAGCTTGCGAAAGGGCTCATCATCACTCAAAATACCTGCTAATGCTAACCAATGAGGCTGCATGACATTATGGTGGCTAATGTTGGTGCTTCTCATAACAGCAACTGGCTGTTTGTGAATAATGGTGTCAATGTCAACTTCACGCACTACTTAAAGGGATACTCATGGTTTCATGTTTACTTGCTGTTAGACCTATGAAGAATTGAAGTTGATGGAATTGAAGGCAATTGACCTGGTTAGGAACTCAGCTGAGCTACAAGATCCTGAGAGTAGGGATAATGGGCAGATACTCTAATTGGCAGGACACAACTGGTTGTGTCCCGCAAGGACCTGCGTTGGGAGCTCAACTATTCACTGTATTCATTGTAGATTTGGATGATGGGACATGAAGCCACATATCCACATTCGCTGATAACACAAAGTTAGATGGTAATGTAAGCAGCTTTCATTGAAGTATACAATTACAAAGAGATATTGATAAATTAAGTGAATAGGCAAAACTGCTTGGGCTGGTAAGTGGCAAGTAATGTTCGTGCCTCACAAGTGCTAAGCAATGACCATCTCCAAAAAGAGAATCTAACCATCTCCCCTTGATATTCTACAGCATTACCATCAACATATTTGGGGATGGGGGGATGGGAGGGGAGATGGTTACCATTAAAATTAACTGGACTACTCATATAAACACTGTGGCTACATGAGCAGGCTGTGAACTCTGCAGGAGTAACTCAACCCCTGACTCCCCAAAGACTGACCATCATCTACAAAGCACAAGTCAGGAGTATGATGGAACATTCTCCACTTGCCTGGATGAGTGCAGCTCCAACAACACTCAAGAAGCTTGACACCATCCAGGACAAAACACCCCCACCCACCACCTTCAACATTCATTCCCTTCACCACTGATGAACAGTGGCAGCAATGTGTACAATCTACAAGATGCACTGCGGGAACTCACCAAGGCTCCTTCAACAGCAAATCCACAACTTCTACTACCTAAATGGACAAGGACAGCAGACACATGAGACCACCAGCGGCTGCAAATTTCACTGCAAGTCACACACCGGCCTGGTTTGGAACTATATCGCTGTTCCTTCACTGTTGCTGGGTCAAAATCCTGGAACTGCACTGTGAACGTGCCTATACCAATAGGGGCTCAACACCACCTTCTCAAGGGTAATTAGTGAGGGGGAATAAATTCTGGTCTTGCCAGCAACTCACATCCAGCTCACAATGAATTTGTTTGTTCCTCTGAAGGAGCACCTTATCGCGACAACCTGTCCCTGGCACTTTCTTCTCAAGCAAAGAGCATTTGATGAGAATGAGTATCAGAAAAAGGCCTGGCATTAAGAATCATAGAATCAAAGACATAAGGATAAATGTGAGTCAGTAGTGGATGGAAAGATGGGGATATAAAGAAGAGCATGGAGAGAGAGGATGAGTGTAGATGAAAGGTAAGTGGGTATATAGAGTGATGTGAGGAAATGGGCTTATAAAGTCAGAATTAATGGGTTGGGTGATACACACACACGAACATATGAACATACAAATTAGGAGCAAGAGTACTCCACCATTCAATAAGATCATGGGTGATCTGACTATAACCTCCATCCCACTTTTCTGCCTACCTCCAATAACTTTTCACCTCCTTGTTAATCAAGAATCCATCTAGCTCTGTCTTAATAATATTCAAATCCTCACATACTCTCTTCCACCTTCTTCCATTTGGAAAAAGATACAAATGCCTGAGGTCATGTACCAACCGACTCAAAAACAACTTCTTTCCTGCTGCCATCAGAGTTTTGAATGGACCTACCTCGCATTAAGGGCGGAAGTTTACCGGCACGTCCGCCCGAAGTTCGTACGATCCCATCTGAGGCCAACGGAGAATGCCGTTCTCCGAACCTCACCCGCCTCTGGAAGTTGGACGGGCGTATCAGTAAAATTCCAGCCTAAGTTGATCTTTCTCTACACCCTAGCTATGACTGTAACACTACATCCTGCACTCTCTCCTTTCCTTCCCTATGTATGGTATGTTTTGTCTGTATGGCGCGGAAGAAACAATACTTTTCACTGTACACTAATACATGTGACAATAATAAATCAAATCAAAAAAGACTCTGCACAGCTGATATATGTGAGTATGCCACTGTACTCACTGTTAATTGCCTATTCATTGTGTTCATCCAGATGGTAGCTATTCATTTGATCCCACTATAAATATACATAGATTAAACTGTGTTGATGGGTTAGGATATTTCTGCTTGTAGTGTATATAAAAAGTGTCTGAATATTCATCCCAGTTCTATCCTTCACCAACTGGCTTTCTGGAATAGAGCACAGTAGCAGAACATAGCTGACTAAAGATTAAGGTTGCTTACTAAGAAAAATATATTTTTAGACAGAATCCTATTGTGAAAACTGGCAGAAAACAAGTGCAAATTGTTGGGTTGTGATCACTCTTCGATGTTCCTGAAGTCTGAACCATTTGACAAGTGCAAGATTGAAATGAATTTGCGGAAATCAGTTATGTTCCTATCAAACAGGAAACAAGGTATGACCTTGGCATTGTCATTTCCTACAAGCAGTACTTTGTGAGCTGGAGTTGGGTCGTGATGAAAGTTTGGCCTTTCTCTGGAATTAGTAACTTGTGCTACAGAAAGGCAGGTGCTGCAGATGTACCTCTGATGACCATTTGTATGGTAATTAACCAACATCCCCCAATTTAACTTTGGCTAGATCAACTGCACCATGACAGTTATCCAATTTGAGTCTACTTGCACTACTTACGTTTTTATTTATTTCCATAATCTTCCCTGGTAACTTGCCTGACAAGTAAATTACACTCTATGTAAAAACATTGCATCTCTTTTCTTGGTTTCTGCCAACTTCTTGATTTTATCCTGTATTCTCTGACACTGTAAGAAGTCTCACAACACCAGGTTAAAGTCCAACAGGGTAAATACAGCCTGGCTGGTTGTAGGGATTCGCATTCTAATCAGTATTCTGTAACTTGATTTTTTGTGTCTCTGTGCACTGTTTGAGAGCACATTTCCACTCCATCTGATGAAGGAGTAGCGCTCCGAACGTTTATGGTATTTGCTACCAAATAAACCTGTTGGACTTTAACCTGGTGTTGTGAGACTTCTTACTGTGTTCACCCCAGTCCAACGCCGGCATCTCCACTTCTCTGACACTATCAGAATTGGTGTTGTTCAGATGAGATATTAAACTGAAGCACCGTCTGCACTCTCAGACGTAAAATTCTCCAATGGCATTATTTGAAGAAAATCAGCATCGCACTCCCTGGAGTCCTAACCAATATTTATCCCTCAACCAACATCATTAAAGTATTATCCCACAGATAATAACAGATCTTGTTAATATCTGTGGGACCTGGCCGTGTACAAATTGGCTCCTGCATTCCTCTACATTACAATAGTGACTACACTTCAAAACCACTTCATTGGTTGTGGAAGTATGCTTGGGAAGTCAGAGGTCATAAAAACCATTATATAAATGCAAGCTTTTCTTCCTATCTGTATGGTCCTTCATTCCAGAGGATAGTCAATCCTCTTGGTCATCTCAAAAATGTAATTTGTTTTCCTCATCTTTCTCATCCAAAGAATGAAGTCCAGCATCCTTACAGTCCTGTGTTAAAGGAAACCTCTGATAAATCATCTTCAACACTCACCTCTTTACATTCTCACAGACAATAATATCCTCCATCTAATTAGATGAGCAGGCTGAACACTGTATTCCTGATTGATGTTGACCCAGTGCTTACAGAGCAGCAATGTAAGAACTTTTGTACCCTATCTGCCTCATACTGCAAACCAGTGATTTGTAATTTCACTGCAACCAAGCATTAGGATGATAGTTCCATGGATTTAAGATCATGTTTGCAAGTCATAGAATTTGTGTAAAGTTATGCAACATAAATTTGCATTAAGCATTATTGTTACCTGTAAACTTTAGAGGTAATTTTCCAAGTCTGTACATGAGGAAATAAAACTATTTGAAATATTTCACTTTTAAAAGTTTAGAATCATAGAATCATAGAACCCCTACAGTGCAGAAGGAGGCCATTCAGCCCATCGAGTCTGCACCAACCATAATCCCATCCAAGACCTATTCCTGTAACCCGACATTTTTATCCTGCTAATTCCCTGACACTAGGGTCAACTTCGCCAATCAACCTAATCCACACATCTTTAGAGTAGAGGATTATATCAATTATATTACGCACTAACTTTGGGAGGGCATTCCTGCTCCTCATATGTGATAAGTTCATAGAATTATACAATCCATACAGTGCAGAAGGAGGTCATTTGGCCCATCAAGACTGCACCGACCACTCTCCCACCCAGGCCATATCCCCATAACCCCACGTATTTACCCTGTTAATCCCCCTGACAGTAAAGGGCAATTTAGCATGGCCAATCCACCAAATCCACATATCCAGAGCAGCCTGAGGAAACCCACGCAGACACGGACAGAACATGCAAACTCCACACAGACAGTGACCCAAGCCGGGAATCGAACCTGCATTCCTAACACTGTGAGGCAGCAGTGCTAACCACTGTGCCACCGTGCCACTTAGGTTCGATGACAAGTTGTGTTCCTTTCCACTGCTAAATATTTGGCATAGATTTTTCTGCAGGAAAGCATCACCCATTAGACTGAACCTGCCATAGCCCCATGTTCTAGTTCAGGGTCAGTCAGATATGCTGGGCAACCACCCAATGGTATCTCTGCTCCACAGGCATCAATTTTCCTGCTGCACCATTCGAGGTAGATGGATTCTCGATAAGCAAGGGGGTGAAAGGTTATTGGGAGGAGGCAGGAATATGGAATTTGGGTTTCTATCAGATCAGCCATGATCTTATTGAATGGCGGGGCAGGTTCAAGGGGCTGAGTGGCCTACTCCTGCTCCTAATTCGGATGTTCATATTTACCATCCAAGAACAGGCAATTTGCCAGAGGAAAATCCAGTGTTCGTTTTCTTGACGGGCCCCAAGTTGCCATTCTAACTTTGATTCTTTCCTTGTGTTCCTGTCTTCACTTCAAATTTCAGAGCACAGATCCAGGCTATCGGTTAAATTGTTTCAGATTTTGTGGATCATGTTTGTTTTTGGGTATCTTGTTGACCACAATTTATTTATGAGCATGCTGACAACAACAGATTCTCATTCAGAGTAATTAAAATGCTCTTTTCACAACAAACCTTCTATTGCCGCTGTTGCAGTCTGTGACATTTCAACTCTGTGTTATAAACTAAAGATGTCACATAAGATATGGAATGTGAAAAAAGATCTACAATGTGAAACAAAATCCTTAATTTTGAGATAAATAGAAGCTATCCACACTCCATGAGGTTTATTTTACTCTGGTCGGTAACTCACTCAGATTCTAGGAATTCAGGGTCATATTCCTTTTGTTGATAAACCTTTCCCTTCCTTCAGTAATTTTGATTTATTGCGCTAATGGCTTTTTCCACATTCAGCAATAGCAGTGTTTTTTTGGATTGCCAAAATCAAGTGTTCCCAGTACAATAAAGCACACAATGCTGTTGCCTTAATATCTGTTAAATTTAATCATTGAAAATAATGGGAAACAACATAGCTGGTTCCTTCCTAGTCAGATTGAAGCCTGCGTCAAAAGCCATCTCAGTGCAGTTATTGACCACATGGAGTTTAGCAAGTCCGGGTAGCGACTGGTGCAAAACATTATGTTCCTGCTCAGCCAGCATATTTTGTTATTAACTTTGATGTACTGCACACGGACTGTGATCAGCAGTTTGCTTTAGGCACAGGGAAAGCCATCAGTCTTTCAAAGAGTTCAAACTGCTTGCCAAAATGTTTCTGCATGAGGAGATCTATTAACAAGCATCATGTGAGTGAATATTTATAGAAGTTCAGAAAGTGCTGACCTTAAACAAGGAAAATGCTGCAACTTACCATTTTCACAGCTGATTAACTAGATGATATTTCAATGAGAACACTCTAAAAGAAAAGATATATCTGCAGTAATAAGATGTTAAGAAGGCCTATCGCTTGTTTTCCTTCAAGTAAGGTGTTTGCCAGTAATTTTCCAGTGAAGTTGTTGGAGTATCCAATTCTAGCAAAATAATGGTTACAATATATAACTGTTAATTATTATATATAACTTGCAAAGTTTTGTTTCATAGTTTGATGAATCATTTAATTGCTTATTTCAGAGGCTTATAGCTTGCTCAACATGAGCTCCTATAAATTGTTGATGCTGATTAGCTTAAATATGCTCTGATAATCTAGTGACTGCAGACTGGAGGACACAACCAGGGATACCATTCACCCCCCCTCATTTAGGAAGAGGAGAACCTGGTACCCATAGGGGATAAACCCCAATCACATTGGGGATAAACCCAGATATCCAAAACATTTGAAAGTCCTGTTGAATTTAATAGCTGTCATTGTTTATATTGCATTTTCTGCCCACTCGCCAGTCAAATTGGAGACCAGCAGAAGAAGAGAAGGGTGATGGGGTTATGGCACAGGTCAGAGTCCAGCAATGGAGGCTGGTGATTGCGCATTACAGGGTGGAAAGGTCATCAGATCATCAAGAAGCCTCTTGCTGCCAGGAAGAATAGTCCTTTATGGGACATTGGGCACCTGATCAGGAGGTTCTCTTCTCTGAGCCCACAAAGAGGCCACCAAGGTATACAAAGGACTCACCCACTGTTGGTAAAACAGCAACGGCAATAGGAAAAGACCCTGCAGTGGCCCTCAGAGCTGGAGGAAAGCCTGCCACCTTCTCGGCCAATAGTAAAATGTCTGCGATAGCGCAAAATTAAAGACACACCACCCTCCGCCCTCCCACCTGACACACACACCTCCCCCCATCCCCCACCCCCACCTCCCCCGACATCCCCTCAGAACTTTGCAGTATGTTTTTGGAGTTCCCATGAAATCATGGTCTACATTTATGCTTTGTAAACAGGAGGTGAAACTTTCCATTCTGGTGAATGCGATGGGGGAACAGAAAAATGAATGTGATTACCACTGTGTGGCAGAGCAGATTTATCCAACGCATTTTCTGCTTTTCAACTCATTAATTATGCATCAACAGGGAGTTCGTCGAATCTTGTAGCGGAATGACAAAGTTCTGCCCTGCTATCACCTCGTGGGGTCAAAGGTCCTGGTGCCACATTTAATTGGCACCCACACAAGCATTCACTCACTGTAGACCAGGTGTGTCGTAATCTGTTCACCATGGCACCGAAAAGGACAAAACCCTTTGCTCCATTGTTGACCGAGACCTCCTGATGATTCTCCTCTAGTGGGTCTAGGAATGACACGAGGTCCCCTTTCCTCGGGATGGGAGCAGGAGGTCCTCCCACCTGACCATGCCGGCCTGGGAGGAGATTGTCAGGGAGGTCAGTGCCTGAGACCAACAGAAAAGCACCAACCGGCAGTGCAGGAAACAGATGAATGATCTGTGCTCCAAGAGGATAAGTGAAACTTTTACTCACTCCAAACTGACATTCTCGTAAGGACATCAGACTATTGAAAGCTTAGAGTCTACATAGATGTCACACACTACCAGCAGATGGGATATCAGCATTACATTTCTGCCAACGACTTTGAGCTCACCATCTTCTGTAAGATCCTGCACAAAGGCTGTCTGATCCCTCATTGGGGAGGACTATTATTTTTTTAATTTTATTTATCAGTGTCACAAGTCGGCTTACATTAACACTGCAATGAAGTTACTGTGAAAATCTCCTAGTCGCCACACTCCGGCGCCTGTTCAGGTACAGTGAGGGAGAATTTAGCATGGCCAATGCACCTAACAAGCATGTCTTTTGGACTGTGGGAGGAAACCGGAGCACCCGAAGGAAACCCACGCAGACACGGGGAGAATGTGCAGACTCCACACAGACAGTAGCGGCACGGTAGCACAGTGGTTGGGCGGCACGGTAGCACAGTGGTTAGCACTGCTGCTTCACAGCTCCAGGGACCTGGGTTCGATTCCCGGCTTGGGTCACTGTCTGTGTGGAGTTTGCACATTCTCCTTGTGTCTGCGTGGGTTTCCTCCGGGTGCTCTGGTTTCCTCCCACAGTCCAAAGATGTGCGGGTTAGGTTGATTGGCCATGCTAAAAATTGCCCCTTAGTGTCCTGGGATGCGTAGATTAGAGGGATTAGCGGGTAAAATATGTAGGGATATGGGGGTAGGGTCTGGGTGGGATTGTGGTCGGTGCAGACTCGATGGGCCGAATGGCCTCTTTCTGTACTGTAGGGTTTCTATGATTTCTATGACAGTGACCCCGGGAATTGAATCCAGGTCCTTGGTGCTGTGAGGCAGCAATGCTAACCACTGTGTCACCGTGCCGTCCAGAGTAAACACAACAGGCAGGTATGCTTCTGAAATGCTCTTTCATCCTTCGTGCTCGCAGCAAGTCCATCTGTCTTTATGTGGGACAAGATCTCCCATAACAGAAGGGACAGAATGAAGACCAGAGGTGGGACTCTGAGCTGAGACTTTTTCCTCTCATGGGAAGCAGACAGAAGAGCTTGTTGGAGAGGATTAGAGATCATTCCTGCACAGAGATTGGATACCCCAACAAGCAAGTGTGGGTGCATCCAGTAAACATTGACAACATACGGACAATGAATGGCCATAATGTTGGAGCCTAATTATCTCTTCTCTCTATTCCAGCCACCAACAGGACAAAGCGGAGGAAGAGATCCAGCAAGCACCCCAGCCCCAGCCCCAAGAGAACCTCAGATGAAGTGACAGAGATACCATCCGTTGAAGATCCTGCACCTTCCACCAGCACAGATACATGCACCTCGGTAGGACCTAATTCTAGAGTAAGCTCGGGTTCATAATCAGCTGATCACCTCACTGATACATGCCCAGAACAAGCGCAGGCAGTGCCAGCCAAGTCCTGGACACTCAAGAGGACTGCGGGAGACCAAGCCCCTGCTGAGTCTGAGTCTGATGATGAGTGTCTGCAATTAGTCCTAAGGGAAACAACTGAGATGCAGAGACAGAGAGGGGAGCATCAGAAAATGTCATCAGACTGAAAGAAAGGATGGGGGAGTATGTCCATGTTCTGCCTGATGACAAATGAGCCCATCAAGAGTCTCTCTGGGAAGGGTGGTAGCTGTCTTGGTGACCCAGGTCCAGCGGTTTTGTCTGATTTGTGCTCAGACCTGCACACCATCGCTCTAGCGATGGGTGTGTTCCAGCAGCGGTGAGGCAAGAGGCACCACTGCTGAGGCAAGAGGATGTTAGGACACCAGGACAGTCTCCTTGGTATCTCCCTGGCAGCCTGGCCTCAGCCCCAGGACAGTCGCTGACTCCTTCTTGGACAGTCTTATAACTCTTACCCCAGGAGAGTCTTTCACTGCTCCATTATGTTCCACACAACCCCTCAAGTTCTGCCCCATCTCCTCGTTCCCCTCTTGAGTTCCACACACACATGCCCCAGTGCTGCCTCCATCTCCCCCTTCCCCACTGGTCTTGCCTCCAATACCCAGCCTTGGTGTAGTTTGCAATAGAGGCATCCAACTTCTCACAGCAATACTCTTGAAGGTAGATGAAAGCAGCATCTACTGACCTCCAAGGTATTGACGAAGTGAAGCTCGCCAGGTTCTTGCCACTTAATACAGCTAAGAAACAGGACATTATCCACTGGCGGGGCACTTAATTTGAAGGGAGAATGTAATTCCTGCGATTTGGTCTTCTAATGAACATTCATGAGATGCAAATGAATGTAAATGTGGATGCTAACATAAATCAGCGGGGAACCGAACATTTCGCCTGCCATCAATGTCAGGAAAACAAAGTTTCAAACTCGTTGCCAGCTAATGGGAAACTGACTTTGTCCATCCTGTCAATTTAGTGTCCCAGTTTGCCACGGTTCGCACCATTGATGGTTGCAGGAAGTTCCGCCCAGTGACTTATTCAAAGTTGTCTAAATGATTGGGAGGACCGCCACAGAAAGTCCTGGCATTGACGTTCAAGGAACCCTTTTACGTTAGTCAGTTCAACGTTGTCTTATTCTACGGGAAAGTAACTGTATTGATCTCATGAAAATAAGAGGCCGTGGGCAAGATTTAGCCGGCCCATTCGCTGTGGCCGCAAATCCCGTTATGGTTGTTAAATCTTATGAGAGGGCCATAACAGAATATGTGCTGGCAAGATCACAGTTTGAGATTCTACCCAACCCCCGCCAGTGGCGTGATCTTGTTCACACTCAGGGTGAATTTAAATGTATTTAAATATCATTAAACAACTTTACGCCGTTACTTCCGGCACCGTTGAATGCTCCCCTACAACTGGCAAGATGTCATGCCGACGGGAATCACTACTGGTTTTCGAAAACAAAAACCAGTTGGATTACCATGCCGGAGCATAGAGGTGAGAATAGCAGGTTGGCACTGCCAGGGACGGGCTCTCTGGTGAGCTCCATCGGGGGGAGGGGTTCCCCTTATGTTTGGCAGGGGGATAATGGTTGATGGGTGCGGGCTGTGCCTGCATTGGGGTGGAGGGTGGGCAGAGGCTGTGAATCAGGGGTGGGCACAGAAACTGTCAGGGTAATGGGTGCCCCGATGTGGGAGGATGTTGGGGGGGCCAGGGGGGGAGGGTCACCCTGATGCTTGTGTGGTGTGGGGAGGGTGGCTCAATCTTTGAGTGGAGCAGAGTTGCCCCTCTGTGGGAGAGGGTTGAGGTTGTCCCTCTTGTCCCCTGGCCGTCCTGATGTCTGTAGGGAGTGAGGGGGGTCAGCATGTCCATTGGGGGGGTGGGGGGGGGGGGGCGTTTCTGGATATCCATGGATGAGGTCTGGATGTCCATGGGCAGGGAAGGGGGGGGCCTTTAACTTAACTTTGAGATCGGGGCACCCTTTAGAAAAGGTGCAAACGATACTGCTGATTTTTTTTACAGTGTCTGAAGATCCGGTGAGGAAACCTGGCTGTGTTTCTGGAGAGAAACACGTTGGTTTTCAGTCAGAACCTGATGCTTTGCCATTTTCTTTGGTAAAATTCCAACTAATAACTCTGGCAAGAGTGTACTGAAGACAACAATATACATTACATGAAGCTGCATCATTCTATCACAAGCAAAGTAATACCATTATACCAAACGTACTATGTAGCTCTTCACTACATGAAGGAGCAACATTTATTAAAAACAAGTTGTTTTCTTCAAAATTCACCTGATAGTACTGAGGAGTTGTGAAAGAATCTGCCAGGAATGTAGTGATTAGTGCTGATAATTTTTATTTGAAACTGAATCGATATATGTGTGGAACTGAGTTCTGGATGAAATACAAGTGAAACCATTTGTTCAACGCTGGCATTGAGACTCCTGAGACTTTGGGACTGTTGTAACTGTATTACTGCCCGCACTGTACTCTTACATAACAATTGGTTGGTTTTAAAAGTGACCCAAAATTGGTAGGTGACAAAGCCAATATATATTATTTTAATCTTGCATAATTATAGTCCAGACGAAGAATTTTACAATCTGCACAACCATCTCAAGGACAATTAGGAATGGGCATTAAATGCTCACCTCGCCAGCGACACATGCATCCCGAGAATGAATAAAGAAAAACTGTAAATTATTTCTTGTTAAACTTTTGGTGATGGATAATCATAGTTATTGATCTTCTCGTGCAAGTATCATCACATGATCGTGCCATTCTCTGTACTGGCGGAGTCATTGTTGACAGATTTGAACAGACGTAAAACTGAATAAAGCTGACTTTAGAATGGCTCTATTTAAATTCAAGATCTTGAAGTCTGGGTACTTAGCCAGCTCCTATGTTATACACTGCCAATCTGACCCCATTCCCCAGTGGCAGACTGACTGAACTGGTGCTGAGATCATGGGCAGGATTTTGGGTTTTGGGTTGGGTACGTAATGTTGGGGTCAAGTGTAGGTCCCAACCCTGTAAAATGTGGTTGAAAGTGATTCTTCCTTGATTGACCCTTTAGCGTCCAGAGGACACGCTTGCTGTCAAATTATTCCCTGCTCCTTCTTCCCTGCTGCCATCAGAGTTTTGAATGGACCTATCATATATTGAGCTGATCTTTCCCTTCACCCTATCTGTAACTGCAAGACAATATTTTGCACCCTCTCCTTTACTTCCCCCCATGTACTCTATGAACGGTATGTTTTGACTGTATAGCGTATAAGAAACAAGACTTTTCACTGTATCCCAATATATGTGACAATAATAAATCAAATCAAAAAATTAAGGATGGTGAGAAGGCTTTTGAATCTTAAGAGCCAATGAGATATCCTCCAGCTGCAGTTGAAGGAAAAAGAAGGGGGCCGGGATTCTCCCCAAAATATTCCAAGTTCTCAACTTGTAGGAAAATGGGAGTAAATCTTGTTAGTTTTTTTAGCGTGATTTCCAGAATGAATCACCGACACTCTGTGCATCACAGGCGGGGCCTATTCCCGTTGAAGAGGCTGGCAGCATAACGCTGAGCGGACTGCTGCCCCATTGCTGGCCCCGCATTGCTGGCTGCCCAATTGCTGGCCAGCCCCGCAGCTCCACATCGCTGCCCTACTGACTCCCCCCAACTCCTGATTGCTGCCATCCGGACCTCCCCGGGCCAGCCCCAATCTCCCTGAACTCCCACCCGGCCAGTCCCGATCTCCAAATTTCCACCCCCTCCTCTCCCCCACCTGGCAGTCCTAATCTCACTATCCCCACCCCCCCAACACTCCCCCACCCCCCCCAAAAAATCCCAATGCCCTCTGGCAGCCCCAACCGCTCCCACAACTCAGATGGCCAATCCCGATCACTCTTCCCTCCCGCTCCCAGTCATGCTCTTGCAAAGTGGCAGCAGGTCCCCCCATCCCAACTGATCACCCCAATAGGCCCCACCCCCTCTGGCCTCACCCCACCTGATGCCTGGTGGGCAGTGTCAAGGTGCCCCTTGGGCAGTGCCAGTTTTCCCCTTCAGCAGTGCCAGGCTGACACTGCCAGGTTGGCAATGGCTAAGGGGCACCCCCCCTTACCTCCAACCTCCCGGGAAGGGTCTTAATGGCCTCTCTTCCCTCCATTGGGGTAAGGATGCCTGTTCCCCCTGAGTGGGGAGCAGAAGTAAATACCGCTGGAGTGAACCACTCCTGGCAGGGGGATGTGCTAGTGGGCCCAAAGAATTCAGTCCCGGGACTGCAAATGAAATGTAAGTCGCGATTTTCAAAATTATAATCAGCTCCGCAGCAATTTCCATTGTGGAGCTGATTACGCTGGAAATCTTAGTTTGGGAGACTTGCGGAGGCTGTGACGCCCAGCGGGAAGCCCGCAAAATAACCTCCGCTCGAGCAGTGCAGCGGGCTGGGAGACTCAGCCCTCGAAATCTCTACTTTGAGATGCCAACTTAGCAACTTTTAAAAGCTTTTGAATGGCTGGAGAAGCCAGCAAACCGGCATGGTCGGCAATGGTGAGAAACTAAGGGTCCACCTGCTTCCTCTTTTGCCCTTAGAATGGGTGAAAATTGTGATCAATGAGAACCAGAGACAATTAAATAGCACCAGTATAAAAACCACCTTAAAACCTACATGTAAAATGAAACACCTAACAGTTTTGTAACAAACAGCAAAAATGAGGGATGGTTTCAAACTTGCAGTCTGAACCCTTGGTTCAATTAGATGACTGCCTTGTAATCCCTGCCAGATAGCCATTATGCTGCATTTAACTATTATACTGATCAGACTTTCTCGTACAATAGTTGCAAAGCAATTTTATAGCTAATTCATTGTGAACAGGCACAAGACTCTAAATGATTAATCATTTTAGCTTAGAGGTTACAGAGATCAGCAATCCTGTTGGCAACAGTTCAGATCAGGGTGGCATTCTGTCACTGAAAACAACCGCCAATGATTAGCATGTGAAAAAAATGCTAATAGAACTTGAGCAGAGATTGACTTTAAACTCTTGTCATTTGACAACTTTTTTTTGGTTCTGGTTTATTCTTTGGTGCCAATTAATTCAGAACCTTGAGATATTTAAAGGGTAAGTATTATGAATATTTATAAATGCATGAGGCACATTTTAATAAATGCAAGATTTTCGACAGATATAAAAGGTTTAGGCAAATGTCAAGCACATTCACTGTTCCGAGCTGTGGGCTGGTACTTAACAACAGGGGCGATTTTCAGTCTGAGTTTGCCGTCAGAGAGAATGGCAAGGCAGGTGGAAAATATGGAGAGGATTGGAAAACATGGTTCTCGCTGGTGAGATTGCGTTTCCTGATTTCCCCCGCCCCTCGCCGGTGATGTAATGAGGTTCCCACCAATTTACATGTTAATGATTAAACATAAGTTTAAAGGGCCTCCCCTCCACGTTTCCCCATCTCCCAAAAATATTGAAACGTCAATGAGGTTCACAACAGGTTTGTGAAGGTGGAAAGTGATGCACTATCAATCGAGCTGAGTTGAGAGCAAGACAAGCAGGCTTTTATTGGCAAGAACTTGGAGCCATCCCTGTTGGTGATCAGGTCTGAACTGAGAGCAAGGGGGGAGGAGCCACCGCCTTTATACCCAGACCAGGGGGAGGAGACTTGGGCGGAACCGACAGGGATATGCCACATATACAGGTAATGAGAAATACTAACTACAGTGGTTAACCACTACAGATAACAGATAACAGTGGTTTACCACAGAAAGCAGTCGAGATGATCCCCTGGGGGTGCCAAGGCAAGTATTGCTCCTGGTTGGAGAGGGTCATGCCTGTACAATGCCAACCTGGCAGTGCCAAGGGTGGGCCCTTTCGGCAGCCCAATGGCAGGGGTTCCCTTTAGGTGTGTTGGGGAGGGCTGATGCCTCCAAGGAGGGGGTGGGGGTGAGAGGGGGTTGCCCCAGTGCCTGCAAAGGGTGCCCTGATGTTGATGCTATGGGGTGGGGCGGGGGTAGGGGTGGCGTGGAGAGCTCCTTTTCTTGTGCTGTGGTGGTGAGGGTGGGGATGGAAGCCCCTTACGCTTGTGAGAAGGGTCCTCTCATTCACTTAGTGGATGGGAGCTGGGAGCTGTTTGGTTTCCGTGCTGATCGGGGCACCATTTAAAGATGGCACACCTATCTCCTCCCCAACATATCTCTGTGGAGCCAGCCTTGCCAGTTCTTTCCAGCCCCGCTGGATGATGTAAACCTTAGCCACTGATTATTTTTTTCCCCAGGGGGGCTCAGGAGCTGGAGTGAAAACTGGGCTGTGCAGCTGGAGAGCTTGACGCCAGTGTTCAGTCAGAGCCTGATACTGTGAGAAAATTCTGCCTCGTATGTGCATTTCATTATGGGTTATGCAAAAAATGTTGATATAGAAGTGCTAGACAGACAATGGGCTGAAGGGCCTCTTTCTGTGCTGTAAAACCCGATGACTCCATGACTCAATGACTCTGAGCAATCTAAAAGCAAAGGATCAGATCTGAATTCTGAAGTCCTGATGCATCCAGCCATGAATGGTGGTGGATAATTAAGCAATTAAAAATTAACTGGAGGAGGAGGCTCCACAAATATCCCCATGTTCAATGATGAGGGAGCCCAGCGCATCACTGCAAAAGATAAGGCTGAATCTTCAGCCAGAATGGTCGAATGAACGATCCATCTCACCCTCCTCTGGACATCTCCAGCATCACAGACACCAGTCTTCAGGATAATTAAGGGGAATTAGGGATGGGCAATAAATGCTGACCTGGCAGGCAACACCCACATACCATGAATTAATTTTAAAAATTCTCACCAGTGAAAACTGCTTCTACTGTGCAATGGTCCAGTGGAACAGTTCCATGGATGAATGTTGTGATCCACAGCAGATGTTGCTCTGGAGCTGTTGCTCCAGAAAATTTGAGAGTGGAGGATTTCTCAGTTAGGCATATGAGAGCATTTGCCTACAGGAAAGAATGGAGTCCCTGTATACCCTCGATGGTATATAGAGTAACTGCAATCTTAGCCGGCAAGAGGACCTGATACCAGATGAGAAAGATGTTTGCTTAAAATATCGGGCAAAATAAGGCTGCCCATCAATGTCTTACATCGAGAAGAAAAAATTTGGAAGCTGTACCATATGCTCCCATTCGGTTAAGCATTGACAAAGGCACATGCAAATCAGTCATATTACCTTGTAGCTCTGAATGTTTACCAAGCATGCTCTTACTCCAACAGTGCACAAATTCTATCTGCACCACAAGGGGAGGACTGATGTTCCTTATCCATTCACTTGATGATTGCCTGATTGGCATACACCCGTGGGAGAACATAATTTGTTGCTAAGGGTTATTTGAAGGAATGTAATTAAGCTTGTATTCTAACATGTCTTTCTCTTTTAAGTAGCTCCTCTGTTTTTTAATGTCTTTCTTAGTTTGTCATCACAGTGTTATATTCTCTGGCTGTACATTATAACTTGATTCAATTTTCACTTTCAATACTGGCAAGGGGCTGAGAAATTGGATGATCTTGAAAATGACTGACGCCCTGCTGAAAACGCGTGTCACAAATATTTCAGAGATTTCAGATTAGTATTGTGTTTATAAACTGGAAAAATTGCTAGCTGAGAAAATGAAGAGACAGAGAGCTAAGACAGAGAGGGTTACAGAGACAGGAAGGGAATATGACTCAGAATTTAGATGCTGAGAGGTTGCTTCTCCTTGTGGGAGAGTCTAGAACGAGAGGGCATAATCTCAGAATTTGGGGTCACTATTTAAGACAGGGATGAGGAGGAATTTCTTCTCTCAGAGGGTAGTGAATCTGTAGAATTCTTTACTACACAGAGCTGTGGAGCCTGGGTCATTAAGTGGGTTCAAAGCTGAGATAGACAGATTTTTAATCAGTAAGGGAATCAAGGGTTATGGGGATAAGGCTGGAAAGTGGAGTTGAGGATTATCATATCAGATCAGTCATGATCTCATTGAATGGTGGAGCAGACTTGATGGGCTGAATGGCCTACTTCTGTTCCTACGTCTCATGGTCTAACCTGAACAGAGACAAGAAAAATCAAAGTCAGACAGAAAGACTTTTAAATAAAAAGAAAGTCTGAAAGACATAACAGCAACTTACCGAGTGCCTTTAATGTAACAAAATGTCCCAAGGTGCTTCATAGATGTGCTATAAAACAAACGTTGATATTGAGTCACATAAGGAGATATTAGTGCATTTGAACAACAGCTTGGTCACAGAGGAAGGTTTTAAGGAGTGTCTTAAGGAGGAAAGGAAGCTGGAAATATGGAGTGGTTTGGGGAGGGAATTCTAGAGCTTACAGTCCAGGCAGCTGGTTGAGAAACCATGCTTTATTTAAAAAAGATTAATTTGCTGGTTGGAAACCTGTGAGTGATTTTTTTCCTTAAGTCCAGTGACTTCGGATCATGGTCGAAAATGGCACCACATTTGCATCGCTGTACCATTTACATTTCAAGAACCATTGAAATGGAGACAAGCTGTGTGCAAAGCTTCACCAGGAACAATGATCTTGAAGGAGGATGAATGAGGGCCATTCCTATCCAATAAGCAAAGAGTTCAGACAATCACTTGGGTACTCAAGTGAGTGCAGACAAACCATTAGATAGAATCACTTTGACATGGGACCCAGGCTGGGTGAGGAATTCTGAGTCATGATCTAATCAAGTTACAATTGGAATGTACTAACCATTACCTTATTTGGATCACTGGGCAGTTAGGAAGAGATGGTTATGTGGCAAGCTAACAATTGTTATGATTTCAACACCTGTTAACTCGGTAGAACGAGCCAAGCAACCGTGATTTTCTTTCTGTTCATTCATGGATGTGGGCATCAATGGCTAGCCCAGCATTTATTGCCCATCCCTAATTGCCCTTGAACTGAGTTGCTTGCTCAGAAAGTATTTTTAAGCGTCAGCCACATTGCTGAGGTTCTGGAGTTGCAGGTAGGCCAGAGTGCAATTGAGATGCTGAAGGAACAAGACCCCAGGCAGAATTTAATGACCCCATCATAACGGGGGCAGCGGTGGGGCCAGAAAATGCTGTGAGCCATTCAAAGATCCATTGAAATCAGCAGGACTGAAAGGTCCCGCTGGTGGGAGGGGCTATAAAAATCCACCCTCTGAATGGGTTTATTGTCTCTCGCTGTTTCTCCATCCAGCTAGCAAGTTTTTGAACACTGTCTGCTAATTTTTGACTATCCAGGTATTGCAGATAGAGATTTTTAAAAGACCCAATGCTGTTGTCTCCAGAACAGTTCAATCATAAATCTACACCTTTAAACCACCTTGATGCTGAAAGCCGCAAGACCACAGATTCAGCCTGAAGCCAACCAAGTCACCAGCCTTCAAGAGTGTAAACCTTTTTAATGTGACTGGACTCTAAAGGACTCATTGTATCCTCCGAACTCTGGTTTGTGTGTATATGTGTGTGTGAACTTTGCGTGTGAATGTGTGTGAACTTCGCGTGTGAATGTGTGTGAACTTTATGTGTGAACTTTAAATGTGTGTGTGAACTTTATGGGCCCTATTTTTACCATTTTGATTCTAAGTGCTGGGCGGACTTGAAACTGGGATTGTTTCAGATCCGACTTTTAGACCCGTTCTCAGGCACCCCATACGTCCTCTGCCTGAAAAAATATCAGCTGCACAAGCTTGTGGGCGGGGCTTACCCGAAACCCTACAGCTCCGATCGGAGCCTCCAACTGCGCATGTGCAGAAAATAATGAAAGAATGCGGATTCCCTGCCACATCGCTCCCGGGCCAGATAATGCCTCCCCCTAGCCCCCACAGACACTGCCCCACCCCCACAACATTAGTGACCCCCTTATCCACCCACCTTCTGCCACCCAGACTGATCACGGACCCCTCCCCCCTTCCCCCCCCCACTGATCACAGGCAGAGTGGCAGCAGACCCCTCCTTCCCCCTCACTGATCTCAAGCAGAGAGCCATCAGACCCACCTTCCTCCCCACATCCCCCCCCCTCCCCGCACCAATCTCAAGCAGAGAGCCATCGGATGCTCAGCACTTACCTCCTCACTAATCCTCACTGATGGAGCGCCCGGGTAGTACTAATATGGAGCATGACTGTTTTGTGCCAGTTCTGGCTGGGCGAACGCAGTGGTAAAGGGGGAAGTGCCGGTAAAGCTGGGTGTGCAGCCCATTAAGTCAATTTAAATGCTTGCAAATGCAGTTATATGGCCGACACGCCCATTTTGGGCACGGTCTAGAGTACGGCCATTTTCTGGCCTTGGTAAAGGGGGAACCGGCGCGGAGGTGAGCGCGGATCACGCTACTCGGCTCATGCCCAACTTTACCAAGTTTTCATGCCCGAAAATGGGTGCAACGCGATGGTAAAATGGGCCCTATGTGTATCTGTGAACTTTATGGGCAGAATTTTATGAGAATGATTCTAGCGGCAAGATTTGACGACCTCGCTCAGGTGAGACCGGAAATTCCCGCCCGAGGTCAATGGAGATTTCCGTTGTCCATCCCTCACCTGCTCCAATTCCGTGGCAGGCGAGGTGGTCGGGTTCCGGCTTAAGAACATAAGAACTAGGAGCAGGAGTAGGCCATCTGGCCCCTTGAGCCTGCTCCGCCATTCAATAAGATCATGGCTGATCTTTTTGTGGGCTCAGCTCCACTTACCCACCCACTCACCATAACCCTTAATTCCTTTACTGTTCAAAAATTTATCTTGCCTTAAAAACATTCAATGAGGTAGCCTCAACTGCTTCACTGGCCAGGGAATTCGACAGATTCACAACTCTTTGTGTGTAGAAGTTCCTCCTCAACTCAGTCCAGCTCGCGTGAAAATGGAAGAGTTCTTGATCCATTTATTTGGGGCGAATTTTCACGCCCAACCTTACAGACTTAAACATTGAAAAAATGGTCTAGACCATTTCTAGCTGCTGCAGGCAGTGAGCTTGGCTTAATTTGCCAGCCAGCCTGCAGAGGGTGCTATTGCGCATGCACAGACCTCTGTGTCTATAAGGCCAATGATTGCGATGCAGAGCAGGCCCCCCCCCCATCCCTCCCCATACCGATCGCCTGCAGAGTGGCAGTGGGCTCCAACTTCCCCCGATGCGATCGGAGGCAGAGTGCGCAGCGACCCTCCTTCCTCCCGATCTGATTAGAGGCAGCAATTGCAGGCAGAGTGTGCAGCGGCCCTCCTTCCCCTCGAACTGATCGCAGGCAGAGTGTGCAGCGGCCCCCCCTCCCCGCTGGCCCAATTACAGGCAGAGTGCGCAGCGCCCCCTTATACAAAGAGACACAGGTAGATTTTCAACTTGCTGTAGATTGTTGTTACATAAATCACTTGATTCCCATTTCACATTGGAGCCTAGACATTCCAGTAAATGTTTGTGGCCTTCAGAGGAACTCAGAGGCCTCAACTAGGAAAGTCCAGGAACTTCCCACCGACATGTTCTCTTTATTCAGAGAAGGCAGGCAGAGAATCTATTTATGGACCTGCTGATTGTAATCTAAACACCTTGGTGGAGTTGGGTGGAGGAGAGTTAATCAGATTTCTCCTGGAAAATGGATTTGGGAATCATGGTATGTGATTCATCCGTGTTGCAGGCAGTGCATTGAATTCATGCTGCAAGCTGTTTTAAACGATTTGTGTGTGTAATCTGCATTGCCCGCACTGTTCATTTGCTGTACATAGCAGCAGTGTAGGAAGCTGATATTGTTAGTGGCGAATGCTTTTTAGAGAGAGCCTGCACTTCTTACAGGGAAGGTGCTTCGTGGCTAAAATGATGGGAGCTTTTTGAAAAGCGAATATGGACTGCGATATCGAGAGGAATGGCAGAATTCCTGAGAGCACAAATACCAAGGTTTTCAGATGATGCACTGGAGGTCCTGATGGAAGACGTGGAAAGGTGGAGAGAAATCCTTGTATCTGTAGGTAGCGGGGGGTGGGGGGGGGGGGGGGGTGCGGTGCTATGGGGTAGGACATTCTGGAAACATATGCTCAGGAGGCAGTGGGAAGAAATCATGGCAGAGCTCAATACCAGGAGTGTTGCTCCAAGAAGATGGATGCAGTACAGAGAGAGGTTTAATGGCCTGATGTATGTTTTCAAGGGGATTGTGTTCATCTTCAAATGACCTATTTTACCAAATGCGCCACTAACCTCATTTACTACGCAATCCACTACATCCCATCATCTACCCACTGACAACCTTTTGTTCAATTATTCATTCATAAGATGTGAGTATTGCTGGCAAAGTCAGCATTTGCTGCCCAGCCCTACTTGCCCTTGAGAAGGTTGTGATGAGCCACCTTCTTGAATCACTGCAATCCAGGTGGTGTAGGCACACCCATTTTACTGTTAGGAAGGGAATTCCAGGATTTTGACCCACCGGCAGTGAAGGAATGGCGATATAGTTCCAATTAAGGCGTGTGGCTTGGAGGGGAAACTTCAGGTTGTGGTTTTCCCAAGTGCCTGCTGTCCTTCGAAGTGGTAGAGTTTGCAGATTTGGAAGGTGCTGCCGAAGGAGCCTTGATGAGTTACTGCAGTGCATCTTGTAGATGATGCACCCGTCTGTCTTGGAGGGAGTGAATGTTTAATGTGGTGGATGGGGTGTTGATCAAGGGGTTTGATGGTGTCAACTTGAGAGTTGTTGGAGCAGCACTCATCCAGGCAAGTGGACAGTATTCGATCACATTCCTGACTTGATGGTGGACAGGCTTTGGGGAGTCAGGAAGTGAGTTATTCGCCATTGAATTGCCAGCCTTTGACCTGCTCTTGCAGCCACAGCATTTATATGGCTGGTCCAAGTAAGTTTGTAGATCTCTCTTAGATCATAGATATCTTGTATTCCTGAAACCAAATTTAAAAGTATAATTGACTTAGAAAGATCATTTTTTACCAGACTTGGATATGCCCCAATACTTGATGCAATTCTGTTTCTCTGTCCCTCATTGTAACAGCAGTAAGAAATATGGAAAATTGTATCTGCAGTACAACAACTGAGGTCATCTTAATATTCTTTAAATATGTTCTGTGATGTGAAGTTAGTGAGGAAATCAAATCTGTTTACATAGCTTTGTTTCAAACAAAAAAAATGAGATTATTATTAGAGTGAAATAGGGCAGCACGGTGGCACAGTGGTTAGCACTGTTGCCTCACAGTGCCAGGGACCCGGGTTGAATTCTCGGCTTGGGTTATTATCTGTGTGCAGTTTGCACGTTCTGTCACAATGAACGGTCTTGCATCCGGAAGTGGGAGGATTTCTGACAGTTGTCCCCTGCCGTTGCTGCACACCAGAAAATGGCAGTTAACCAAATTAAGGCCGGGTTTCAAGCCGGTGACATTGAGTGTCTGCCAGTCACTCGTCCAGTATGAGCTGGAGGGCGGGATGTCTAACGTCCTCCATCCAGATCACGGCCACTCATTTAAAGGGCCACCCAGCCTGGGCCAGTATCTAGTGACGCTAAGCATGTGTGAATCTGAATGGCAAAAGCAATATTGTTTTCCGAGAAAATATCAGGCATTGTTTGAGGTAATTGTGAATCTGATGTAAAATTTCTTAAATTCTGAACAGGTTTTGAATTGTTTCTTGCCAGTGAACACAGATGGCAAAAAAACCTGATCGTGAACATGAGGCCAAGATCTTAACATCAAGGAGCTGTTTAGTTTTGGCATGTTTTCCTCCATAAACGGCTGAGACAAGGGAATGAGGGGAGAGGCAGTGAAGAAGGACGAGAACAGTCCCACATTTTGATGATGCATCCCTCCGTGTTCCCCTCCAGACTGTGTCCACCAAGCATGTGGTCCTTATGGCAGCTGACGGGAAGAGGAGACCTGCCTTTGTACCCGTTCAGCCTGGGAGGAGGAGGCTGCAGAGGTCAGAGGCGTGGGTGTTGGGGTTTGAATCTGGAAGCAATACAGGGACAGGCTGAATGACCTCTGATATTGGCGAGGAGTCCTCATCATGTGTATTATTGGGCCAGGAAGCTGCAGGAAACGCTCAAAAATGCTGGAGGCTTGCGAGGATGTCTGAAGTCCAAAGGGATGGGCGGAGACCTTACAAACGAGGAAGGTGCACAGCATTCTGGCTGCCAAGCATTGTGCAGATCATGCATTCCTCTTTTACCTTGGAGACGGGCTGACATTAAGTAACTTGAGAGTCATAAACGTTGCAATGTTACACCTAATTTCAGGAAAGGTGGGCCCACAATTCAAGAGAAAGAACAAGAGTTGGAGATGGAATGCCCAAACTGGCAATCTTTATGCCACAGGAGGGGCAGCTTCTTTGGTTGTTCTCAATGGAATGGGCTCGATTCATTGGCAGAGACAATATTGGAGGAAGACATGAGTCTGGTGAGATTGCAAGGGTTTGAATCCAGATCTGGAGCCCAAAGGAGGAGAGGGAAATGGGGAGAGGCACTGACGGCTGGCATGGTTACGTAGATAATGCATGTGTCTTTTACATGTTCAAAGGCAGGGAAGCTCTCTCGTGGAAACTTTGTGAGCTTGCTGCAAGTGTGGTTTAATGGTTGCAATGTGTCATATCCCATTATCCACATGTTGCTGAACACTGTGATCTTGCATACCCATTGAAGGCTCCCAAATGACAGTAATGACTTTTTTCTGTCCCATGCCCTGGGGGAATCAACAATTGCCTCTGAGGATGAACAAGAACCCTCAGAGGGTGCAGAGTCATCCCACCCCCCCACCCCCCCCCCCACCCCCCCCCCCCCCTCCCCCCCCCCCACCCCCCGCCTTCCCGCCACTGCCTGCACCAAGCACCAGCATGGATACTGGCACCTGGACAAGGGTTAGTGTTTCGGGACAAGGGCAGGCACAGTCTGGTGCGGGCACTTCACATCGCAAATGCAGCGTTGGAAAGTGTGGTGGGGCAGGCCTTGACAGTCAAAGGAATTTTCATCCAGAGACAGTACGAGCCGGATGATAAGCCCGCTGGAGTTGTCCATGAGGCGGCAGATACTGGATGTTCAGTGCAAGGTCCGTGGACATTTAGCAGATATAACAGAGGGGCTGCACACTCTGACTAACATCGTGGAGGTACAAAGGAGCAAATGTATCCTCTGGAAACACAGCTTTTAATATCAAGAACTGCCAGCAGTCATGGAAGCCTGAACTGCTGAGTTCAAATGAAGGGCACGGCTGGTGACTTTAAACTCGCCATGACAAGCTTTCAGTTAAAAAAAAATGAGATCCCCACCTGCCTTAAATCACACCCGCCAAGCGTTTTAAAGCTCCCACTACTTAGTATTTCAGTTAATTTGGACATTACCAAGTTAAATATCCAGTTTAATCACATTTGAACAAGATGGTTGGATCCTGATTTCCAGGCCCGCGCACCTGCCTATCACCCCGATCGGGCAGGGGACAGAGCCATTTTCGATATGGATTATCATCCTGCCCCTGCTGCCTGAGCTTGTGGTGAAGCAGGTTTAATCGAGGCATTCAAGAGGAAATTGGATTTTTCTCCAAAAAGGAAGAACCTGCAGGGTTATGTGGAGAGGACAGGGGAGTGATTCGAGGTGAATTGCTCATTTGGAGACTGGACACCGACAAGACAGGGCATAAATCATCATAGAATCATAGAATCCTACAGTGCAGAAAGAGGCCATTCGGCCCATCGAGTCTGCACCGACCACAATCCCACCCAGGCCCTATCCACATATCTACCCACTAACCCCTCTAACCTATGCATCCCGGGACACGAAGGGGCAATTTAGAATGGCCAATCAACCTAGCCCGCACATCTTTGGACTGTGGGAGGAAACCGGAGCACCCGGAGGAAACCCACGCAGACACGGGGAGAATGTGCAAACTCCACACAGACAGCGACCCGAGACAGGATTCGAACCCAGGTCCCTGGAGCTGTGAAGCAGCAGTGCTAACCACTGTGCTACCGTGCCGCCTTCTAATGACCTCCTTCTATGTTCTATGTTCTATGCTCTGTGCTGTAATATTTCTGTGATTCTGGTAGCACTACCTTTAGATTGTTGGAACACTCATTGCAGCATCAGAGCTCAGGGAGTTATTCTAAACTCTTGCTTCACGGTGTTGCCTGCAGTAAAAAGGTCACATACTCTCAGAGAGCTGGTCAAATTATTTATTCAGGAAGCAAAGTCCTCTTAGAGCAAACAAGTGCACCCGGCTATTGAAAGCACACACTTGAAGGTTAAATCGAGAGCCATGGATTATTGGGTCCTAATGTAAGTGGTATTATTCTGCAAGCTGCAACAAAAAGCTTCTGAATTGTCCACTTTAGTCGCAATACAGAGGATAATAGCTTTTCAATTTTCCCAATCTAATCCCCAACAAACTTGGCAAAGTTTCATAATGTTTTATTAACTTCCTCCCCAGTAAAATCAACAACGAGATTCTCAGACGCAGCACATTTCAATTGAGTACAGTTCCCTTACAAACATTCATTTACTAACCTTTCACAATCGAGAAGAGAATTGCCCTGAGGTTCATTTGGAGTGGGGGTGGTGCAATCTCAGGTGAAAAGCCAGGAAGAGATTCCAGTGCATTAAGCCATTGTATTTTAATGTAACCAATGTTACTTGTGGCTTTGACGTTGAATTTATGGCAGCGGATAGGATGCAGACTTGTAACTCACGAGCTCAACTGGAATACTTAAAGAACGAATCCAAAGGCGGGATTTGGAGGAGTTGGTAGTTTTCACATAGAGCGGGGGAAACTGTTTCATCTATTCAGGAGAGTCAAGAGCCACGCCTGAATTTATGGCCCACTGGGCATCTCCTGTTTGGGTGGATCTCCCCCCTCCCCCATTTCTAGACCGGAGACAATGGGATAATTGTAGAGGGGATAAGGAGCAACAACTGACCTTGGGAGTGCCTTGATAGGAAGGCCCCAGGATGGCAGGTTCACGCTCCTTCTCTCTCTCTGTGCAATGGCACCTCCCTATATCCCGAGGAACAAGGACACCTGAAGGCAGGTCAAGGGTCTCCAAGACAGTCACCGACCACTTGATGGAGGAAGTCACATGTTTGATTTGATTTGATTTATTATTGTCACATGTATTAGTGTACAGTGAAAAGTATTGTTTCTTGCGCGCTATCCAGACAAAGCATACCATTCATAGAGAAGGAAATGAGAGAGTGCAGAATGTAGTGTTACAGTCATAGTTAGGGTGTAGAGAAAGATCAACTTAATGCAAGGTAGGTCCATTCAAGTTGATTCAAGACAGTCACCGACCACTTGATGGAGGAAGTCACATGTTCACATGCCTGAGAAATGACAGACCTCATGACTTACATGGATTCCTCCATTGTCTGCACGAGGCTGCGCATTGCCTCGGGCCTCTCCACCAGATGTTCCTGTACCTCTCTCTGCATGTCCAGTGGGCTTCATGTGGCTGAGATGTGAGGCCCATCATGAGCCTGGGGGTCAGTGTGGGCCATGTTTCCAGGGGTCAGGGGCCTCAGCTGTCACAGTCTCCCTCAGCTGCTGGGATGTGACTTATTTTTTATATTCATTCATATGATGTAAGCATCACTGGCTAGGCAAGCATTTATTGCCCAACCCCTAATTGCCCTTGAGAAGGTAATAGTGAGGTGCCTTCTTGAACCATTGAGTGATAGGGGGTGACGCCCATTGCCTCCGTGACTCTATTCGATTCAGTCGGGTGGGGAAGGTCAAAAAAGGCTTTCTCACGAAGAGCCACTGAGACCCTTCAGTAGCCAATCAGTGGCCGTTTAAGGACCTCATCCCCGATATAATACAAGCTGCCCTTCAGAAGGTGGTGGTGAGCTGCCATCATGAAATATTGCAGTCCTTGAGATGTAGGTGCATCCACAGTGTTGTTAGGGAGGGAAATCCAGAATTGTGACCCAGCGACAGTGAAGGAACAGTGATATATTTCCAAGTCGGGATGGTGAGAAGCTTGGAGAGGAACTTCTAGGTGGTGGTGTTCCCATGTATCTGCTACTCTTGTACTTCTAATTCAACAAAGAACAAAGAAAAATACAGCACAGGAACAGGCCCTTCGGCCCTCCAAGCCTGCACCGACCATGCTGCCCGACTTAACTAAAACCCCCTACCCTTCCAGGGACCATATCCCTCTATTCCCATCCTATTCATGTACTTGTCAAGACGCCCCTTAAAAGTCACTACCGTATCCGCTTCACTACCTCCCCCGGCAATGAGTTCCAGGCACCCACCACCCTTTGTGTAAAAGATCTGCCTTGTACATCTCCTTTAAACTTTGCCCCTCACACCTTAAACCTGTGCCCCCTAGTAATTGACTCTTCCACCCTGGGAAAAAGCTTCTGACTATCCACTCTGTCCATGCCTCTCATAATCTTGTAGACTTCTATAAGGTCGCCCCTCAACCTCCACTGTTCCAGTGAGAACAAACCAAGTTTCTCCAACCTCTCCTCATAGCTAATGCCCTCCATACCAGGCAACATCCTGGTAAATCTTTTCTGTACCCTCTCCAAAGCCTCCACATCTTACTGGTAGTGTGGCGACCAGAATTGAACACTATATTCCAAGTGCGGCCTAACTAAGGATCTATAAAGCTGCAACATGACTTGCCAATTTTTAAACTCAATGCCCCGGCCGATGAAGGCAAGCATGCGGTATGCCTTCTTGACTACCTTCTCTACCTGCGTTGCCACTTTCAGTGACCTGTGTACTTGAACACCCAGATCCTTTTGCCTATCAATACTCTTAAGGGTTCTGCTATTTATTGTACTTTCCTATTTGTATTAGACCTTCCAAAATGCATTACCTCACATTTGTCCGGATTAAACTCCATCTGCCATCTCTCTGCCCAAGTCGCCAACCGATCGATATCCTGCTGTATCCTCTGATGGTCCTCATCGCTATCCGCAAATCCACCAACCTTTGTGTCGTCTGCAAACTTACTAATCAAACTAGTTACATTTTCCTCCAAATCATTTATATATATTACAAACAGCAAAGGTCCCAGCACTGATCCCTGAGGAACGCCACTTGTCACAGCCCTCCATTCAGAAATGCACTCTTCCACTGCTACCCTCTGTCTTCTTTGACTGAGCCAGTTTTGTATCCACCTTGCCAGCTCACCTCTGATCCCATGCGACTTCATCTTCTGCACCAGTCTGCCATGAGGGACCTTGTCAAAGGCCTTACTGAAGTCCATGTAGACAACATCCACTGCCCTACCCTCATCAATCATCTTCGTCACTTCCTCAAAAAACTTGATCAAGTTAGTGAGACACAACCTCCCCTTCACAAAACCATGTTGCCTCTCGCTAATACGTCCACTTATTTCCAAGTGGGAACAAATCCTGTCTCGAAGAATCCTCTCCAATAATTTCCCTGCCATTGATGTGAGGCTCACTGGCCTATAATTACCTGGATTATTCTTGCTACCCTTCTTAGACAAAGGAACAACATTGGCTATTCTTCAATCTTCTGGGACCTCCCCTGTAGCCAGTGAGGATAAAAAGATTTCTCTCAAGGCCCCAGCAATTTCCTCCCTTGCCTCTATCAGTGTTCTGGGGCATATCCCATCAGGCCCTGGGGATTTGTCTACCTTAATGTTTCTCAAGAACCCCAATACCTCCTCCTTTTTGATCTCAACATGACTCAAACTATCTACACATCCTTTCCCAGACTCATCATCCACCAAGACCTTCTCTTTGGTGAATACTGATGCAAAGTTCTCATTTAATACCTCGTCCATTTCCTCTGGCTCCACGCATAGGTTCTCTCCCTTGTCCTTGAGTGGGCCAACCCTCTCCTTGGCTATCCTCTTGCTCTTTATATATGTATAAAAAGCCTTGGAATTTTCCTTAATCCTGCTGGCCAATGCTTTTTTGGCCCCTTTTAGCCCTCCTTACTCCTCGTTTAAGTTTCTTTCTACTTTCCTTGTATTCCACACTTGCTTTGTGTGTTCCCAGCCTCCCAGCTTTGACAAATGCTTCCTTTTTCTCTTTGACTAGGCTCACAATATCTCTCGTTATCCAAGCTTCCCAAAACTTGCCATACTTATCCTTCATCCTTACAGGAATGTGCTGGTCCTGAATCCCTATCAACTTACACTTGAAAGCCTCCCACATGCCAGATATTGATTTGCCCTCAAACATCTGCGCCTAATCTACATTCTTCAGTTCCTGCCTAATATTGTTGTAATTAGCCTTCCCCCAATTTAGCACCTTAACTTGAGGACTACACTTATCTTTATCCATCAGTACCTTGAAGCTTACTGAATTGTGGCCACTGTTCCCGAACTGCTCCCCTACTGAAACATCGACCTCCTGGCTGGGCTCATTCCCCATTACCAGGTCCAGCATGGCCCCTTCCCTAGTTGGACTATCTACATACTGTTTCAAGAAGCCCTCCTGGATGCTCCTTACAAACCCTGCCCCATCCATGCCCCTAGCATTAAGTGAGTCCCAGTCAATATAGGGAAAAGTTAAAATCTCCCACCACAACAACATTGTTACTTTTACACCTTGCCAAAATCTGCCTACATATCTGTTGCTCTATCTCCCACTGGCAGTTAAGTGGTCTATAGTAAACCGTCAATATTGTGACTGCACCCTTCCTATTCCTGAGCTCCACCCATATTTTCTCGCTGTATGAGCCCTCCGAGGTGTCTTCCCGCAGTACAGCTGTTATGGTAATGGTTGTACATTTGGTAGGTGCTGCTTAAGGAATCTTGGTGCGTTCCTGCAGTGCATCTTGTAGATGGTCCATCAGTGGTGGAAGGATTGAATGTTTGTGGAAGGGGTAGCAATCATGTGGGCTACTTTGTCCTGGGGATGTTGAGCTTCTTAAGTGTTGCTGGAGCTGCACTCATCCAGGCAAGTGGAGAGTATTCCATTACACTCCTGACTTGTGCCTTGTAGATGGTGGACAGATTTTTGGGAGCCAAGAGAATGCCTAACCTTTGACCAGCTCTGGTAGCCACAGTATTTATATGGCTACTCCAGTTCAGTTTCTGGTCAATGGTAACCCCCAGGATGTAAATGGTGGGCGATTCAGCAATGGTAATGCCATTGAATGTCAAGGGGCGATGCTTAGATCCTCTCTTGGAGATGGTCATTGCCTGGCACTTGTGTGGCATAAATGTTACTTGCCACTTGTCAGCCCAAACCTGGATATTGTCCAGGTCTTGCTGTATTTGGACATTGTGCAGTCATCTGCAAACATCTCTACTTCTGACCTTATGATGGAAGGGAGGTTATTGATGAAACAGCTGAATTTATTTGCATCTAAGACTCTACCCTGAGGAATTCCTGCATTGATGTCCTGGAGCTGAGATGATTGTCCTCCAATCGCCAATAGCTATCCTTCTTTGTGCCAGGTATGACTCCAACCAGTGGAACTTTTTCCCCCTATTCCAATTGATTCCAGTTTTACTAGGGCTCCTTGATGCCATACTCAATCAAATGCGGCCTTGATGTCAAGGACAGTCAATCTGACCTCACCTCAGTCATTCAGCTCCTTTGTCCATGTTTAAACCAAGGCTGTAATGAGGTCAGGAGCTCAGTGACCCTGGCGGATTCCAAGCTAAGTGTCTGTGAGCAAGTTATTGCTGTTTAAATGCTGCTTGATAGCACTGTTGGTGACCCCTTCCATCACTTTACTGATGATCGAGAGTAGACTGATGGGCCGATAATTGGCTGAGTTGGATTTATCCTGTTTCTTGTGTACAGGACATACCTGGGCAATTTTCCACATTGTTTGGTAGGTGGTCAGGATATTGGTCAGGACACCGAGGATAACTCCCTTGCCACCTGCTCAGGCAGATGGGGCTTTAGTTTAATGTCTCATCTGAAAGATGGTCCCTCTGAAAGCTCAGCACTCACTCAGTACTACAATGCAGTGCCAGTTTTGATTTTTGTGCTCAAGCCCTGAAGTGGACAAATCTGAACTTGTTGCTTTGAACTACTTCAGAAAGGCGTTGTATGAACAGGAATTCCTGTTTTGCTTGTAATTGATGGAAAAATGCCTTAGTTCATATATGAGAATGCCCTGATTTTCCTTTTCTTTCATGGGACATGGGCATCACTGGCATGACCAGCATTTGTTGCCATCCCTAACCACTTCTTGAACTTAATGGCTTCTTAGATTATTGTAAGAAGTCTCACAACACCAGGTTAAAGTCCAACAGGTTTATTTGGCACTAGCTTTCGGAGTCTCAGGCTCCTTCATCAGGTGAGAGGAACCTGAGACTCTGAAAGCTAGTGCCAAATATACCTGTTGGACTTTAACCTGGTGTTGTGAGACTCCTTACTGTGCTTACCCCAGCCAATGCCGGCATCTCCACATCATTCTTAGATTATTCCAGAGGGCAGTTAAGCATCAATCACATTGCTGTGGGTCTGGAGTGACATGTAGGCCAGACCAGGTAAGGACAACAGATTTCATTCCCTAAAGGGCATTAGTGAACCAGATGGATTTTTATGACAATTGGAGATAGTTTCACGGTCATCATTACTGAGAATAGCTTTATGTTCCAGATTTATTAACTGAATTTAAATTCCACCAGCTGCCATGGTGCGATTTGAACCCAGGACATTAGCTTGGGCCTCTGGATTACTAGTCCAGTGACTTTACCACTATGCCACCATCTCCCCTGTCTTTACTGATGTGAAATTAATATTTATTGACAATTGTTTTATCACCTGAGCTTTTGAAAGCTGGGTCATCATTTTCTATTACAACCTGCCATTTCTATTTTCTCTGAGTATATTTTCCAGAATCTGGACTTTGGTGGGTTGAACCCGATACATCTTTATCGAAAATATTAAATTACGTTTCCAAACACATTTCAGAATCAACCACATTGCTCCCTTTGTAAAAAAAACACAAGAGACGTAAGACGATTTGCATGGTTTATACCTTTAACATAAATCTCAAACCAGACTGATTTTGTTACTCCTAACAACTTACAAATCAAGGCAACTGATTGTTGGGGAGCTAAGGATCTAATAGACAAAGAAATTTCTCGGATTACTGTGAATACATGCATGGTTATTCATGATGCAATTGTCCATGGTTCATTAAGCAGCGCTGTTGTTGTCTCTCTCCTTATAGCTCACGTTGTTTTGCAGTTAGACATTCATGCTTTCAGAAAATTGGCTTTTCTACAAAGTCAGATGCTATGAGCTGATATTATTATGACTTATCACCATTGTGTATGTAATGTTTAATGTTAAGGAACTAAATGCACTTAATGGCAATTCAGTCTTATCTTAGTTAATACCTCATTATCCTTGTGCTTGAAATTGTAATTGTCAGTTCGAGATGGTTCAGAGAGACTCTATCGCCTTATCTCATTTTGTGTGGAAGAACATTGCTCTGTCAAATGGAGAACAGAAAGTAATTTGATGCAGGCACATCTAGAGGACAACCAAAAAGCTGAACATTGGGCTCAAAACAGCTGAAAGCAACAAACTATCTTTGAATACAGTGTATAGTTACACTGAAAATAGTGAGAAACTAGCAATAGTTGCAAGATTCCCCATCATTTCTTGCATAATGGTGGGGTCTTGTCGACAGTGGGAAATATTGATATTCAGCCTGGGAGTTTAAAGGAAATCTTCTGGTGCAGATGTAAATATAGATGGGTAACACAAGTATGGATAAAAGAGCTGAGCTCAAGAGTTCAGGTGAGACTGACTGCCCTTGACATCAAGGCAGTATTTAACCGAGTGTAGCATCAAGGGGCCCTAGCAAAACTGAGGTCAATGTGAATCGGGAGAAACTCTTTGGCTGGCTCCATTGTAGCGATAGGCATGTCCCAGTCATCTGCAATTTTCATGGAGTCGGGCCAGAATTTCAAAGAGTCATTTTCAAAGACACTTCAAAGGTGTCATTAACCATAATCTACATGAGGAAACCTTCTGAAGGGTAAGATCAAAAGATCCTCCTCATTTCCAAATGCAAAGCTATGCCCCTCCACTCACCCTCTTTGCCCCTTATGCTCCCTATGCCAAACTGTGGCACTTCAATATTGATTGACTCATTATGAACTGTCTAGGACCAATGAACTCTATAGTGACAATAAGGTGTCTTTAAATAAAAAGTCTTTAAATAAAAAGTCTTTAAAAACTGTCATTCATTCATATTTTTCCACCATGTTTTTAAAAATGTCCTTTTACTACAGGACAAACAAAGTTTCAATCATCCATACCCTTTAAAGTATTAATAGTAGACCAGCAAACACTCAAAACCTCTTAACCTTGTGTAAATATACATTGTGCAATTGACAGCAAATATCAGTGAGCCAGGCTGTCAATCAAACAATGCTTTCCCTTGGGGGGGCTCAGATATTTCGATGGACCAATGGATTTCTCAGCTCTCAGCCAAAGCCTAATTATACATTTTTGTCAGTTTGTTCTTTCTGGAAAAAAGGTGATTTTGGGATGATTTAATTAATAAATAGGATTGGCAAAACCGATACAGGCAAATTCTTCACTATGCAATGATTCAAATGCTAAAAACATCAAAAAATAGAAAATTAAAAAGAATATGAATCAGAACTTTATTACACAAAGGTTAATAGAGCTGTGGAATAGGCTAACAAAGGAGGTCATCAAAATGTAATTATACATAAATGGATTCAAGGGACAGCAGGGTCAATTTCTCCACGGAGGGAATAGGTTGTCGGACAGTGTGATGGTGATTGGGTGATGTTGAGAAGAATTATGAAGTGACAGATAACTTGGCTCAAAATACGAAACATTCTTGGGACTGATCTTCCTTCCTCATCACCCATCATCCCCACTCCTCCCAGCCCTCTGTCCCTGGACAGGAGTGCCACGATTTCAGAACTTGAAAGGCAGCTTGCAGAGCCTGCTGCCAGTGGAAGAAGCAGGAGAGTGAAATGCTGTTGTGGGCCTCAAAGTGCTGGGGAATGGGGGGGACCTGAAAGTAAAATTCGTTGAGAAAGCAATCCTGTACATGAGACAGATCAGAGCACTATGTTTTCTGGGCATTTTAGTGTTAGGTCATCAAGCTAACACAGGGCAAGTTCAACTCTCTGCACCCCCACAGAAAAGTCCCAGAAATCCCAGGGCAGAAGCTAGCCAAATTGCTGTTTCCAACGGGAAGAGTTTGGAAGGGCATCCCCCTTAGGTTTTTAGGTAGACAAGCAAAGTACAGGATGCCCAGGATATTTAGGCAGGACAGGATGAAGCACAGGTGGAATTGCTTCAGAGAAGGAGGCAAAGCAGTGGGACAAGCATATCATGCACAAGTCATATGGCAGGTAGTCAATTAAGAACCTGCCTTCAGAGTTGCCATCCAATTAAGGGTAGTGGACTGGCTGAGGAGGTGGAGGGTGGCACAGTGGATAGCACTGCTGCCTCACAGTGCCAGGGATCCGGGTTCGATTACTGGCTTGGATCACTGTCTGAGTAGAGTTTGCACATTCTCCCCATGTCTGCGTGGGTTTCCTCCGGGTGCTCCGGTTTCCTCCCACAGTCCAAAGACGTGCTGGTTAGGTGCATTGGCTATGCTAAATTCTCCCTCAGTGTACCTGAACAGGCGCCGGAGTGCGGCGACTAGAAGATTTTCACAGTAACTTCATTGCAGTGTGAATTTAAGCCTACTTGTGACGAATAAATAAATAAATTTAAATAAATAAAGGGCTAGTCAGGAGCTGAGATATGATGGCGGCCCAGCCACTTCCACTGTGGCTGCAGTGGGAGTACAGCTGAGGTGATTGGAAGACAAGAGAGAGGAACGGAAGGAAAGAGAAAAGATTGAAGATACCGTAAGAATTCCCTTTGATCCGAGCACTCTTGATGGCAGCAATCTCCTTAAGAGGTTGCTGGCCGGGAATACCTGTGTCTGGGGATGATCACAGTAAGAAGTCTCACAACACCAGGTTAAAGTCCAACAGGTTTATTTGGTAGCAAATACCATAAGCTTTCGGAGCGCTGCCCCTTCGTCAGATGGAGTGAAAATCTGTTCTCCAACAGTGCACAGAGACACAACATCAAGTTACAGAATACTAATTAGAATGCAAATCTCTACAGCCAGCCAGGTCTTAAAGGTACAGATAATGTGGGTGGAGGGAACATTAAACACAGGTTAAAGAGATGTGTATTGTCTCCAGACAGAACAGCTAGTAAGATTCTGCAAGATCAGGAGGCAAGCTGTGGGGGTTACTGATAATGTGACATAAATCCAACATCCCGGTTTAGGCCGTCCTCATGTGTGCGGAACTTGGCTATCAGTTTCTGCTCAGCGACTCTGCGCTGTCGTGTGTCGTGAAGGCCGCCTTGGAGAACGCATACCTGAAGATCCAAGGCTGAATGCCCGTGACTGCTGAAGTGCTCCCCCACAGGAAGAGAACAGTCTTGCCTGGTGATCGTCGAGCGGTGTTCATTCATCCGTTGTCGTAGCGTCTGCATGGTTTCCCCAATGTACCATGCCTCGGGACATCCTTTCCTGCAGCGTATCAGGTAGACAACGTTGGCCGAGTTGCAAGAGTATGTACCGTGTACCTGGTAGATGGTGTTCTCACGTGAGATGATGGCATCCATGTCGATGATCTGGCACGTCTTGCACAGGTTGCTGTGGCAGGGTTGTGTGGTGTCATGGTCACTGTTCTCCTGAAGGCTGGGTAGTTTGCTGCGGACAATGGTCTGTTTGAGGTTTTGTGGTTGTTTGAAGGCAAGAAGTGGGGGTGTGGGGACGATCACAGCCTTTCTATCTTTTGGCAAGTAAAAATCAGATTACATGTAACCGGAATGGGGACCTGCTGCTGTGCACTCCCCCATCTCCTGCGAGCTGCCGCACTGCACGGCTCTCAGTCACCTCTAACAAGACTGGTAGGTAAGGTAAAAATCTCTATTGATTACCTCCTCAGCTACTTCACTTGGCTTCCCCCTTTGCTGCAGTGACCACTCTGTCCCCAATCTGAATCCACCCCCCATACAACTGCGAGGAGAAGGAACGCATGAAGGAGTCAGTCCAAAGCATTTTATTTTACAAATTTTCTTGGCCCCACCATCTCCAAATCCACTTCCAAAGTACTGGAAAAATTCCCCCCAAAGTAACTAAAATGTTGCCACAGCACCCTCATTTCCATAGGTTAAATCACAATTATATAACTCTATTGAAATGGGTTTAACAAAAAGTAATGACTAAAATAGTGACAATATTCAGAACAGTATACCGCTAATAGCAGCTAATTTTGTGTTTTGTATTTATGATAAGTAATCCAATACTCAAGTTAATTCAAAGCAGAAATTTCAGGTTGGGTGGTTAATTAACTCCCCTCCTGACCACTATCCTCCTTTTGGATGGTTGCAAAAGGCCCAAGTTTAAATTTAATGCTTTAACACTCCTGTATGTGTGGGTTGAATAAAGTGCTCCCTGCTGCTTCTTTTCTGACATCTGAGGTGCAACGTTGCAGCTGTCTTTAAGATCACCATTATAGTTTACCTGTCTTGTCCTTAATGATGATGTGGAGATGCCGGCATTGGACTGGGGTAAACACAGTAAGAAGTCTCACAACACCAGGTTAAAGTACAACAGGTTTATTTGGTAGCAAAATCCACGAGGTTTCGGAGCGCTGCTCCTTCGTCAGGTAAGTGGGAGTTCAGTTCACAAACAGGGAATATAAAGACACAAACTCAATTTACAAAATAATAGTTGGAACGTGAATCTTTACAGGTAATCAAGTCTTAAAGGTACAGACAATGTGAGTGGAGAGAGCGTTAAGCACAGGTTAAAGAGATGTGTATTGTCTCCAGACAGGACAGTTAGTGAGATTTTGCAAGCCCAGGCAAGTCGTGGGGGTTACAGATCATGTGACATGAACCCAAGATCCTGGTTGAGGCCATCCTCATGTGTGTGGAACTTGACTATCAGTCTCTGCTCAGCAACTCTGCGTTGTCGTGTGTCGTGAAGGCCGCCTTGGAGAACGCTTACCCGAAGATCAGAGGCCGAATGCCCGTGACCGCTGAAGTGTTCCCCAACAGGAAGAGAACACTGTTGCCTGGTGATTGTCGAGCGGTGTACATTCATCCGTTGTCGTAGCATCTGCATGGTCTCCCCAATGTACCATGCCTCGGGACATCCTTTCCTGCAGCGTATCAGGTAGACAACGTTGGCCGAGTTGCACGAGTATGTACCATGTACCTGTTGGATAGTGTTCTCACGTGAGATGATGGCATCCATGTCGATGATTCGGTACGACTTGCAGAGGTTGCTGTGGCAGGGTTGTGTGGTGTCGTGGTCACTGTTCGTGGCCATCCCCACACCCCCACTTCTTGCCTTCAAACAACCGCACAACCTCAAATAGACCATTGTCCACAGCAAACTACCCAGCCTTCAGGAGAACAGTTCCCACAGGCGAGGCCATCAAGCCTGGTCCCTGTTGCTGGGGACCATACATGATCCTCGCCAATGAGGATCTCCACCGGTGAGGCTATAAAGGCAAGTGAGCTGATTATGCCGGCAGATCGGGGCCAGTAATATTACGAGAGATGAGAAACCGGGCACAAACCTGGTGTTTTGCTTCTCTTGTGATGTCACCGGCTTGCCACGCCGATCGACTGACAAAATGAGCCGGTAAGATTGGCCCCATTGGTTTTCAGTCAGAGCCTGACACTCTGATGAATTTTAGCAAATTCCACACAAAGTGGGTGACTTTGAGCCCATATACTCTCCGTCTATGGGAATGGCGCCTCGCACTCAAAATCTGGAAAGTGATTCAAGCTGGGTAGTTTCCAAGTTCCGAGCTCACCAGCCCTTCATCGGTGGAGTGGCGAGAAACAGGCTGCAGGACTGCAGAAAGCTCATTTTAATACATCAGCATGTCATTAGCAAGAACGCAGTCCAGGACTTCTCTCCTCATGTCACGCCGGTGCCATTTACAACAGGTTCACTAGGTCTTGGGGGTCTCCCAGGGGGTGTAAAGGTGAGTATAGCCCCTGAGGGTGGGGAACATAGACAGTCAGTGGCCTGGCAATGCCCACTGACACTGACCTTTGGCATCATGCCAACCTGGCAGTGCCAATCTGTGCCAAGCAGCGGGCCCCAGTGGGACTCATGGGGGAGGGAAGGGGGGATTCATTCACATTTGGTTGTGGGCCGGGGGCGGATGGAGGAGGATGCCAGCGGTGGCCGTTGGGGGACGTCGGGGAGGTGGGGGATGCTGGCTTCGACTGTGTGAGAGGATGGTGAAGGGTCTGATGATCAGGGGGAAGGGTCATTGATTGGGGGGAAGAAGCTGATGATCGGGGGAAGGGGGGAGAGATGTGCCGACTCTGAACCAGGGTGGGGTGGGCAGCCCCTGAGACCTCCGTGATGAGCTGGAGGGATGGTTTATGGTTTATTCCTGTTATGATCGGGGCACCCTTTAAAGATGGCAACCTGATCTCAGTGCAGGTGGGTTTTACTATTGAGTTGAGGCCCTACCCCCCTGTATGATGACGTGAAACACGCCCCCTTGATATTGCTAGGCTGGGTGTCGTAAGATCAGGAGAGAAACACACTGGTTTTCTCACCAGGTACAACACTCTGCCATTGTTGATAAGATTGCCCCCAAAGTTTCTAAACTATGGGGGAACCACATTTTGGCATATAAATATGTAAATTCCTAAACTGTTTACATTTACCACTGTGCCATAGATACTATTTTCCTCCTTTTTAGATTTTGAATTATTGCTCAGGTCATTCAAACCATCCAATGGTTAAATGAAAATTTAACTTACCACTTTAACAAACAAAATTTCCCACTTAACCCTTGTAAAGTTTGGTTTAGCTTCCATGAGTGGGACGTGCTAGAAGGGCTGGGCAAATGCTTTAGGAATGAATAGTTCAAAGCGTAGGGTTAAGGAGTTCATTAACCTGCAGTCATACTCAGCATTCAAATGGATTTGCAGGCCTACAACAGGCTAAAGGTTAAGTGTATGAGGACATTAATGGATCTCCTAGTAAATTAATTGTATCATTTAGTTGCTGTGTTGCTTGGGGCTGATAAAATAGTCAAATCAAAAATGCAAAATGTCCTTTATTACCATTGAAATACCATTGAAGAATGTTTAATGAGGCTACATGACCCAGATACAACCAAAAACAGAGTAATAATGCTGCCAGGCGCTCCTTGTATTCGTACAATACAAGTTAGGATGTATTCACGATATAACTATAGCATCACTGTGAAGCGTCTTGGCTTGGTGTTACCATAATAGTACAAACCAGCCTGAATCAAAAGTCAGACCTGTAACCAGAGCAGGTTCTAACCAATTCCAATCTTAAATGGCAATTCATGTCATTGCCTAAATAAGTGGGCACATTGGACACCCAGAGGTAGATTCTTTCCAAAATAGCATCAATCATATTTCCAGTTACAGAGAGGGGCATAAAATTCGACTGCTCATTTTCATCTTGCAACTCATCTATCTCAGGCTAAATTACATAGAAGGCGATTTTGACTTTGGTGAATGGTATCACAAAAGACAACTAACTTTGCATTCACATTGTTCTCACAATGGCAGATTAGTTTTGATGACAAGTTGATGTTGTGGGTAACAACCTTGTTCAAGTTCTAGATTCTTGAGCACATAATCTAGACTGACAATTCAGTGCAGTGCTGGGAGAATTCTGCATTGCTGAAGCTACCATTTGCCATTGACGTCTTAAAATATGGACGGCATAGTGGCACAGTGGTTAGCACTGCTGCCTCACAGCTCCAGGGACCTGGGTTTGATTCCCAGCTTGGGTCACTGTCTGTGTGGAGTTTGCACACTCTTCTCATGTCTGCATGGGTTTCCTCCGGGTGATCCGGTTTCCTTCCACAGCCCAAAGATGTGCGGGTTAGGTTGATTGGCCATGCCAAATTGCCCCTTAGTGTCTCGGGATGCATAGGTTAGAGGGATTAGCAGGGTAAATATGTAGGGTTATGGGAATAGGACCTGGGTGGGATTGTTGTCAGTGCAGACTTGATGGGCCAAATGGCCTCTTTCTGCACTATAGGGATTCTGTGAAAATGAAGTATTTGGTACCCTTGCGGGTTGAGATTAAATGTCCCATGGCGTTATTCCAGGTTGATCAGGGAATCCTTACTAACATTAATGTCTCAACCAAGACCTATAAAAAAGGTTAATTGGCATGAAAATCAGGAGAGGTGTATTGCAGATGGGTGAATTTACAAGACTGCCCAAAAATTAAGTTACCCAACTTAAAGTTCAGTAGCAGTAAAAACTGCCAAGAAACTGGCTGCTGCTTCCCTGGATCTCACTCTGTCAGAGGCCTCACCTTGGGATGTCACAGGATGTCACATATAAAGGAAGGCAGGGAAAACATTTGACAAGCACGTAATGGGCACAAAAAACATTCAGCTTTTGTTTTCTCACAGAAAGTGAAACAATTCTATGCCATTTTACACATTGCCATCGCACTAAAGATATTGAGGAAATTCACCCCGAAGCCCCAAAAGGGTGGATGTTCTTCAGGTCAGTAGTTCTATGTCCGATTGTGAGGTTACACAGCTGGTTGACACGGTAATTAATAAGCTGGCTAGTGAAGATACTGACAGGACTTGACCACACTCCAAATTTTCCCATCCTACCCGTGACAATGCCCACCACTGGTGGGACCAGAAAATCCCGTCCTGAGACTGTAAAATGCTGGAACAATTTGCAGTAGATGCAGTCAGTTGAAAACTCGCTTTATCCTATTTATTTTCCCAGGTAGATGCTATGTGGAAGTCAGGTCGGAAATTAAGTAAGATTCACTGCGTTTGATCAAAATAGAGAAAAAAGTATGGAATAATGGATTGGATTCTATTTCTAACTAGGTAGCTATCTGTCAATTCATTGTAGCTTTCACCATGTACAACTAGAGGCAATTTCAGAAAAAAATTGTGTGAGTGACTCAGACTCAGTTCTGCATTAATGACAGTCACAGCTGCATAAAACCAAATCATTTCAAAATGGAAGGCATTAAACATAGTTTGTCGAAAAGGAATGACGGATCATTATTTGTAATTATTACTGTAAAACCAATCCAGAAATTGCCTAAAATTGCATGCAACAACCGAGAATACAAGAACAATGTTTCCAAATCTTTACGTACATTGGAATAAAACTGAGCGCAAAAGCATGTGAACTGTCTGTTCAGAATATCTATTTTTGAGATATTCAGTTGATCGTGGCAATACCAAATAATTGCTTGTATTGCTGCTCATCATGAATCAGAGGCTGTGTCATTTCATAAGGACAGATGCATTGCACTGTTCTACAATCCAATAATATGCTGCTGAGTGAAGCTATGTGAAACTGAACCCATTCCTTTTAAGGGCACAAGTCTAATTGTCGTAAATAGGGACATCCTGCAATTGCTCCACGCACATCCAGAGATCAATTATTTAACATTGTGGGAGAATTTTCTCTGAGCTCAACAGGAAATGGTTAGGGCAGCAATCATAACTCCGAGTCCATTTTGGCAGGTGCATGGCAAAATGATTTGGAAAATCATTCTCTCTCCGGAAATGAGGCCCGGTTATTTTAACACCTCATTTAAATTCTGCTGACTGACCTGCGAGCCAATCTAGATGATTTCAGCAGCAAGTGTTGGGAAGTCAGGTGGTCTCGAGGCTGCATGCTGACATCAGCTGGTGTTGGGATAGTAAGAACAAAGAACAAAAAAATTACAGCACAGGAACAGGCCCTTCGGCCCTCCAAGCCTGCACCGACCATGCTGCCCGACTTAACTAAAACCCCCTCCCCTTCCGGGGACCATATCCCTCTATTCCCATCCTATTCATGTACTTGTCATTCGCCCCTTAAAAGTCACTACTGTATCCGCTTCCACTACCTCCCCCGGCAACGAGTTCCAGGCACCCACTGCCCTCTGGGTAAAAAATCTGCTTCGTACATCTCCTTTAAACCTTACCCCTCGCGCCTTAAACCTGTGCCCCCTAGTAATTGACTCTTCCACCCTGGGAAAAAGCTTCTGACTATCCACTTTGTCCATGCCTCTCATAATCTTGTAGACTTCTATCAGGTCGCCCCCAACCTCCGTCGTTCCAGTGAGAACAAACCAAGTTTCTCCAACCTCTCCTCGCAGCTATTGCCCTCCATACCAGGCAACATCCTGGTAAATCTTTTCTGTATCCTCTCCAAAGTCTCCACATCCTTCTGGTAGTGTGGCGACCAGAATTGAACACTATATTCCAAGTGCGGCCTAACTAAGGTTCTATAAAGCTGCAACATGACTTGTCAATTTTTAAACTCAATGCCCCGGCCGATGAAGGCAAGCATGCGGTATGCCTTCTTGACTACCTTCTCCACCTGCATTGCCACTTTCAGTGACCTGTGTACCTGTACACCCAGATCCCTTTGCCTATCAATACTCCTAAGGGTTCTGCCATTTACTGTATATTTCCTATCTGTATTAGACCTTCCAAAATGCATTACCTCACATTAAACTCCATCTGCCTAAATCATAGAAATCATAGAAACCCTACAGTACAGAAAGAGGCCATTCGGCCCATCGAGTCTTCACTGACCACAATCTCACCCAGGCCCTACCCCCATATCCCTACATATTTACCCACTAATCCTACCCTACGCATCTCAGGACACTAAGGGCAATTTTTAGTATGGCCAATCAACCTAACCTGCACATCTTTGGACTGTGGAAGGAAACCGGAGCACCCGGAGGAAACCCATGCAGACACGAGGAGAATGTGCAAACTCCACATAGACAGTGACCCAAGCCAGGAATCGAACCCAGGTCCCTGGAGCTGTGAAGCAGCAGTGCTAACCACTGTGCTACCGTGCCGCCTCTCATCACTCACCTGATGAAGGGGCAGTGCTCCGAAAGCTCGTCTACCAAATAAACCTGCTGGACTTCAACCTGATGTTGTGAGACTTCTTACTGTGCCCACCCCAGTCCAACGCCGGTATCTCCATGGTGTTGGGATAGGCTTTGTGAAGCTGGTTAAACCTAGAACTCAGCTCCCAGCAGTTCCACAATGCTAAGTAATCTGAGCAATTTTAACTGCTCATGTGTCTAATTTTCGGCAGGCTGGTCGGGTTAAAATCACTACAGTCGCCCTTTCTCTGTGTGTCTTTTTAAGTGTGATACAAAAATGTTCATTTCTGACAACATTTGTCAATTGAAGTGCAACAGATAACAGAGGCCATTTGGCCCAACAGGTCTGCGCTGCCTCGATTGAAGATACCTCCATCACACTCTCAGGAAGTTCATTCCAGACTCCAACCACCCTCACATCACTTTTACTCTTTTTGCCCATTATTTTGAATCACTGCCCTCTAGTTCTTGGTGCTCTCTTCAGTGGAAACAGTTTCTCACTACTTACCCTGTCCATATCCCTCAGGATCTTGAATACTTCTATCAAATCTCCGCTTAGCCTTCTTTTCCCAATTTCTCCAATCTATCCTCGTAACTACAGTTCTTTATCCCTAGAATCATTTTTGTGAGTCTCCTCGGTATTCTCTCTAATGCCTTCACACCCTCCCTTAAGTATGATGTCTGTAACTGTGTGCAGTACTTTAGATGAAGCCTAATCAGTGTCTCATAAAAGTTCAGCATGACCTCCTTACTCTTGTACTCAATTATCCTGTTAATAAAGCCTAAGATGTTTTTTGCTTTATTAACTTCCCACTCAACATGCCCTGCCAGCTTCAATGATTTATGTACATCTACAGGTACATAAGGTCCCTCTGTTCCTGCACCTCATTTAGAGTATTGTCTCTCCATTTCCTCCCTGCAAACATAAATCAAAAATAAATTGAATGGACTTACCTCGCGCTAAGCTGATCTTTCTCTACACCCTAGCTATGACTGTAACACGACATTCTGCACTCTCTCCTTTCTTTCTCTATGAACAGTATGCTTGCCTGTATAGTGCACAAGAAACAATACTTTTCACTGTATACTAATACGTGACAATAATAAATCAAAGCAAATCAAAAATCACCGCACACTTCTCTGCATTGAACTGATGAGTAATTTGTCTGCCCAATCCACCAGCATGTCAATGTCCTTTTGAAGTTCAAGACTATCCTCATCACAGTTGACAACCTTTCCAATCTTCGTATCACCTGCACATTTTGAAATTATGCCCTGAACACCACAGTCTAGGATCTAGACTCTATGGAGGTGATCTTACACCGGTCAATCGCCATGGCGAGCCAGTAAGATCGCAAGAGAGGCGAAAAATTGGGTTCATGCCTGATTTCTCGCCTCTTGTGATCTTACCGGCCCCGATCTGACAATTAAATTTTAATATTTAACTTCTTATTTAAATATTATTAGCGAGCCCAAGATGGGCTCTATTTTCTTTCTAATATGTTTTCTTTTTGGAAGTGTCGATTGAAAGGTAAATATGAATTAAGACACCAGGATCAATCCTCTGTTCTTTGAATCGCGCTATGGGATGTTTTACCACAGGAGAATTTGGCTTAATTTCTCCCCTGAAAGACGGCACCTCCAACAATGCAGAATTGTCTCAACACTTAACTGAAGTGCCAGCCTAGATTCTGTGCTCACATCCTTGGAGCCGGAATAGAATTGGTACATCTAAATGTAAGGAACGCCTCGCTTTCCACAGCATCAACTTGCCAATACAATCAATAGTCATCCATCATTATGAAATCAGCAAAACATTGTGAATACAAAGTTAGTTGTCCTTGGTGACACCATTCACTAAACTGTAGCATTGAGAATTGAATAATGTAGAAATTATATGCTGCAACCCTGGGCTGCACTGGGTGAAAAGCAACCAGAGTCCTTGCTTCTGATTGAAACACAATGAAAAGCAAACAGGTTTGGACAGAGTACGCTACCTGAAACATTGAGACCTATTGGTTGGAAGACCTATTAGATCATCCAAAGAACTCTTTTAACATAACAACAGCCCTTGTCAGAACAAGATTTTGCATGACATCCTGGCACTTACACCCAGACCTGACACCTTGGGCCCAGAAGGTCAAGTCAGCCTCATGCCTGCATGGTGTGGGGGTGGGGAGAGGAGGTGGGGCTGTGATTTGAGTGTTAGGTCGAAGGATGTCCCTCTTTTCTGAGTGGTTGGTGGTGCTCCCCTGGATCCTCATGGTCCAGCACTCCAAGACAAAATCAGTGTTCAGTTTCTGGAAACCTTAAAAAGACTGGCGTAACATTCGGAGTTTGGTGAATCATTAGAAGATACTCTTTGAGATTGTCTAGTTTGTGGTCTCCAAAATGAGGTTGATTTCTCATTGAATATGCTTTGACTTTAAAGACAGCGGTTGAAATTGCAGTGTTGAACTAGATGCTAAAGAGGTTTCAGAATGTGGTGCAGGAATAAAGATCCACAAATAAAGATCCACGGGCGGCACGGTAGCACAGTGGTTAGCACTGCTGCTTCACAGCTCCAGGGACCTGGGTTTGATTCCCGGCTTGGGTCACTGTCTGTGTGGAGTTTGCACATTCTCCTCGTGTTTGCGTGGGTTTCCTCCCACAGTCCAAAGATGTGCGGGTTAGGTTGATTGGCCATGCTAAAAATTGCCCTTAGTGTCCTGAGATGCGTAGGTTAGAGGGATTAGTGGGTAAATATGTAGGGATATGGGGGTAGGGCCTGGGTGGGTTTGTGGTTGGTGCAGACTTGATGGGCCGAATGGCCTCTTTCTGTACTGTAGGCTTTTTATGTTTCTATGTTTCTAAGTTGGAAACCACCCATTCAAAGTCAAAGCAGCAACAACCATTTCACAAATGTGCCAAAATGGGCCAATCAGCAAGTGAATGCTGGAGTAAGGATAGTCAATGCAAGAGCTGTGGCAAAATGGGTCACATTGCAAAAGCTTGTTGGGCTAGACCAGCTTTACCTGAGAGGATTATTCAGAAGAGGAATCTGGGTACCTTCAGGAAGAAGAACACGCTGTATCCTACAAAAATAATTTACAACATGGCAGAAAAGACTTTGGTCTGTGAAGAAGAGAATGTCCATAAATATGATGAAGAACTTCATTTTAATCCAAAGCTTCCATTCTTGCTTGCTTGTGGCACTTCACCTTATGGAGTAGGGGCAGTAGTTTCACAAATTATGCCTTCGGGAGAAAACCAATAGCTTTTGCTTCAGGTACTCTGACTAGTGCTGAATCTAACTGTGCCCAGCTAGAAAAAGAAGCACTAAGTATAATTTTTGGCGTACAATGATTCAATCATTATTTATATGGTCATCATTTCACATTATTGATTAATCATTGACCTTTAACAACTATTTTTGGGCCGTATAAAGGCATTACGTTGTTAACTACCAGCTGATTGCAAAGATTGTCACTGATCTTATCGGCACACTCCTACGACACAATATATCGTCAATCAGAATGCCATGCTAATACTGATGCATTATCACGCTTACCATTACCTATTGAGCAGATGACACCAACTAGCTTTGCTAATATTCTTTATTTTTTGCTAGTAGATCATTTGCCTGTGACAGCTTCTCAAGTTCAGCGACATACAGGAAATGATCCTGTGATGGGAAAGTGCTGGATGTGGTAGTGAAAGGAATGATAGTGGAAAGCATTGTACACTCCCTGATTTGAAACCATATGTGTCAAGAAAGCTTGAGTTGATGATCCAAGGTGGGTATCTATTGTGGGGAACCGAGTGATCATTCTTCCCCGTCTGTGTGGAAGAGTTCTTGAACAGCTATGTGAATGGTATTGTCTGGACAAAGGAATTAGCACGTAGTAATTTTTGGTGGCTGGGTCTGGGTGCTCAGATTGAAGAAAAAGTGGGAGAGTGCACAGTCAATCCTGTGCACAAATAAGAAATACACCACCATTGTCTCCTTTATACCCTTGGGAGTGGCCTAAAATGCCATGACAATGATTGTGTAGATTTTGCTGGTCTGTTTGAGGGTTCCAATTTCTTAGTCATAGTTGATGCACACTCAACATGGCCTGATGTTGTTATCATGAGAACTACTACATCTGAACAAACCATTGGAAAACCTGATGAAATTTTTGCAACATTTAATAAACCAGAACAGATTGTTAGTGATAATGTTTCACAGTTTACTTCGCAAAAGTTTGAGGATTATCTCAAAGTAAATGGTAGTCAGAATATAAAACCCACACCTTATCATCCATCAACTAATGGATTAGCTGAAAAATTTGTACAATCCTTGAAACATTCTTTAAAAGCTTCAAGAGAGTGAGTTTCATTACCATGCCGTGGGAATAGCTCATTGGCATCTTATAGAAACATTAGTCATATAACTACCCAAAGTTCACCTACATTACTACTCTTAAAGAGAAAGTTGAGAACTACGTTTGATTTATTCTTACCTCAAGAGACTTCAGAGAAAGTAGAGAGTCAACAACAATCTCAAGTTGTCAGACGAAAGATGAGGACAAAACAACTCTCATTTTGACAAGGAGATCAAGTGTTATAATCCATAGAATCCTACAGTGGAGAAGGAGGCCATTCAGCCCATCGAGTCTGCACCGACCACAATCCCACCCAGGCCCTATCCCCACAACCCCATGCATTTACCCGAGCTAGTCTCCCTGACACTAAGGGGCAATTTCCATGGCCAATGCACCTAACCAGCACATCTTTGGACTGTGGGAGGAAGCTGGAGCACCCAGAGAAAATCCATGCAGACATGAGGAGAATGTGCAAACTCCCACAGACAATGACCCAAGACAAGGAATCGAACCTGGATCCCTGGCGCCGTGAGGCAGCAGTGCTAACCACTGTGCCACCGTGCTGCTCCCATTAGCACGTAATTATACCATGAGTGAAAAATGGGTACTAGCTATAGATTTAGCAAATCAGGTCCAATTTCTTATACAGTTCAAACTGAAGATGAACTAGTTTAGCGATGCCATGCGGACCAATTGTTGACTAATGATTTCTCTGAATCATCTCCAGAAATACCACCTTTCTCAGTCCCTACTGTTGTGAATACTACTATGGAAGACTTAGTTGAGTCCGAGTTGCTTGAGGTTTGTGTCTATGCTACTATACTATGGGAGAATGATGCAGAATTAGCTCCAAAAGAAGAAATGTCTACTGAAGTTCCAAATCATACTTATAGGGTCCAGCACAGCCAAATTCCAGAACATTGTATGCAACCAAAGAGAAATGGATGTCCTCCTGATCATCTTTCTTATTGACTGTGCACAATGATTAATGGTGCATAATTCTGTGTCTAGAATATTACTGATCCTATGTATACCATTGCAATAATTTATTTTCATGACCACAGAAGTAAAGGGGTGTTACATATTTAAGTGGTTGCATGATTGCTTTAAGTGTCGGTCACATGATTTGAAGATGATGTCATTGTGATGTTTCAAACGCTCCTGTTTAGTTTCATTTTCTACTCTGTATAGACAAAGCTCCTGGAATAACTTTGTTGTTGTTGTTTTGAATCTACGTTTGCAAACTGCATCTTTTTTTTGTGTAAAACCCACAACCTCTAAGATAGGTAGGACATTACAAACCTCCAGGATGTGGTGTTCCCAGATTTCTGCGGTTCTTGTCCTTCAAGATGGTAGTGGTCGTGGGTTGGGAAGGTGCTGCCTAAGGAACCTTGGTGAATTCCTGCACTGCATCTTGTAGATGGTAAACATGGCTGCCTCCGTTTGTTGGTCATGGAGGGATTGAGTGTTTGTGGAAGGGACAGCAATCAAGCGGGCTGCTTTGTCCTAGATTGTTATGTACTTCTTGAGTGTTGTTGGAACTGTATTCGTCCCAGCAAGTGGAGAGTATTCCATTGCACTCCTGACTTGTGCCTTGTAGATGGTGGACAGGCTTTGTGGGATCAGGAGTTGAGTTACTCACTTCAGGATTCCCAGCGTTGACCTGCTCTGGTAGCTGCAGTATTTATATGGCTAGTCTTGTTCAGTTTGTGGTCAATGGTAACCCCCAGGATGTTGATAGTGGGGGAATTCTGTGATGTTAATGCCATTGAATGTCAAGGAGTGATGGTTAGATTCTATCTTGTTGGAGATGGCTTGGTGCTTGTGTGACGTCAATGTTACTTGCCACTTGTCAGCCCAAGTTTGGATATTGTCCAGGTTTGTTGCATTTAGACATGAACTCCTTCAGTATCTGAGGAGTCACAAATGGTGCTGAACATTGTGCAATCATCAGCAAACATCCTCAGTTCTGACCTCATGATGGAAGGAAGATCATTGATGTAACAGCTGAAGATAGTCGGGCCTAGGACACTACCCTGAGGAACTCCTGCAGTGATGTCCTGGAGCTGAGACGATTGACATCTAATCACCACAGCCATCTTTCTTTGTGCCAGGTATGACTCCAACCAGTGGAGAGGTTTACCCCCGTTTCCCATTGACTCCAGTTTTGCTGGGGCCTGCTCTAAAGAACAAACCAAGTTTCTCCCGCATGCCCAGAGAACTGAAACCTCTTACTTCTGGTGTCTTTGTAGTAAATCTCTTTTGCGTTCTCTCAAATGCCTTTAATGTCATTCCTAAAGTATGGTGCCCAGAATTGAACACAATATTCTAGCTGAGGCCTAACTCATGTTGAGCATAACTTCCTTGCTTTTGTATTCTATTCCTCGATTAATAAATTCAAGGATCTCATATGTTTTTTCAACAGTTTCTAAACTTGTCCTGTCACCTTCAAATACTTGTGTACTTAGAATAAGCTCTCCCTGTTCCTGTACCCCTTTAAATTTTTGCCATTTGGTTTATATTACCTTGCCTCATTCTTCCAATCAAAATGCATCAATTCATGCTTTTGTACATGAAATTTCATCTGCCTGGTCAGTGCACCAGTTTAGTCTTCCTTTGTAACAAATCTCTTCATTGCTTACGACATTTCCAAGTTCCATGTCACCTGAAACTTTTAACCCAATTTCCTGTAGAACCAAGTCCCAGTCATGAATATATATGAAAAATGTCAATGGTCCCAACATGGACTCCCTCCAGTCTGAAGAACCCATTTGTGGGCCTGTAACCTTCGGGCTCTGGGACGTTGTAAATGGGGGGTCACACCAAACATGGAGAACCCGCCCTTGAAGTGCCCATGTAAGGATTGCCCAGCAATTGCCCAGGAAGTTCAAACTCTCATTGGGCAAATGCCCTGCAATTGGAACAATCCAAAAGTACAATTTAAAATACAAACTTCAATGGTTCCAACTGTCTTACAGTAAAAGATACCCAGGAAAGGCTAGAATTAAAACCATCTCTAACTCCTCGGTAACTATGTAATTGACTGATGCCCTGTCCTCTTCATGGGGCTCCCCTGATCCACTAACCATCCGAATCTCCCCGCTGACCACCCGAGCCCCACTGACTGACTCCCCTGCACTGACCACCCCCCGACCACCCGAATCCTCCTCTGACTAAGCAAACTCCCATGACAAACAGTCCCGGACTGACCCCGCACTGATGACCCAAGCCACACTACCCTACTGACCACTCACCCCCATGACCCCCATCCTCTCACTGACCACTCAAAACCCCAATTGAGTCCCCCGCTGACCACTCAAAACCCCCCCAAGCACTAAAATATCACCATCAAAAGTGCAGTGTTGTGTGCATATTACCAATGTGGCACAGTGAACAATTTATCCGCTTTACTGCACCTACTACCTCCCATATAATGGTGAAGTGGAGTCAGTTAAGAGTAGCTGCATTGATAGATTTTGTTCATCCTACTTGCTCCCTACAGATAAATATCAATGGGCAAGACTTTCCTGTGCCTTCAGCCTATTCAAGATAGTGAACGAGCTTTAAAATGAGAAAATTCAGTGTGGCTAAGCCTTCGTGCAATTGGTACATTGAACCCATACCATGGACATGCTGGGCACCGGTGTTTCTGTGCTCACACCATTTGGACTTTACTAAATGAACCCTAGAAAGAAAATCACCATTTTTGAGAATTAGCAGAGAACTGCAAAATTGGGATTGCTGTGATCCTTTCGGAGATTCAAGGAAATAATTGAAAAGGTGTCTGTGAATAGAACTGTATTAACTCGTAGTAACTCAGTCAAATTAAACACACCAAACTAGGCCCAACCATCTTCAGCTGCTTCATAAATGACCTCCCCCCATCATAAGGTCAGAAGTGGGGATGTTCACTGATGGCTGCGCAATGTTCAGCACTCACATGTTCGTGACTCCTCAGACACTGACACAATCCAAGACCTGGAAAATATCTAGGCTTTGGCTGGACATGTAGCAAGTAAAATTTACACCACACAAGTGCCAGGCAATGACCAAAAGGAGAGTATCTGACTATTACTCTTTGATATTCAATGCTCTTACCATTGCTGAATCCCCCACTATCAACATCCTGGGTGTTACCATTGACCAGAAACTGAACGAGACTAGCCATATAAATGCTGTGGCTACAAGAGCAGGTCAGAGACTAGGAATCCTGCGGCAAGTAACTCACCTCCTGACTTCCCAAAGCCTGTCCGCCATAAGGAACAAGTCAGGAATGTAATGGAACACTTACCACTTGCCTGGATGGGTGAAACTCCAACAACACTTCTGCTTTTCACCATCCAGGCCAAAGCAGCCCGCTTGATTGGCACCACATCCACAAACATTCACTCCCTCCACCACTGATGCACAGTGGTAACCATATGTACCATCTACAAGATGCACTTCAGGGACTCAGGATGCCTCCAAAGACAGCATCTTCCAAACCAACGACTACTACCATCTAGAAGGACAAGGGCAGCAAACACATGAGAGCACCACCAGCTGGAAGGTCCCCTCCAAGTCACTCACCATCCCAACTTGGAAATATATCGCCGCTCCTTCACTGTCACTAAGTCAAAATCCTGGAACTCCCTCCCTAACAGCACTGTGGGTTTACCTACACCACATGGACTGTAGCAGTTCAATAAGGCAGCTCACCACCACCTTCTCTGGGGCAATTGGGTATGGGCAATAAAGGTTGGCTTGGACAGGGATGCCCACATTGCTTGGATGAATTTTTTTAAAATGAAAAATTTGACTTGGACAGTTTTGTGTCATGATCATTACATTGGCATTCTAGTTTTATATCCTGTCTGATATTCAGTTCTATTCAAACATATGGATTTAAATCTCAGGGGTGAAGTGTAATGGCAGCTGATGCAAAATGCACTGCTGCCACAACCAGTTTCTACCTCACTAAACCAATACATAACAATTGATTGATTAATGTGATCAATGTAAGCGCAGCACAGATCATCTACAGCATACTTGTGCATTCAGAACTTAATGGCAGGACCTGACTTTTAAAGATAGCCAACCAGATTGAAAGTTGACTGGCTGTTAGATGTGTAAGCCTGTAGGCCTCAGCTGTGAATGTGTCATTGGTAGGAGAGCAGTCAATGGGAGTTGGTACGCAATCAGCAAAAGATTAATTACCAGGAGGAGTTAAGTGGTCAGGAGTGGGAGATAGTCATTGGGGAGGGTTCCCAGACATTGGGAGCATGTCATTGGCAGGGGAGCGGGCAGCTTACTTTGTGGGTCAGAGGAGAAAACACTCCAGTTTTTTTGACCCACAATCAGTGCTGTAAAAGCATTTAACTGATGGATCTGACCCTTGACATCTCCTTCTTGGAGATATTAAATTCAGAGATAAGTCAAATTCAATTCAAAAAAATCTTCATTATCATCTCTTAAGGACATTAATTACTGCAGTAAGTACCTGCCCACTTGCACTAATTAGGGTGTTATCTGCATGCATCCAAATGCACTTCTATTAGAATTGTAAGTGGATAAGTAGGAACTAGGGGCCTGATTTTACCATTGCGTTGCGCCCGTTTTTGGGCACGAAAACTTGGTAAAGTCGGGCATGAGACAAGTAGCGTGATCCGCGCCTGCTTCTGCACCAGTTCCCTCTTTACCAAGGCCCAAAAGTGGCTGCGATTGGGACCGTGCCTGAAACGGGCACGACGACCATTTAAATGTATTTGCATGCATTTAAATTGACTTAATGGGCTGCATACCCAGCTTTACCAGCACTTCCCCCTTTACCACTGCGTTTGCCCATCCAGAATCGCCGCAAAACAGACATGCTCCATGTAAGTCCGATTCAGTCGCTCCATCAGTGAGGGTTTGTGAGGAGGTAAGTGCCCAGCGTCCGACGGCTCTCTGCCTGAGATCGGTCAGGGGGGAGGGTGGTCCGCTGCCACTCTGCCTGAAATTAGTGGGGATGAAAGGGGGTCCTCTGCCACTCTGCCTGAGATTGGTGGGGAGGAAGGGGGAGGGTGGATCACTCTGCCTGAGATCAGTGTGGGGAAGGGGAGTCCGCTGCCACTCTGACTGAGATGGGTTGGGGGGGGAAGGGGGGAGAGGCCCGCGATTGGTCTGGGTGGCGGGGTGTGGGGGGGATAAGGGGGTCAGTAATGTTGTGGGGGGGGGCAATGTCTGTGGAGGCCAGGGGGAGGCATTATCTGGCCCGGGAGGGATGATGTGGAGATGCCGGCGTTGGATGTGGCAGGGGAGCCGCATTCTATCATTTTTTTTTGCGCATGCGTAGTTGAAGGAGCCGATCGGAGCTGCAGGATTGTGGCCGTGTTAAACCTCACCCACAGGCATGTGCAGCACGATTCAGAATCGCTGATATTTTTTCAGGCAGAGTGTGTATGGGGGCGCCTCAGAATGGGTCTAAAAGTCGGATCTGAAAAACTTTCAGTTTCAAATCCGCCCAGCATTTAGAATCAAAATGGTAAAGTAGGGCCCCAGGTTGTGTTCTAAAATTAATTTTGTTGAACTGCTCACCCATCCCTAATCCACCCATTCTTGGGGGTTAAAATCCCTTCCAATAAAGTGCTTGCCAAACTTTGTACTAAATTTGATTTGTGACTGTGCATTTGGAGAATACATTGATTCATTACAACAACCTTCAGAGAACATCCCCATGAAAAGAAAACTGCCAAACGCTTTATTTGTTTATACAATGAAATTGAAATGATGTTGCAATGCATCATTGCACCAGTTGGATGTAATATCATAACAAAGGCTTTTTTTTTCATCGTTATCTTTTGTTCAGCAGTAAATGTTTTAAAGAAACATTCTCATAAAAGGCATACGGAACGAGAGTAGACGATTAAGCCCATTAAGTTTGCATTAGCATTCAATGAGATCAGGACCAAAATGTACCGTCACTGCATTTACCTGTTCCACATCCCTTCCTACAGTTTCAGAACAAACATGTTATTTTTTTTCAGTGCTTTGTTTAAAATGGCATAACTAAGCATGTCGACTGAATACAAACAGGAATAGGTCAGTGATTTTGAGTGACAAAAACAATGACAGCAACAATTTGTTGGTACAGTAGCACAGTGATTAGCACTGCTGCCTCACAGTGCCAAGGACCTGGGTTTGATTCCTGGCTTGGGTCATTGTCTGTGCAGAGTCTGCACATTCTCCCCATGTCTGTGTGGGTTTCCTCCCACAAGTCCAAAAAAAGACGTGCTGGTTAGGTACATTGACCATGCTAAATTCTCCCTCAGTGTACCCGAACAGGTGCCAGAGTGTGGCGACTAGGGGATTTTCACAGTAACTTCATTGCAGTGTTAATGTAACCCTACTTGTGACACTAATAAATAAACTTTTTTAAACTTGCATTTACATAACACCTTTAATATAACAAATCCAAGTCGCTTTGTGACTTGTCCTGTGGACCTCACAAGATCCAGATTGCGGTCATCAATTAAATTCAAAATTTAGTTTAGAATTCTGCACAATAGGATGGAATTTTTGAGGGAATTAGTCTGCTGCAGCTTTGGGAGATTGGCAGAAGGACTGCAGAATAAGCTTTTACAGTTTCTCTCTGGAATTTCTGAGGGGAGCGCAGGAGGTAAGGACAATCCCTACGGAAGTTCTGTACGAGTCTGCCTGCTACATTAACTGATTTAAGGAAATATGTTTCCCAATTATGTTCGGACTAGATCCACTTAGCGCATTAAATTCCTTTAGTGAGACATGATCCTTTGTTCTCAGACCTCTGGACAGCTCCTCGGTATATAAATAGCTCTCTTCTCTCAGTGGTCCTGAAGAACCAGTCAGAGTGCTGTACAGATGCTCCTTCATTTCCTGGGCCCAGAACAACCCATTACTGCACCTTGGAAATGAAGATGTTTTTAAAAAGGTTAATCAGATTTTGGAGGGCTGGTGGTGCAGTAGGTCATGACCCTGCCTCAGGGCCAGAAGCTCTGGACTCAAGTTCCACTCCAGGACTTGATGGCCAAGGAAGGTGAGATGGGCAAACAGGTTGAATGTCAATTTGCAAATCCTTTCAACACAGGCCAATGGCAAGTGGTAAGAGTTGGAGAGATTTCTGGTCAGCCATGTGATGGATAGAAATTGGAGCCTCTACCATCACGGTTCATAGCTGGGGACAGTTTGCAAGAGGTCGCCATGCTCCGGCGCCATCTTTGTTTTACAATACACATGTGAAAATGTATGTTATTTTTTGCAAAAATGTATTTTATTCGTAAAATATCTGAAAGAACATTACAAACATTTCAAAATGGCCATCACAAAAAGTGCAAAAATATTCAAGATTTCTGCATAGATCATGTTGCACTCTGAGGTGCTTCAATACAGTCAAAGAAACATCACAAACGTTTCAAAATGTCATTACAAATAGTGCAATGGTATTTATGTTCTCTACAGATATGCGCTCAGGTGTTTCCATGCAATTGTGATACGTGTAATATTCACTGTATACATTCAATGTTAGTCAAACAGTCTGAGCGGTTCTATACAATCCTCTTCCCTTCAGTTAACTATGGCTGAAAGATCTTAATGTGGAGATGCTGGCGTTGGACTGGGGTAAACACCGTAAGAAGTTTAACAACACTGGAATTCAGAATTCCCACTCACCTGAAGAAGGAGCTTAAGGCTCCGAAAGCTAGTGGCTTTTGCTACCAAATAAACCTGTTGGACTTTAACCTGGTGTTGTTAAACTTCTTGCTGTGAAAGATCTTAGACAGCGACCTTCCCCCATTGCACCTCTGTTGCCTTGCCACGGCAACTCAAACTCCTTGGGTGGCTGGATAAAAACATAGAAACCAGAACCAGGAGTAGGCCATTCAGTCCTTTAAGCCTGCAATGCCATTCATTTTGATCATGGCTGATCATCAAATTGAATATCCTGATTCCCCCCTTCTCCCCCAATCCATTGTTCCCTTTTGCCCCAAGAACTATATCTAATTTCTTGTTGAAATCACACAATGTTTTGGCCTCAGCTACTTTCTATGGTAGTGAACTCCACACATTCACCATCCTCTGGGTGAAGAAATTTCTCCTCACCTCAATCCTAAAGGATTTACCCCTCATCCTCAAACTATGACCCCTAGTTCTGAACTCCTCCACCATCAGGAACATTCTTTCTGAATATACCTTGTTTAATCCAGATAGAACTTTATAAGTTTCTATGAGGTCCCCTTTCACTCTTCTAAACTCCAGTGAATATAATCCTAGTCAATTTAGTCACTCCTCATATGACAGACCTGTCATCCCAGGAATCAGTCTGGTACTCCCTGTATAGCAAGGACATCCTCCCTCAGATAAGGACACCAAAACTGCACACAGTACTCCAGGAGTGGCCTCACCAATGCCCTATACAATTGCAGTAAAAAATTTCTTTCCCTATACTCAAATCCTCTTGCTATGGCGGGTTTGGATCAGATTGGTGTCAACAGCATGGGGTTCGATCCCCATTCTGATTGGACTGGATTCAGAAACTGTCTCCTTGCACTAACTGTTGTGGAGATCATGGTGCTGTGGATCAGACTTGCTTTTCAGCGGAGAACTGAGGAAGAAGAATCTGACTTTATGCAGCCCGGTACTGGGACAGCCTTCAAATCAATGGCCCACTCCAGTCTTAAGTGTGCCCTCCTTATTGGGTAATATATCTGGGAATACATACGGGGTATAGTTAGTAACTGACAAGACATTTTGCATAAAAATGTATAGTGATTGACATTTTCAGCAATGTTCCTGGATATTTCAAGACTATTTTTGCTATCTAAATGCAATGATTAATATTCTAAGAATATTATAACTATGGTCTCAAAGGTCTTAGACAGCAAACTTCCGAAATAAGAAAGGAGGGAAGGTGTCTCTAATGTTTTACAGCAAAACAGCCACTGATTTAGTAAAGGAGTTTACTTGCATTATGAATTATGCATAAGAATCAATAATGTTCCCAGAAAGGACTTGTTGTAGAAATGTTAATTAGAAAGATACATATTATGGCTTGGGGGGCTTGATAGTCCCCGGATTAGCCCTGAGGTACTACTGCCAGTTATATTGTCGATTTCACCTTAATGGGTCACAGCAAATTTGCAATAACTCCTTTATCTCTGAACATTGGGATAGAGATACCATTGATCATTAGATAAGAGTCTGAACAGTCAAGAGAAAATGTTGGGCCTGATTCTCCCAAACAAATTCTAAGTGCTGAATTGGCGAGAAAAATGGTGTCACTCACAATATTTTTTCAGTGGGAGTTCACACTAGAATCTCCCATAGTCTGTGCAATGCAGATGTCACAATTGTGAATATCATTAAAAGCTTGGGGGGTGTGGAGCCTATTCATGCCAGAGTCTGACAGTTCCAGAACTCTGCGCATGCGCAGTGGCCCTGCATTGTCAGACTACAGTTTGCTGACCAGCCCGATCGCTGGCCAGCCCGGGATCCCCGCAGTGCTGCCCCTTGCGACACCCTCACGCCCTGATCGTGGACCGACCGCGGCCCGCATAAGCATTCCCGGGCCAGCCCCAACTCCCGTCCCCATCTCAGAGCACTGCAATCTCCACCCACCCCCCAGCAGTGACAATTCCCCTGGGAGGCAAACCCACCCCAGAAGACCACGCCCCCCCCTCCCACCCCCCACAGCCCGCCCTGATCGCTGGCCTCCCTCCAGCCCCGACTGATCCTATCTGCAGAGTGGCAGCGGGACCCCCCACCTCCTATCTGCAGAGTGGCAGCGGGACCCCCCCATGCACACTGATCACCCCCATGCCCTGCCCACAATAGGCCCTGCCCCATTGGCCCCACCCACTTGGCACTGCCCGATGCCCAGTGGGCAATGCCAATGTGCCTCTGGGCATGGGTACTTTGCCCCTTGGGCAGTGCCAGGGGGCCCGTGCCCAGGGGGCACCACCCCCCCACTGCCTGATACCTTGGGGGGGCCACAATTGCCCTCCTTCACTCTGACGGGATCTCCTGCTCGTTCCCTGCACGTGGGGAGCTACTCTAAACACCGCCGGAGTGAAATACTCCTGGCGGGGTGGGAGATGCTATCAGGCCTGGAGAATTCTGTGCCGGGCCCGATAATGACATTTAAATAACATTAAAAATAGATTTAAATCACTTACCTGTCTTCCGGCCAGTTTCCAGCGTGGTCCTGACTGCACCTGCTCTCCAGCTGTAGGAGACGCGCATGCGTCAGGAACACATGTGCGAATCCCGCGAAATGGCCGGCACGTGCATCTCCTAACCCGACGTGCCAAAAAACGTGCGCATCGGGATCGGAGAATTGGGGCCGTTAAAAGCAAATTACCACAGATGCTGGAATCTGAAACAAAAACAGAAAATGCTGGAAAATCTCAGCAGATCTGACAGCATCTGTGGAGAGAGAATAGAGCCAACGGTTCGAGTCTGGATGATCCTTTGTCGGAGGAAGAAGAAATATTGTCAGAACGACAAACACAAATAGAAAATCCATCTTCTAATGGAGATGAAGCCAGATAATTCATATGTCCATGATGGAAAAGCAACAAATAAAATTGAAGTATTGTCTGCAATTTAACATCCTGGTGTTGTGAACAGTGTAACATGAATATAATCTTTTTTAGTTAATGGGATTGTTTTATATGGTATATAGAATGAAAAATACTTATGAGATTGCATTCACAAATATTTAGAAATAACTAGGATGATCAAGAAAAGTCTGGGTGGATCTACTTAAAGTGAAGTTGTGCATCTATTTTTGGTTTTCAATAGGAAAAGATCAAATATGTAGAAATGGTTTGGACATGGGCAAGACAAAGGAGGAGGTTCCCGTGCTCAGTATGAGGATCTAGGCACCAAATTAAGAAGCAGAACCTCAAGGGTCATAATCTCTGGATTACTACCTGAGCCACGTGCAAATTGGTATAGGACAAATCAGGTTATGGAGCTGAATGTGTGGCTCAAAGACTGGTGTTGGAGAAATGGGCTCCAGTTTGTGAAGCACTGACACCAGTACTGGGGAAAGTGGGATATGTACAGTTGGGACAGGTTGACACCCAAACCGTGCTGGGGCCTCTGTTCTTCTGAACCACACAACTAGGGAAGAAGGAGGGCTTCAACCTAGCTAGAGGGGATCAAATTTGGAGAGTTGTGGTAGATCAAAGAGCAGAGTCAAGGCAAAAGAGAAAGGTATTATTATGGGAAATAAAAACAAACCATGGCAGAAAGGGATAGAGAGTACAAATCTAACAGTTAATCAATGGATGAGAAAAGAAGCTATAAAAGGAATAAAAAGATAAAACCAAAAGTTCTGTATCTGATCGCACGCATCATTCAAAACAAAGTAAATGAACTGAGAATACACATAGAAATAATAAATATGATTTTGTAGCCATTACGGAGACATGGCCCCAGGAGGACATGGATTGGAACCGGAATATAATATAACTGGGCAAAGTTAGCCCAGATGAGGAGTTCATAGAATGTTCTCAGGATAGTTTCTGAGAACAGCATGTTCTGGAGCCAACCAGAGAGCAGGCTATACTAGACCTGGTATTATGCAATGAGATGGGAGTAATTAATGATCTCATAGTAAAGGTGCCCTAGGTAGCAGAAATCATAATATAATTGAATTTTACATTCAATTTGAGGGAGAGAGGAGTGGGTCTGAAACTATGTTTTTAACCTTAAATAAAGGCAGTTATGAGGAAATGAAAGTTGAGCTGGTGAAAGTGAATTGGCAAATTAGATTAAGGGATAGTTCAATCGAGATACAGTGGCAGACATATAAGGGGGCATTTCAGAATGCACAGAATAGATATGTTCCAATGGATAAGAAAAAAATCTAAGGGCTGCTCCCACCATCCATGATTATCTAGAAAGGTTAAAGATAGTATTAAACTAAGGCCAATGCCTTATTTTAAAGTAGTGACTCCCACAAGAGGAAACATCCACCCTGTCAAGACCCTTCAGGATCTTACATGTTTGAACCGCTTCAACACATCTGTACCCTCCCTTAAATAAGGAGACCAATATTATACATAATACTCCAGATGTGGTCTCACCTATGCCCTGTACAACTGAAGCATAACTTCCCTGCATTTGTATTCAATTCCCCTCACAATAAATGATAACATTCCATTAGCTTTTGCAATTACTTGCTGCCCCTCCTTACTAGCCCTTTGCTATTCAAATACTCAGGCACCCAGATCCCTCTGCACCTCAGAGCTGTGCAATCTCTCACCATTTAGAAAATATGCTTCTCTTTTATTCTTCCTGCCAAAATGGACAAATTCACAATTTCCCACATTACACTCCATTTGCCAAGAAAAGCATCGAAATACATTCGAAAGAATCTGAAGTTTTTGACTGAACAGAAAGATCTAGGACTTCTAGAAATTCACGTAGACAGAGTAATAGAAAAGGTCAACAGAATTTTGAGTTTTGCTTCTGGTTATTTTTCAATTGATTCGTTCACAAATTAAAAGGGAGCTATATACATGCACACAAATTCTTAGCTTACGGACCACTTTTGAGGAAACATGCTTCAAAAGGTTACTATAATATTCTCATATTTGTTTCCAGCAAGTGCCCTTGGAATCAGGAAATGCACCATGTTACTTGTGTACTAAGTGCTATGAATTTACAAAAATAAAAATTCTATCGATTTTACCTTTCAATTCGGGTTTTTTTCTTTTGTGTTCATTTTGAGCAATGTTTTTTAGTGAATGTTTGACCTTCACTACAATGCTCATGCGACATTCAGATAAATGACCAATTGAAGCATCGTACGTATCTTTTGTGTGGGTTAAAACAAAAAACGTTGGCTTGGTTTTATGTAAAGTGATGCCAACAGCACATTTTACTGACAAATAGTGGAAGTGGGTTCTGAGCATAGGAAGTTAGTGTTTACCATGTTAATGGACACTTGAAGATTTTGAATATTAAAATATGCTGTCGAAAGAAAGAGCAGTAAATTTATCAATATTTGATTTGATTTGTTATTGTCACATAGATCATAGAATCCCTACAGTGCAAAAGAAGGCCATTCGGCCCATCGAGTCTGCACAGACCACAATCCCACCCAGACTCTCTCCCCGTAACTCCATATATTTACTCCACTAATCCCCCTGACACGAGGGTCAATTTTTCCCCTGGCCAATCAACCTAACCCACACATCTTTGGATTGTGGAAAAAAAAAGGAGCACTCGGAGGAAACCCACGCAGACACGGAGAGAACATGCAAACTCCACACAGACAATGGCCCGAGGCCGGATTTGAACCCGGGTCCCTGGCACTGTGAGGCAGCAGTGCTAACCACTGTACCACTGTACCACATGTATTAGAATACAGTGAAAAGTATTGTTTCTTGTGTGCTGTACAAAGCATACCGTTCATACAGAAGGACTACTGTGACTAGTGGTGTGCCGCAGGGATCGGTGTTGGGTCCATTGTTGTTAGTCATCTATATCAATGATCTGGATGATAATGTGGTAAATTGGATCAGCAGGTTTGCTGATGATACAAAGATTGGAGGTGTAGTGGACAGTGAGGAAGGTTTTCAAAGCTTGCAGAGGGATTTGGACCAACTAGAAAAATGGGCTGAAAAATGGCAAATGGAATTTAATGATGTGGAGATGCCGGCGTTGGACTGGGGTAAACACAGTAAGAAGTTTAACAACACCAGGTTAAAGTCCAACAGGTTTATTTGGTAGCAAAAGCCACACAAGCTTTCGAGGCTCTGAGCCCCTTCTTCAGGTGAGTGGGAATTCTGTTCACAAACAGAACTTATAAGACACAGACTCAATTTACATGGTTGGAATGCGAATACTTACAACTAATCCAGTCTTTAAGAAACAAAACAATGGGAGTGGAGAGAGCATCAAGACAGGCTAAAAAGATGTGTATTGTCTCCAGACAAGACAGCCAGTGAAACTCTGCAGGTCCACGCAACTGTGGGAGTTACAAATAGTGTGACATAAATTCTGATTCTAGGATCGCATGATAAAGACTCAGGAGGAAAAAAGCAGAAATATTTATGTGAAATAGTGTGACATAAACCCAATATCCCGGTTGAGGCCGTCCTTGTGTGTGCGGAACCTGGCTATCAGTTTCTGCTGGAAATGGAATTTAACGCAGACAAGTGTGAGATATTGCACATTGGAAGGACAAACCAAAGTAGAACGTACAGGCTAAATGGTAGGACTCTGAAGAGTGCAGTTGAACAGAGGGATCTGGGAATACAGGTACAGAATTCCCTAAAAGTGACGTCACAGGTGGATAGGGTCGTAAAGGGTGCCTTTGGTACATTGGCCTTTATAAATCGGAGTATCGAGTATAAAAGTTGGAGTGTTATGGTAAGGTTATATAAGGCATTGGTGAGGCCGAATTTGAAGTATTGTGTACAGTTTTGGTCACCTAGTTACAGGAAGGATGTAAATAAGGTTGAAAGAGTGCAGAGAAGGTTCACAAGGATGTTGCCGGGACTTGAGAAGCTGAGTTACAGAGAGAGATTGAATAGGTTGGGACTTTATTCCCTGGAGCGTAGAAGATTGAGGGGAGATTTGATAGAGGTGTATAAGATTTTGATGGGTATAGATAGAATGAATGCAAGCAGGCTTTTTCCGCTGAGGCTAGGGGAGAAAAAAACGAGAGGGCATGGGTTAAGGGTGAAAGGAGAAAAGTTTAAATAAGTCGGTGGTGGGCAAGTTATTGGAAGGTGTGATAAGGGATAGGATCTACAAATATTTGGATTGACAGGGACTTATTAGGGAGAGTCAGCATGACACATCAGATGCTCGAGGAGTATAAAAAGTGCAAGAAGCTACTTAAGAGGGAAATCAGGAGGGCTAAAAGAAGATATGAGGTTGCTTTGGCAGACAGAGTGAAGGAAAATCCAAAGAGCTTCTATAGGTATGTTAGGAGCAAAAGGATAGTGAGGGATAAAATTGGTCCTCTTGAAGACCAGAGTGGTACACTGTGTATGGAACCAAAAGAGATGGGGGAGATACTAAATGGTTTTTTTGCATCCGTATTTACTGAGGAAACGGGCATGGAGTCTACGGAAATAGGGCAAACTGGTAGGGAGGCCATGGAACCTTTACAGATTAAAGGGGAGGAGGTGCTCGCTGTCTTGAGGCAAATCAGAGTGGATAAATCCCCAGGACCGGACAGGGTATTCCCACGGACCTTGAGGGAAGCTAGTGTTGAACTTGCAGGGGCCCTGGCAGACATATTTAAAATGTCAGTATTCACGGGGAAAGTGCCGGATGATTGGAGGGTGGCTCATGTTGTTCCGTTGTTTAAAAAAGGTTCCAAAAGAAATCCGGGAAATTATCGGCCAGTAAGTTTGACGTCGGTGGTGGGCAAGTTATTGGAAGGTGTGATAAGGGATAGGATCTACAAATATTTGGATAGACAGGGACTTATTAGGGAGAGTCAACATGGCTTTGTGCGGGATAGGTCATGTTTGACCAATCTATTAGAGTTTTTCGAGGAGGTTACCAGGAAAGTGGATGAAGGGAAGGCGGTGGACGTTGTCTACCTGGATTTCAGCAAGGCCTTTGACAAGGTCCCTCATGGGAGGTTAGTTAGGAAGGTTCAGTCGCTAGGTATACATGGGGAGGTAGTAAATTGGATAAGACACTGGCTCAATGGAAGAAGCCAGAGAGTGGTTGTGGAGGATTGCTTCTCTGATTGGAGGCCTGTGACTAGTGGTGTGCCGCAGGGATCGGTGTTGGGTCCATTGTTGTTAGTCATCTATATCAATGATCTGGATGATAATGTGGTAAATTGGATCAGCAAGTTTGCTGATGATACAAAGATTGGAGGTGTAGTGGACAGTGAGGAAGGTTTTCAAAGCTTGCAGAGGGATTTGGACCAACTAGAAAAATGGGCTGAAAAATGGCAAATGGAATTTAACGCAGACAAGTGTGAGATATTGCACATTGGAAGGACAAACCAAAGAAGAACGTACAGGGTAAATGGTAGGACTCTGAAGAGTGCAGTTGAACAGAGGGATCTGGGAATACAAGTACAGAATTCCCTAAAAGTGACGTCACAGGTGGATAGGGTCGTAAAGAGTGCCTTTGGTACATTGGCCTTTATAAATCGGAGTATCGAGTATAAAAGTTGGAGTGTTATGGTAAGGTTATATAAGGCATTGGTGAGGCCGAATTTGGAGTATTGTGTACAGTTTTGGTCACCTAGTTACAGGAAGGATGTAAATAAGATTGAAAGAGTGCAGAGAAGGTTCACAAGGATGTTGCCGGGACTTGAGAAGCTGAGTTACAGAGAGAGATTGAATAGGTTGGGACTTTATTCCCTGGAGCGTAGAAGATTGAGGGGAGATTTGATAGAGGTGTATAAGATTTTGATGGGTATAGATAGAGTGAATGCAAACAGGCTTTTTCCGCTGAGGCTAGGGGAGAAAAAAACCAGAGGGCATGGGTTAAGGGTGAAAGGAGAAAAGTTTAAAGGGAATATTAGGGGGGGCTTCTTCACGCAGAGAGTGGTGGGAGTGTGGAATGAGCTGCCGGATAAAGTGGTCAATGCCACTTTTAACATTTAAGAAAAACTTGGACGGGTTCATGGATGAGAGGGGTGTGGAGGGAAATGGTCCAAGTGCAGGTCAGTGGGACTAGGCAAAAAATGGTTCGGCACAGACAAGAAGGGCCAAAAGGCCTGTTTCTGAGCTGTAATTTTCTATGGTTCTATGGTTCTAAGGAAACAAGAGAGTGCAGAGTGTAGTGTTACGGTGATAGCTAGGGTGTAGAGAAAGGTCAACTTAATGCGAGGGTATTCCATTCAGAAGTCTGATGGCAGCAGGGAAGAAGCTGTTCTTGAGTCGGTTTGTATGTGACCTTAGATTTTTGTATCTTTTTCCCAACGGAAGAAGGTGGAAGAGAGAATGTCAGGGGTGCGTGGGGCCGTTAATTATACTGGCTGCTTTTCTGAGGCAACGGGAAGTGTAGACAGAGTCAATGGATGGGAGGCCGGTTTATGTGATGGATTGGGCTACATTCATGACCTTTTGTAATTTCTTGTGGTCTTGGGCAAAGCAGGAGCCATACCAAGCTGTGATACAACCAGAAAGAATGCTTTCCATGGTGCATCTGTAAAAGTTGGTGAGAGTCGTATCTGACATGCCAAATTTCCTTAGTCTTCTGAGAAAGTAGAGGCGTTGGTGGGCTTTCTTAACTATAGTGTCGGCATTGGGGGACCAGGACAGGTTGTTGGTGATCTGGACACCTAAAAACTTGAAGCAATAGAGATTTATGAAAAGATTGTAGAACCAGGAAATGCATAAGGACATGTCCTGAGTTTGAAATTTCACTGCATAATATTAGTAGTGTTTATATGATATTCCTCTTCCTGCTTTACAACAAAGCCATTTACCTTAAACAGGTCCATCTATTTGTCAGAACAGCAAGCAAAAAGTATCACGGCTCACCTTAAAGCATCCATTTACTAATATTACACAGTTCACTGTTGATGTGTTTGCACTATTGTGAAGTTAGATGAAATTTGCATTTGAGATGTTTCATAATTCCTGGGAGCAACTTTTGTGATTTTGAGGCTGAAGCGTAACATTGAAGCGAACTGCATATTTCTTCTTTGTCAGGACTGAATATTCAGGGGTCAGGTGGTGAGGTGTCATTCTTTAACCTGGCAGTTCACTAGGAAAGATTTCATTCATTTGCTTTTTGTAGCAAACGCATAAGTGTAAATATAAAATAAGCAACTATGATTTCTCTACTATTAGCTACCATAGAAAATCTTCCCATAGCATAGCCATTACATACATAATGACTACTTCAGAAAAGTTCCCTCTATTGCATCAACGTAACATTTCAATGTCATTGATTCTTCTCTGTACAAGACTGCCAATTAAATGATATCTATCATTAAATTGTGTCCGTTTTTCACTGTGGGTAACTCACCCACAAAAACCAAATTGACAGTTTCCATAATTCATTTTGCCTTAGACTCTTAAACTGCCAGAGAAAAGGAGTTATGCCTAACCTACATCTGTAGTTTACACTATTAGTTGTTCCACTTGAGTTGTGTAACCTTTAATGCAAGGCATGAAATTCAATTGCCTCAAGGCTGCCTCTTAAAGAGAATGTGGAAAAAAGCTGTTGCAGTGGAAAATGTTGATGAGGGGCTGAAGGCAGTACTGGTACAGATGGGCAGGAGGAAAGAGTCAGTGGTCCCTCCAGGATCACCCTCAGAGGAGACTTGGAGTGGAGCAGGTGGTCAGGAAGGTCTACTCCTGCAGTCTGGACCTGAGAACCTAGTAGCAATGCCACAAGAGATTTCATAATCTCATGAGGAGTGTCAAGGTCAGTGAAAGCATCTCCAAATGACATCTTCAATCCATCACTCCAGCTGCTTGATGCTCTACACCCCATGACCCAGCAGCACTCAGACGTAACATCCAGGCTCTCCAACTCACTCTCACATTCCAGCGCTGTCAGACTCACACCCACCTACCAATGCTTACACATACCTCGTTAGTCTTTCATATCAACCAGTTACCCAAACACAGTGCCACACAACCACTCGTATTCTGCCCTCTGTCTTGCAGAACAAGATGGCACCCAATAGAAGGGAGCAAAGCAGAACTGGTGGGGGACAAGGGAACCTGCATCTCCTGAGCCGTACCAAAGAGATTGTTCTCCGCATAATGGTACCAGAGGCAATGGGACATGTAGGATATGTCATCACTGGGAACATTGAGGATGATAATATGGTCCTGCCTTATGTCCCTTTTCAACTCTCAGCTTACCCTCATCCTACTATCTAGCATGATAAGAAAGCTGCTGATGGTGTGACCATGGACCTGTTTCTTACACTCAGCTCACCCTCTGACCCCAACCTATCCCTTTTGATTTTCTGCTTTCAGACACTCAAAAGCTGCCACCTGCTCCAAGAGGATGAGAGAGAACAGCAGCACGCCACTGGTGAACAGGCCCTATGACTCCCTCTGACCCGCTCAGTGATCAGTTCAGAAGCTGCCACTGCATGCACCTTCAAGGTTAATGCAGAGTTGGCATCAGCATGCATGGAGTCATCTGGCTACAAGTGGAGTGCAACCAGAATGGCATGAAAGGAGGATGAGTTGGCAAATGAGTTTTGCTGCAGAAAGCTCAGCTAAGGATCCTAAGGGGGTGACATATAGGAGATGCTGAATGGACATGCGTACCAGGATGCAGTGTGCGTTGGCCGGACTACCACACAGCCTCCTGTCACTGTTGAAATGAGTGGAGGAGTCCAGCTCCAAGTTGATAGGGGGAATGACACAGAGCTTGCCCTCTTTACAGCCTCTGCTCCACCTCCCTGTTGTACTGCACAGTCACTACTGCCCCCATAAATCTGTGTGCGCAGGGAACCTACTCCACTGTCCTTCCTGTGAGGATACAAAAACATCTCCTGACAAATGCACCAAAAAAAACCTACAAAGACACTCCTGAATACTTTCAGACACTTCTCAGTGAACGAATTCCACAAATGTTAATTTTCTGCAATCGGGGTGCCTGATCCTTTAGATAATGCTTCTGCACGGCCCTTCTTTCTACTTCACACTTCTGTTTTTTAAAGAGTGGACAGCACAAGTATTGCAGGGTCCACATTGTCCAAAATTGGCATCCTAGCGTCAGCTAATAGGGCAGTCAAAATCGTGCTGTTTCCACATTGGATGCAGCTGCAGGCACCTGTTCCATGGATGAATTCTGCACGGACCATGCAGGGTAACTGCCCACTACACTGCTTGTCCCTCTGGGGATTTACAATCTTCTAGTGACGTTAGGTGATTGAATTTCTTACCTTCTGTATTTCCAGCGTCTTGCTTTGCCATGTATATATACAGCGACATGTATAATAGCACTACCAACAATAAGATTATACCATCATATTCCATATTTATTCTGGATTTTAAAGAGAGATTGATTTTATTAAAAATTGATTTTTTTTTGGTTTGAGGAGAGACAAGAGCTGGAACAACGATGCATCATTTTCAGCACAATAGTATTATGCACATACAATGAATGCCTCCTGACATGGTTTGTGTCGTGTAATTTAACTGAACAATGGGGGGACTGTCATACATCCCTTCACGAAATCCACAGTGAAAACATTACCACAGCAACAGGGTGGCCCTGTCGTTACATTTTTGGTGCAGAATGTTCCAGAGAATGCACTTGTCTGAAAAGCTTTATAACAGAACAATGCTGGTTATTAAGGGGGTGGCAAGAAATTGGAGTCATTAGCTCGTAAGGAAACAGGAAATTCATACATGTACATTGTGACTGCATTTAAACTGCAAAATGTGTAGGTGGCATTATGCTTGTACTGATGTGAACATTTCTCTTGACACAAGGAGCATCAGCATTTAACCCATTCTGGCCATATTGCAACAGATATGACAGCACAAATGCATTACATCCCCCACATAGGGGGCTGAATAATATGCTGGAGGGTCCAAGGTGGGTTCCGCACCCAGTAGTCGGCAGCCTTTCAATTCCCAGACCCGCCTTTGGAATGCGCCCGGTAAAAGGTCAATTGGGGCTTGTTCATTTTGAGGGCGGGTTTGAGGCTGCCTCCCACCCAGTCAGTGCTGGAGGGCAGATGTCCGGCCTTTGGTCAGAAGGAAATTATCCCAATGCCAAAAAAGGCTCAATACCCTAATGAGGGTGGCCAGGGTGAGTATGCCCTCTGTATGTGCAACCTTGTGCCAGTGTGCTACAGGGCACACTTTGCAATTGCAGGAGGAAAGTCAGTTTGGCTGGAGCTCAAAGGCAGCATGATTCAACAAGGACACAGCTGTCTTCAACAATGTCATTGCTCATTTAAAGCTGTGCTCCAGTTGCAGAGTGGCTGCTTGGCAGAGTGAATATATGACGGATGAGCACAGCATCCAGGCTGACACACATTTAGCTAATAATGGATAAGCAGATTGCCATAAAATCATCTGAAATTGTTAACCAGTGCACTCTGAAACATCTTTTCAGGACAAGCATGACCACAATGTCCATCTCTCTCAGATACTTTATAACCCTGGGAAATAGCTAGGAGTACCCAGCAACCAAGGAAAGGCCTCTAACCCGTATGATTTTAAAACAGGTAGTCTGGCCATTCAGCCTGCCGGGCCTGCTCCGCCGTTCAATACGATCATAACTGATTAGACACTACATTGCTTTTACCCACAATATCGCCATAAAGCTTCACCTTATTGTTAATCAGCAAACTATCAATCTCTATCTTACACATACTCGGTGACTGATCTTCCACGACCCTCTGGGGTACAGAATTCCAAAGATTCACAACCCTCCTTGTAAATAAATTTTTCCTCATCCCTGTCCTGACTGGCTTCCCCTTTATTTTGAAATATGATACCGAGATTGTGAATAGTCTGGTTAAGCCTCAGAGAATTGCCAAGGAGTGGCCGGGGAGTGGAGTTTGTGCTGGGGACCAAAGAACTGATCTTTTTAAAATTGAATTGGAGAAAATTTCTGCACGTCCAATACTGGTAGTTGGTCAGTCAGAGACAGTGGAGCAGATGAGAGAGGTAGTGGTGAGGTAGATTTGGCTGTCATCGGGGTACATGTGGATCCTGACATTTTGTTTTCAGATGACATTACTGGGAAACAGCGTGCAGATGGGAAATAGGAGGTGCCAAGGATAGATCCCTGTGTGACTCCAAGGGTAAAGGGCAGGGGAGAGAAAATAAGCATTTAGAGGTAGTTATTTAATTATGACTTGTTAAATAAGAATGGAACCAGACAATGGCAGTCCCATCCAGCTGGACAATGAAGAAAGGGGATAATATGGTCAACAATTCCAAAGGTTGTAGATAGGTAGAGAATGATGAGGAAGGATAGTTTACCTTGGGCACAGCCATGCACATATAATGTTATTGGTGATTTTGATAAGAGCTATTTTAGTCCTGAAACAGGAGCTGGAATCAGTTTGGAGTGATTCAACATGAAATTGCAGGAAAAACCGGCAAGATTGTTGGGGTGAAAATTCATGCAAGCATTTTAGAGAGTAGAGGGAGATTGAAATGGCACAAAGCTTTGCAAGGACAGAAGGGCCAAATGTGTTTTTTTTCAGGAGTGGGGTGATGATAATTGATTTGTCGGCGAGGGGGAAAGTAACTGAGGAGAGAAAATAGTTAACTACCTTAGCGAACATGGGGTCAGTGAGGAAAGGTGGGTTGTTAGCAGTTCGGTGGGAATATTGTCGAATAGACGGCAGATGGGTCACAGAGACAAGATGAGCTCAGAGCAGGAATGACAGGAATAGGAGAGAGATGAGAAAAAGACGTGGGGTGGGATTCTCCCCAAAAAAATGTAAATGCTGAATTCGCATAAAAACTGGAATAAATCCAGCTGGTTTTTTCAGCAGGATTTTCAAAATGAAACTCCCAAACTCTGTGCACTGCAGAGTGCACTGGCATGAATCCTATTAAAAAGCTGTAGGTGGGGCCTATTCCTGCTGGAGAGATCGGCAGCATAGCGCTGAGTGGGCCACTGCGCTGGCGCTGATCTGTCAGAGTGGAGATTGTGTATGTGCAGTAGCCCCGTACTGCTGGCCTCCCAATCACTGGTCAGCCCTGCGACCCCTTCATCACTGCCCCCCGATTCCCCCACAGCTCGATCGCTGGTGTCCTGGACTTGTCTGGGCCAGACGCGAAGCCCCCCCACCCCCCCCACCACCCTCTGCCCTGGCAGGCCAACCACATTCCCTCCATTCCAATGATAAGCGGCCTCCCCTCGCTTTGTCACCACCAAGTGCAGAGTGAAAGCGGGATCCCCCCCCCCCCAACACTGATCTCCTCCCAACAGGCCCCACCCCTATTAGGTTCTGCCCTCTCTGGCCCCACCCCTTGGCACTGCCCAATGCCCGGTGGGCAATGTCAAGGTGCCCCCTAGACATTGGCATTTTGCCCTTTGGGCAGTGTCAGGGGGGCAAGCTGGCACTACCAAGCTGGTAACACCCAGGGGGTGGTCTCCCTTAGTCCTGACCTCCTGGGGGGCATCCATGGCACTCCTTCACTCCAACAGGGTTGGGCTGCCAGCTCCCTGCTAATGGGAAGCTGTTGTAAACTGCACTGGAGTGAAACACCCCTGGCGGGGGGAGGGGTCATGATGTGGAGATGCCGGCGTTGGACTGGGGTAAACACAGTAAGAAGTTTAACAACACCAGGTTAAAGTCCAACAGGTTTATTTGGTAGCAAAAGCCACACAAGCTTTCGGAGCTCTTAGCCCCTTCTTCAGGTGAGTGGGAATTCTGTTCACAAACAGAGCTTATAAAGACACAGACTCAATTTACATGAATAATGGTTGGAATGCAAATACTTACAACTAATCAAGTCTTTAAGAGACGAAACAATGTGAGTGGAGAGAGCATCAAGACAGGCTAAAAAGATGTGTATTGTCTCCAGACAAGACAGCCAGTGAAACTCTGCAGGTCCACGCAACTGTGGGAGTTACAAATAGTGTGACATGAACCCAATATCCCGGTTGAGGCCGTCCTCGTGTGTGCGGAACTTGGCTATCAGTTTCTGCTCAGCGACTCTGCGCTGTCGTGTGTCGCGAAGGCCGCCTTGAAGAACGCTTACCCGAATATCAGAGGCCGAATGCCCGTGACCGCTGAAGTGCTCCCCAACAGGAAGAGAACAGTCTTGCCTGGTGATTGTCGAGCGGTGTTCATTCATCCATTGTCGCAGCGTCTGCATAGTTTCCCCAATGTACCATGCCTCGGGACATCCTTTCTTGCAGCGTATCAGGTAGACAACGTTGGCCGAATTGCAAGAGTATGTACCGTGTACCTGGTGGATGGTGTTAGCAGGCCCGGAGACTTAATTCCCAAGCCCGATAATCAGATGCAAATTCTATTTTAAATCATTTATTCAGCTCTCCGCCGATTTCTGGCACGGAGCTGATGACACCCGAAATCCGGTGGATGGAGTCATGCGGAGGCCGTGGCGACCAGCGGGGAGCCCGCTAAACGGCCTCAGCGTGAGTCTCCCGGCCTGCTGAGCTGCTAGAGCAGTGAAGCGGGCTTCGAGAGTCTTCCCTGTGAATTCAGGGTTATAGACAATAATTTTTAAGCTGGTGTATGAGGGGAAGGGAGGAAGCGGCAGGGACAACTGAATAGTCTCAATCTGTGTGACATAGAAGCCCCGGAGCTCCTTGAAATTGTTGTAGGTGGGGACGGAGGAAGCGGGGCGGGGGGGGGGGGGGGGGGGAAGAGGTTTTAAAAAAGAAAATAGCCCTTTCAAGACCAGTGTGTGTCTCAAAATGCTTTACAACCAACGAAGTACTTTTGAAGTGTAGTGACTGTTGTAATGTAGGAAATGTAAGAAAACAGCTTGCAGTGAAGAAGAGAATAGCAAGCAATTTTAACAAGAGTGCAGGATCCTATAGTGCTTTACCCGAGGAAATCTCTGGTGCCACTGGATGCTGTTATATTATTCATTAATGCTGAAGATTATTAATACCTTGGAGAATTTGTCTTTCTGTTCACAGATAGAGCAGCAAAGTTCAGAGCTGATGCATTTCATTATTGCATTGATATGGTTCTAACTTAATAGGGATGAAAATATTCAATGCAATTCATTCATAATTATGTATAGCAAATCATCTCTGCAGTAATAATATATAATTGTACATAATCACATAATAATAGACCATGTATCTTTACCGCTATATTTCTGTGCTTCATTATATGGCAATAGTGAAATTGGCCTCTTTAAAAAGGCTGTATATTATACCTATCTGCACTAGTTAGCAAATAGATTATTCTTCTTTATATTTGGTTCATCTGCATCTCATTGCTTATTTCAAAATGGCCTGATTTATATTCAGTGTTGACAGCAGTGCGGATCATTACCAACACCTTATCTCTGCCACTCTTAAAATTTCTGATAATTTAATTATCTGGAGGGAATGATTAATCTCAGATCACAGTGCTACCAATTGGCAGCACTTATGCCCCTGAATATTCACACTCTTGTATTAACTCCTAGAATAAAAGCAAGTAATAAGAGAGATTACCTAGTTTATTATCCTTACATCCCAGCATTAATAGAAAAAATCCCAGAAGTAATTGTGCAGCATCATTGTTCGCTGATGTATCTGGGCACAGTGGGAAAGCAATGACCTTGCCACGTACTGTCTGTCACAGTTACCAGGAATACCATACATTCTTCAGTAAACCTTATAGAAAACATTTCTGTGCCCCCTGTAAATAATTAATTCCTGTGGTTTATCAGATTTGTGTTTGACAAAGACAATCAAGGCCCTTGGAACAAGTACATTAAATGAGCTTGAAATGAATGGTGCTTTCTGAAACATTCCGCCTTTCCTTCTATCAGCGGCTTCTCATCTACCTGTTCCAGGGCACTGCTTTATATCCAGAAATAGCTTGCCTCTCTATTAGTTCATTCCAAGCAGCCACAGGGAAATGTACCTGTTCTGTTTTAATTTTAAGTGTCAACAGAGATGAATGACTCTGATCCAGTTAAAATCCCCTGTGATTTCAGGGCATCAAGAAAATTTAAGTTATAATGTCGAAGAGCCGTGTTCTGATATGTGATGGAGCTTCACAAATCCTGACAAGGTATAATAGTCCTACCTCTACCTGAAGTGAGGAAAGGTGACAGTTGGCTGTTAACACCTAGACAAGAGTCAGGCTCCAATAGTGGTGTTTGATGCTCCATTATTTGGAACTGGAGCTGAGGTTCAGTGGTCACCATGGTTATACTAAGTACTTCAGAAGTGCAAAGACAGGAATAGAATATAGCTAATGGTGCCCTTGATTTTTCACTAGTTACTGCTGGCTAAGTATCCAAGTGCCACATTTAAAAAGTTCAAGAGGTTTCAGCCAACATGGAAAATTCATAAAGCTAAATAGAAAAACTGAATGTGGAAAATCTGAGTTCTGTTTTATAAAAGGAAATGAGTGCCTCTGAAAAAGGAAGGTAAAATACCATTTCAGATTCAATTCGATGGGTGGGATTTTACGAGCCTCGCCCGAGCTAAGGCTGTAAAATCCCAGCCGATGTGTTATTGTCATAGAGAATATTTCCAATTACAGCAGAATTATTCAAAAACAGGAATAATGTATAAGATTTTAGTCCTGAATAAAAAAGCATAATTTTTTATTGAATACCCTAGGGTCAAGATTCATGATACATGATGACATGAAGTTTGAAAAAGAACAGGATAGAGTTCAAGGTAATTTTTTTTTAATTTACCCATTTTATTTTGCAACCACTGTACATAAAGGCATAGTAGGATAACAGATCAATATACAAGATCTTCTCATGAGCAGCATCTCAGGTGCCTCTAAATTGTTGGTTTTAAAAAAGGATGTCTAAACAGAAGCTTCAGAGTCCATTTGCCATCTAAGATTTAACAAAGCCTTACAATACTTTACCTTCAACAGCCGTTCACCTGGACCTCTGCCTCATCTTTTGTCTTTTACGCTTCAGTCTTCGCAGACGCTTCTTCAGCCACTTAGCTCTCATGTCGACAAGGGTTTCAAAACGCCAGTGGAATTAATTGATACCATAATTGTAACTTAGAAGTCTATAGGTTGGCTCACAGCAGTTTATTGGTTGAGGGACTGATCTAACATAGTATTCATCAATTCGAATCCTGTCGTAACAAGGCACATGGTGGCATTCAATAAATTTAGCAACTTGTGGAATAGCACCTGGATACAATGACCATGAAAGCTATCAGATTCTTGTTAAAGTCAAGGAATGTGATTCCAGTTCCACACTATCTAGCTAACTGCTAATTCCCTCAGGTCAATGAGGAGAAGGCAACAAATACTGCCTTGTCATTGTTGCCCCCATCCCAGGAAGGGAAGAATGAGGGCAGATCTGTATTCCACAGTCCGGAAGTCAGAAGGAAGAATGAGAAGATGATAGTCATAGAGTCATAGAGGTTTACAGAATGGAAACAGGCCCTTCGGCCCAACTTGTCCATGCTGCCCTTTTTTTAAAAACCCCTAAACTAATCCCAATTGCCCGCATTTGGCCCATATCCCTCTATATCCATCGTACCCATGTAACTATCTAAATGCTTTTTAAAAGACAAAATTGTACCCACCTCCACTACTACCTCTGGCAGCTTGTTCCAGACACTCACCACCCTCTGTGTGAAAACATTGCCCCTCTGGACACTTTTATATCTCTCCTCTCTCACCTTAAACCTATGCCCTCTAGTTTTAGACTCCCCTACCTTTGGGAAAAGATAATGACTATCTGTCTGATCTACGTCCCTCATTATTTTATAGATCTCTATAAGATCACCTCTCAGCCTCCTACGCTCCAGAGAAAAAAGTCCCAGTCTATTCAGCCTCTCCTTATAACTCAATCCATCAAGTCGTGGTAGCATCCGAGTAAATCTTTTCTGCACTCTATATATTATAAACAGTTGTGGTCCCAGCACTGATCCTGTGGAACCCCACTGGTTACAGGTTGCCAGCCTGAAAAAGAACCCTTTATCCCCATCGCTGTTTCCTGCCCATTAGCCAATTCTCTATCGATGCCAATATAATACCTCCAACACCATGGACTCAGTATGAAGAAAATTTTGCAAACAAAGCTACAGAAATCAAAATGCCCTAACGATACCCCATAATCAGAATAATAATCAATTGTTCTAAAAATCACATTACAGCTGGCAATTCAGTACAGAACTTGATTAAAATTCAAGACACTTAAGGTCAGTCTGGAGGGACGGTTGTAATGGAGTTCCCCAAGTATTCCTGTGTTTGGATCCTTGTTCTTCCTGATGTATATTAATGATCTGACCTTGGTGTACAGGGCACAATTTCAAACTTTGCCAGTGATACAAAACTTGGAAGCAGTGTGAACTGTGAGGAGGAAAGAAGAGGTAGAACTTCAAAGGGACAATGAAAAGTTGGTGGAATGGGTGGACAGCTGGCAGATGAAATTCAAAACAATTTGGGAGTAAGAACATAAAGCAACAATATAAAAGAAAGGGTACAATTCTAAATGGGGTGTGGGAGCAGAAGGACTTGGCTGAATATACACATAAGTCATTGAAGGTGGCAGGACAGGTTGAAAGCGCAGTTAATAAAACATACAATATCCCAGACTTTATTAATAGTGGCATAGGGTACATGAGCAAGGAGGCTATATTGAACTTGTATAAGACAGTAGTTCAGGCTCAGCTTGAGTATTGCATCCAGTTCTGGGCATTGCACTTAGGGAAGGATTTAAAGGCATTGAAGAGGGTGCAGAAACAGTTCACGAGAATTGTTCCAGAGATGAGGAATTTCAGTTATGACGATAGTTTGGAGAAATTAGGACTGTTTTGTTTGGTGAAAAGAAGGCTGAGAGGAGATTTGATTGAGGTATTCAAAAGCGTGAGTGATCTGGACAGAGTACATTGGGAGAAACTTTACCCTCTTGTGAAAGAATCGGCAACAAGAGAGCAAAGATTTAATGTAATTGGCAAAAGAGGCAAAAGTGATATGAAGCTTTTTCAGTCAGTAAGGAGTTGAGGTCTGGACTTCACTGCCTGAGGTTGACTGGAGACAGTTTCAATCAAAGCATTCAAGGGGAATTAGACTGTTATGTGAAAGGGAGGTATGTGCAGGGTTATGGGGCGAAGATGGAAGAAAGGTACTAAGGGGATTGGTCATTCAGATAGCCAGTGGAGATATGATGGGTTAAATGGCCTCCTCTGAACTGTAACAATTCTGTGATTCTCTGAAATAAAGCTGAGGAAATTATAGCTTGAAAGACATAAATTATGCTAATTACAAAATGGAGTCATGTGATGAGCATTTCCCAACTGGTAACAGATCAGGCTAACTTTTCCTTGGGCTGTTCTTACTTTGGGAAGTGGGGATGTCAGCACTTATATTTACTGTCCTTACCCATTATGAACCTTTCCTACTTTCGTAAATCAGTATTCATCACCAATACAAGATGGCCTCCCAGCTGACTCTCTACCGAATGGCAGAACCCTTAGCAACATTAACATACAGAGGGACCTGGATGTGCAGGTTCACAGTTCCCTAAAAGTGGCAACACAGGTGGCCAAGGTGATTAAGAAAGTATATGGCATACTTGCCTTCATCATCATTGAGTACAGGAGTTGGGAAATCATGTTGCAGCTATATAAAACCTTCGTTAGGCTGCATTTGGAGTATTGCGTGCAGTTCTGGCCGTCACACTACCAGAAGGACCTGGAAGTTTTGGACAGAGTGCAAAGAAGGTTCACCAGGATGTCGCCTGGTCTCAAGGGTGTTGATTATGAGGAGAGGTTGAATAAACTAAGATTGTTTTCACTGGAAAGACAGAGGCTGAGAGGCGACCTAATAGATGTCTACAAAATTATGAGAGGCATAGACAGGGTGGATAGTCAGAGGCTTTTCCCAGGGTGTAAGTGTCAATTACAAGGGGGGCACAGGTTCAAGGTGAGCGGGAGAAAGTTTAAGGGAGATGTGTGTTGGAAGTTTTTCGTGCAGAGAGTAGTGGGTGCCTGGAATGTGCTGCCAGAGGATATGGTGGGAGCAGGCACATTAGCAACATTTAAGAGGCATCTGGATGGGTACATGAATAGGGAGGGAATAGAGGGATACGGATCAAGTATCCCTCTATTCCCTCCCTATTCATGTTATGAGTTATGAAGGTTATGAGTTCAATCCCATCATGGCAACTTAGTGAACTGAATTTAATAAATCTGGTTATTTGTGGGGTAGCAGCAGAAAACCAATCTGTAACTTTTAAGATTGCTGCTTCACTATTTCCTTCAGGAATGGAGCCTGCCATAACCATATAGTCTCACCTTCATGTGACTCCATTACTTCATGACATTGTTAGCTTTTGAAGCCCTCTGAAGTGGCCTAACAAGGCAGCTTTGAAGGGGAATTTTGATTAAAAGGAATGAAACTGGACAGACCACCTGGCATTGACCTCAACATTGGAAATTACAATGGCACACCCAGCCCTGTTAGCACTGTAATTTCTGCCCATCAGTCTAATCTCAATCATCAGTAAAGTGACAGTGAGGCACTCCCTCACAGTTGCTGCTAACAACTGGCATTAGACCCAAATATCTTCAGCTGCTTCATCAATGACCTTTCCTTCAGCGTAAGGTCAGAAGTGGGGATGTTTGCAGATGATTGCACAATGTTCAACGCCATTCATGACTTCTTAGCTACTGAAGCAGTCTGTATCCATATGCAGCAAGACCTGGATAATATTCAAGCTTGGGCTGACAATTGGCAAGCAACATTTGTGCCCCACAAGCGTTGGCAATGACCAGATCAAACAAGAGAGAATCTAAATATCCCCCATGATATTTAATGATGTTACCATCGCTGAGGCCTCACTATCAACACACTGAGGGTTCCCATTGGCCAGAAACTTAACATGCCTCAACACCAGAGACCCGAGTTTGATTCTGTCCTTGGGTGACTGTCTATGTGGAGTTTGCACATTCTCCCTCTTTTGCCTACGTTTCCTCCAAGTGCTCCAGTTTCCTCCCAAGTCCAAAGATGTGCAGGTTAGCTGGATTAGCCATGGTAAATGTGCAGGGTTACAAGGTTGGCAGAGGGATGGGCCTGGGTGGAGAGTCGGTGTTGATGGGCCAAATGGCCTATTTCTGCACTGTAGGGATTCTATGTTTCAATGGTTCCTTCTGTGTCACTGGGTCAAAATCCTGGATCTCTCTTCATGACAGCACTGTTCGTGTTCCTACAACACATGGACTGCTGCGGTCCAAGAAGGCAGCTCACCACCACCTTCTCAAGGGCAATTAGGAATGGCAATAAATGCTTTCCTAACCAGTGAAACCCACATCCCATGAATGAATGTAAAAACAGATACAAGTTGGAAGACATTCGGGGACATTTTGTTCAAGGCTTCACCAACACTCTATCAACATTTATTTTTCAAATTCTCTGAGGATTTTAGCTAAAGCAGCCAATACAATGAGCAGAAGAAAATTGGATAATCCTATTGGCAAGCACACATGTGTTGCATCAGTAATGGAGTAAGACAATTTCATCCCAATCATCTGCAGCATCATTTGGGGATTGTTACCCAAGCTATACCACAAACTAATCAAGCAACAGACTTTAATATTTTCTTTGCTGTAGTATTGGGTAACCATGGTTTAGCACCAGATGCAATCTTGGTAAAGGAGTTTAAGCATGCATTCAAAATGGCAGCCCTCAGGATGTTTAAGGACTGTTTTGATAAACCGTGGATTTCCTCTGGGTGCGTCCAAAGATGTGTAGGTTAGGTTGATTAGTCACGTTAAATTGCTCCTTAGTGTCCTAAGATATGTAGGTTAGGGAGATTAGCAGGATAAATGCGTGGGGTTGCGGGGATAGGGGTTGGGTGGGATTGTTGTCGGTACAGGCTCAATGGGCCTTCTGCACTGTAGGGATTCTATGATTCTAACCAAATTTGCTCCTAACACATGTTAAAAAGATTGCACCCTGCTTTGCAACTTCTATTTGCCACCATCTGAACCAGAGTAAAGATGTCATTAATGAAGATTGCAAGTGCTATTTAAAGGCATGCTCAGCTGAATGAGAATGACTTTCTTCTGCACTGTGTTTGAAGAGGACCTTTGATATAGAGAGCACGGTAACACACTTGTCAACACGATTTCCCTTTCATGAAAACATATTGACTCTGCTTGATTGCACTAAGTTTGTCTAAATGTCCTGCTATTACCTCCTTAACAGTGGATTCCAGTAATTTCCCCATGGCAATGTTAGGCTAACTGGCCTATAGCTTCCTGTTTTCTGTCTCCCTTTTTTTTTGAACAGACATATTTTGTTTGTAATTTTCCAATCTGTTTCAACCTTTCCAGAATCTAGGGAATTTTGGAAGTTTGCCACCAAAGTATCCGCTATCTCTGCAGCCACTGCTTTGTTTTTTGTTAGTATTTCCCCAGTCCCATTCCCTAGGGGACCAATGTTTACTTCAGCTATTCTGTTCCTTTTTATACACTTGTAGAAATTCTTATTGTCTGTCTTTATATTTCTTGTTAATTTAATTTCCTATTTTATTTTCTCCCTCTTTTTTTGTAGTCATCCTTTGCTGGTTTCTAACATAAGAACATAAGAACTAGGAGCAGGAGTAGGCCATCTGGCCCCTTGAGCCTGCTCCGCCATTCAATAAGATCATGGTTGATCTTTCGTGGACTCAGCTCCACTTACCCGCCCGCTCACCATAACCCTTAATTCCTTTACTGTTCAAAAATTTATCTATCCTTGCCTTAAAAACATTCAATGAGATAGCCTCAACTGCTTCACTGGGCAGGGAATTCCACAGATTCACAACCCTTTGTGTGAAGAAGTTCCTCTTCAACTCAGTCCTAAATCTGCTTCCCCTTATTTTGAGGCCATGCCCCCAGTTCTAGTTTCACCTGCCAGTGGAAACAACCTCCCTGCTTCTATCTTATCTATTCCTTCATAATCTTATATGTTACTATAAGATCTCCCCTCATTCTTCTGAATTCCAATGAGTATAGTCCCAGTCTACTCAGTCTCTCCTCATAAGCCAACCCTTTCAACTCTGGAATCAACTAACACTTCCCCAATCTTCTGGCCCAACACTAACCTTCGCAGCATCGTAACCCTCTTCTTTCAATTTGATCCCAGCTTTAACCTCCTTAGTTAGCCACAGATTGTGCATCCAATTGTAGAATGGTGGAGTGGCAAGGGAGGGAGCAAGAATGCTGCTGATTGGAGAGAGGGCAATAGATTCCTGCTCCGTGATTCCCACACCAATACATTGGGGCAAATGTTTAGCCAGCCCAGTTATCTCCTGGAGGACAAATCCCTGGCCATCTGAGGCCTTTTTCCACCAAGGAGTCTAGAGCCACCATTGTAGTCATTTGAACGTCCATTACATTTGGCTTCCATGAAAGCTGTTTGCCATAAATAGATGTTGCTGTGGCTGCAGTGGAAACTGTGACGTCAGTCATCAGGTGCTACATGATGTTAGGCTGCACAACTCTATGGATGGAATTGATCAGGATCTCCACATTGGAGAGGATGGATTCCTGGTTGTCCACAGATGGAGGTAGACTCCTTCATCTGTGTGGCCATCATTTTTAAGCTTTGTAACAAGCTGGATGTTGCACCTAGAATTTAGTTAATCAAACCGGCCTGTCTTCTTTTGAATCCTCAAAAGCTGAACTAGAGTGTGCGCAAAAACATTTTTGCCTTTTTCCTTTGGGATTTGCTGGTCTCTCGTTAAAGTGAAGGCATGTGATCAGGAGAACCCCTATTCATCTTTCAATTTGCACATAACGGACTGTGATAACCCCTACGAGGTCCATGGGAAATCACTGGTCGATCTCCCTGTGGGGCTCGTTGCATGTGAGTTCCCCTGGTTACAGCCTACCCAGCTCGAACTCATTACCTGAGGCTTTTGTAAGGTATATCCAGGACTGGGTCTGCTGAACTGTAGTCCCAGGCGGGGACTAGTGTGTGTGTACACGGTAGTGGTTTTACTTTGCATTCTGCAATAAACTATGTTGCTTTCCAGTTGGGCTTCCTGAGTCAGGCCCAAGACTGGGCCTGCTGAACTATAGTCCCAGACAGAGACTAGTATGTGTACACCATGATAGTGGTTTTAGTTTGCATTGTGTAATAAACCTTTTTCCTTTCCAGTTGGGCTTCCTGAGTCATTACACAGACAATAGTAAATAAGCGGTTGGTTTTAGAATCCATCCAAGTTTATTTTTCTTTGACTTAATGGAGTTTAACACGGGCTGCTGATAATTTCATAAGTTCATAAGATACAGGAGCAGAACTAGGCCATTCGGCCCATCGAGTCCACTCCGTCATTCAATCATGGCTGATATGCTGCTCATCCCCATTTTCCTGCCTTCTCCCCATAACCCTTCAACCCATAACCAATTAAAAATCTGTCTAACTCCTCCTTAAATTTACTCACTGTCCCAGCATCCACTGCACTTTGGGGTAGTGAATTCAACAGATTCACAACTCTTTGGGAGAAGTAGTTTCTCCTCAACTCATTTTAAATTTGCTACCCCTTATCCTTAGACTATGACCTCTCGTCCTAGAATGCCCTGCCAGAGGAAGCATCTGCTCCATGTCTACTTTACCCATTCCTCTTATCATCTTGTATACCTCAATTTGATCTCTCCTCATTCTTCTAAATTCCAGAAAGTATAGGCCTAAACTGTTCAATCTCCCTTCATATGACGAACCCCTCATCTCTGGAATCTATCTAGTGAACCTCCTCTGAACTGCCTTGCGTTTTTACACAATTACTCATGGCAGATTTTAGCCCCCAGTGTATTTATTAAAAGAATGGCAAATATTTTTTCAAGTAATTGACAAGATAATGTTTCAAGGAATGTTTGTCTAGAGTTCTACATGACAACATTCCGATGAGACAGGGAGGTTTTGGTAGGTTACGGGAACCGTGGTGCATGAAAGCTGCGCTGAACCTAGTCAAAAAGAAAAGGAAAGCGTACAAAAGGTTCAGAGAGCTAGGCGATGATAGGGATCTAGATGAGTATACGCCTTGTAGGAAGGGACTTAAGAAAGAAATTAGGAGAGCCAGAAGGGGTCATGAGAAGGCCTTGGCAGATAAGATTAAGGAAAACCCTAAGGCGTTCTATAAATATGTGAAGAGTAAAACGATGAGATGTGAAGGAATAGGACCTATAAAATGTGAAGGTGAGAAAGCATGTACAGAACCGGAAGAAATAGCAGAGGTGCTTAATGAATACTTTACCTCAGTATTCATGGTGGAAAAAGACCTGGGTGGTTGTACTACAGGATTGCGGCGGACTGAAAAGATTGAGTATGTGGACATTAAGAAAAAGGATGTGTTGGAAATTTTGAATAGCATCAAGATAGATAAGTCGCCGGGACTGGATGGGATGTACCCCAGGGTACTGTGGGAGGTGAGGGAAGAGGTTCCAGAGCCTCTGGCAATGAGCTTTGTATCATCGATGGAGACGGGAGAGGTTCCGGAGCATTGGAGGATTGCGGATGTGGTTCCTATATTCAAGAAAGGAAATAGGGATAGCCCAGGAAATTACCGACTGGTGAGTCTAACCTCAGTGGTTGGTAAGTTGATGGAGAAGATCCTGAGGGACAGGATTTATGAACATTTAGAGAAGTTTAGTATGCTCAAAAGTAGTCAGCACGGCTTTGTCAAAGGCAAATCGTGCCTTATGAGCCTGGTGGAGTTCTTTGAAAATGTGACTAAACACATTGACGATGGAAAAGCGGTAAATATGGTTTACATGGACTTCAGCAAGGCGTTCGATAAGGTTCCCCATGCAAGACTTCTCGGGAAAGTGAGAGGGCATGGGATCCAGAACTGGCTTGCCTGCAGAAGGCAGAGAGTGGTTGTAGATGGGTCTTTTTCTGAATGGAGGTCGGTCACCAGTGGAGTGCCCCAGGGATCTGTTGTGGGACCCTTGCTGTTTGTCATTTTCATAAATGACCTGGATGAGGAAGTGGAGGGATGCGTTGGTAAGTTTGCCGACGACACGAAGGTTGGTGGTGTTGTGGATAGTTTGGAGGGATGTCAGAAGCTGCAGCGTGACATAGATAGGATGCAAGACTGGACGGAGAAGTGGCAGATGGACTTCAACCCAGATAAATGTGTAGTGGTCCATTTTGGCAGGTCAAATGGGATGAAGGAGTATAATATCAAGGGTAAGACTCTTAGCAGTATAGAGGATCAGAAGGACCTTGGGGTCCGGGTCCATAGGACTCTTAAATCGGCCTCGCAGGTAGAGGAGGTGGTTAAGAAGGCATATGGTGTGCTGGCCTTCATCAATCGAGGGATTGAGTTTAGGAGACGGGAGATAATGATGCAGCTTTATAAGACCCTCGTCAGACCCCACTTAGAGTACTGTGCTCAGTTCTGGTCGCCTCATTACAGGAAGGATGTAGAAATGATTGAAAGGGTGCAGAGAAGATTTACAAGGATGTTGCCTGGATTGGGTGGCATGCCTTATGAGGATAGGTTGAGGGAGCTCGGTCTTTTCTCCTTGGAGAGACGAAGGATGAGAGGTGACCTAATAGAGGTGTACAAGATGTTGAGAGGTATAGATCGGGTGGATTCTCGGAGGGTTTTTCCCAGGGCTGAAATGGCTGCTACGAGAGGACACAGGTTTAAGGTGCTGGGGAGTAGGTACAGAGGAGATGTTAGGGGTAAGTTTTTCACTCAGAGGGTGGTGAGTGAGTGGAATCGGCGGTGGTGGAGGCAAACTCGATAGGGTCTTTTAAGAGACTTCTGGATGAGTACATGGAACTTAATAGGATTGAGGGTTATAGGTAAGCCTATATATAAGCCTAGGTAGGTAGGGACATGACCGGCGCAACCTGTGGGCCGTAGGGCCTGTTTGTGCTGTATTTTTTCTATGTTCTATAATAAAGCGAATCATGGTAATTTAAATCATTGTTCCCTGAAGCTTGCATTTGTTGTGTTTGTATTCCAGGTCCCAAGAATTGTCCTTGGAGTTCCATCGTTCTTCATTGCCAATGACAAAATACTTCTAGGGTCAATTTGCTTAAAGTCCCATGTTTTTGTTCCACCTCGCAAGTACATCTAACCTGATGTACCTGACCTAGTTAGTCAAAAAAAGTAAGGTCCAAAGAAAAGAAGAGAAGAGGTGCCAACATTTCACAGTTTCCGACCTGCAAAATTTCCTTAATAATAAGACGCTGAAGAGACAAGAAGTTTAGTGCTTGTGCCAGGAAAAGTGCAAATAGTTCAGTCATGCCATATGGTCGAAGGTGGCATTGGCCCTGAATGTCAAGACTCTCACACCTATGACTACAGATCATTGTCACCAAAAGTTTTAATGATCTAACCAAAGTCGACAAGGAAAAACACAAGCCACTCTCCCTTTTCTTCTTTGGGCACCCTAAACACCAGCCCTAGTCTTCAGCCTCTGAAAGTAATAGCCAAATTTTCACAATGCACCTTGGTTAAAAATGTACACTCGATTTCTTACCTTATGGCTATCTATCTCCGATACCAATTAGTTAATGAAGGCAGAACCCGACTTTAACAGACTGACTCGCCTCATCACTTATTTCAGTTCTCAACAACTACCCGTCACATGCAGAGCGTACAAAAGACTGGTCATTAGAGGAGACGTGTTACACTCAAGCACTTCAGACTAGACAAGTGGAAGACCATGGAACCCATGGGAAGCTACCCTGCTCCTTCTGGGAGATAGAAAGGTTGGGGTTATAGTACTTGCAGCAGGCTAGTGACTAAAATCTTCACTTTTACCTGGCATCTCTATGAAGTTGGCACATAGTGACAAGCTTCTACATTTTTTTTGTTTCCTTAAACCAGTCCGGAGATTTCTTTCGAAAACCATGACCCAATGCCAGCTAGAGCCAGTCAGCCTGATCCTGCGATCATTAGCACAGCAGAACTTGCTGGTCTTCAGCCAATCTTTCTCAACATCATGACAGTGGATTGTCGGAGGTGACACTAGGCTGCCCCAGAACTATACTGCGCAATCTATCGCTTTCAGTCCAATTACCCTTTTATCGAAGATCAACAGCCTAATGCCCCTCCTAGCTGGTTGCACTTGAGAAAGGGTGCACACATTTGGTGCTGAGTTACTTAAACATTGCCCACCTCTTTGATTGCGTGACTGCCAAGGATCTGCTTCCAGAGTTAGCTGGGATGACTCAGTCCGACCCATATCTCCCCTGGGTTCAAATTTAGTCTTTCAGGTCCAACTCATATCAAGGCGGGTCTGAGCTACCTGCTTCAATAGCAAAAATCAGATCCATGTATCAAATAGTTGGTCCATGATTGTCTGGCAGCCTGTTGCAGAATTTGTCTATTGTGTGCAAATTTCTCATTCATTATTACATGCAAATTCTTTCAAGTTGTTTCAGATGCTCATTTCAGTATGTCTGCATCAAATCCACAGCTTTAATGAAACTGGGGTCTGAAATATGTGAAACTATTTTAGCGCACACAATGCAACAAATCACAGAGTATGCAGATCAGGAAATGATTATTGATTCAGTTAATCAAATTCTTCAATTCACTTCACTTGTGGATTCCCTTTATCTGATGTGTTCAAGCAAGAGAAGGGGCGATAAAGGGATGTGAAGCAAGACAGACTGTGATCAAATTACACCGTGTCTACCAAACAGTACCATGCACGCATATATCTGGCAGTTGATTACTGCTCGCAAGACATCCTGTTCCCCAACTAACCTGGAACATCATACCTGGTATCACCACTTAGCTAAGTATAGCTTGTAACTTTTGGATACTTCCTCTGAAGTATGGGGTGGCATGGTAGCACAGTGGTTGGCACTGCTGCCTCACACCGCCAGGGACCCGGGTTCGATTCTGGCCTCAGGTGACTGTGTGAAATTTGCATGTTCTTCCCATGTCTGTGTGGGTTTCCTCCGGGTGCTCCGGTTTCCTCCCACAGTCCAAAGGGTTAGGTTAATTGGCCATGTTAAATTCCCCCTAAGTGTCAGGGGGACTAGCAGTTATGGGGATAGGACCTGGGTGGGTTTGTGGTCAGTGCAGACCTGATGGGCCAAATAGCTTCCTTCTGCAGTGTTAGGGATTCTATCTAAGCACAGAATGGAATCTTGCCAATTCATGGAGGCAGGGCTATTGGGTAGACAGGATGGAAGGCATCAGGTCAACAGGCTCCTGCCTCTGGTCAATCTAGCTGGAAATGGGGTTGAAGCGTCAAGGGCTAATCTTGTAACAGCGGTGGGTTGCCAATCTGCATAGTTAAGTAAGCAATTGTGAGCAGATTGGAGCCACTACTGGAATCTTCCCAGAGGGAGACAGGAACCCACTGAGGCTGGTAACTGTCCGGTGGGGAGGAGAGCATGAAGCCTCCTGCACTTTCCACCCCACTGGAACCACATGGACCAGCAGACCACAACTGCTGCCACAGGCCATTCTACAGAGCGGTGACAGCTTAGCTTACCAAAATTAAACTCTCTTCAGAGGGCAATTCAAGATGGATGTGCTCTGGCAGTTCCACTCCTACAGTGACAGTATCCACCTTTACCTATGGAGCTGCCATCCTTCCAAGGCTGTGGGCACTCTGGTTCATCCTGCATCTTCAGGAACCCGCGGAGGGCCCCTTAGACTAGGTGGGATTGGGGCCAATTTACGCCTGCCACCCAGATTATCTCAGCTTGCCAACAAGTGGGGAGTCGGGACCCAGCAATAGTTCCAGTTCAGCTATATTTGTTAATATGTTAAGATTCTGCCCAGTGTACTTATCTATCAGTGCACTTTCTCCTCTCCACTTTCCATCTCAGTAAAGACCGCTAATGGGTTCAAAACAATCTGTTTAAGCCTTTCCAAATCCTTACAGACCTAGTGGGTGGGATTTTATGACCTCGCTTGGGCGAGGCTCATACAATCCTGCCCAAGGCCAACGGAGAATTCCATCCTGCGAGCCTCGCCCATCCCGATTCCGGGGTGGGCGAGGCGGTAAAACTCTGGCCAATGTCCAAGTCTGCTGACACTCCCATTTCATTGTCCCTTCCCGCAACATTTAGCATGCACTGTTTTCTGTCCCCAATGCTGGGGGTAATTTTCAACTTGTGTGATAATGTCAAATCAAATGGAAGCCCATTTTACATCTCTGATCACTTTTATTTCCGCAATAATGAGATTTTAAACAGACTGCTGATTTTACAGCTCCACTCCATGTCAAAGTGACCTGTCAGTGCTCTTTCTGCACCTGCCCAAACCTTCACCCGAGGCTGTGACTAAACTCAGCAAATTAGAAGCACGCACCCATTTGCACCCGAGAACAGCTATTCAGGTGTGTATTGCAATTGTGGGAAAGTTAGGCCTGTATCTTGGGGATGAAATGAGAATGCAAATAATGATTACCAGAACTAAACAAAATATTCATTTGAAAGGCACTCACTCTCTGAAGTCATTGAAAGGGAGACCAGTTAAGCAGTTGTTCACCATTTCATTGTGATGGACTTATGGGACTGGGTTATAATTTATGTTCTAGGAAAACCTCAATGACCAGGAGCAATGTTGGGGAATAGGGTCTGTGTTCCCAGTATCCACTCCTTGTAATTGAGGTACATGCCTGAATTTAACATCTTGGTCTCTTTGGCCAGTTGCATTTTTGTTTCAACAAGGTTAAACAAAGTTCAAACCTTTTATATCTACAATTCCATATCAATTTCATAAAATCACCTCCCCCCAACGTGCTCCCATCATGGTAACATTTTTGCATTAGTATGACATTTCAATTGTGTTGTTTCTAGAAGAACTTTTAAAAAAAATCTTTGTAAAAGGACTAACAATCCCCCATGGTGGCCAAGAAGAGGTCTGGAGCTGAAATGCCTGCTTGAAGCTTGTACAAGAAACTGACAGAGGTTCATGAAGGAGTAAATTTCCACTTAAAATGACTGTTGGCACTCATGAAAGAGGCTGGATGGCATTTAGTTGGCTAGTGTTTTGTCTAACATTTCCTTCTAACAGCAACCAGCTGTCCATGAATAAATACAGCATTGATGTTAGTCCAAACACTATTCCTATGGATGCTCACTATTTCACGTTTATTTTCTGTTAAAGCTGTGAAGACAATCTCCGAAGCTTGTTGGGAGACTTTCTGAGACACTTTACCAAGACTTCACCAAGGCTCTAGCAACACTGGTTCTGTAAATTCTCAGAGGACTTCACCTAAAAAGAGAACATATCGTGTAACTCCATCTTATAACAACCATATAGGAGTTGCCAGGAGGAAGAGAGTGCTTGGTCATGGGTTTGTTGGACGAGGAAGGGGAGGAAGTCATGGCAACAAGGAGAGAAATATCAGCTGATGTAGGTAGGACAGAGGGACGAGAGGCCAAGGAAGGCAAGTTGGCATCCTTCTACCTTGCAGATACACGGCATCTCTCTGCCTCTGGACCTCTTCAACCCGAGCCTCCCAACCCGAGCCTCCAGTGCCCCTTTTGAGAATTCTTCTATCCACTTCATTTAAAACTGCTGAGCAAATTGAGGAAATGTTTGATAGGGGGCTTGCATTCTTTTGATGCTGAAGGACTTTCTTGGCGAAACAGTTTTTCAGCAAGGAATGGAGAGATACTTGAATGAACACAAGTATGGGAAATCTAAAACTGAAGACTTGTGGAACAGCATTACTAAAGTTAAAAACATAGGGGGCGATTCTCCCCCAAAAATTCTAAGTGTTGAATCTGTGTAAGCACTGGAGTAAATCCCGCTGGTTTTTCAGCGGGAGTTTCAAAATGAATCTCCCACAGTCTGTGCACTGCAGTCTGCCTCAGTGTGAATCAGGAGGCGGGGCCTATTCCTGCTGGAGAGGCCGGCAGCATAGTGCTGAGTGGGCCATTGCACATGCGCCAAATTGTCAGCACCGAGGGCGGCGCATGTGCAGTAGCCCCTCGATTACCCCCCCCCCCCCGCCCCGCCCCGCCCCTCCACTCCAGCGGGGTCGGACTGCAAGCTCCCTGCAAATGGGGAGCTATGCTAAACCCCGATGGAGTGAACTGCTCCTGATGGGGGGGGTGGGGGGCTGATGACGCTGGAAATCCAGCTGCCGGAGACTCGCAAAGGCCGTGGCGCCCAATGGGGAGCCCGCGAAATGGCCTCCACTCGAGTCTCCCGGCCTGCTGCACTACAAAAGCAGCGTAGCATGATGGGAGAATTGCCCCCTTAGTCATTGAGCAACGTGCTGCCCTGTAGTAATCAGAGCAACTCCATTTTGTCAATCGAAGTTGATGCAAGGGGCACACGAGCACCGCTCCACAAAAAATGCATCTAATCAGCACTTGAGTGCTAAAGCTGCAGATGCCTGGTTTAACACCTCCAGGCAAGTTTAAATTATGGTAATCAGCAATTAGCACCAAAATGGTGTGCTAAATCCAGACTTTCAAGCAAGCGTGTCTTATTAGCACGGCACCTACTTAGCGTCTGTTTTCACCCTTTAGCCAAAATAACCCTCTACATCTTTCAAAGAACTGCTCAGGAAAGAATTGTTCATATCGTAAAGTACCTCACAACAATTACACTGCAATAAATATAAAACTAGCTTGAACAGAACTCTTAAAAATATGCTGATTTTATTCAACTTCAAAATGCTTCTTGCAGCGAGCCCAAGGGTGTATACCACACTTTAGATGATAATAAGGTGCATGTATCTAACAGGTGTCCTGCTAATGGAAACAACTGTTGGCTGTGGAATCATTCAGGCTTCATTGATCAGACGCAGGAGACATATTGCTTGCTGCAGTAAGTCCGACTCATTGGCTTTTGGAGCATTTCTTCAAAGGAACAGAATGGATTTCCAATTTTTTTCAACAGTTCATTTAGAATTACAGTTGGTTTTACATTTGTTAATAATTCAGTTTGTGTGGAGTAAAGAAAAAATCAGCTCGCTACAATTTTATTACAGTCAAATGTGACGATGTTTTAATTCAATCGCTGTCAGCCTTCATTTAATGCAGTGAACAAATGAACAAAAAGCCTCTATTATCCATGCGAATGGGTTTGATTAGGTCAGCAATAATAATTATTTATTTATTATTCAGATTATTATGTTTAACGAATAAAGGAAGTGAATGCGGACAATAAAATAAACATGACTGGTAAACCTTCTATTTTAGCTTCACTTGCACCTAGAGTAGGTGTGAGAATTGAGGTTCTGTGAGTGAAAAAATACCTGTGCTGTTATTTTTATCATGGAATAAAATTGTTGCCTCTGCAACAATATCGTTATGTTAAACATCGTCAAATTCTTCCTGATCATCTTAAGTATTAGAGGGCGGCACAGTGGTTAGCACTGCTGCCTCACAATGCCAGGGACCCGGGTTCAATTCCGGCCTCGGGTCACTGTCTGTGTGGAGTTTGCATGTTCTCCCCATGTCTTTGCGGGTTTCCTCTGGGTGCTCTGGTTTCCTCCCACATTCCAAAGGCATGCAGGGTAGGTTGATTGGCCATGCTAAATTGCTCCTTAGTGTCAGGGGGATTAGTGGTGTAAATACATGGGGTTACGGAGTTAGGGCCTGGGTGGGATTGTCGTTGGTACAAGTACGATGGGCCAAGCGACCTCATTCTGCACTGTAGGGATTCTGTGATTCTATGATTATTCAACTCAGAGAAAATGATGATACCTTCTTTTCAGGAATCAACCCTAAACAAATCATCTCCTCTGTTATGACAAGTTCCCAAACATTTTGAAATCTACAAAATCTCACTATGTCTTAAATTTAACTCTAACTCTGCTACTGCCCTGACTCATAGAATGATAGAAAGTTAATAACTTTGACCACTGCACTCACCTAGGCTTACATATACCAGCCTGAATTAAAACAGAAAATGCTGAAAAATCTCAGCAGGTCTGACGGCATCTTTAAAGAGAGAATAGAGCCAATGTTTCGGGTCTGGATGACCTTTCGTCAGAGCTGAAGACAAAGGAAATAGGACAAGGGGTTGGTTGTAATCAATAGTAATAGAGAAAAAAACAAAGGGAATGTAAATGGTGATGATAAAGGCGAGGAATGGTGCTGATAGTGTCCAATAAGAGATCAGAATGTGTGAATGGCAGAATAAAGATGCAGGGTGTAGGGATGTGGCAGATGGCTCTCGTGGGGTGGGGGGATTAATAGGATGGAAAGCAAGATTTTAGAAGTGGAAAAATAAAAATAAGAATATAAATTAATAAAAATTAATTAATAAGATGAAAAGAAGAAAGAAATAAAATGAATGGAAATGGGGTGAAGGTGGAGGAGAGAGTTGCTGCTCTGAAATTGTTGAACTCAATGTTCACTCCGGAAAGCTGTAAAGTGCCCAATGGGAAGATGAGATGCTGTTCCTCCAGTTTACATTGGGCTTCACTGGAACATTGCAACAGGCCCAGGATGGACATGTGGACAGGAGCAGGGTGGTGTGTTGAAATGACAAGCAACAGGAAGGTCTGGGTCCTGTTTGCGGACGGACCAAAGGTGTTCTGCAAAGCTGTCACCCAGTCTGCATTTGGTCTCTCCAATGTAGAGTAAACCACATTGGAAGCAGCGAATGCAATAGGAGGTGTACGTGAAGCACTGCTTCACCTTAAAAGAGTGTTGGGCCCTGGAACAGTGAGCAGGTGAAGGGGCAGGTGTTGCACCTTCTACGGTTACATGAGACGGTGCCGTTGGCCGTGGGTGAGGTGTTGGGTGCGATGGAGAAGTGAACCATGGTGTCCCGGAGGGAGTGGTCCCTGTGGAATGCTGACAGCAGGAGTGAGGGGGAGATGTGTTGAGTAATGGCATCATGCTGGAGTTGTCAGAAATGGTGAGGGATAATCCTTTGAATGCGGAGACTGATGGGGTGAAAAGTGAGGACAAAGGGGGATCCTATCCTGGTTCTGGGAGGGACGGGAGGAGGTTGAGGGCAGTGGCCCAGGAGATGGGTCAGACATAGTTGAGAGCCCTGTCAACCATAGTGAATAGAAAACCACAATTGAGGAAGAAGGAAGACATATTGGCAATGCTATTTTGGAAAGTGGCATCATCAGATTGTGGAGGAGGCGGAGGAACTGAGAGAATGGGATGGAGACCTTACAGGACATGGGGTGTAAAGAGCTGTAGTCAATGTAGCTGTGGGAGCCTGTGGGCTTCTCTCTCCTCCAGCCCAAATTATCCTGGTCTATTGGAGTTGGGACAGGAAGCAGGAGAGGCTGCATCCGGATATTACAAAGCAAAGTTAAACATAACACAAATAGGGTTCGAAAATCCTAGTCCTAGTTTTGGCTGATTTTACTGAGTGTGACAATATTTTGGATTCTGTGTTTTTTGAAAAAGGCATCTATAATGCAACAAGTGATTATGGGGAAACTTCAAGCAACGTTATTAGGACCTTAAAGAGTGACACCATGAATACCAACCAGAATATATCGATGCAAAGCCAGGCCAAAGAAAGCTGAGGCGGTACAAACGTTTCGGCTCAAATTGTTGGACCTACTTTTACATCTCGTGTCACAAATTAGGATAACCATCGATTGATTCCTTTGATTCTTGTAAATTATTCTCCGGCCGTTCACGCCGGTGGGATTCTGGGGTCCCGGCGGCAGTGCACCCCGCCTGCCAGTATCCCGTGAGTGTGGGGTGATGTCAATTCCCATTGACAACAGCGGATTGGAGAATCCCACCACCAGCAAACAACACACCACCTCCCACAGGTGGGAACCATGCGGGGGCTGGGAGGCCAGAGAATCATGCCCAATAAATGACATTATAGCTCTTTACTAGTGCAGAACTTGAGTATTGATGAAAAAAGACATTTTGTCCAAGCTTTTTGTCTTGCACTCATCAGGACAGTCACAAGAATACCAAAGTCAGGAGAATTTGGCGACAAGTCAAATCTCCGTTCACTGCAGCAGAATGGGAAAATCCCGCTGGCATGAACGATTGGAAAATTCTGGCCAACAACTTTATACTGTCTGAGAAGAGAGTGCTGATTGGTTGACAAGTGGACTCTGATTGGTAGCGGTGTTGCCATGGAGAATGCACCAGTTAATGGTGACTGACATTTAACTTCCAAGTATTTTTTGAAAAGTTAATTGAGGCAGCTTGACTCTGGTCGAGGAATTGCTGTGAGGAATGAACTAATGGATAGCTGTAACTTATTTTAGTTAGCTGAAACAGGTGCAATTTGTGTACATATTCTCTCTGTCTAAAGAACAGGGCCTTGTGTATTAATATATGTAGCTTCCAGTATAAGCAAATGCATCACACTACGAGCACAATTTATAATGATAAAATGGTTGTCAGCGTAATTTTAAGCAGTTCCTCATGCTATAAGATTAGTCTTAACAGCAACCTTGTAATTAGGGCCCAAACCATTTGCTCATCATGTAAGCCTGATGCTGAAATAGGGAATTTCAAAGACATCTTGCAGGATAATAGCCACCCTGATCAGATCATTTTGTGCTGTATCTCAGACAAGCTCATGAACAGGTCTAAGGCCATAATTTTGGGCCCTGAAAAGTGCCCAGTCTATCTCATCCCCTTCCAGGGTAACCTATGTCAAAAATTTGAGCAATAGGTAAAGCTATGCAGTAACAGCATGAGAGGCCATTCACACTAACAGAATGCTGCCATGAATCCAAAAAGATGTTCTGCTATCATACAAATGAGTAATGTGGTATATAAATTTCAGTGCCAGTGTGATGCTAGTTATGTCGGCTGTACTTCCCAAAGACTGGTGGATCATATCAAACAGCAAGTCCCAGCCACTGTTCACAAAGGACAAGGTAAACTATACCCAGCCAACCCTTACTTCCAAAACTCAAAACACAGTGTGCAACATTAAATGTGGTTCCATGATTGAACCAAATAATCCTCAGTGTGCTACGAATTAGGGGCTCAGCTTGGAACACATCCCCTCCCCTCTGACCCAGGCTGCCCTGCAGCCAATTTATGTTCAAATGAGTGTTGCTTGGCAGTGGGCTGGACTTCTGCCCCTCACTCTGGAGGAATTCCCACCCAATCAGATTGGCCACTAACTCTCCAGTCCCTGCAACAGCGCTGCAATGGCTGGAAGAGGAACTGCACGGAGCTGCCGGATACTAGTTCCTAGGAACCGGAGACCCAGGTAAGTTTGAGAGGTCCCAGAGTAGGGAGGGTAAGGAAGGCATGAGGAATTGTGAGGGGGGCGATTGGGGTCTCGGGGGACAGGCCGGTGTGGAGGAGGGAGTTCTGGAGATCACTGGGCTTAAGGGGAGGGCACCCCCCCATTCAGAATTAGGGTTCTGATGGAGTTCAATTACCTCTTGTTCACTTGTCAATGGTGGGTCACACAACGATAAACACAATGATCTCTCTAAATTGTCCCATGGAGGTTCGAGGGTCTGCTGTGGGACTCGGTCTGTCTAGGCACTTTGAGACTCCTCTGGTTTCCAGTATCTCCCTCTGTTTTCCAGTACTTCTCCCACTGATTCCAAGTACCAATCCCTCTGATTGCCAGTACCTCTCCCTCTGATTCCCAGTACCTCGCCCTCTGATTCCCAGTACCTCTCCCTCTGATTCCCAGTACCAATCCCTCTGATTCCCAGTACCAATCCCTCTGATTCCTAGTATCTCTCCCTCTGATTCCCAGTACCTCTCCCTCTGATTCCCAGTACCAATCCCTCTGATTCCCAGTACCAATCCCTCTGATTCCCAGTACCAATCCCTCTGATTCCTAGTATCTCTCCCTCTGATTCCCAGTACCTCTGTAGGTGTTCAATTGCAAATTGACTGGAAGGCCATCTCTGGATGTCTCTGGTGTTCTCTTCTCCTGAAAGGGTAGCACAGTGGTGAGCACAGCTGCCTCACAGCACCAGGGACCTGGGTTCAATTCCGGCCTTGGGTCACTGACTATGCGGAGTTTGCATGTTCTCCCCTTGTCTGCGTGAGTTTCCTCTGGGTGCTCCAGTTTCCTCCCGCAGTCCAAAGATGTGCCGGTTAGGTGGATTGGCCGTGCTAAATTGCCCCTTAGTTTCAGAGGAAACAACAGGGTAAATACTTGTGGCTATGTGGATAGGGCCTGAGTGGGATTGTTGTTGGTGCAGACTCGATGGGCCAAGTGGCCTCCTTCTGCACTGTAGGGAGTCTATGATTCTATAAGGAGTGAAAGAAGAAACAGTGCTCTGAACTGGTGAAAGGAGAGCATTTGTTGAGCAGGACCAAGAGGGTCATTAACAGGCTTCCAAGAGCATGACATTTCATAAGGATAGAATTGAGTGCCAGTGACGGATGGATAGATGGTACTGAGTTAGTGTACAGGGAGGGATAGGTGAACCTGCAGGCTAAGTGAGAGATGATGTGATGAAGTGGGCATTGAAAAGGTGGTTGGGCTGATATGTGCATCAAAGTGCATGAACGTGCTATTGCTGTTATCTTTCCTGCCCTGCTTAACATATCGAGATGCTGGCTGGAGGGGATCCAGAGTTGTGATACCTGCTGCTGACCTCCTGGGCCACTTTTGCTTCAGCTGCTGTCTTCACCTCCCCTCAGCCAGGAACAGTGTCTTCCTTTGGCTTCTAATGGCTCGCAACAGCAGGCTGGTGTTTCTGGAGATATTGGTTCCACTTGAATCTCATTTATACATCTCAAAATAGATGACATGCAAATTAATAAAAAGGTGATGCAGAACTCAGTAACCAAAAGTAACTTTCAGCTGCGATGTGGAGGTGGCATAAGCTGGCAGTATTTGAATTATCTGTCACTTTTTATTCCATTACTTCTTCTCCCATTGACGTCAATCGGAAGGGGAGCCAGGTGACGTGTATAATGAGCCGGTGATCAGATATCACCAGTCTTAGTTGCCTGTTGCAGTTGAAAGTATTCTCAATGCTTCACGAAAGGCTTTTTCCTGCAAACATTCTGGCGCATTAACGCTAAGGCAGATAATCACAACACTGTAAAATTCAATGTGCTCACCAGACAGCTAGATTGGAAAATTAAAATCTGAATCTTGAACTCACTGACACTGGGTAAACTGAAACGGCCATTTCTTGTCAGCAAGTGTATTAATTAATTTGATTAGTCAGCATTTGCAGACAAATGTTAATTAGATCACAAAATCGTGAGGCTTTAAACTTTAAAACTGGTTGTCAGCCAATTAGAGTAAATTGCCACAATGTCAGTCTGCAGGCTGCAGGACGGGGGTGAACTCAATGCTGTTGTGCAATGCTTAATGGCCCTTGAAGTTTTCACTGCTGATTAAAAACTGGTTTTTACCAGTACATTTTCAGGTTTAACCACAAAAACTGGAGAAAGTGCGAGGGCGCATATCTGGGGAAATGCTAACCCCGATCAAGAATTTAGTAGGTGGCAGCAGGGCCAAGGCAAGAACCTTTCTTTCATCCAAGATGGTGTTGGAGCTTGGCGACTTCTTGTGACCTGTGCCCAGCTGTGCCCAGCATACCTTCTAACTCTATCTTTTACTCTCGTTCCATGCTTCTAAAGCTCTATTCTACATTCTGCACCCTCTCCTTTCCTTCCCTATGTACGGTATGCTTCGCCTGTATAGCGTGCAAGAAACAATACTTTTCACTGTGAACCAATACATGTGACAATAATAAATCAAATCAAATCAAATCAAAAGAACCAAATTCTCATGACCTTAGCAGCATGAGGCTTGGGTAATCTGCATGCCCACTGCAAGGTGCCCACCAAAACCAGTGGCAAACAACAGCGGGTTGGCAGGCATGAGAATAATAACATAAATTAATTGGCTTTTCAATCCACCCAACAAAATCAGAAAATCTTTTTTCCATTCCTTGGTTTCTTCATACTAATCCGTTCAGGTAGGCCCCTATTTTCTAGGAGATTGTACCACAGAAATGTAAGTAATGAGATGGCCTTGGTGTCTTGGCCTAATTTGCCTTGATGGATAAATGCATTTGTGTGAAGGTGGAATTTGACAAACTACTGGGGCGGCACGGTAGCACAGTGGTTAGCACTGCTGCTTCACAGCTCCAGGGTCCCGGGTTCGATTCCCGGCTCGGGTCACTGTCTGTGTGGAGTTTGCACATTCTCCCCGTGTCTGCGTGGGTTTCCTCCGGGTGCTCCGGTTTCCTCCCACAGTCCAAAGATGTGCGGGTTAGGTTGATTGGCCAGGTTAGAAATTGCCCCTTAGAGTCCTGAGATGTGTAGGTTAGTGGGATTAGCGGGTAAATATGTGAGGGTAGGGCCTGGGTGGGATTGTGTTCGGTGCAGACTCGATGGGCCGAATGGCCTCCTTCTGCACTGTAGGGTTTCTATGATTTCTATGATACTGCTTAGTTAGTAAAACACAAGCACAGAACATCCAGAAACCTGCACATTTTCCTAAGAAGTGATACTCCTATCAAAATAGATAATGAAACACGTTTTCATCTTCATCATTTGGCCAAATGTCTGGCAGAGCGGATCCACGACCAATTTTAATTGTACTTTCATCTCTTGCATAGAGTTGGGAGGATATTTCTTACATGATTACTGTGGCTATCAAGCCTCATTGGAAACCAAACATTCATTATGTGCAAGATATGGAAGCTGACAGGTGTGAGTAAAGCAGCATTATCTTATGCACCACATTCATACCGAAGAGCGAAGTGTAATGGTCCGTGTTATTGCAAAACTGTTTGATGGTTTCCTCCACTGCGAGGAAGTAGACAGGCTGAATTCTGCCACATGATGCCTTCATCAACGAGACTACAGCATTTCCAATTTACCCTGGTGCTCTGTTATGACAAAGCTTTTTATTTTCAGCTCCATAGTAGGCTCCAACTCTCCAGGACTGAGGTCAATCAGAACTGGCCATCAGCCAATGTATTGTGGAGTACGGAACGTGGTTTAACGCAACTTAAACTCTAGCTGACATGTCAATAAAATGCGACTCATTTGTTCATCATATATTCATAAGATACAGGGGCAGAATTAGGCCATTCAGCCCATCGGGTCCGCTCCGCCATTCGATCATGGCTGATATGCTCCTCATCCCCATTTTCCTGCCTTCTCCCCATAACCCTTCAACCCATAACCAATTAAAAATCTGTCTAACTCCTTCTTAAATTTACTCACTGTCCCAGCATCCACCGCATTTTGGGGTAGCGAATTCCACAGATTCACAACCCTTTGGGAGAGGTAGTTTCTCCTCAACTCTGTTTTAAATTTGTTACCCCTTATCCTAAGAATACAACCTCTCGTCCTAGAATGCCTCACAGGAGGAAGCATCCACTCCACGTCTACTTTATCCAGACCTTTTATCATCTTATATACCTGAATTTGATCTCCCCCAGTCTTCTAAATTCCAGAGAGTATAGGCCTAAACTGTTCAATCTCTCTTCATACAACAAACCTCTCTTGGAATCTTAGAATCCCTATGGTGCAGAAGGATGCTGTTTGGCGCATCGAGAATGGTCACAATCCCACCTAGGCCCTATTCCCGTATGTACTCTACTAATCTCCCTGACACTAAGGGCCAATCCACCTAACCAGCATATCTTTGGACTGTGGGAGGAAACTGGAGCACCCGGAGGAAACCCACGCAGACACGGGGAGAACGTGCAGACTCCACACAGACAATCACCCGAGGCCAGGATTGAACCGGAGCCCCTGGCGTTGTGAGGCAGCAGTGCTAACCACTATGCCACCATGCCACCCAATCTAATGAACCTCCTCTGAACTGTCTCCAGTGCCACTACATTTTTCCTCAAATAAGGGGACCAAAACTGTGCACAATACTCCAGGTGCGGTCTCAAGTTGATACCATGAAAGAAATTAAGGAAAAAATTAAATTTCCATCTTGATGCTGCCTAAGAACTGAGTTCAAGCATATTCAATTTACATACACCTCCCGTTAGCTGGAGCTGCCCTTGTTTCGCTCTATTTTTATCTATCTAGAGCTAGAGAATCTCCTGCTCTTCTTCCCAGTGGCCAAGGATCTGTCCTATCCCTCTTATTTCTCAACAACCCTCAGTGACCATCATCCAGAAATGTTGCATCAGTTTCCACATGTACACTGAACACACCCAGTCCTATCTCACTACCATCTCTTTTGACCCTTCCACTATCTCTGAGTTATAAAACTGCATGTCCAACATTCAGTGTGCAGGACTTTTCTTTGGGTAAACATTGGGAAAACTGAAGTTTTGGTTCCTGCCACTAAATCCGATCCCTAGCGACCAACTCCACTCCTCTCCCTGACTCGTCTGAGGCCGACCCAGACTGTTCACAACCTTGCTGTCATATTTGACCTGGAGTTGAACTTTCAACCACATATCCACGCCATCACCAGGACAGCCTATTTCTACCTCGCCTGATTCTGTCCCTTGCCTCAGCTCATCTGCTGTTAAAACTTGTCACCTCATGACTTGACGATTCCAATGATCCTATGGCCAGCCTTTCACATTTTACTCTGCCTGAGATCATCCAGAATTCAGCTGCCCCGGTATCATAACTTTCATCAAAATCCGGTCACCGGTTAATCTTCTTCCCTGCTGCCATCAGACTTCTGAATGGACCTATCATATATTAAGCTGATCTTTCGCTACACTCTAGCTATGACTGTAGCACTGTATTCTGCACTCTCTTCTTTCCTTCTCTCCATGTATTCTATGAACGGTATGCTTTGTCTGTACAGCGCGCAAGAAACAATACTTTTCACTTTATCCCAATACATCTCAAACAATGACGAGACAGAGTACAGGAATGAGATAGAGAATCTGGTGAACTGGTGTGGCAACAATAACTTCTCCCTCAATGTCAACAAAACAAAGGAGATTGTCATCGACTTCAGGAAGCATGAAGGAGAACATGCCCCTGTCTACATCAATGGGGACGAAGTAGAAAGGGTCGAGAGCTTCAAGTTTTTAGGTGTCCAGATCACCAACAACCTGTCCTGGTCCCCCCATGCCAACAATATAGTTAAAAAAGCCCACCAACGCCTCTACTTTCTCAGAAGACTAAGGAAATTTGGCATGTCAGCTACGACTCTCACCAATTTTTACAGATGCACCATAGAAAGCATTCTTTCTGGTTGTATCACAGCATGGTATGGTTCCTGTTTTGCCCAAGACCGCAAGAAACTACAAAAGGTCGTGAATGTAGCCCAATCCATCATGCAAAGCAGCCTCCCATCCATTGACTCTGTCTACACTTCCCACTGCCTTGGCAAAGCAGCCAGCATAATTAAGGACCCCATGTACCCCTGACATATTCTTTTCCACCTTCTTCCTTCGGGTAAAAGATACAAAAATCTAAGGTCACGTACCAACCGACTCAAGAACAGCTTCTTCCCTGCTGCCATCAGACATCTGAATGGACCTATCTCGCATTAAGTTGATCTTTCTCTACACCCTAGCTACGACTGTAACACTACATTCTGCACTCTCTCGTTCCCTTCTCTATGAACGGTATGTTTTGTCCATATAGCGCGCAAGAAACAATACTTTTCACTATATGTTAATACATGTGATAATAATAAATCAAATCAAATCATGTGACAATAATAAATCAATCAATGAAATCTTGTCCTCACTTACTTTCAATGCTCATAGTTTAGTGATTCCCCAATTTGAAACACAAAAAGGAAAAGGCTATGAGTGCTGGAAAGCAGAAACTAATGGAAATACACAGTAGACCTGGCAGCATCCGTGTAGAGAGAAACAGTTTCAATGTGATGCTCTGATGACAGGTCATCAACCTGAAATGTGAACTCTGTTTCTTTCTCCACAGATGCTGCCAGACCTGTTGAGTATTTCTAGCTGTTCCTGTTTTTATTTAAGTTCCTTATACTTGGTTTCAAATTCCTCTTTGGCTTTTTCTCCTCCATATCGCAATCATTTCCTCCAGCCCCACCATTCTGAAATGAATTCCTTTTTCTCCCAGCCCCACCCTCCCCTACTCTATCCCCCTTCCCTAACCTTACCTTTTCTCCCCCTTTGCTTCTCCTTTTCTAAATCTTATCTCTGTCCCATCCATTTTTCTCTTTGACAAAGGGTCGTCTGGACTTGAAACGTCAGCTCTTTTCTCTCCTTACAGATGCTGCCAGGCCTGCTGAGATTTTCCTGCATTTTCTCTTTTGGTTTCAGATTCCAGCATCCGCAGTAATTTGCTTTTATCCTGAAATATATGTTCTCAGCTAATTCTGGCCTTACTTTCATCCCTGATTTTAATCGTTCTGCCATTGGCATCCATGCCTTCAGTTCCCTGAGCCCTAACCTCTGGAATTCGTTCCCCAAAACCTCTCTATCCTCTTTAAGATGCTCCTTAAAACCTGTCTCTTCGACTAAGCTTTTTGTAATCTGTACTCATTTCTTTTATCTTTACTGGGATGTGGGCATTTCTGCCAAGATCATCATCTGTTGTCCATTCCTGATTGCCCTTGAACTGAGTGGATTGCCAGGCAATTTCAGAGGGCAGTTGAGAGTCAATCACGGTGCCATGGGTCTGGAGTCACATGCCGGCCAGACCAGGTAACAATGGCAGGTTTCCTTCCTGAAAGGACATTAGTGAAGCAGAAGGATTTTTACAACAATCAATGATAATTTCATGGTCACCATTACTGAGGTGAGCTTTATATTCCAGATTTATTAATCTATTAATTGGATTTAAATTCCACCAGCTGCCATGGTGGGATTTGAACCCGTGTCCCCAGATCATTACGCTGAGCCTCTGGATTATGAGTCCAGAGATATTAGTGGTTCGTGATAAGTTTTGTTTCACAGTACTCCTGTGAAACACCTTGGGGTGTTTTATTATGCAGAAGGTGCTACACAAGACCGCTTCTTGTTGTGAACTGAATGCTAAGTTTGTGGAAATACAACATTGCTTAAAACAAATCAATGAAGCTGCACTGCTGCAATGATGCGGAAGTATTTTGCAGAGTACAAGAATCATTGTTCTCTGTGGTGTACAAAAGATTTGGTTTAACAATGTTTGTGCCTTCTTCTGTTTTCTGCCAGAAAGCAAGCCCAACACACAAGTCCACAACCTCCTCCAAGGATAGGGCAAGGAGGCAGGTCCTGAATCCACCCCAGCCAGGACAGGAATCACACCTCATGCTGTTGGTCCCAGTCTGATCCACCCCAGCCATCTAGCCAATTGTACCTCCCACCCAGGGGAGTCCAAGTTGCTGTGGCAACATACACAGCCTGTTGTAGCCTGGAGCTATGGATAGTAATAGTAGAGGCTCCAATATCTTTCCATCACATGGCTGACCAGGAATCACTCTCACTCTTACCGCCTGCCATTGGTGTGTGTTGGAAGGAATGCCATGTTATGAACACACACCTTTGGTTTACAAGCTTCAACACAAGTGGAAATTTTGAGCAGCATCTAAGCAGCCCAATTTTCTGATTCTATAATCCCACCAGTGCAATAATATTAGCTTAAAAAAATACCGTTGATCCATCATGTTTTATTGAAAATGGCTTAAAGAATTTATTTTCACTTTTCATGCCTTATGGTGTTATTTTCAACCTGTGAGCTAAACCTCTCACACATAGGCTATTCAATGGAAAGGGAGGAGGACTAACCCTTTTAATCAGCTGTGAATTACAATCAGGAAGCCCTATGAACCTGAAACAGCAGTGGAAAATCTGCTGTGCTACTTCAAATGACAGCGTGTAGAAGTCAGCTTTACAGCAAGACTAGCAAACGTGAATGTATGGACGCAAGGAAGGCCAGGTACAATTTCTGACACTGCTTGCCACGCAAAATCCATCAGTCTGAAACCTATCAACAATCTGTCTGAGAGCAGGTTGCACCACTCAACTAGCAATCTCCAACTCAAATGACTCAAATGCAATGTCCTTTAAGTGCACGCCCAGAGAAACTCTGCAGCCAAAAGCCAACCAATGCATTTAGCCCTTCTACAGATCAATTACCGAGCAATAGTGATAGATTAGCGATCAAACTCGAGTGGCCATGCCAACTCAAGCTGCCAACATTCACATAATACTTAGTAGAAGCAAGAAATGCTCTGTGCAGGGCATGAACATTGTGTTTATTTGTCATTGTTTACAATTGATTAGATGCCTAGCATTAGATATTAACTGGGATAATATCAGTGCAAAAGATATACCATATATAGGTATAGCATTCTTAAAATGCATTTCTGAGAACTGTTCTTAGCTAGTGGAGTTAGCCTGACAGGAGAAGGGTAGTTCTGAACTTCGTTATAGGGAAGGAATCTGGATGGATAAAGGTGGAATCAGTGGGAAAGAATTTTAGTGGCAGTGATGATAATTCAGTTGGATTTGGAATAGTTATGGAAAAGCATAAAGATAGACCAAGAATAACAGTCTTAGACTGGGGAAAGACCAATTTTACTAGGCTGGAAAAGTGCTTTGCAAAAGCTGCCAAGAACCAGCTACTTGAAGGTAAAACACTGTCCGAGCAGCAGGAGGCATTGGAAGAGGCGATAAAGAGGGCTCAGAGTAAATATGTTCCCAAAAAGAAAAAGAATAGGACTCTCTAATCTAGACACCCATGGATGTCAAAGTGCACACAGAATAGGCTAAAGCAAAAAGGGAATTTTAGGTCATGTATTAAGGGCGGAATATTTCCTTCAGTGCAAAGAGCACTGGCTGAGGTGAGAAAGCTGGTGTGTAGTGTTCCTACTGCATGGCCATGTTTTCTCTCCAGATTTTCTGGCACTTGGTGCAAAAATAATCTGTGGATGTGGCTTTTGCCATCACTCTGGTGGGGCGGGACCTGGCAGAGCTGGCAATGCCGGCTCCACAGGGATCTCAGTGCCATCTTTAAAGGGCACCCTGACCACCTCCATGGGGGAACCCCCACAACCATCAGGGCAACTACCCCACCACCATACAGGCAATGAGGTGCGCCCCCCTGACACTTCAAGCATCAGGGCAACTACCCCATCACCACACAGGCATCGAGGTGCGCCTCCCCCCCCCCCCCCCCCACCAACATCAGGCCACGGCCGCCCCACCCCACACCAAGCATTGCCCCCGCAGCCCCAAAGCCACAAGCATCATGCCCTCCACCCCACAATCATTGGGACACATCCCCCCTCCCCACCACCACACATAAACAGAACCTCACATGCCCGCTCCCATTCACCTCCCATGTGTGCCAGATTTCATTGCCATCTGACCTGCCACGACTCCCACCTACACTCTCCCCATTTGTCTTATTGCAGGACAAACTCGAGCACAGCAGGCATGAGTGGGCACAGCTAGCTGGAGTGATGCCAGAGCTCAAGACCTCAACCCAATTCGAAGAACAAGCCCTTGAGTTGCTTGGCGAGCAGCAGGACTGCAGCTGTGCAAAGGGTGCGGTGGGGCAGGAGACGGGAGTGAGAGCCCTCAATACATCCAGCCATGGCTATCAGTGTTCCCCTGTCCCACACTAATGCCGTCTCCTTTCCATTGCAGGTCAATCAGCAGACCAGCCCAGACCATCCTCACAGCCCCTGGGCACCACAGACCCGAGCAGCTCCCGAGGGAGACCTCGCGGAGAGCAGCATTGAAGAGGCATCACAGTGTCACTCGCACCCTTCACCAGCGCAGATACTCACACCTCAGTGGGATTAAATAGTAGGCATGTTTCTGGGTTACTCATTGGTGAGCACCTCACACCTGATGATACATGGCAGATGGAGGCAGGGACATCGGAGGGAACCGGCACTTGGAGGGATGCCGGAGACCCGGACTTTGCTGAGCCCCAGGTCGATGATGCATTCCTGGGTCCAGGTGTCCAAGAGCTGCTGGAGCTGCAAACGCAAGTCCGGAGCATCAGGAAAAGATGTCAGCATCCCTCCTTGGACTGCAAGGCCAACTGGGGGAGTCCCATCACCTTCTGCCTGAGGAGGTGGTGCCATCACTCCAACGCAATGAAGCCAGCATTGCGAGGGTAGTCATAGAGTCATAGTCATGGAGGTATACAGAACAGTAAAAGGCCCTTCAACCCATCACATCTGCACCAAGTCAAAGACAAACCACCTATTATTCTAATCCCATTTCCCAACACTTGGTCTTGGCATTGCAAGTGCACATATAAATACTTCTAAATATTATGAAGGTCTCTTCCTCCACAACCCTTTCAGGCAGTGAGTTCCAGACTCCTACCACCTTTTAGTGAAAGCCTTTCCCCACATCCCCTCTAAACCTCCTGCCCCTTACCTTAAATCTATGTCTCCTGGTCATTGGTTCCTCTATCAAACGGAGCAGTTTCTTCCTGTCCACTCTATCAGTGCCTCTCATAATTTTATACATCTCAATCATGTCTCCCCTCAGTCTCCTCTGTTCCAAGGAAACCAAACCCAGTCTATCCAATCTCTCTTCATAACTAAAACTCTCCAGTCCAGACAACATCCTGGTAAATCTCCTCTGCATCTGTCCAATGCAATCACATCCCTCCTATAATGTGGTTTCCAAAACTGCACACAATGCTTCTAGCTGAGGCCTAACCAATATTTTATATAGTTCCAGCATAACTTCCCTGCACTTAAATGCTATGCCTCAGCTAATAAAGACAAGTATACCATATGCCTTCTGAAGCAATTTATCCACCTGCCCTGCTATCTTCAGGGGCCAACATGCACAACATGATCCCTCTGATCCTCAGTGCTTCCCAGGGTCCTGTCATCCATCATGTATTCCCTTGCCTTGTTTGTCCTTCCCAAGTACATCACCTCACACTTATCTGGATTGATTCCAGTGTCTACAGTGGAGACCTTGGAACAGGATGTGCACTCCATGGCTAAGGATATCTGTTCCTTGGTTCAGATCATGGCTTCCATGACTGAGGGCATGAGCCCCATGGTGCAGGCACTGGTGGAAATCCACAAGAGTCAGTGCTAAAGGACAGTGGAGCTTCTGGATTCCATTCCAGCCGTCCCTTTGTCCCATGAAGGAGCCCAGGGCCTTCCCGGCACCCAAAGGGAAGAGAATCAACAGGAGCGCAGCTTTGGGCCTTCCACCCAGTAGATCCTGGTAGTGCCCAACCTATTTGACACTCTGTCCCTGTGAGTGACACACCTCCAGCCCTGCACACTGAGGAGGGCAGCAGTGCAACACCCATGCTGCCCAAAAGCAGCTGGGACCCTTAAGTCCTGGAGCTCCATGGGATGCCCGCCAAGGTCATCTCAGGCAACAGGGCGCCTCAACCTCAGCTATGGATCCTGGGGATACACTTAGACGTATGGAAGCCTCCCTGGGCTGAATGAGCAATGAGGAGTCCTGACAATGTCCTGATCCTCAGACTCTCATGATCTGGGACATCCACCCATGCACATCTCGGTATGTGAGCGCCTTTCCAATCAGCATCACTCCCTCCCCTCTCACACAGTGTCCAATCACCCACAATTGCCCCTCTCAATTCCACCTGCTCAGAGCCTCAGCAGGCCCTTCCCACCCCGAGGATGAGGATTGAGGGCCGTTGTCTGTGTTCAATTGACCTCCATTCCAAACTCATTGGTGAACAAGATGCTGCCACCCTACATGTCCTGAACGAGGTGACTGTTGATTGCCTCTACCCTCCTGCCTTGAATTAGGGCTGCCATGTGTGACACCTCTCTTTCAGGTGGTTGTAAGCCTTGGTGTTCAATGCTTGGGGGTTCAGCTCCTAAAGGGTTACCCATTGGGCACCATTGAGTGGCACACTCAAGCATTGCAGAACTGACTAAACTGGCACAATTGACTCGTCAACGAAGGGTCAGGGAGCTGAGCAGGCAACTTTATCCCGCGACAGAGTTGCCCACTGTGCCCATACAGCCTGGCATCTCATGGGACCACACTGATGGGATGCCACCTCACAGTCGCCCCCTGTACTGACCCTGTGAATTCACCTGCTCCCATCCCCTTTCCAGCTGCTACTCTAGAAGGGCAATTCCACAGCGGTGATACCACAAGCCCAGCAAGGCAGACTTGGGAATCACTGCCTGTACACCAGCCACCAGACCCCTTTAAACCGAGTATCTCAGCCATGAAGGGCCGCTAAGGCCTGCGAGTGACCCCACCCGCTGAGATACCAAGACCAAACCCTGGCCTTGGGTTGCACTTATCTGGGTGTCCCGCATTGTCTTGTGCCCCCTCTGCAATTGCCACCCTGGAGGGCGATGCTGTCCTGAGTACTTACCCCTGATATCCTCTTCAGAGGCGATGTCGCCATGTTCTCAGTTTTATACAGCTGTTATAAATGTCAGCGCTCAATGAATGTTCAGTGACCGGGCGGCGGGGGGGGGGGAGTCCTGGCAGGAAGGCTTGCTCATGATATGTTTGTTGATGTATTTAAATGCGGTTCCATGGTGGGATTCTCACTATGTCACCAGCGAGGAGCCTGGAAAATCTGGAAATGCTGTCTTACCGGCGAGAATCACATTTCCTGAGTGCCACCGGACTTTGGGCCCACGTCACCATTCTCAGTGACAGCTAATGTGGGCTCAAAATTACTCCCCGAGGTTCGGTTTAGCCACCACGATGGTTTGTGAAGCCGAATAGCTGGATTTTTCATTTTTAGCTGGACTTGTCACGGGCATTCGGCCTCTGATATTCGGGTAAGCGTTCTCCAAGGCGGCCTTCGCGACACACGACAGCGCAGAGTCGCGGAGCAGAAACTGATAGCCAGGTTCCGCACACACAAGGACGGCCTCAACCGGGATATTGGGTTTATGTCACACTATTTCACATAAATATTTCTGCTTTTTTCCTCCTGAGTCTTTATCATGCGATCCTAGAATCAGAATTTATGTCACACTATTTGTAACTCCCACAGTTGCGTGGACCTGCAGAGTTTCACTGGCTGTCTTGTCTGGAGACAATACACATCTTTTTAGCCTGTCTTGATGCTCTCTCCACTCCCATTGTTTTGTTTCTTAAAGACTGGATTAGTTGTAAGTATTCGCATTCCAACCATTATTCATGTAAATTGAGTCTGTGTCTTATAAGTTCTGTTTGTGAACAGAATTCCCACTCACCTGAAGAAGGGGCTCAGAGCCTCGAAAGCTTGTGTGGCTTTTGCTACCAAATAAACCTGTTGGACTTTAACCTGGTGTTGTTAAACTTCTTACTGTGTTGACAGAGAGAGCAGATGCTGGGAGGGAATAAAGGTTTCTTTCCTTACTGGAAACTGGAGGTGCTGACTCTTGAAGACTGCCTGGTTTCCTCTCAGCAGACCAAGAATGATATTCTGGATGCCTTCCTTACTCTGTAACTCCCAAAGGCAGGGGACCCCAACTTTCGCTCGTGGCTCGTGCAGCTGAATGCTCTGTGCTGCTATTGTCTCTCGCACTGCCACCTAAAATACCTTCTTACAACCTCCTTTAAACGTGGCTGATATGTTAATTTCGATGAATCATCGTTCCACAGAGCAAAGAAGTTAATCAATTTGTAGTCTTTTGAAAAAGTCCTTCCTGCCAGTATCAAAGGAATCACGAGTTTCACACCTTTAGAAAATGTAATTGGGTTGTCCAAGGCAGCCTTGAATTATTAATGACTCTCCTGCCGTCTGATTCTGAGATAACAGTTCAACAATGTTTAAGCAATCATTGGTGGAGGCAGCTGTCTGCTGCAGCTTCCATCTTGAAAGGACTTTTAAAACTTAAAGGGCTTTTTAAAAGCTGGGATGTTCTTTGTACAATTTTCCTTAAAAATCCACAATATCACAACTGCACAGTCATGGCACAGGCCGGCACGATAGCACAGTGGTTAGCACTGCTGCCTCATAGGGCCAAGGTCCCAGGTTCAATTCTGGCCTTGGGCCACTGTCTGTGTAGAGTTTGCACATTCTGTCTGTGTAGAGTTCTGTGCACATTCTCCCTGTGTCTGCGTGGGTTTTCTCCAGGTGCTCCAGTTTCCTCCCACAGTCCAAACATGTGTGGGTTAGGTTGATTAGCCATGCTAAATTGACCCTAGTTTTAGGGGAATTAGCAAGGTAACTGCGTGGGGTTATGTATGTAGCGCCTGGGTGGGATTGTGGTCAGTACAGACTTGATGGGCTGAATGGCCTCCTTCGGTACTGTAGGGATTCTGTGACATGGCTCTACCCAAAACTATGTTCAAGGCAAAATCTATTTGATTTATTATTGCCACATGTATTAGTATACAGTGAAAAGTATTGTTTCTTGCGCGCTATACAGACAAAGCATACCGTCCATAGGGAAGGAAAGGAGAGGGTGTATGTAGTGTCACAGTCATAGCTAGGGTGTAGAGAAAGATCGACTTAATGCGAGATAGGTCCATTCAAAAATCTGACAGCAGCAGGGAAGAAGCTGTTCTTGAGTCGGTTGGTATGCGACCTCAGGCTTTTGTACTTTTTTCCCGACAGAAGGAGGTGGAAGAGAGAATGTCCGGGGTGCGTGGGATCAGGTGCCAGAAGGATGCTTATGACAAATGTCAGATGGAAAATACAATTGAGAATTAGGCTGAGGATAGAAGATTCAGAGGGGAAATGAAAAGAAACAAATTGGAGAAGCAAGGAAAGAGTATGAGAAGAGACTGGCAGCTAACATAAAAGAGAATCCACCAATCTTCTGTCGGCATATAAATAGTAAAAGGGTAGTAAAAGGAGGAATGGGGAGCTAAAAGGGAATTTATGAATGAAGGCAGTGGAATGGCTGGGGTACCAAATGAGAACTTTGCACCTGTCTTTACCAAGGAAGAAAATGTCGCCAAAATCAGAGGGAAAGAGGAGGTGATTGAGAAACTGGATGGGTTAAAAGTAGCCATTTGATAAGGCGGTTGTATGTATCCTGGACAAGATGAGACACACTGGAGGATACTGAGGGATGTAAGGGTAGAAATTGCAGAGGCACTGGCTGTAAACTTCCAAACCTCCTTAGATACAGGGACAGTGCCAGGGGACTATAGAATTGCAAATGTTATTCCCTCGTCCAAGAAGGGTGCAAAGGTAACCCCAGTAACTAGAGACTAGTAAGTTTAACTTTGGTGACAGCAAAGTGTTTAGAAGTGATAATTTGGACAAAATTAAAAGCCACTTGGACAAATGTGGATTAATTAAGGAAGACCAGCATGGATTTGTTGGCAAATCATTTGCAGCTAATTTGCTTGAGTTTTCAGATGAGGGAACTAAAAACTTTGATGAGGGTAAAGCAGTTGATCTGGTGATTTCCAAAAGGCATCTGATAAAATATCACGTAAAAGGCTTGTCGGCAAAGTTAGAGCCCATGGAATAAAAGAGACAGTAGCAGTTGTGGTGAACCATCGTTGGTTACCACTGTGGGGTTATTCTAATGTTGCTGTTGGGCTAGGGTGTTCACACTGTGGGGTTGTTATAATGTTGTTGTTGGGCTAGGGTGTTTACACTGTGGGATTAATATACCTGTGGTGGATGCTGTTGTGGCACATCCCGGTCGGGCCCCGCCTCCTGGGAGAGGTATAAGACCCTCTGCTCGGGCGGGACCCCTCCAGTTTGGAATGGTGTACTCGTGTTTAAATAGTTCCATTGTTAGACAATAAAAGCCTTCAATTACTGAAGCCTTGTGTCTCGTGCTCGATTGTCGCGCATCAATTTTATTGTCTAACACGAAACTCTCGACAGAAAGGAGAGTATGGAACAAATGCTAAAGCCAGAGCGTCTGACACTGGATCCACGTGCGGTCGGCGCCTCTAACACCTTCGACCACTGGCTGAAGTGTTTCGAGGACTACCTGGCAGCCTCTGCAGCAGTCACCACGGATAACGACAGACTCCAGGTCCTCCATGCGAGGGTAAGCGACACTGTCTACCTCGCGATTCGTGCGGCCACCACTTACCCGAGGGCCCTCGAGCTTTTGAAAAAGCGATACACGAGACCTCCCAACGAGATCCACGCTCGTTACCTCCTCGCTACACGACGTTGGCAGTCGGGCGAAACCATGGAGGATTACGCCAATGAGCTCTTGCAGCTTGCCAGGGGCTGCGACTGCAAAGCTGTGTCGGCTGAGCAGTACATGTACGACCTCGCCCGAGATGCGTTTGTGGCAGGGGTAGGGTCTTCGTACATCCGGCTCAAGCTGTTGGAGAAGGGGAATCTCAACCTGACCCAAGCTATGGAGATGGCTGAAATGCTGGAGGTGGCGTCGAAGAGCTTGGCCCTGTATCCGGAGGACCACGTGGAGACAACGTGGCAGGAGCAGTCACAAATCCCTCCTCGCCCCACGGGCTCGCGCTCCCATATCGACCCGACGACGGCGGCAGCCCCAGGCGGTCCGCGGTGCTATTTCTGCGGAGGAGCCAAGCATCCACGGCAACAGTGTCCTGCTAAAACGGTGGTCTGCAATCAATGCGGTAAAAAGGGGCACTACGCGAAAGTCTGCAGATCGAAGCCCAAGAACGGCAGTGCAGCCTGTGACCCTCCAGAACGGAGATCATCTCCATCGGCGTCGCAGTACCCACGAGGTCCGTCCACGTGCGAGCCCAGGACGACGCCATTGTGGCTGGCGGAGGAGGAGGATGACCACCAGGAGTCGCTACGCTTGGCGCCCTCAACCATGTGCGATTCATGGGGGCGGCCATCTTGGTTGACGACGACCAGGAGCGACCAGCAGGGGTCCTCAGCATCAACCTCGGCTGCCTGCAGTGACGTCCAAGGGCCAACGGTGGCGTCGATCACCCTGGACCAGGCTAAGCACCACAGGCTTGACTGTTCAATGATGAACATTAAGGTAAATGGTCGTACTGTTTATTGTCTGTTTGACAGCGGGAGCACTGAGAGTTTTATTCACCCTGACACTGCAAAAAGGTGTGGACTCCGGGTTCTACCTGCCAAACAGACAATTTCTATGGCATCACGGTCCCGGTCTGTACCGATCCAAGGACGTTGTGTGGTAACTCTGAAAGTAACAATTTACGAGCGATACAGGCTCCTTGTGTTGCCGCATCTTTGCGCGCCAATTCTCCTCGAACTAAACTTTATGGTCCACATGAAGAGTGTGATCCTACAGTACGGTGGGCCACTCCCTTCGCTGACAGTAGGGGATCAGCCGCAGCCTCCAAATTGTCCAAAGCGCCCCGCATGCAATCTTTCCACACTAAAGATCACCACACCCTCTTTATTTAAGAATCTGGTACCAGGCTGCAAGCCCATCGCTACTAAAAGTAGGCGTTACAGTGCTGAAGACCGGATCTTCATCAGATCTGAGGTTCAGCGGCTCCTCAAAGAAGGGATCATACAGTCCAGCGTTAGTCCGTGGAGAGCACAGGTCGTGGTGGTTAAGAGCGGGAACAAACCCCGGATGGTCATCGACTACAGTCAGACCATTAATCGATATACGCAGCTGGATGCGTATCCTCTCCCGCGCATATCTGATATGGTCAATCAGATTGCGCAGTACCGGGTGTTCTCCACCATAGACCTTAAGTCCGCCTACCACCAACTCCCCATCCGCCCAGAGGACCGACAATATACGGCTTTTGAGGCGGATGGTCATCTGTATCAGTTTCTTAGGGTTCCATTTGGTGTCACCAATGGGGTCTCGGTCTTCCAGCGTGCTATGGACCGAATGGTGGACCAGAACGGGTTGCGGGCTACCTTCCCGTACCTGGATAATGTCACCATCTGCGGCCATGATCAGCAGGACCATGACACAAATCTCCAGAACTTTATGCGCACTGCATCTCGCCTGAATCTGACCTACAACAGGGAGAAGTGTGTATTCCGTACGCGCAGGTTTGCCATCCTGGGATACGTGGTGGAAAACGGGGTCATTGGCCCTGATCCAGACCGTATGCGCCCCCTTACTGAACTTCCCTTGCCCGCTAGCGCAAAAGCATTGAGGAGATGCCTCGGCTTCTTCTCCTATTATGCGCAGTGGGTCCCCAACTACGCGGACAAAGCCCGTCCGCTTATTAAGTCCACGACTTTTCCACTCACGCCAGAGGCCCAATTGGCCTTCAAGGCATTGAAAAGCGACATTGCGAAAGCCACGATGCACGCGGTGGATGAATCCATCCCTTTTCAGGTGGAAAGTGATGCATCTGATTTCGCCCTGGCCGCCACACTGAACCAGGCAGGCAGGCCCGTCGCGTTTTTTTCCCGCACCCTTCAAGGTCCCGAAATTCGGCATTCAGCGGTGGAAAAGGAGGCCCAGGCTATTGTGGAGGCAGTCAGACACTGGCGCCATTACCTGGCGGGGAAGCGGTTCACCCTGATCACGGACCAGCGATCCGTGGCGTTTATGTTCAATAATACGCAGAGGGGCAAGATCAAGAATGACAAGATCTTGCAGTGGAGAATTGAGCTCTCCACCTATAATTACGATATTATATATCGTCCAGGGAAACTCAATGAGCCCTCGGATGCCCTCTCGCGCGGAACATGCGCTACTATGCAGGAGGACCGCTTGAACGCCCTCCATAATGACCTGTGCCATCCTGGGGTCACTCAGCTCTACCACTTCATCAAAGCCCGCAACCTGCCCTACTCGGTGGAGGATGTCAGGTCAGTAACAAGGAGCTGTCGGATTTGCGCGGAATGCAAACCGCACTTTTACCGACCTGACCGGGCACAATTGGTCAAGGCCACTCGCCCCTTCGAGAGGCTGAGTGTGGATTTTAAGGGCCCCCTTCCCTCAACAGACCGGAACGTGTACTTTCTTAACATCATAGATGAGTACTCCCGGTTCCCGTTTGTTGTCCCCTGTGCGGACACATCAACTGCCACAGTGATCAAGGCATTCCGTGATCTTTTTACCCTGTTCGGGTACCCCTGCTATATACATAGCGACAGGGGCTCGTCGTTCATGAGTAACGACTTGAGGCAATTCCTGCTCTCATACGGGATTGCCTCTAGTAGAACCACGAGTTACAACCCTAGGGGCAACGGACAGGTGGAGAGAGAGAATGCTACAGTCTGGAAGGCTGTCCTATTGGCGCTGAAGTCCAAAGGCCTTCCAGTCTCCCATTGGCAGGAGGTCCTCCCAAATGCGCTTCACTCCATTCGCTCCCTCCTGTGTACGGCAACCAATGCTACTCCCCACGAGAGGATGTTCTCATTCCCTCGGAAGTCGTCCTCAGGGATATCTTTACCAGCCTGGTTGACGTACCCAGGACCCGTCCTTCTGCGGCGACATGTAAGGGCCCGCAAGTCCGACCCCTTGGTCGAACAGGTCCACCTCCTCCACGCCAACCCTCAGTATGCCTATGTGGCATATCCTGACGGGCGAGAGGACACAGTCTCGATCCGAGGCCTGGCGCCCGCAGGGGACGTAGCAACTCCTGTCGCTCCCATACCCCCAGTCACGAATCCCCTATCGCTTATTTCTCCCCCGGACGTGGCACGGTCAGCACCGGGACCAGTGCATAACAGTTATACTCCACTGTACAGCTTGCCTGAGACTCGGAGATCAGCGCCACCGCAGAAGGTACCGGGATCCCCTGCACTACCGCTTCACCAGGGTCAACCGGCCCGTGAGTCCTCGAGGGGACAGCCGGACGCTGTTTTGGAGAGAACGCCACCGCAAGCACCTGCTCCGGTGTCACAGCCGGTATTGAGGAGGTCACAACGACGATGCGGTCCTCCAGACCGTCAGGACTTGTAGATTTTTTTTGTATATATGTAGTCTGTTTTCGCACCCTGCCAGCCTTTGTTCTCAAAGGAGGGGTGAATGTGGTGAACCATCGTTGGTTACCACTGTGGGGTTATTCTAATGTTGCTGTTGGGCTAGGGTGTTCACACTGTGGGGTTGTTATAATGTTGTTGTTGGGCTAGGGTGTTTACACTGTGGGATTAATACACCTGTGGTGGTTGCTGTTATGGCACATCCCAGTCGGGCCCCGCCTCCTGGGAGAGGTATAAGACCCTCTGCTCGGGCGGGACCCCTCCAGTCTGGAATGGTGTACTCGTGTTTAAATAGTTCCATTGTTAGACAATAAAAGCCTTCAATTACTGAAGCCTTGTGTCTCGTGCTCGATTGTCGCGCATCAGCAGTATTGATATGCAATTGGCTGAGTGACAGGAAACAAAAAAAACTGGTTAACAAAATAAAAACAAGAAATACTGGAAAACATTCAGCAGGTCTGGCAGCTTCTGTGACGAGGGAAACAGAGGTAGGTAGGGAATATAATTTGTGGCAATCTTCCTAATGTTGTAACAATCAAGTTGGAGCATAAAGGCTGCTGGATAGAGTTTGGATTGCCAGGTAAATTTTCATCATTCTTCCCACAGAGCCTTACGCACCTCTCAGAAAGCACCCAGATCCAGGGCATGGTTTTCTATCCAATAAAGTGATTGTCTTAGTCAGCAAGTTATACAGAAGCAGAAATGTCTCCAGTTTCATCTGTTAACACTGGTGAAACTCAGTGATAGTTGCTTTACCTTCAATGTGTTGAAGGAAGAGAGAATGGTCACTACCACTTTCAACAATGGATCCCCGCACTGATACCGTGGATTGTGTTTCTGCAGCTGCTACAGAATCTTTCCCACAATTAAACACAAGTGTCAATCAGACATAGATGAAAGAACGGAGGTGAAATTGATTGTTGTCAGTGGAAGGTAATGCGTTCTCAGTAAAACAGCTGGCTATTGATTTTGGTTTGATTTATTATTGTCACATATATTGGGATACAGTGAAAAGTATTGTTTCTTGCGTGCTATAGAGGCGAAGGATGCCACACATAGGGCCCGTTTTCGGGCGCAAAATCGTGGTAAAGTTGGGTGTTGGGCCTATACCGCGATCTGCACCCGATTCCGGGCAGATCACGGATTTACTGACACCCGATTCAGGCGCGGGTCCGGCCCGCTCCCGAGTCAGGCGGCCCGACAATTTAAATGCATTTGCATGCATTTAAATCGACTTAATGAACCGCGCACCCGACTCTACCGCCAAATCCCACTTTACCGTCTTCTGGTCCGATGTGGATCCGCGCTCTAATCGACCTCCCGAATAAAAATCCGAAGTCGCCGCTGCAGCCTCTGAAGAGTGGGGTCAGAGACTGCAACGGCTCTCTGACCCGGCTCCTCCGCTGGGGAGGGGAGGAGGAGAGGGGGTGTGACATATCATCCTCTGGCGGGGGGGGAGGGGGGCGCTGCCACTCTGCGGCTGATCGGTGGGGAGGGAGGGGGCAGGGGGTTCCGCTGCCACTCTGTGGCCGATCCCTCCTCCCCCCCGGAGGAACAAATCCCTCCTCTCCGGAGTGGCCGCATACCTCAAACACCACGACTGTCATTATCCACCTCAGCGGAACTCCGGAGAGGAGGGATTCGTTCCTCCGGTGGGGAGGAGGGATCGGCCGCAGAGCGGCAGTGCAACCCCGTGCCCCCCCCTCCCCATCGATCGGCCGCAGAATGGCAGCGGAACCCCCTGCCCCCTCCCTCCCCACCGATCGGCAGCAGAGTGGCAGCGGCCCCCGTCCCCAGAGGATGATACGTCACACCCCCTCTCCTCCCACCCAACCCCACCCCCCTCACCCCCCCACCACCCCCCCCACCCCCCCACCACCCCCCCCACCCCCCACCACCCCCCCACCCCCCCCACCACCCCCCCCACCCCCCACCACCCCCCCCACCCCACCACCACCCCCCACCACCCCCCCCACCCACACCCCCCCCCACCACCACCCCCCACCCCCACCCACCCACCCCCCACCCCGCCCCCCCAACCCCTCCCCCCACCACCCCCCCCCACCCCCCCCACCGCCCCGCCCCCCACCCACCCCACCACCCCCACCCCCCCCACCCCCCCCCCCACCACCCCCCCCACCCCCCCCCCACCACCCCCCCCAACCACGCCCCCACCACCCCCCCCACCACCCCCCCCACCCCAGGCCCCCCACCCCACCCCCCCACCCCACTCCCCTCACCCCCCCACATCCCACCCCACCCCCCACCCCCCCACCCCCCCACCCCAACCCCACCCCCCCACCCCCCCACCCCAACCCCACCCCCCCACCCCCCACACCACCACCCCCACCCCCACCACCCCCCACCCCACCCCCCCGCCCCACCCACCCACCCCACCCCCCACCCCCCCCCACCCCCCCACCCCCCCACCCCCCACCCCACACCCACCCACCCCCCACCCCCACCCCCCCACCCCCCCCCACCCCCACCCACCCACCCACCCCCACCCACCCCCCCCACCCCAACCCCCTCACCCCCCCACCCCCCACCCCACCCCACCCCCACCCCCCACACCCCCCCACACCCCCCCCACACCCCCCACCCCACCCCACCCCACACCACCCCCACCACCCACCCCACACCCCCCACCAAGCCCACCCCCCACCCCACCCCCCCCACACCCCACCCCCCCCACCCCCCACCCCCCACCCCACCCCCCCAACCCCCCACCCCACCCACCCCACCCCCACCCCCCCACCCCCCCCACCCCACCGCCACCCCCCCACCCCCCCACCCCCACCACCCCCACCCCCCCACCCCCACCTCCCCCACCCCCCACCCCACCCCGACCCCCCCACCCCCCCCAATCCCCACCCCCCCCCAATCCCCACCCCCCCCCCCAATCCCCCACCACCCCCCCACCCACCCACCCCCAACCCTCCCCCACCCCCCACCCCACCCCCCACCGCACCCACTCCACCCCGCCAACCCCCCCCCCAGCCCCCCCACAACCCACCCACCAACCCCCCACCCGCCACCACCACCCACCACCACCCACCCCACCACCCCCCACCACACCCCACCACCCCCCACCACTCCCCCCACCCCCCCACCACCCCCCCACCCCCCCCACCCCCCCCACCCCACCCCACCCGCCCCACCACCCCACCACCCCCCCACCACCCCCCCACCCCCCCCAACAACCCCACCACCCCCCCACCCACCACCACCCCCCACCCCCCCAACCCCACCACCAGCCACCCCCCCCACCCACCACCACCCCCCACCCCCCCACCACCCCCCTCACCCAACCCCTCCCCACCCCCCTACCCCACCCCACCACACCCCCCCCACCCCCCACCCAACCACCCCCCCACCCCACCCCCCCCAACCCCACCCCCCCCCACCCCACCTCCCCCCAATCCCCTACCATCCCCCCCACCTCCCCCCAATCCCCTACCATCCCCCCCACCACCCCACCCCCCCACCCCCCCACCCCACCCCCACCCCACCCCAACCCCCCAACCTCCCCCCAATTCCCTACCATCCCCCCCACCACCCCACCCCCCCACCCCCCCACACCCCCCACCCCACCCCCCCCACCCCACCCCAACCCCCCAACCTCCCCCAATTCCCTACCATCCCCCCCACCACCCCACCCCCCACCCCCCCCACCCCCCCCAACCCCACCCCCCCACGCCACCCCCCACCCCCTCACCCCCCCACACCACTCACCCCCCCCACCCCCCCCCACCCGCCCACACCCCCAACCCCCCCACCCCCCAACCACCCACCAGCCACCCCCCCACCCACCACCACCCACCACCCCCCCCACCACACCCCCCCACCCCCCTCCCACCACCCCCCCCACCACCCCACCCCACCCCCACGCCACCACCACCCCACCCCACCCCCCACCCCACCCCCCCCACCCCACCCCACCCCCCCCAATTCCCTACCATCCCCCCCACCACCCCACCCCCCCACCCCACCCCCCCCACCCCACCCCACCCCCCCCACCCCACCCCACCCCCCCCCACCCCACCCCCCCCACCCCACCCCCCCCACCCCAACCCCCCAACCTCCCCCCAATTCCCTACCATCCCCCCCACCACCCCACCCCCCCCACCCCAACCCCCCCACCCCACCCCCCCACCCCAATTCCCTACCATCCCCCGCACCACCCCACCCCCCACCCCCCCACCCCCCCCAACCCCACCCCCCCACGCCACCCCCCACCCCCTCACCCCCCCACACCCCTCACCCCCCCCACCCCCCCCCACCCGCCCACCCCCCCAACCCCCCCAAC